>NC_134490.1:65030572-65638072 GCF_040206685.1 Ascaphus truei | reverse complement strand
CAGCACTTCCTGATCTGAGCCATCATATGATCTTGACGTCATTTTGGGGATGTCGACAGGACAGGGTCCCCTTAAATGCAGATCGCTATCTCACCTCTACATAACGATCATGGTGCCATGACAAAGGGTATGTCATAGGGGCCACTGGCGTGCCGGCTCATGACTTGCGCTGTACGTCCATCGTCCACAGGACACTAACTGGGTTTAACAAAAATTTAGTGTTTTAGAGCATTAGATAGCTGTGCATGATGGTGGTACATAATGAAGTCTGGTCCTTTTCTTATCCTATTCTTTTTCTCCAGTTGTTGGGAAAGTTGAGTTTAAAGTGCGCTGTCGCAAATAAAATGGCGCAGAACTATTGCAGGCTATACTTTATTTTTATTGCTAAAATACTTGTTTTTTTTGTTGTTTTTTTTTTAACGGTGGGAACCGTGGCTTTTTTTTAATGCAATTATAATTTTTCCATTTTTCTTAAACAAGTTTTGCAACATGAAAACTGTATTACTGCTTCCCATGACTTATGAAGGAAATTTCCCGGGTGTCCCACCAGCCAATGGGTTCCCAGCATGGGGGATCTATTGAACAATGTTGAATAGTGTGTGTAGTGCAATGAAGAACTGAGGCTGAACAGCACTTGTAATTTAAATTATTAATGTGAAGGGATAACTTGTTCAGAACATTTGTCATTCATGACTTGTAGATTGTTGGAATTATCCAGTGCACAGGAGTTTCTTGATAACATGAGTAGAGATCAGACCGTCCGTGTATGTACAGTAGATACAGTTATGTCTTGTATTGCCTCATCTCTGGGCGCAGACTCTGTATAAAACATTACTTCATGTTTCAAATGTATCTAGGTGTAACATCTAGAAAAAAAACTAGAAAAAAAATATTTATTTATGGTATGTCTCCATGAGTAAAAGCACTGGCTCCCAAAACAATGACACAGACTTTAAAGTAGGGGGAGCCTGGTTCCCGGTATCAGCTTTTTGGGCACTTTATCTCCCTGTACCTCCGGCCCCAAACCTAGATTGTAAGCTCCTCGGCGCTGGGACTATCTGTAAAAATCTATGCAGCGCTGCCGACCTCACTATATTGTCATTGTGATGCCCTTTAAGTCCCTTTCTGGGGGGAAAAAGTGCTATATGAAATGTGTTGACAAGTAATCAAATTCTGCTGCAATCTATAAAATGTGTTCTAGTTTTTGGACAAATGTTACATCCAGAGATATTTGTAACGTTTTGTGATTTATACAGTCTGCTCACTGTTATCGGGCAAAAGATGTTGGTTAATAGCCGTATTTGCTTGCCAAATCTACTGACTCACATCTTTTTCAACGAACGGTAACGCTGTAAGAATGTTTTAATGCAGTGAGTGTTTGTGGCACAAATACTTCATACTTGGTGCTTTGCTTTCGAACTCATTCAGCAAATGCTTGCAGTTCTCTTCTGTTTTCTGCAAAGTGTAACATTAAATCTATTGATCCTTTCTTTAGTGCCGTGGTCTGGACGAAGATGAGACCGGCTCTGGCCTGGGTGATCTCACCCTATCATCCATGGATACAGGAGGAATCTTGGGCACTTTCCAGAGCTACATTGACCACTCGATCATTTCCATCATTGAGGATCACGGCTCGCATGCAGCGGTATATAACATCCTAATTATAACTTGTTGGTATTGGTTATGTGAGCTATTAATGTACATTAAGCTTGCTTTTGGGACTATTGATGTGATGCATTAAACAAATATAGGAAAGGATGCAAAATATGCTGAGGTTGACCTATCCCCTTCCTATAGAACAAAGGTCACTTTGATGAAGAGAATGAGCTGTCACTCCTGACAGCCCTGACCGAGATTCTTGACAATGCTGATGATGAGAATCTTTCACCGTTTGACACTATTCCAGACACAGAACTACTGGTGTCGCCAAAAGATCGTGAAAATTCTTCAGTAAGTCCAACATGAAGTAAAAAAATCCAATGTTTATTATTTGTCACTTTCCTTTGTAAATGTGTGTGGGCAAATATACTTATTCTAGTATAGTTAGTTATTTATAGACCATAAATATAAAAATGTATGAATGTGTATGTAATAAATAAACTTGTGCGCACACACCCCTAAATTCTATACATACGTACATAAGGCTTTGTTTGGTGTAACTTTGGAAGAACTAATGATCACCCCTTTTCAGCACCAAGTATCACCCTCTTATCACCTCCACTTATTCCAGACAAGTTTTTTTTTGGGGGGGGGAGGGGGCGCGGTTAAGCCGTGAGCATGTGTATATAAACAAGTCTGGTTTCCATCTTTGTTATTGCAGTATCTCCTTTATTTCCTCCTTTCACTTATTTTGTCCTCTTATGCTCCAGTTACAGAAGTTTCTCAGCCTGTCCCGTACTCCCCCTGAAATGGATCTTGTATCGATGGATGAACAACGAGCAGCTAATTGTTGCAAGGTGAAGTGATCTTCTTGGTAACACCAGCAGTTTACAAGCATGCAATAAGAGCAGTGGGTCGAACTCTGATGGTACTGTGGGGTAAAGAGCACCCGTACTTATTTACAAACTTTCCGCTCCACTGCCTTATTACAGAAAAATTATTTTAGCCTCTCCCCTTCCTATTTTTAGAACCTAAATATAAATGATATTTTTCTAATACAGTTTAAAAAGCTTTTCAGTTATTATAGCGCTCTTAAATAAGGCAGTACAACTATTTGCAAGCCTCTTCTACCACAGCGTGTGGGCATTATTAATTAATTTACTTCTCCCCTTGACAGATTGATGTCCGCTCTGTGGGTCAGAATTGGGACCTGTTTCCAGAAAGTATCAGCTCTACACCAAAAAGGCGCAATAAACATAGAAGCGTAAGGGGATTTCTACCACGTAGAGCGGTAAAGGAGCCTACGCAGCCAAGAAGTGATGGAGAAGAGGAAGAAATCTGCAGCCCAGAGAAGAAATTTGAAGACAGCAATAATTTTGTAGCTTTTGAAAAAGACTTGTCTATTGATTCTGCAACTAAGGAAAATGAACTTGAGCAGGAGGAGATTTTAAATTGTACTCCATGTATAATCAATACAGAAAATGTTACCCTTAATGATCTGGTGAAATATATGCACCCTTATTGCTTACCATCCATAACAGTATGCCTGGAACCCGAAGATTATGAAATGGATGCAAGTATTCAAAATAATGCTGTAGTGCTTGAAATAGTGGACGACGAAGGCGGTTGCATAAAACTGCCTGTGTTGGTGGAACAGTCTGAAAGGTTCATGTCAGAGCTTTCGGGAGAAAATATTCTCACACTGTGCTCTTTGGAGGAACTGGTTTCTGAATTGAAATGCGAGCCACCTCCCCTGAGTGAATCTTCTGAGGAACCGTGCGTTCCTGTACAGGAAATAAATGATGACCAGCATTTTCTGAGGGCTACAGATGGAGGCCTTACTTCACTTGAAAAGTCATTAGAACAGGACAATGGAGATGAGTTACCTGTTCCCTCATTAGTAAATGAAGATGGTAAACCACCGATGGAAACCTTACAACAAATTAAATTGCTGGAAATTGAGTTGCAGGATGAATCATTGGAAAATGCTACAGCTGATGGCTCAGTTAATGTAAAACTGAATTATGAAAATATTGTAGAGAAGGGTGATCAAAGTATTGCTAAAGCAGAGCAAGTCCCCGTGAAAATAGATGTTCATGAACCAGAATGTATTACTCCTGATACGTGCAAGAACCAGGTGGGGCTGAAGGTAAAGATTAAGAAAGTTCAGGGACACAAGTGCTCCAGGTCAAGAGTAAAAAGGAAAAAAAAGACCGTTAATGAAGACAAGCCACAAGATGTGGTTGAAAAGAGGACAGTGCAGAAAGTCATCCAACATGTATCAATGCGTTCAAGCAACCCTTCATTGCAGGAGTCTGATTTCCTAATAAAACGACTAGATCAGGTTCAAAGGGATTCTCAAATGGAACTCAGGTCATCTAAAATGGCCAGGGCCAAAGGCAGGACCAGAGGTAAATCGGAGAATCAGAGCTCTGTAGAGACGAAAGTACGCACCAAAAAAGGCAAAAAAGCCGAAAAGCAGGGGCCTGTGGAAAACAAATTGTCAAAACCAACCTTGGAAAATGTGGATGTTGACCAGCATTTAACACAAAGTAGTATGAAAGTGCATGTGTGTGATAACAAAGATGAAAGCTCCGTTTCTGAACAGATACAAGAAGAAACAGCCCCAAGTGACAAAAATACACAACCCGAGAACATGTCAACATCAAGTAGTGAACATCCTGTTTCTACACATATGGAGCTCCAGTTAAAAGATGGTCCAGTTGTGGAAGAGACCAACCTTTTAAAAGGAGATGGAGAGAAAGAGTGTGCATCACAGCTGAAGGATGCAAAACCCAAGCCTCTAAGTTTAAGGGAATACAGGATGCGGGTGCAGCAGCGTAAACCAAATGTGGAGGAGAGAGAAAATGAAAACTTGTCGGGGAGTAAATGGCCATCCATTCCAGAACCACCTACTGAGCTGGCAGAAATTCCTTGCTTAATGGTACCCGGAAGGGATGCAGCATCCCTGAAACCCATCAAAGCAACTCTACCAGAGGAGAAATGTAGCCCGATAAACAAGATTGAGAAACCTTTGTGTTCAGATACCTTGCCTAAGATAGGTTGTGTTCCACTTTCAATGTCTCTGCCACCTGTTATAGTTCAGGAGACCTTGAAACCAATACAATCTGTTGATGTGCTTTGCTCAAATGTTGCTATGGGCATTGCTCCTCTCAACATGGCGACCCAACAACACGTACCACCTCCCTTCTATGCGCCTGCTTGGCCTTGTGTTCCCTCTCAGCCTGCAGGTTATCCCTGCCTACCTCCTTTACCAGGCGTTTCTCATCTTTCAAATGGTCTTTCTCATACCTTACATGCCATGCCTTTGCAACCACCACCAGTGATGACTTGGCCAACGCCTCCATTTCCCCCGCCTCCTATTGCAATGGGACCAGTTCATTCTTTTAATCCAGCGGTCTGGTGTCCTGGATTTCCACCACCTTATTGGCCTAATCTGCCTATGCCGCATGGGTTACATCAAATAGGAATACCTCCGCAGGGCTCTGCTCAGAATATGGTTGTTGGTGCTGCTCCTCCGGGTCCTTTTATTACAACAAATATAAACGTGCCATCCGGTATGAAGATGCCTCAACATCCCTATGTTGCCCCTGTTGAATGCACAAGCCAGAGAAATTTGCTTCACAACGGACAAGGAAATAGGGCATCAGTACAGAAAGCGGACCATGCTGGTTCTAGATTGAAGGACACAAACATGTTAGAATCTTTAAATCTCGCTAAAGAAATAATCAATCAGAGTAAAACTCCCCTTAAACAATCGGTGGATAAAATGGCAAAGCATGGTGCACAGGTGATTTCTGCTACCAGAAAATATGACCCACCTCCAGGTAAAACTGCAGCGCAGATCCTGACAAAAATACCACCAGATCCAAAGGGGACAAATGTGCATGTGCCAGATTTAAAATCTCCGAACCAGGTGGTCTTTAAAATAATGGAAATGTTGAGGAAGCAAGGTCTTCAGGTAAAACCTGCGCCTACTCTGGGATCGGCAGGATCAGCTTCTGCAACCTCCGCTGCAACCCAGAAAGCCACCCCCTCGGTTACCGTGGAACCAACACACTGTGAGACAGCTACTGCCACTTGTGAAGTTAAAGAGCAAGGCGCTGCATTATCTGCATTGGTAAAACCGCCAACATCTAAAGTTCTGGAAAAACCACAACCAAGTGCTGCAATTCCAACCATCAAATCTGAAGTGTTGCACCAAGTGGCGGTAAATAAACCTGCAGCAGTGCGATTATCCTCAACAGTGGATGACAAACAACCCCAGGCTTTTGTTCTTGCAACACCTGCTCAAGAAGTTGGTACAGCTGAGAGAAGCCTACAGGTCGCTTTATCTGCACCAGATCTCCACAAAGGTCCGAATGAAAGCTTCATTGTGGAAAAAGGCAAGTTTCGTTAGGCTTTGGTATGCTACATCAGTGAAGTTATCAATATTAGACGTCTCAATTACTCTTCTTTCCGTTTAAATAAAGGGATTGAAGCATCAGATCTAACCAGCCTCTTGGAGCAGTTTGAGAAGTCTGAAGGTAAGCACATGCAATATACTTTCCAGCAAAGCTCTCATTAAGTTCTGATTTTTGTCAGACGCTTCCTCCTGTCCCCTATATTCCAAACCAGTGACTGTTCTCTTGCCTTTGACATAAACCTGTCAGCTCTGATAGTACACCGCCTCTTTCTGTCTGGAGGTGGAATGTGCTTAGGTAGCAGTAACTTGTTTTACCAGCAATTATAAATTAGGAACAGATGGGTCTGCAACATGTATTTTAGAAAAGGAATATAGCATCCCTCCAGCTGTACCTATTTAACTGGTTAACTACATGTTTTGGGTACTGGAAGACCAGCTGTGTCTAAATGAAAATTAGGTTTAGAGGTGTTCCATAGGGAGAGCTTGGAAGTGTCTCCATCCAGTGCAGAGAAACTTACAGTGGTTCCTATTACGTGTAATGTAAATGGTGGAGGCTGTCCTAGTTAATTTTTTGCAGAATACCGGTTTAGAAGACCTTTTCTGACACATTAACTCAATTGTTCTTTGTTCTTAATGCAAATAATTTGATTTAGGTTACATGATTAACTGATTTGTTAAATATTTTAAGGGTGAATAAACACTTATTTTGCAGATAGTATTAGTTCATCTCCCTTCCAAAAAAAAGTGTATGTACTGTATATGGTGTGTATGTATTTATACATACATTTATTTGCTGTCCACACTGGTCAGGAAGTGCGTTCCAAAACAGTAGGCAGGCTGGGGAATGTTTTAGGTTCTATTGTCTAAAAATACAGTTGACAGTAGAGGTACATAATATCTCTGCACATTTCCATATTCAGCTCCCTGTTCACTTATCTTGCAGTTTAACACATTTGGTTCTTTACAGCTAAAGATGAACAATGCACACCAAGTCCTGGCTTTAAGTTGGCTGTAGGAAGCTCTGGGTAAGTATGAAAGATGAGTTACCCTACAGCTACATACCAATGCATACATCGGGACCTGTTTGCCAACAACCTTCAAAACTAGTTTCTTGCTAGTCATGCATTCAGCTTGTGTATTACGTATTGTAACTATACATGAACAAGTTTATATTTTTGAAATCCAACACCCGTAACCTCCTAAAAATCCAAGCAAAATCTAGCCAATAACATCAGGCTAAATTTGGCTTGGATAGTCATGGTTCAGCGTGTCCGATTCCAAAAATCTGAACTCTCCTCTCCAATAGTAACCCATCTTGGATTAACAAGATCAAGCGTTATGTTGTGTATATAGTTATAAAGCAAACGTCCCCATGCATCAATCCCTTAATCTGTAACCCTTGTTTAACATGTTTGCCATTCATACAAATCAAGGCTGGCCCCAAGCATAGGCATAATTGGCATTTGCAAAGGCCAGCAGCATTTCGACAAGTTGCCCAGGCTCTTCAGCTGGCTGCTGTACGCAGAGACCTAGGAGCTTTCCTGAGGGAGATCAGCGTATCTCCTTGTCCCCTCAACTCGGCTGCCACTTTCTGGTGTGCAGATTATATCTTCCGTCTCATCTCTGCTGCAGAACTAGAATGTCAGTTCTTCTTCCACGATCCCGCCCAAATGCCCATTGACAGGGTATTTTTGTCCCCTGTGTCCAACTGTTTGTACGGTTTCCCTTGTGACCTGCCAATTATGTTCTGGTAAAGTTGTGTAAAACAAATTATACTTTTCCTTTGTCTCTTTACGTGCATGTAAAGATGAAGGGAAAGCACAAGCTACCCGCCGTGTTCTTCACAGGCGCTAGGTTTATTACCGAAAGCCTCTTCGGGTGCATACTACCAAAGATGGAAAAATGCTAAAATAGTTTCACATCACCGCTTTCCTCCACACAGTTACCCTGAAGGCCTCCTTTCTGTTGTGAGCAGGGACGTTAAATGGCTTGTTGTTTTTGTTTGTGTTTGACAGTTCTGAGAAGCCAGCAGAGAAGAATACTCTTGACAGACTTTTGGCCCCTGAGTTAGTTAACACAGCCGGTAAGTGCACGCATTATGCTTTAAGCTAATTTTTTAATTAAAACATCTGTAAGGTTAATTTGTTTTTGCTCGGTGACACAATCACTGGTCTTTCTAATGAACGCTTTCACTGTGACAGGGATATTGCGTTGTGTAACACGGTGTTGGCCTTTCTGCCTTTGAAGAGGTTTAAAGTCTAATTTGATCTCTCCAGAGTACATCATCACTTCACAACAGAGGATTGGTCATTTATGATGCAAATTTTATAACTGGGAAAGAGACTTGTTTCAAGATTCACTTTCTCGTTGACTTCCAATAAGAAGGTTCTCTAGTTGCCCTCTGAAGATCAGTAGCCGGGTCCTTCTTAGACAATGTTTTCTCCTACACATTAAATCACAATCATGTATCATTTGCCAACATGATGATCTGCTCATTACAATTGGCATTCGTTGATATTTTCGTTTTGTGCGTTATCTTGGTATTCGTGCCCAGGGGAACATAGTTTGATATAAATAAGCTTTTAAGATGTGGAGTGCTTTTTTGGGGGGAACTACACAATTATTTTTTCTCTGTAGAACCCAGTCTATGCAGCACAACTAGCAGGAGATACAGACTGCTGTCACTATAATGCTTTCAATCTAATGCATAGTAACTTGGGCAGAGGAAGAAAACAAATGCCTGCAAAGGTCACACACAAGCTTATGTGTAACTTCAGACTACTGCTTTAGCAATGCCCTCCTGTTACATGTCCGACTAAAAACCAGTCATTCTCTTTTATCTTAAAGGTTTGACTCCTCCAGCAACTCCACCACATCAGCTGTGGAAGCCAATTACTGCTGTGTCTCTGATTGGAAAATGTAAACCTCTCCATGCAAACGTGCAAGAAAGAACTTATGCTTCACCAGTTAAGACCACAAAGCTCATTGAGGCCAAACCCTTGCCACAGAGTAAGCTGAGAAGCAGGAATTTCATGCCTGCTTCTAACACGGGGATTCCACCTGTCCATGTGGCCTCAGGAGACCATGACTACTGCATTCTTTCTATCAAACGGCCTGAGCAGTGTCCAGTCACTGAGTCCAAAGCTGAAAGTTCCCCACCTGCCCCATCTTCCCATTGTGAAGAAGGGTCTCGCTGGAATGTTAAGCACCATCAAAATATTATGATAAAGCCCATTGTGTCTCTCAATAAAAGACCTCAAGATCAGGTCTGCAAGAAGCTGCCCACATCAATTGATGCCTTGAATGTCACCAACCAAAGCACCCCCTGTAGTTCTGTCAAGTCCAAGCCACCCTGTAAAAATATCAGGAAAGATCTCAGAGATCAGCTAGACCATAGGACTAATGATATAACGGAGAAGAATGTTGTTGAAAGACCACCCAATTCAGTGTTAATGTCTCCAGACTCCTCACCTTGTCGAAGTGAGGTTGAGGAGACCAGAACTGGTGTCAAAAGGGAAAATACCTCTGTTCCCCGGAGGTCTTTGCGCTGCTATAGAAAATACAAGGGCTCTCCAAGCCCTCAAAGATCCAGTTGGAGAGGCCGGAAGTCCAGCTGTAGTCGTTCCTGTAGCTCTGGAACTGGCAGTGAATCGACATCATCCTCTCCAAGGTCTCGTTCAAGATCCCCTCCATCAAAGAGGAGAAGAACGTAAGTCTTGCATTGTCCAAATCTAACCCTTTAGGTTTAGTTACATAAAATACAAAAATAAGTCCTCAGAGACAGAAATCTAGATCTTAATGTTTAGTTGTTGGATGCTGCCCTTACCAAAGCCCCTCCAGAGCCAAGGAAATTCTCGGACTAGATTAGGAGTATTGTGAAGTTCTGGATGCGTAAAATAGTACATACCATAAGGCTCACAGCGTTAATAGTTTAGTGTGTGATTGTTCCTCCAGCAGTTTATGGAAAACTATCCAAATAGAACAATGTCTGCAAAATATCATTTGTGTATCTGCTGCACCTTTTTATATGTATATTTGTTACATAAAGAAACTTGTGTATGTGTAAATGTAGATATATACACAAAAATCTCTGCTAAATTGAATATAAATAAGTCTGGAATACCCAGATCTCCTCATCAGAAGGTAGCAGAAGTGCATATGTGGCATTGGCTCCATTCTCATTTCATTCACAGTTGTTGGTTTTCTTCTGGCAAGAATCCCTGGTAGTTTTTCATCAGCCCTAGTAAACTTTCACTTGTGAGATTTTAATTGGAGTACAAAGACAACCAGTGCTACCGTTGTCCTTTATACTTCTAAGTTACTTTCATTTTACCTTTATCGTGTAGTGACTTCCTAAACATACTTTCACTTCTCCCTCATCACTTCAACTTTGAAAATGCTGATGGGTGGGTAAAGGTTTTGGCCTCTGATTGCAACACATTTAAACCGCTATTGAACTTGACAATAATTTCAAATCGGCGATATGATTGGGTAACTTTAGCCACTTTCCGTTTTCCTATTATCTTGATTCCAGAAAAGTTGCCAAGTTCAGCCCCAACTTTTTGTTGCATGAAATTTTCACCACCAAGAAAAAGTTCAAATGCTTTGTGCTCATGGTCTGTGTTCGGGAAACTGGGCTTCTCCGCCCATATTGTTTTAAGATTGTAAATCATAGGCTTTCTTTTTCCAACTACTAGCCAGTGTTTCTGAAACATTTTTACATGCGACTCCTAGCTGACTCTTTCACGGTTTTTCTTTGCAATAAGTCATGCTTTTACTGCACTATTTCTCTTCATTTTGCTAGAAACTGAAACTTGAGTGTGTTTGTTACTTAGGTTTAGAGTTGTTTGGTGTCTTTGTGTATTTTTAATTTTCTGGCCGTATGTTTTTGGGATACTCTTGGCTGAGGTGTTTGATGCCTGATGGTGGTGTCAGGACTCCTTTGTTCAGGAAAACTGTACGAGGCAGAACTGAAGCTAATCATAAAGCTATCAAGTAATTGCATTGGACCTTTTCACGTCAATATTCAGTTTCTATTTTGATCTTGTGTTCTCCGTTTAATGTTCTAAGACGCTTGCTACGACTCTTCCCCCTTCCAATCAGAAGCCACTTAACGCTTTTCCACTTTTGAAAGGAGCCCTCTAAAGTGATGAGGATCTTACTGACGTTACAGCTCAGCCCCCTGCCAGTATGACCGTCCCCCAACAGAGACGCCCCTTTCTGGCATGGCTTTGACGTAAACTCGTGTTTTTATTCTATGGTGATGCCAAGTGTAAATGTCAAGAATGTCAAGACCTTCCATTGCCTAGGACCAACTCTAGGATTCCATTAGGAGCCAATCCAGGGTTCATCGGCATGACTACTTGTTTTACTCAGTTTCTGACCAATTGGAAATTAAGCTTTCAACTTTCTTTATGTCACGGTGTTGCCATGTTAACCCTGTCAGTACTAGCCGTGTCGGCAAAGCATCGGATGACAATATATTGCATAGCTATGCATTGCCCGCCCTTGCAGAGCTCCAAAGGTTAAATTGTAATATTGAATATGACTACAGAAGCCTATTAATGGATTAACTTTTGCCTCAAGCTCTTAGACGCCGGAACCTCCTTCAGTGATGCAATAAAACCAGGCTTAGTTGATGCTTTCTTTTTGTAGATTAAAATTTGCCTTTAAAGGAAAAACTTCAATTGTTCATTAATTTACTTTTTTTTTCTTCCCGGAAGCTCTGAAGCTGCCACCTTTCTGAGGTCTCTGATCATGCACCTTCTGCATCCCTTTTGCACTCCTTTCTAAGTTGGTCATAGGGACAATAACCTCTTGCTGCCAAGTTACCTATCAATGTATTTGGGCTTAAAAATTTAGATTTCCTCTGCCACAAACTGCACCATTGAAGAAACCATGAGTTTTTCTAGTGATTGCTCAAACGCATTCAGGGTACATGGGAAGTGGGCAAAGCTTTTTGTTGGCAGAAGTCCCAGATAAAATGTAGCTTCTCTTCCTTCCCTTCCCCCTCCCCCCCCCCCCACCCGTGCATAACTTATTTAGAAGCTGAATTTCTTGTTTGTTTCTTCGTCTATTTCTAGGTTCAACCTTTCAAAGAACAAAAACTGTAGCTCAGACAAATTAAAGTATTTAAGGCTAGAATTTCAACACATATTAGTGGGTGTCCTTTTATTTTCCAGAGGGCTGAATGGGTAAATCTATTTTTGGCCCTGTGTGTACTTTACCTCTCTCTTTCTAGGGCTACCTTTTTGCTGGTCTGATCGTGTCTATATTTTATATAACTAAAACACTACAGGAAATATACTACCTTCACTGACAGGAAATTGATTGTGGGTGTCTCCCCCCTCCCTGCCCCGGTCCCTAGGGAATTTAAATCGGTGTCTCTATTATTGGCCACTCAGAAGGCGTGACCTTATTCAGGGTGCTGGATTCGTGCGGCTGGGTAGCAAAGATAGAAATGATGGGCGCCAGGAACTTTTGTGGTACAAACACTCTTTGTGCCCCCGGTTAGTAGGGCTTTTCTCGCTCGTTTACAGTCGCATAGATGTTATCCTTTTCATTTTGTCTACTCTGAACAGGTGCATCCCCAAGTGGCAGTATGGCCTCCTAATCAGGTCTTGACCTACTCCAGAAATCCTTGCCTTGCCACTACCCTATTTTTATATATATATCGGCTAATCTAGTGAACGGCTGACAAGTACTGTATTAAAATAGCCCCATGAAGGGGGCTGACATCATCAACACGCGTCCAACGCGCGTTTCCCTCCTACTACGGAGCTTCCTCAGGGAGGCCATACTGCCAGTATCAAGTTATAATCAATGATATTAATAGCCCCTACGATATTCACTATTTATTAGGCTAATCAGTGAAGTGGTGGGCTTGTTTGCTCACTCCGGCTGTGTGCACCCTAGTAGCCTATTATTCTCAAGTTTTAATGATATACTGGAGCATTTAAACATTAGAGACTGCCTGTCTGCACGAGTTACTTTATTTAATTTATTTTTAAACGCCATCACATTTTCACTTTGGTAATATATGTTTTAAGTACTTGATATTAAAGGTTAAATTTTAAATTTAGGTAGTGTGGTCTATACTATGCACTCAAGAACATGCTTAACAATATACACTCCACTCTAACTCGTGTGTGTGTGTGTGTGTGTGTGTGTGTGTGTGTGTGTGTGTGTGTGTGTGTGTGTGTGTGTGTGTGTGTGTGTGTGTGTGTGTGTGTGTGTGTGTGTGTGTGTGTGTGTGTGTGCGCGTGCGCGCGCGTTACAATTCTTGTCAAATTTCAAAACACTGCGCAACATGGTTTATAATGAGCGATCCTGTTCATCTGCTGGATGTGAACATTCAGGACTGTTTCAGTGCTGTAGTTGCAATGTATAAGATAATAAGATAATATTTGTTTTGATTGGTAGTTGTGGTAGCATTGTTCTCACACACTAGGCAAACAGTCTTGTAGTCTAAATCAGCTGTGCGCAAACTGGGGGGCGCGGAGTTTAGAGGCACTGCACGCTTCCCAAAGACTAAGGCCTCTGTACCGTGGTTCAGCCGGCACCTGGAGACGCGTTGCCATGGCAACGCGGCGTCAAATGACGCCACGGGGTCGTATGACGTCCAGACACTGGGAACAACGGTAGGGAGCGGAGAGCGCGGAGAGCAGGAGACAGCCGGTAGGGGGTGCAGGGGAAAAGATTGCGCTCCCCTGGTCTAAATAGAGTTTGTTTTAGATCACTAAAATTAGGGATTACAAGGCAAGTGGCCACAATTCTTGACTATTCCGGTACAAGTGCATTAAACATGCCACTGTCCTTACATCCCTTTTGCTTTAGGCTGCGGCCCCGCTGCCTGTGCTGCACGCGCATCAGCGAGGCTGGCGGCACGTGCAGCACAGTCCCGCGGTCTGCAGTGAGCTACAGGGGGGGGCGGCGCAGCCGTAATGTCAGCCGGCAGGTTCGCCCTCATTGGCTGAACTGCCGGAGGCCGTGGCCTAGCGCTCCGCCGCCCTGGCCAGCTCAATTGTCAGGTATCCCTGAAACTCGGGTATCCCTGAAAACCACCTTGCAGCGGCCCCGGCCCCATTGTGGGGCGGCTCTTGTCCCTGCAGCGTCCGCCACAGCGGGCCTAGCAGTAGCCAGCGGGGACCTGGCCTTAGGCCTGACGGTAGCTTTACAATTGTGGCCCATATGAGAAAGATGCTCTAATTGTGTGGGCATAGAGGATCTTTTTGTAGTGTCGGAGTATAAAAAGTTGATATTGGCCTTGCACAGTGTTATGTATTTTATGGCCTGGGTGTTAATGTTCTTTCCAATATTTGTTTTCACAGGTATCGGTCTAGAAGTGGTCATAGCTCCCGGTCTTCCTCACAGTCTAGTTGTGGTTCAAGTAGCATGTCGAGGTCATCCTCTTGCTCATCCCGATCATGCTCACCGTCCTCCAGCCAGTCTCGCTCACGCTCCAGGTCACCATGCCACCGGAGGTACAGAAGCAGGAGGTAAAGCAGCAGTAGGAGCGTATTGTCTAGTTTAGATTCCTCCTTTGATTTGCTTGTCTGCTTCAGTACAGTAGGGTAACCAATCTACTTTTACGTGTGTTTCTGTCTTTGTGTCATGTCAGTTCATGCACATTTGTTCGTTAAATATGTACAGCAGGGCCTCGCTACTCGGCGCTCTGCTTTTCGGCGATCCGCTGATACGGCGGCACCGAGAAGGGGGCCGCCATGTTGAATTTAAAATCGCGGATGCGCAGAAGGGCAGGTACGCCCGGCGCACATGCGCAGACCGCTGTTTGCGCTCGCAGGTCGCACATGCGTAGAACGGCGAAAATGCTGGTTTGCGCATGCGCAGCACTGAAAATCGACGCATCCGCTTTCCAGCGATTTTCACTATACGGTGGGCCTCTGGAACGGAACCCGCCATATAACAGGGCCCTGCTGTATTCTATAATAAACCCGCCCTGTTTTAATCTATCCTCCCTTTTTCTGGGCAGGAAAAACTGAATAGCTTGGTAGAAGGTTATATCGCTGAATCCATGCAAATGGGTAAAAACCCACTTTTTATATTGAGCATTTAGTGTAGTGATGTTTTAAAGATCACTGTGTGTGATTCTTAACTTTATATTTTTACTAAAAGCCAAGATTACTAATCTGTTTGCTATGTCGCCTTAATGTAAAGAAAATATAGTGTGGCAGCAGATTGGCTAAATTGTTTATTCTTGGTTTGGGAGACATTCTAGCAAAAGGTTGGCATCCATTTGTTATCCTGTAACAAAATTCTAGAAAATAAGTCTTCCGGTTGCATTTGCCAAATGTATCATGTAGTAACACTCGCTGCCTTTGGCACCTGTAACATTTTACTCTGTATTCCCTTTAGTACAATAGGGGGTTGAACTTGGGAACATGTTTGTGTGGTCAACTTCACCACTGCTTTGGTTTGGCAGGTTTGAGTCCCAGGAAAACGATCAACAGCAGAAAATCTATCACAAGGAGCGAGCTATAGTAAGTATTGAGCAACATAAGTCTCCATGGGTTTCAGTTTTCTGTACGGAAGCACGGAGATGGTACCATTTTGCTACATTGAGGGACGCAACCATTTCTCAAATGCAGCACAAAGTTTCTCAGTTTTGTGCAGCAATATTTGAAAGGTAAAACGCTGTTGGTCCTGACACAAGAAATGCAATTTTCTCTGCATCTGTCAGTTATAAGAATTTTAAAGTGGAAGTCATTTTATGGGGCAATTACGCATAGCTGATAAAAGAAATGAATGCAAACAACTTTGTAATTGGCTTCTTTTTAAAGATCTGATCACCCTTAAAGTAAGTTTGACTTGTTGCAATATGAACTCAAGCACATCAACTACCTGCTTCTGTTTGACTATTGCTTGCTTCATAATTACAATGCAACTGTGGACAAAACAATTCACCAAGTTTTGAGGACTGACAAACCCCAATCTCCAAAATACATTGGATAAAGAATGAATGTAAAATCCCTACAAAGCTTTTTGTTTTGCTTGAAAAGGTAAATGTATAAAACAGTATGCATGTATGTAACAACCCAGGTAAATATTGGCTGGAAGGATTGTAGCTTTAGGCCTGGTACACACAGCTGTGCAATGCGTTGGTGTACTTCGTGGAAACATGCCACGGTCCTTCACTTTTGTCCTGGAAGGCACAGACCCTTGACGAAGTCTGGCTTATTTTCTCTCTGCAGTTGTCCTTCATTAAAATGTATAAAATTGCCATTAAAATGTATAAAATTGCCATACTTTATCATGTTCAACAATTAATGTTATAGTTTGTATGGTCCAAAGTAAATTGCGTACCAGCTGCTACATGTCGGACAGTTGCTTATAATCAATAATGTTGGCATTGCAGGAAGAAAGGAGAGTTGTGTATATCGGCAAAATCAACAGTCGAATGACGAAATCTGAGCTGAAACGTCGCTTCTCTGTTTTTGGTGACATAGAGGAGTGTAATATTCACCTACGGGAGGAGGGGTAAGGTTTTGTTGTTTGCTTGGATACCACCTTATCTTATTGCTTAACTCTGCAAGCACGATATGTGTTCTGCCCATTGGAATTGATCAAACTACTGGAAGCACTGCTGTATAGTAATAGTCTAAAGCCTTGATAATACCAAAAAACGCAGGCTGCGTCGCTTAACGCGAAGCCGTGTGGCCAAAATACATACCTGTAGCGGCGTGAGCTCCGGCTGGAGCTGCCGTCTCCTGAAGAGTTTCTCAAAATTGTTTCAGGCAGGCGACGGCCGCTTCACGTGAGCGGTTGAGCCAATGAGGGTGAACCGCTCACAGCCACGCATGCGCCTCCTTGTCTCCTCTCCTTCACTGCCAAGGCTCTGTGATCAAGATGGCGCTCAGCGGCTTCTGGTATAATCAAGGTCTAATGAAGTTCTTAATAGCCCAGTCAAGCTTTTTTTGGGGTAGTGGTCCACCATAAAAATTGGGTGGGTGAGGTTGCCTTAGGATGAAGTGCAAAGCCACTGGCCTGGAAGCTATTTAAATGCAGAAATGTAAGATCAGTAATACTGATATCGCCTTATTTCGCAGTAGATATAAATGCATTTATCTTCCATGCCCCTCTCGTTACACATTGCAGGGGTGGGCAACTCCAGTCCTCAAGAACCACAAACAGGTCAGGTTTTCAGGATATTGCTGATTCAGCGTAGGTAGCTCAATCACTGGCTCAGTCAAATATTGAGCTGCTTGTGCTGAAGCAGAGATCCTGAAAACCTGACCTGTTGGTGGCCCTTGACTACTGGAGTTACCTACCCCTGCATTACAGGTTTGTGCACCATTTGAGAAAGGAAAAATAAAATGTAGCCAATATTTTCAGTCTATTAAACAGTCTGGCAGAACTAATAACGAATAGACAAGTTGCTTTCATGTCCCAACATGAACATAGTTGATAGTTTGCAAAACAATTTTAGACACCACAAAATTGTCCGTGTGAAGAGACTGTAATTTTACCAGTTTGTGTCTCGTAAGAGCCAAGTGATCTGAAAAAGTAAAAAACAAAACAAAAAAAATCTAGTTTCTTTTCAGATGGTCTACTCCACAGTAGCCAAGGAACAGACCTGAATCACATCTCCCCTGTAGCAATAAACATGTTGGTTTATTTATGTATAATGGATATCCAAATCGGTGCCCAGCACAGTGATCACACATGGTTCCAGGGTTGCTCCTAATAACAAGAGGTCGATCAGATATTTTCTCTGTAGCTCTCTAAACCGTGAGATCTGATTTTGCACTGTATGTGTGACACAGTATCCTTACCTACAAAGAGTATATTTCTCCAGGAACCATGCTGATTTAAACCCTGCCCATGCATGGCTTCATCAGAAAGAAGCTCTCTAAATACCGTGGTGGGGTTTGTAGTACAAAGCATGTAGGATTACATACCGTTTGGTTGGTAATCTTCAATGAGCTAGACAGATTACTTTTTTTTTTTTGCGGTCTGTGACAATAACTATTACAAGAACACTCAGACAACATCCAAAACGGTTGCTGTCGGCTAAACTCAAACGTTAAATGCAGAGGTGCTTCTAACCACAAACCTCAATTTAATCAGCTCCGGTGTTAAACATGAGAATAAGAATACCTCCAGTGTGCTGTACACTGCAGGAGTGTTTTAGAAGATATAAAAAAATACTATTGATTTTACCATGGGGATAGTAAATGTACAAACAATTTCTTCACAGTGCAGGTCTCCTCTAGGACAGAGGTACAAAATAGATCTCTACTCACAGGTTCATAATGTAATTCTCCATTTACTGTGACAGCCAAGAACAGTGGAAAGACGACAATGTTTCAGATCCTATAAGGACCTGATGAAAGGTCCTGCAGTTTGAAGAAATTGTTTGTTGTGTTGGCTGCACTTTCCTCGCCTGAAACGATTTCCCTGCACTTTGGAACTGATGTGTGGCATGTTAAGTTTTTTTTAGATTTGCTGCTCTTTAAGTTGATGGCACGGTGTCTGCCTGCAATAAAAGTGGGTAGGGGACAGTAGTCAAGAACTGAAACAGAAGTCCGTTTCGGATGCTGAGTAGCGTTCAAGCCGACCTGTCCCTCTGTGTTTCCTCTAGGTGGATTTTCTGTACCTGTGTTTCATCACCACATTGATTTGTCATTTCTTTCTTTTTGTCAGTGATAACTATGGGTTTGTCACATACCGGTACACCGGGGAAGCCTTTTCTGCCATAGAGAATGGTCACAAACTACGTCTCCCAGATGAGCTGCCCTTTGACCTTTGCTTTGGTGGCAGGAGACAATTCTGTAAAAGTAATTACGCGGATCTTGGTAAGTATTCCTTGTATTTACTATTTTCACTTGTAAAGGCAATAGAGACGTTTTTAAATTATTCAATTGAAGGCTGCTAAATATGTGGCGCTGCCTTTACATGTCTTGTGATTCCACACCCAAAACTCATTGGATCCGTAACAGAGCAAGCTATAACAGGCTTTAATTCCCAGATCCCGAGCCTCAGCAATACTACTTATCAATAGTTTGCTTTTTGATGGTAGTTTGTTAGAAAGTTAGGCTAGGGTGGGCCATCCCCATGCTTGGGAAGATTTTAAGCTCAGTTCAGATTTGAAGCCGGTGTCCTTGCCAAGTAAGGGGAAGATTGAATGGAGGCCGTAACCACTCAAACAGCAGATTTCCATCTCAAATACTGGTAATCCAGCCACTCTAAATTGGCACTTATTTTAAACTTCATGATCACTCTGTGAAACCCTAAAAAATGCTGGCATTTCCGCCAGGTCACCTGCCAGCATGAACCACCTCAAAATGTTAGTTCTCTCTACTGTCTTGAGAAGGTTTGAGCTATTATGTTGGTGTACAGTGTAAAAACAAGATTTGCTTTAATTTGCTACATGCACCGCCTCCATAATCTGGTAGAAACAATGTAGTGTTCTCCTTTAGCAGATTTTTTTTTAAAAATTTTTATTTTTAAAGAGTTTGTTGAAAAAAACAAAAGCCAATTATTTTTATGCATCCAAGCCCTGGTAGAGCTTGCCTTGTTAGACACTTTTGAGACTACAGCTACAATACAAATAAGGCTACCGCATGTATGTGTTTTCTTCATGACCTAAAATGCTTGATGGCATGGCTACAGAATCTCCGTACCATCGGCGAATACTAGTCAAACCGTCAAACCGTCGAACTGTAAAGGCAGTAATAATTTCTTTGTGCTGGTTTTTATTTCTGAGTATTGACATGTACAAGCCATGTTAACCCCATCTATTAACCCCAAAACTAATTGTCAACTACAGCAGGGGGAGGGCTGCCATGTTTAGAAAAACAAAGGATTGGCAAGAAATGTTTGAGATGCTGTAGAGCAAGGGTTCCCAACGCCAGTCCTCAAGTACCCCCCCAACAGGCCAGGTATTATGGATATCCCAACTTGAGCACAGGTGGCTCAATCGGCGGTGACAGAACAGCCATGTTTCTAAAAGTTGCCCACAATAGTTGGAAACATACAGGCATCTCAATAGTCTGAAGAGTTTTGTAGAATAAGCTTAACATTGTGGTTCATAAACCTTTCAGGCAAAAATAGACTTTCTACTGGACCACACATCATTAGTATGTGGTGGGAATTGTAGCTGTTATGTGGGAGACAAAGTACCAGCTCATCTAAAGCAAGTGCCTTTACAATCCTATAACTGAGGTTTTACGGATGTGCTTATATGACTTTTCCATTTACGTGGCACTGTGTTTTACCATTTGCTAGCAACGCTAGTTAATACTAAAATGTTAACAACTAAAGAATGAGTTGGATAGTGATGTCTGCAAAACAAGACTGGTCTGAATGTTTTTATCCAATGTAGGGATCTTAACCAATTAATCTTTTGGGTTTTTTTTATGTACTCATTCTGTGTGACACTTTTGTTCCCATAAATATAAAGTTTCATTGATATTCTTTACCAGACTCTAACCGTCATGATTTTGATCCAGCATCCATGAAGAGTAAATTTGAATCTGTTGACTTCGATACATTATTGAAACAAGCGCAGAGAAGCCACCGGAGGTAACATTCGGTCCAAGCAACGCTCTTCAAACAAAAGGCAAACATGTGTGTTTATATATACACAATATATATGTATATACACACGTGTGTAAGATGGGGTTGGGCAATAGAAAAAAAAAATCTATGATAACGATATTAAGAAATTTATTGTGATGTAGATATTTACTTTTTTAAATGTTAAATGAAATGATTTGGAAGCTATTTAGTTAGAACATTTATTACAAATTAATGGTATTCACGCCAATCACTGAACATCTGAGATGGCACGAGGAAATTATATTAAGGGTGAGGGGGCGAACTGATCCTCCAGGGGAAGGAGAGTGCTGCTATCATTGAGGACTGGAGAGGGATGGATGGGTACCAGGATCTCTTACATTGGCAAATAGGCCTTTTATGCGGCTGACTGATCCTACATTGCATGTCAATAACTGTCCTTAAAACATCATTTACTACCTTGAGTGATGGTGATATCGCAATAAATTTCAATATAGAATTATTGTCCCATCTGTATATTGCCCAACTCTTTATATAAATATATGTATAAATAACCAAAAGACTTTACCTCAGAACACTGGAGATGGCCATTCACTAAATAGAAGCATGAAGCTGCTCTTAACAAAGTGCCGTTTTGTAATTAAACAAAAAAAAAAATCATAAAAAAAGGTTAAAGACAATTAGATTTTTTTTATGACATTTGTTTTTCTAACCTATTTAACAAAGTGTTTAATCTGCGTTCTGGAAATTAAAATTCATGAGGATACTGTATGATGAGAAATCGCTATGCAGATCAAAAACATTAAAATATATGAAATATATCTTGTGTCTGTTCTTTTTGAATATGCGTCTTCTGGTCTTCATAAGTAACTTGAACACGATTGTTTATCAGCCTTGAAAATCTGGCAAGGTAGGTGGGATTGTTGCCTGCTATTAGGGTCACGTAGTTGCAGACCTGACTGGCAGCGATGGGATCCTTAACAGGCACATTTGCCGTTCTGTGAACACAACAAATGAGAACAAACGGAACGGTAAAATTACCTTGTAGTTAAAATGAAGCTGTAATTGCACATTCATACTCAAACTGTTCCTTTTTTGAATGGCAAATCTAAAGATTAAAAGGATTTCCATCCTGATTCTTGGGTCTATTGCAATGAAAGTAAGGTGCATCCTTTTTAGAAGTGAAATCGCAAGGTTTCTTTGACACGGGGTGGAATAAGGTGTAATACACTGAGTCAAAGAAACTTAATTCCCTTTAGAACAGTATTGTTGCAGCGATAACCTCTACGACTTGTTTCTGCACAGCCAGCCCAAGCAGGGATTGATGGCATTTGGAAATGTATGTCCTTAGAAGTGAAAATTACTGTATTAAAACCTGTGTTGTTGAAACAAGCAGAATTGTGCCAAGATACTGCACCATGAGGGAAAGGATGAGCAGATAAAACCAAGGGGTAATCAGGCCAATGTTTAGTCCATTTACATGCATACCTCGGTTTTTATGTTTCCAATAGAAAATAAATCCACCTTGAATTTGTTTTCTGGTATTTCACAAAACGTTTGACTTATTTGTATTAGTTGGAAAGTAGAATAAGTTTAAGGGATGTTTATTCATTAACTTTTTGCGTTTTTCTTACCTAGTTTTGCTTGGAGGGGGGGGGGGGGGAAGGGTTGTATGCTGCCATTTCCCCAAGATTATTGCTTGGTTCATTAAGTGCATTATTTGGCGAGTCTCGTGCAAGCCAAAATGGCTGCATTTGGGAAAAATAATTATTATTTCATAAAACCACTAGGTGGACCCTGTGAACAAGTGACATGCATCGTGTATTACAGCATTTTATTGGTGAGCCTGTGTGTAAGCTTGCTTGCTCGCTCTCTCTCGCGCGCGCTTGCTCGCTCTCTCAGGTCCACCTTTAAACCGAAAGGTGCATGTGGATTGTACAAGCAGAAAATTCTGTACCCAGCACAATTGTCTTGGCAAGTCGAAACAAGGATGAAAGGGGACTTTTTTTCTCCTACTCTGATTTTTGTTTTAATAAATGCACCAGTTCTTTACCTTTACGGCAATGCAATTATTTAAGCTGCCGACAGATCCACTCTTTCCTCCTTTCCAGCTCTTGCAATATGGCCTCCTATTTCAAGACTAAGTGGTGAGACTCCATAAATATTTATAGCAACCAAAGGAAGCTTAATATTTTTTTTTTCAACTTTCAATTTTTATTTGTGGAAAGCAAATATACAGAGACTCACCTCCCATTGGCGTACATTGCAATCACAGTCCACATTTTAGTTTTTTTAACATCATTTAACAACATCGTCAATATTCTAGTCCTAAACAGGGGGACAAAACAAGACATACAAGACTCACAAGACTTGGGGGGGGGGTATACATGTGGTGGGGGGGGGGAGCAGGGGATGGTGAAATCCGGCGTGGTAGTGGAGGAGGGTCGTTTTGGATCTGACTGCTTACGGTTCTTCTAACGAGCGTGTTTCTTTTTTTTTTCCCGTTTAATGTACATGTGAGCAGGCGCTGACCAGAGTCGTCCTATGTCCCCGTCTAGTCCGTCCCATCCAAGGAGAACGCATTTGTTGTTATTAGTGCAAAATTGAGGCAGCGTCCACCCCCGTTATGTTGGTTTGCTCAAGCCATGGGTTCCAAATTTTTAAAAATTTAGTGCCAGAGTCGTTAACCCAACTCGTTAACTGTTCCATCTGGCATACGTGCCAAATTCTGTTCCTAATTTTGGGGATAATTGGAATCTCGTTCTGCTTCCACAATGCTGCGATCTCGCATCGAGTGGCTGTCGCAAAATGCATGACTAATTTGTGTGTCGTTCTAGACATAGCCTGGGGCCGTCTGCCCAGTAAGAACAGCCACGGGTCCAGGGGGATCTCTAAGTCAAGCATCCCTTGCAGCCAGTCTCGAATTCTTTCCCAAACCGGGACCACTCTTGGACAAAACCACAGCATGTGTGTTAGGTCAGCTAATTCCCCGCACTGTTTAGGGCAGAGCGGCGAATATCCTCTGACAAATTTAGACAATTTAGCAGGGGTATGGTACCACCGCATAAGGACCTTATATGCGTTCTCCTTTAATGTGACACATATTGAACTTTTCGCTGCAGATTGCAATATATATTTCCAGTCATCGTCCTCTAAGGTCTCCCCTAACTCTGTCTCCCACTGTCGCATGTATCGTAGGCGGGGGGGGTCCTTACCAGCCGGACAGACTACCTCCCTGTACATCCGAGATGTCAGTCCCCGTGTGTCCGTTGGTCTGGAGCACAGCTGTTCAAAATTGGTTCGTGCAGGACGCACAGGAAATTTGTTATAAAATGCCCTGACCTGGAGGAATCTAAATAATTCTGAATTTGGGAAATTTGCTGCTTCTTTGAACCAATCGAACGTCTTGATAGATCCCTTACCCCCCAGGTCCTTTAATCGGTTATATCCCGCCTGCGTCCACCTTACAAATTTATCGGTCGACAGACCCGGAGCAAAGTCCGGGTTGCCCCATAGGGGGGTCATTAATGTGTGGGGGGTGGTTAAGTTAGCTTTAAATTTAGCTGTCTCCCAGACCGCTAAGGAGTTCGCTACCGCGCAGAGCGGCGTTCCGATGTCGCGTATGCATCGTTTTGGTAGCCAGATCAGGTTATGGAGAGCAACTGGCGCACAGCACACTCCCTCCAATTCAGTCCACCTTCTTTTTGTGGGGTCTGCATGCCACAGAATGATTTGGGACAATTGTGCCGCTTTATAATACGCCATCAAGCAAGGTACCGATAATCCTCCTTTTGTCACTGTCACTGGTTTTGTCAGTAGACTTCTTGCAATTCGTGGGCGTTTTTTATTCCAAATGAATTGTATGATGTGAGTTTGAAGGGCATGGATCTCTGATTTAATTATCGGTATTGGTAGGGTTTGAAACAGATATAATAGCTTGGGTAACAGGTTCATCTTTACGCGAAGCTTAATATTTTAATCAAAAAGGCATAAAGTGGAAAACAATGTAATGGAAAACATGTACGAATACTGTACTAGATGACTGATTTATTTAAAAGAACCATGGGGTTTTAATGAAATGCTATAAAGCAGAGATCAAGGTTTTTGTTCCAAAATTCTCAAGGTCAGCCAGGTCTGTATAGACATTTGATTCTGAAGTCCCGTTGGGGACCAAAACGAGCTCTATTATAAAACTTTTGTTCTGTCTTGTCAAGTGTACTGTCTCCTGAATGCTATGCATATATAGTGTGTATATTTACTACATTCCGTAATGCCATGGCAGCACGTCTGTTTATGTAAATGGAGCCTGCAGTATTTCAAATCCTTACCGACGTACTCCATCTGATGTGCTTTTGGATATGAGAGCTACACCATTTGTCACAGAAGGTGGCTCAACTGTTTTCAGTGGCAACATTTTGTTTGATTTTTAGCTTTTCAAGAATTCTATGTAATGTATTTTCACGCTATAATGTAAAATGCGGTATTGCTCCCTCTACTGTACAAAGGAAGAACAGACTGCAATTTTAAAAATAAATTGTATGGGCTGTTTTGGGGTTTTAAAGCTGTAGTTCACGCTTCCGTTTTAAAAATATATATCTTTTTCCCATTCAATATGTGCATCAATACAATCTGCACACTGACAAGTGATTAGCTGAGCTGCAGATCGATCCGTAATCCTGTAATGAAATCGCTTTGCTCCGGGTTATTTAATTCAGCATTATGGGAAATGTAGTCCGGGAATATGATTGACTGGGCAGTTACTAGATACAATTGGTTCACTGCTAGAGAGAGGATGAGGCTCAAGAGCCAGAGCCTATCAGAAGGGGAAGGGGCTGTCACTTTGGAAATGCTTCCTACATTAGGAACATTAAGACATTTTTAAACGTTCTTTTTTTTAAATGCTACAAGTATTTTCTCACAGTACAGAACTGATTTATTAAAAAAACACACATGTAGGATATTGCTTGAACTGCTGCTTTAGATGCCCACCACCAAGTCCAGGCCAGTGATTTGAGAATGATGGTTGTAGTTTTGTATTTGCAGTTACTGGTCCTGTAGCAACTTGGGCACAGTTATAATATTTGAAGGTCAGCTTGAATCAATCATTGTTTACCTTGAGTTGGTTGACTGGTTTTTAATGGGCCATAATCAATTTGTGTTTCATTGTTGTATTAGAATGTATCTGTTTTAATATAATGATATTGTGTAGAGCAGGGGTGGCCAACTCCCTGTCCTCACGGACAGCAACAGGCCAGGTTTTAAGGATATCCCTATCTTCGACTTAGCCACTGGGCCACCTGTGCTGAATCTGGGATATCCTGAAAACCTGACCGGATGGTGAGGGTGGCTTAAGGACTGGAGATGAGCACCCCTGGCTAAGGCTGGTTCTATAGTGCGGACGCGCGCGGCAATTTTAGTTGGCTGAGGTGAGTCAGCCATTCCATAATGGCGCCGCATGGCACGGAGCTTGGAGCGGACCGACGAGGGAGATGAGGAAATGAATGATTTTGCGCCGCTACCTGCGTTGTAATTTGTGTGTGTGTGTGTGTGTGTCAAAGTTAAATAAATAAAAATTATTTTTATTACAACATTTTATTTAAAAAATATTATTTAATACATAACTCACAATCTCTACACACACAGTACCTTCACTCACAGCATACACACGATAAGCATGCGGCACGTGCATGCGCCTTCGCACCTGCACGGCCACACACCGTATAGAACGGCCCTTAGGAAGCCAAGTGCAATTTTTCACACCGTTAATTACAATAATGTAAATAAATATGTATGGTAGATGTTGGTAATGCTTACAAAATGGTGAAATAAAAATGATTCGAAGTCTTTGTAATGTAATTTTAGATGCATTTAATCAGCTTGTCGCCCTACTATTCAGTGTTCTGATCTGGCCCTTTTGCAGAACTAGCTGAAGAGCTCTGGTGTAGAGAGACTGGAATCATTCAGAGCACACAACCTTGACATGCATTTAATGAGCGCAAAAGCAAAACTGCTTTGTTTGAAAGAATGGCATCTCTGGTGTTACATAGAATGCAAAAGAAAATCTATACATAATGTACTGTGTATGTGTAGCAAAGGTTGCAATTTTTACTTTGCTTACATGGTACCGTTTACAAACCAGAAACTGGATTATTCACTGCAACCTTGTCAGTTCAGTGACATTTTGATAAGTGTTTGATTGTATTGAGAAAAAAAGGCAAATTTGCTCATACTGTGAACAAAGGCAGATTTTGGAATAACAGCAAACTTGCCAAGTTTCACTCCGATCATTATCATTCTGCGGTTTCAGATTACTGGATATCTCGCCATGAATGATTGATTGGAGCCACCTTAAAGTAGCAACCCCCTTCCTGAAACTGTTTAGATTTATTTATTTTTTTGTGATTATTTTACATCCTGCATTTGTGTTCCTGATTTTTATTTAAAAGAAAAATGTCAAATGGCCGCTTCCATCCACAAGCGGCGAAATTGGTGAATATACAGCCCAAACTAGTACATAGGACAACGTCCTATCAGGATGCATCAGAGTATTTTACCATTTCAGTTTTGAGAGCGAGTTAATTGAAAATATGGTACATTGAACACAAAAAAAAAAAAAATACAAGTGCGCAACTAAAATGACCTAACAATTGTGAAATGATAGTGAATATAAACTACCACTAAATGCCCAAGTGAGAAGCATAAATAATAACTGTTACACCAGTCTAATATAAGGAACGTCTGCTGCTGTAAAAAGGGTAGCCCAAGACCCTGGGTATCTAGACAAAACAAAATAAAGAACAGCGCTCATCGTACATATTTCACGATGAGCGTTGTGCGCTGTTCTTTGTTTTGTTTTTTTTTACATTGAACACAGTCTGCGTTTATGAAGATCCAAGGAGATTTGGAATATCCGATTCCTAAAATGCAGCATATTCCTGTTTGTAGTTGAGGATTTTTCTGAACGGGCTGTTCAGCTAGTCTGTGTACATCCAATTACATAACTATAGTATTCGCTACAGGCTCTCATAACTTTTTTCTATTTGCAAAAAAGTGTGTTGCCGCCCCCACCTACACTACAAAGACCATTTAGCATACGAGTTTTACAACTGAAAAGTGTTTGGTGCACACAATCAGAACACATTGCTCAATGATTTAAATACCTCTCTTCCTTGAAAGACAAGTGCTATAGTTAAGCCTAATTATAATTGCTCTGCTTGTGCCATTGAAGGTCTATAAAATCAGGGAGTAAAGAGGATTATCACCAGGTTTCATTCCTTCCATATCACATGCAGTGATTTCCGTGTGTTTGTTATCCAATTGATCATCCTGGGTA
Organism: Ascaphus truei; assembly: GCF_040206685.1. Lineage (NCBI taxonomy): Eukaryota > Metazoa > Chordata > Amphibia > Anura > Ascaphidae > Ascaphus > Ascaphus truei. The sequence continues at coordinate 65,610,176 of NC_134490.1, read as the reverse complement.
TTCATTCTTTTTAAGCTCCTTACACGTTCCTCATGCTTTCTGTGGCATGAGCAGCATTACTCTAACTGCACTACGTGATTATGGAGATTAACAAGACGTTCCGTGTTTTGGGGTCTCTTCTAAAAAAACAAAATGAACGTACTGTATCAAGTGATCCACTGTGAATAGACATCCAGCACCGTTAAGAATGGCTTATTGTTTTTTTTAAGAAAGGGCCCAAAACACATGGATCTTTCATTAATTAATACTGATTCCATCTGTCAGTGCTCCCTTCCCCTCTACAAACAGAGAAACTGCTGGACAGTGTGGGACCTTGCTACGGTCTTATGCAGAGGCATGTTTAAATTGTATATATGTATGTATGTATATGTGCTCTGTGGCTATATATTTTGTTTTTCTCTATGCTATATTGAGATCCGTTTTTGAAACGTTGGGTTGACTACATGTTGGACTAAACCTCCTTTTTTTTTTTCTTCTTCCTGTCATTCTGACCACTTTTTGTGATCTTCAGACTTATCAATTACTTTTTTACCAAGCACCACAAACTCCTGGTGAGGCGTTTCACACGGGTTGTGGCTATTTTGTCAAATACAAACACAATCACACGCGCACACCGCATCAGTAATTTGTATTGACAAGTGCACTCTTCATAATCGTAATCTGAGTATACATTACCCAAACTAAGGTTTCGCATAAATGAAGGTGCTCCTCGCAGGTAAGTGAAGAAAAAGGTTTAAGTGGCGACGGTCAATAGAAAAAGCCCACCGTTTTGGTTCCTGTACATCAGGGCTAATCAATTGATTCATTTGATCATATTGCTTTTTGATTATATGCTTTGGCGGTGCGGTGATTTTTCATGTACTGCCTAAATCTCCTTACCGACTCTGTGTGGCGTGAAATGCATTGCATGTACTTCCAGCAACCAAGCAGTTAAATGCTTTGCTCCATATACATTACATAATACCCGTCTTTCGTCTTAACGATGACTTTGATGTAGATCTATTCAGTCCAATGTATAAGAATAAAGTGAACATGTCCATTCAGCCAAGTACTGAATTCTGCAGGACATTATTTTCAATTTGCGCAATTGCTTGTCTAATCCAGATACAGAGCCCCAGTCGGCTCTTCGGAAATTCTTCCTTCCATATTTCCTTGTGTTAGGAAGATTGACGTGGCGCGTGAAATCGCCCCTGTCTGCAAAGTAACTACTACATTTCTTCCACTAGTTATTTAATGGTGAATCTGACCCTTGCATTTCTTAGCTGCTGCAAACTAGCCTTTTCTTATTGCAGATGTGATCACATTATATAAGCGAATGTGTGTTGATTTCCCCTTTAAATATCCATGGGACAATAGCTTGGGATGGTGCTAAAATATATATGTGCCCTATTAAGCAGACATTCACACCACTGATTTTGTGGGGGAAGTAATGCTCTGTTTTGGAAGAAATATTGACGTGAAAGTATTTTTTGAAGGTCCTCCTAAATTGTGAATTTTAAAGACAGATGTGTAACTGCTGGACACTGCTGTTTTGGAAATGTTGCAGTAATTATTCAGATCTTACAGCTTGTTTAAAGCAGCAGTCAAGCGCCTGTTTTTTTTATTTATTTGTTTTTCCCCTTTTAATATGTGCATTAATACAAGCCACACAAGTAGGTAATTAGCCAAGTTGCAGATCTGCTTTCCTGTGATCGATCAAGATTCGGCATGGGGGTTCACTAAATGGCTGTTGTGCAGCAGAAGAGGACCAAAGGTACAAAGTTCTGTGGATAAGATCATATGAGCAGGCAGTCATTAGATATAATTGGTGCATTGCTAGAGAGGGCATGGCTCAATAAGGGTGTGTGCCAGTCTGTTTAAGAAGGGGATGTGACTTTGTAAATGGTTGCTATAGAAACAAATTGCGTGTTACGTAATATATTACAATTACCATTTGGCGTTGTTTTTAAAAAAGAAAATGCAAAAAGTATTTTCTCATAGTACAGAACTGATTGTTTATATATGTATGTATGAAATATATTGCTTGGTCTACAACTTTATAGCATTGGAAACTTGCCTACAGAGCCTATGTGTTACCTTTACTTAATACGATTGTAGTATCCATTACTGGAACCTAAGACTGTTCTCTGTGCCGTGAGCTCAAATTATGAAATTGGATTAAAAAATTGCATTGTCGATCATTCTTGCAACTAAATGTTAAAACCTATGACTGGCGTATGTTCCCATTTTTGGGGGGATTTGTTGCGCTCACAATTTGCCATCACTTCCACCAATGGCAGCCATGTGAAACTACTCAATCTACAAAATATCATTAGTTTCCTCATTGGTAAAATAGAGGTCAAAAGGCATTGTGTTCTTGAAGTGGAAAACGGTTTGTTTCTAAAATGCCAAAGTCTGACTCTGCAAGGGCACACAGATAGCAGAGCGCTCAAATTATGCTGGGACTGGCAATAAAAACCTGAATTACACTTGCCCGTTAACAAATTGGCCAGTAAAATCCAGTTAATCTCAAATTACAGGGCAGTTTCATTGGAAGACTGTGTAATATGTTGACAAAATATGTATCTATTGGTTGAATCAAATGGTTCTTGTGTTATTTTTGGTTTTGTGTTTTGTATTTTTTTAAATACAGCCCATGAATTATGTATATTTTCTTTTAAACGAAGACAACAAACACCCTTTCCCTGCCTTCTATTTCTCTGTATGTAACCACTTCCTATGTTCACAACAAATAGCATTAAAGCAGCTAAATTGAAAGTACATTGGAAAATGGAGCCCTAAATAAGTCTCTTTGTTCCAATGCATCAAAGTCTCATGCAAAGCCGTATCATTTTCTGGACTGCAGTGTCAAAAAAAACCCACTTATTAATGTGTAGTTTTACACAAAGGTCCTTAGGCTGTTTTTGCCAAAGGTTTGTACATGAAAACTGAAGACAAAAATGACTACATGAGGAATGTAGATCTGTTAACACTGCATGTCACACAATTATTAAAAGTAACATAGCTGTTGCATCTCTAAAGTCAAAATGTTATTGACACCAGCCAGTATTTCCGTACGTGATGCTGCTGACACAACGCTGCAGCTAACAAAGAAACAAATATCTTTTCACAGCCACCCTTCCCCCCACAGCAATCTGCTAAAATTTGCAACTGCAGCCGCACTCAACCCACCCTCCTTCCAAAGGTCTACGGAAATAACCTGCCTTTAAAATTTAATAAGATTTGACTTAACTCGCGGGGGGAGGGGGAGCGGGGTGGGAAGAGCTGTTAATAAGTAATTACTGTAGGCACATTCAGGGGAAAAAAATAAGTAAATTAAGTAGATAAGATTGGGGGGGGGGGGGGAAAGAGTTATCTATATTGTTTAGCAAAAACATTTGCTTCATATGTTGTACACCATTCCAAAGTCTAATTTAGTATAGCTTAACACCATGGACCAGGGGTGGCCAACTCCAGGGCTACCCATGGGTCAGGTTTTCGGGATATCCCTGCTTCAGCACAGGCAGCTCAGCCTGTGCTGAAGCAGGGATATCCTGCAAACCTGACCCATGGGTAGCTCTGGAGGCCTGTAGTTGGCCACCCCTGCCATGGCCGGCTTTGGTTGAGTTTCTTTTAACCCTGTCAGAATGGGCCGAGCCTTAAATGCATGGTTCTATAGGCTTTTCTAGTACCGGGGAATCAAGAGTTAAAGTGCATGGCTATTTTATCCCCCAGTACATTTTGTATCTCTTTATTCTTGTTGCATGGAAGGACCCATTGACTGCAGTTTACAGAATAAGGATTCGTGTTTCTTTTCAACCTTTGTCATGAAAAGGCTTCGCAGTAACAATACAAACAAGGTTGGTAATAAGCAGGAACTCTAGTTTGACATCAATGAGTAGCTATTTAGCTTGATGCATAATATGAATCCCATTGCAGCACCAAGTGAATGCAACTACTTCCGTCTCATACTTCACTGTACCTATAGCAAAAGTTGGCATACATTTAGTTCTGCTGCCCATTACGTTGAGGTAATGGAACATAAACATTTTCCCAATGAATGTTCTGTTGCATTACAGGAGTGTAGTAGAAGTGGGTCTAGGAGGTAGGGAGCATTTTAAAATTTGATCAGGGATTGTCTCTAATTTGCAAAAACAAGTTAAAATCCAATATAACTGAAAGAAACCAGAAACGTGCAGTAAAATTGGCATATTGGTGAGAGGCCAAATGTAAAATTAGAGATAATATAAAGGATGCTGCTATAAAATTAAGGTCTTCAGCTTGAAGCTCTGATATTAGGCTGCTTTCTAAAGTGGTTTTGTGAACGAGGAAGGTTGAATACCCCAGGAATACAGTAATGATGGACAGGAAATGTCAAATTATGACACAATTAAGTGTAATATTAAATGTTATGGTGAGTACAAAAAGTGACAAAATCTTCCACTGTACAGAGTACAGTAAATACAAATATATCACTTGTGCGCATATTCACATGTCTCCTCTGCAGTCCTGCTTTTCACCATTATCTTTTGGCATACAATGCTTCTACTGCAGCCAGGGATTCTGGGAAATGACATGCAAATGAGCAGTGTCACCTTTTTGCTTCTAAACCAACATGGACCCCTGTAAGCATATGCCTGCTGTTATTACACAGCTTTTCAGCACAGCCTGGGTTAAAGAAGTGCAGAGCCAGCAACCCTACTCACAGTGAGAATGGTTATACTGGTTTTGCAATGTGTAAGTGTAATGTTGGAAGAAGTGGTTTAAGGCATTTATGCTCAATCCTAAGAGCTAATGCAAGTCTCAGTCACTCGCCAATTTTGTGATCATGAGCAAATGTACTTTCGTTCCCAGCGATAAATGGCTAACAATAATGCAATGGTTTATTTCGTTTCTGAAGCCTTCCACACTGACTGACTAACCATTAAGGTGTTTCCAGGATTGTACCCTGGAGGTGGCTGAACGGGTTCTTCTGACGTATTATTGTAACACATGTTAAAAATATCTGTGAACATTATGAATTCACCGACGGCCAATCTGGGTGTACGAAGAATGGGAACTGAAACAAGCAGGGGGATGCACATTGAATGGGAATGAGATGTAGGTAGTGTTTTTTTTTTTTTTTTTTCTTTCAGGAAAGGTACTGTATTAGAGCTCCTATGAAATGGAAATAGCATCTCCCTGCTGACTCAAACACACACTCAAAGCAAGAGAAAATAAAATGTCTAAACATATTGATTAGACTTTTTGTGCTCTGGATTTGTGCAGGGATTTTAGTGAGCAGATACAGCCAGTGGGAAGGAGGGGTGGAATTCCTAAAGCCTATTGTTTAGTAAAGCGCATTTTTTGTGCATGTGCTTTTAAAAGCATATTCCAGCAATGCATTTTTATGTGGATATAAAGGAACTTGACGTCTGTTGTCAATATCCTCTGGTATAGATGGGGTTACAAATATAAACCAGATGTTCAAATTCTTTTTTTGGTAAACCGCCAAATTGTAATTTATTTATTTTAAATTGAGTTGTTTACAAATAAAGAATATATGTAATGCCTATAATTTCAGTGGAAAGTGAAGAATGTCCATCTATTTTTCCTGACCAAAAAAAATATTACGAATAAACGGTTATCTATTGAATGCAGCATGCTAAAAAAAATGGCTAAGGAGTGACTGAAATTGATCAGGTGGAGGGTGCACAATTGGTCCTGATTATTTTTTATTATGCCAAATAAGGTGACCGTGCGTACCGGTTTGATTGGGACAGTACCGGTTTTTGAGTACTTGCCCTAGTGTCCCGAAGGAGGGAATAAAACATCTAATTTTGTACCGGTTTTGTAATTGTCACTACAAATCTCTTGGAGGGGCAATTTCTAAACCGGAACATATGAGACGTTTTGGTCCCCAGCTGTGGCCCGGCTTCCTGCATACCTCCTCTGCTGTCAGCGATGGGCCCAACTTCCTCATCAGCCAGCGGTTGCAGCGCAGGATCGGAGGCCTTTCCAGTCCACCCCTCCCCCAAAGGTAAAATGTGTGTATTATTCTTGGATGGAGCTGTGTGTATGATTCTGGGTGGGGGAGGAGAGGGAGCTATTGTTTTTTTTTTTTGGGGGGGGGGGGGTAGCTGCGTGTGTCTTGGCATGGGGGCTGTGTGTCTTGGCATGGGGGCTGTCTGTCTTGGGGGAGAGGGGAAGAGTTTTATGTGATTCATGGGGGGCCTTGAATGAGCAGAAGAGGTGGGGAGTGGGGAAGAGTTGGGGGTAAGTGCTAGAGAGGAGGGTGTGATGGGTGTGTGAGAGATGATTAATAAACAATTTTTTTGTATTTTGGCCCTGTTTGTCATTTTAAAAATATGATCACCTTATAGACAAATGTTTGTTTTTAGCCACTGCTATAATTGTGAAAACCTGCTTTAATCGTCCTGGGTTCCACCATATTCAGATGCATTATGACCATGATTTTCTGTGTGCCGTCACCTTGAGCACTTACAGTTCATGTTCTGCCATTGTTAAGGCTGACTGCAGACGCAGCTCTCAGAACCTCAGATGTTATCTGAACAGAAGACGTTGGAGACCTTGAGAAAGGTCTCCTGTGTTGGACGAATAAATACTAACCACTTGACCACTATTGTGGAGTGCTACTCTTTTGTCTTCATATATATATAATGGCAAATAGTTTTTTTATTTATTTAATGATGCAGCATCTGATTAATATTACCCTCTGAATGATCGAAACAGGAAGGTGGATTGATAATTAATTACCCGCGTGTGCACCAATATAATAGACCTTCTGTGATGTGGAAATCGTGTAAGAGCCCCATTTGTTTTATATCTAATAGCTTGTTTTTGGTGCACTTGTTCAGACACCTAATTACAGATGTACTAATTATACCAGGTCTTAGCACCAACTAGTAAATGTGCCGCACGGTTAATGGAAGTGGCGCTAGCTTGAATCAACCCTATTCAAGACAAACATTTGCGCCTCTCATTACGCCATGGTGGATTTATGGTAACGTTCCCTGTCTTCAAAACTGGGGCAAAATGCAGTGCAAAAAAACATTATTGTAATCTAAGAACATAAAAATTATTTAATATAATTGGGCATTTTTTCTGCTGATCTACACACAAAAATCTCTTCTGTTTAGTGACAAATGGCCTGTGCAAGCTTGTCTCTTAGGCCAGGTCCCCGCTGCCTACTGCAGTGCCCGCTATGGCGGGCGCTGTGGGGATGAGTTGCCCATCAATGGGGCCTGGCCTACTGCAAGGAATGGCTGCCGCACTGCGAGTTTTTCCTGCAGACACGAAAATTGGGCTCAATACTAGTGACTGGGTGCTAGGCCCCGCCCCCGGCAGTTCAGCCAATGAGGGCAAACGTGCCAGGTGGTGTCACGCCTCCCAGCTCACTGCAGACCGGGGAACTCGGCTGCACACGCCGCCAGCCTGGTAGGCGCGCTCGCAGCGCAGACAGCGGGGACATATTCTAATACTACACCATTATATTCTTTAAAAGCAAATTGAGAAGTAAATATTTATTTTTATCTAAAACGTCCTGTTTATAAGCGATAGAACCTCAGTCCTTCTATACACCCATTAAAAATGTTAAATAATAAAATAAAAAAACTCAATTACAGGCCGTTATCCCAGTGCTATGGCGCAAAAAGGAGAGAAGTCTGTAGGGCAAGCATAAAAGGGTTGTTAAAAACACGTCAATACCAAATATTTTTGTACACTGAATCATGCATTTCATGGGAGACCCTTTTCCCCCACTGGTTCGATCAACATTCCGCGCCACTGATAACATTACCATAAGCTACAATGCCTTTGCTCCCGGTAATACTGCTTAATATATAAAACAATGCTTCAGCAATAAATAAGCCTCCTGTAACAGCCTGATAACACCACTGCAGTGTTGACTGCTCACATTCACGTGTGTTGAAGTCTTGTGGTACTGCTTCTAAAATTCTATTTTGGAAGCCTGTATCGGGAATTTCTGCATTAATGCCCGCATTACCTCCCTGCTGCTGTTGATTTCATGCTCTATAAATTGCTGATTTTAAGGTCCCTGATTTTATTCCTCTTCATTCCAGGGTTTTTAATGGTTTCATTTGGTGATAAAGTCGTTTCAGATTTTATAGATATTGATTTGGATTCTGGGTCTGCGGTGAAGGACAGTCACCAACACAAGGGCAGATCCTATTTTTTTTTTTTTTTTTTTAAATCCTTTGTAGCTAACGTGAACACCTAGTTTATGCTATGTAATCATTCTCAGGTGTTAATGGGACAATAATTGGTGGCTGATTGGGGGATGGGGACCAATTTATAGAATTGAGATCTTTTCATTCTATTCTTCAATTCAGTTTTCTGTCTCCAAAGACATGCTTCTGCTGATTGGCTGTCACTATGGAGATTTGGGCTCCTATATTTTCTACTTGGTTTCAAGAGAGGTGCCTTCACAGTCATGCATGCTCAGTGGCTTTCACATGCATTAAAATACGCCAAAACAACAAACCTCGTTACAATGTTTTGCGCATAACCAAGTGAGGCTGGTATGATTTTTTTTTAATTAGCATTTTCAGTGCTGGATTAGACTTGCAATCTATCGCTGTCTTCCCGGCACTGGAGGGGTTACGGCAATCGAAGAATGCCATACATCTAGGAAAAGCCAATTTACAACATTATGCAGAGATTATGCATAATACATAATAGAAGACCACAACATAATACATAATACATTGGGAATCTGGCTTGTCATGTCACAGGAAAGCAATAAAGCAAATGTTTGAAGCTTGTACAACTGTACTGGCTGTAAATTCCCATGCATCTTTAGCTTAAAAAAATCGCCTTAATGCAGGGGTTCTCGACTCCAGTCCTCAAGACCCTCCAACAGGTCAGGTTTTACGGATATTCAGCAAAGGTGGCTGTCGGTAGCTCAGCTAAAGACAGCAACCTGGGATGCATGGGTAGGGCAATCGTGAAAACCTGACCTGGTTTTTTTTGGGGGGGGGGGGAGAGGGGGAGGTCTTGAGCTGGAGTTGAGATTTCCTGAGTTAACGCTTTGCTTCCAGGTGGGCAACGATTTGTAATGCATTGCAAGCCTCTCTAGCACAGGCAGAGTTAAAATGAACCTTTTGAGTTACGTTTTCAGCTCCAGTTTTCCCATTTAACAGTACTGTGCTAAGTGTTTAGTGGGTTATGTACCAAAGTCCCCCGGCTGCAAAATTGGAGCAAAAAATGGTGCAACAAAATAGCTCCCGGTTTATTGATTTAAAAAAATAATCTCATAAAAAGATAGTTCTGCAGCCTGGAGACTTCCGTGCATAACCCGTTTCTAAAGGCTATTTTCACTGTAATTCATGGGCCTCTCGAAAGGCTATTAAAAGTAATTGGATCTCACAGATATTAATAAGGGTGATCACCTTCACTGAGGTTTTGGTTTAAAAAAAAAAAATTCTTTATGTATTTCTTGTGGTTTTAGTTTCTGAGCCTCGGTGGGAATAGACAGAGGTTTCGTTTTCTACTCGGACGCCGATATCCAAGCTTGCGTTTCAACTTAATCTGAACCAGAAGGCAAGTTCGGAGGAGGTGGAGGTGGGGGAGGGCAGATTTAGGGAGATCCCAAACCGCCCATCCTTAGATCCTAACCCTCTTACTTCCAGGGGGTCTTTCAACCCATTGTAGGATACTATTGTAACCCCCCCTCTGGGATTACTGTGTTTTTAGGGGGATGAGGGCCCTAAAGGGTTAACTGGATGGTTTGTTGCCCTTTCCTATATTATGTTGCAAACTAACTCAGAGGATTTGCCACGCCCACCTTCCAGAAAGTGGTCACTTGGTCACTTGGTAAAAGATACAAAGTTTACTCCTAGCCACGCCCACCTTCTGGAACATGCCTGCCACCTGGGTCAGTATGTCTAAGCAACATCCAAACCCCTCTCCCTTAATCTAGGGGGATGTGACTTCACAGAAGGATATGGGAGCTGCAGCAGCGACTAGGTTTAGGTTCCTGGAGGACAAGAAGAGGAGTCTCATTGTATATATCGTGTGTAACTGTTAGTGAGTATGGTCATCTTTTTATTATTTTGCCGTTGGGGAAGTGTCCCTCAGGCTACGGCCCCACTGCCTGCGCTGCACGTGAGGCTGGCGGTGCGTGCAGCAGAGTTCCCCGGTCTGCAGTGAGCTGCAGGGGAAAAGACGGGGGCACGGCCATGACTTCACCCGGCAGGTTCGCCCTCATTGGCTGAACCGCTGGGGGTGTGGCCTAGCGCTCCATCGCTAGTTCCCCCCTCAAACTCGCAGCGGGCCCGGCCCCATTGAGGGGTGGCTCTTGTCCCCACAGCACTCGCCATAGCGAGCGCTGCAGCAGCAGCCAACAGGGGACCAAGCCTTAAACAGGTACGCTTTTATAGCTTCAGTCCTCAAGACTTCCCCCTCCCCCAACAGGTCAGGTTTTCAGGATATCCCTTCTGTAGCACAGGTAGCTCAATCAGTGGCTCGATCTCAGGACTTGAGGAATGGAGTTGAGCACCACTGCTCTACCCTCTACCCTCTACTAGACTCAGCCCAGCTACCAAGCGCTGTATATATTCACTTCAGGCAACGAACGACTGCTTTATTTTTTATATGAACTGTTTTCTTTAGGTGCCTCCATGGTCTACTTTTTGCACTATCCATAATAAATGTATTTTTTTACAATGCGATTTTTAAGTGCCTGGCTTTCTTGTTTTTTAAATGTTGATGCGTGCTTTTGACCAGTAGTCGGACTGGCCCTCTCTTGAATTAGTTTTTGTTTATCTTTATATGTGCAGATTACTTATTTTCTTGTTTTTGGGGAGTGCAGATCCTTGCCTGTTACTGGAATTTACACAGACCGTCCTCAATTCTGTGATTTTTGCCTGGAGTGTCAGCTCTTCAGCCAGAAGTGTGGGGAGAGAACCGGTGCCATTGGTGCCTCTGTCCTTAGGGGTTAGACTCTATTTTTTTTTTTTTTTTAAAGAATAGCGATGGACCTATTGGGGCCACTACATCCCTCTGCTACGTGTTACAAGGTTAAGGTCACAGCTAAACAGGCGGCTATCAAGCTGATTGAGGTCTACTTCGGGTGACCCTGATGGACCAACATAATGTAAAAGTGTATGCAGGATATATTGAAAGTGAAATCGGTGTGAACCTTTTGTCTATCATGCACAGACTGATGTATTGGTAGAGACATTAAAACGTACTTTTAAAAAAAATGCTAAACGTTTGTGGTTATAGGGAAAAGTGAATTTCTCCCATATTTATTAATTTAATATTTGCAATGCAGGAAGTTCCCCACGACTCTACTGGGTTTTCCTCTTTTGATCACCTTTACGGTCATCCACTCAGAGAGATAACAAATTTGGTGAGTCAGGGAAGGATTAACCCTCCCCTTCTAAAAATGTATTCAAGGAAGTCCAGGATCTTAAAGCTGCAGTTCGGTCTTTTTTTTTTTTTTTTTTAATTATTTTTTTTACTTCAATAGTTTCATGTGGGCAATCTCTAATTACCTAAAGAACTTTATAGCTGCCAGTCAATTCGTTCTCCATGTATTGATCGGCGAAATTTGGTTACATCAATAGAGAATGGATATGTTTTTCTTCTGCTTCTGTCACTCAGTGGAAGCTCATGAATATTCATGAGCACTCCTGCACTGACATGTGCTAGAGGGAGGGCAGGGCTGACAAAGGGGTGTGCCAGGGCTTGTGACAGGACATGAAGGGGCAGCGCCTTAGCAAATGGCTGTTAAAATAGAATACAAGAAAATTGGTCTTTCAAAGTTGTTTTTTTAAAAACAGAAAATGCTGAAAGTATTTTTTATTACTACAGAACTGATTTATTAAAATAAACACACATGCAGGATTTTGACTGAACTGCAGCTTTAAGGGATGGTTGGATGTTCTTGGAAAATTTAGAAAAATTCACAGCAAGCCTAGGAAATAAATATATAACCAAAAAGCATGTTTGATATACCAACCTTGTGATGAAGTATTGCTCCTTATACCAACCCATAAATGTAAACTTCTGGCTAAGGGGCAAGGCTCATGTGCTTAACAGGTGAAGTAAATTATGAAATTTCTCAACCGAGAGTCAGATCAAATTTACTGTTACCCTCCTCCAGGAACTGACCTTTGTCCTCAAGCCCCCTTTAAACAACAATCTTCCCGCTCAGGTTTCCACGTGAAATCACTTGAGCAAGGAACAGAGGGAACGGCTTTTAGTGCTGATGGCCCAATATCATTATGTGGTCTCTGACAGGAGATCTAGGACATGCTACAACTAGGGGAGCACAAGAAAGGAAGAATGAACTTCCTATAGTGGAGCTCCACGAGGAATTTGCTATTTTTTGTATGCTCTGATGATCAAATAAAGTATTTTTTTAGTGCCCCAGCAGTTTCAGCTCACTTTCTGGCAGTTCCACGATAGCAGTGCATGGCGTTTTTCTCCCGGCTGGGGGGGTTATCTTTGCTTATACAACTAGGGGAGGTTGAGGACTCTTGGGGACTAGTGTAGTCCAGTGGTGCTGGTTACAAAACCAGATGGTTCAATCAGAATCTGTTTTAATTCTAAAAAAGTTAATTCAGTCCTGAGGTTTGATGCCTACCCCATGCCCAGTGTTCATGAGCTGCTAGACTGCCTGGTCCAGCCAAATTCCTCTTGAGGAACAATCTAAGCAGAGAACCGCTTTGCCCCTCCCTTTTGGGTTTTACCAGTTTATCACAATTCCTTAGTCTCCATGGAGTTCCATATACCTGTAGTGGTGTTCCCCTGAGCCTCCCTTTGCTTGTACTTAGCTTAGAGTACTGTAGGGACAAGCGGCAGGTCAGCTGGCCTTCAGGACGGTGGGGGTCGAGCAGGCAGCGTATGGGTGTCACAGAGGCTCCGCGGCAGACCGACAAGCACTGGGCGCTGCCATGTTGCGTCTGGCACATGCGCAATACCATGCGTGATGGGAGACACTGAGGAAGTTTGCGCATGCGCAGTGAATAGCGCGCGAAGGCTGGCCAATAGTAGAGAGGCTCTGAGCTGAGACTACAATTCCCATGAGCCTCAGCAGGGACACGTGATGCCAGGGAGCGAATAGGAGGGGAGGATTGCTGGCAGGCAGGAAAGGGAAGCGTGGGGGAGAGACCACGCTAGCCAGTGCGCCCCGGGGAAGCAAGGGGAGAGGTGTGTGTTGCAGGGGGTCGGTGACACCCTGCATAGGCGAGAGATTCCCCTTAGGCCCCAGTGCAGGTCCTGAGTCACCACCAGCTTGTGGTACTGCAGGGAACGCCCACAGATAGGGACAGCATACCCTTTATTGAGATCAGCAGACAGGGACACAGCGTCTTCGTGTGCTGCGGTGAGAGCGGTGGTTTGGGATCAAGCTGCTGGACTCAAGTACAGACTCGTAGGAGACTACGCGGGATTAGCGGATCCTTTGTGAAGTACAGTTACCGGCTGCTGGAGCAGTCGGAAGGTATTATACTAAGTGCACCAACACCGGTACCTACAAGGCACTGATCCCGCCTTGGGGGAGGGTTCTTTGGGGACACTGAGGGTTGAGTGACAAGCTTTCCTTAATATGTGAGGGAGGCTCGACAGATGGTGAATCCTAAGAAGTGGGAAACTAAATATCTAAACTACTTGTTGAGAAATAGGCAAGTAAAACGTCTGGCCAGTAAGATTAAAGCGCTTCAGAAAGTCCCAATCCCTAGAACCAAAACCCAGGTCAGATCATTCCTGGGACTAGCAGGCTATAATCGCCGATTTATTCACCGTTTCTCCACCCTATCTAATGTGATTTGGACAGAAGACTGCCAGAGCTTTTTTTTAGACGTAAAGCTTTGCTAATGTGAGAAACCCACACAAAGGGGCCCTGATTTTATCTACAGTTCATCCTACAAACGCATGTGATTTGGGGCTGGGGACAATCATTTTACAGGTGTTTTGTGTAGAGCAGCCTATCGTCTACCTCAGACAAAAAGTGCTCCCAAAAGAAACACATTATGCCATTCAGGAGGAGTGCTTGGCCATCAAATGGGCAGTGTAAAACCTCCAATATTATTTAGGAGGTGTCCATTTCAAGTTTGTCACACACTCCCCTAAGAAGGCTAAATACTATGAAGGATGGAATCCCATCGTGACATGCTGGTACTTTGCCCTCTAGCACTTCTTGTTTGACGTGCTCCACTGACCTGGCAAGAAAAGTGTAAATGCTGATTTCCTTTCCAGGAAAGGGATACCCTCGGCTATGCACAAACAGTAGGGTGACCACCCGTCCCCCTTTTGCCGGGACAGCCCAGGTTTTTCGAGAGCTGTCCCGGTTTCCTCTGTGTACCGGAAATGTCCCGGTTTTTCCTCCATGTGTTCCCTTTTTTTTTTCCGCGTTGCCGGCGGTGCGCTAGTAATTAGCTGCGGTGCGCTGTTTGCTGTGCGCGACTCTGCGGCGGCGCGGAGGAGGAGACTGCAGCAGCCCGGCTGGTAAGTATTTTTTTTTTCTAATGCACCCCTCCCCCCCCCCCCCCCCCCGGCAGTTTCCTACCTTGTTGGCCAATCCCCTGCGTCCCGGCATTAAGCCCCGCCTCCCGGCATCATCCTTCACCAAGGCCCGGCATGTGGGAATGGATGGCAGGGCCAGCGTGCCTGGGGGGGGGTCAGGATAAGCGTGCCTGGGGGCGGGGCTTCCGCTTCCTGCGGCAGAGCACACGTGGTGTGTCTCTGTCCCGCTCCTGGCTCCTCTGCGCGGTGTCTCCTGCCCGCTGGGGTGATATGAGGTGGGTTTTTAGTGCCTTTGCCTCCTATCCTGGCGCTCCCTTCCCCTATGGTCCCCTTGGTTTGGGAGATGGGCGCGGGGGCGGGCAGTGGTGGGTGCCGCGGTGTCCCCCCATTCTGCCCCGGGAACCCGTGGCTGCCCGCCGGGGGAGGGGGGGCGGCAGTTTGTACCTTTGCGTCCCGGCGCTCCTACCCCCCCCCCCTTGGTGCGGGAGATGGGCGCGGTGGTGGGTTCAGGGGGAGGCGGGGCTGCCTGCTCGTGGCTGCCTCTGTCTGTACTCCACTGTGTGTGTGTCTGTGTACGTGTGTGTGTGTGTGTGTGTGTGTACCAGTGTGTGTGTGTGTGTGTACCAGTGTGTGTGTGTGTGTGTGTGTGTGTGTGTACCAGTGTGTGTGTGTGTGTGTGTGTGTACCAGTGTGTGTGTGTGTGTGTGTACCAGTGTGTGTGTGTGTGTGTGTGTGTACCAGTGTGTGTGTGTGTGTACCAGTGTGTGTGTGTACCTGTGTGTGTGTGTGTGTGTGTGTGTACCAGTGTGTGTGTGTGTACCAGTGTGTGTGTGTGTACCAGTGTGTGTGTGTACGTGTGTGTGTGTGTACCTGTACCTGTGTGTGTGTGTGTGTACCAGTGTGAGTGTGTACCAGTGTGAGTGTGTGTGTGTACCAGTGTGTGTGTGTGTGTACCAGTGTGTGTGTGTGTGTACCAGTGTGTGTGTGTGTGTACCAGTGTGTGTGTGTGTGTACCAGTGTGAGTGTGTGTGTACCAGTGTGAGTGTGTGTGTACCAGTGTGAGTGTGCGTACCAGTGTGTGAGTGTGCGTACCAGTGTGTGTGTGTGCGTACCAGTGTGTGTGTGTGTGTGTACCAGTGTGTGTGTGTACCAGTGTGTGGCTCTCCCCCTGTCTCCCTCTCCCTGCCCCCCTGTCTCCCTGCCCCCCTGTCTCCCTCTCTCCCTGTCTCCCTCTCTCCCTGTCTCCCTCTCTCCCTGTCTCCCTCTCTCCCTCTCTCTCTGTGTCTCTAACCCTCTTTCTCTCTCTGTCTCTCTCACCCTCGGTCCCTCTCACCCTCGGTCCCTCTCACCCTCGGTCCCTCTCACCCTCGGTCCCTCTCACCCTCGGTCCCTCTCACCCTCGATCCCTCTCAGCCTCGGTCCCTCTCACCCTCGGTCCCTCTCACCCTCGGTCCCTCTCACCCTCGGTCCCTCTCACCCTCGGTCCCTCTCACCCTCGGTCCCTCTCACCCTCGGTCCCTCTCACCCTCGGTCCCTCTCACCCTCGGTCCCTCTC
This sequence comes from Ascaphus truei, assembly GCF_040206685.1. Taxonomy (NCBI): domain Eukaryota; kingdom Metazoa; phylum Chordata; class Amphibia; order Anura; family Ascaphidae; genus Ascaphus; species Ascaphus truei. The sequence goes on along the minus strand of NC_134490.1, from coordinate 65,594,149 downwards.
ACCCTCGGTCCCTCTCACCCTCGGTCCCTCTCACCCTCGGTCCCTCTCACCCTCGGTCCCTCTCACCCTCGGTCCCTCTCACCCTCTCTCTCTCTCACCCTCTCTCTCTCTCACCCTCTCTCTCTCTCACCCTCTCTCTCTCTCACCCTCGGTCCCTCTCACCCTCTGTCCCTCTCACCCTCGGTCCCTCTCACCCTCGGTCCCTCTCACCCTCGGTCCCTCTCACCCTCTCTCTCGCTGTCTCTCTCACCCTCTCTCTCTATGTCTCTCTCACCCTCTCTCTCTCTCTCTGTCTCTCTCACCCTCTCTCTCTCTCTCTCTGTCTCTCTCACCCTCGGTCCCTCTCACCCTCTCTCTCTCTCACCCTCGGTCCCTCTCACCCTCTCTTTCTCTCACCCTCGGTCCCTCTCACCCTCTCTCTCTCTGTCTCTCTCACCCTCTCTCTCTCTGTCTCTCTCACCCTCTCTCTCTCTCTCTCTTTGTCTCTCTCACCCTCTCTCTGTCTCTCTCTGTCTCTCTCACCCTCTCTGTCTCTCTCACCCTCTCTGTCTCTCTCACCCTCTCTGTCTCTCTCACCCTCTCTCTCTCTCACCCACTCTCTCTCACCCTCTCTCTCTCTCTGTCTCTCTCACCCTCTCTCACCCTCTCTCTCTCTCTGTCTCTCTCACCCTCTCTCTCACCCTCTCTCTGTCTCTCTCACCCTCTCTCTCTCTGTCTCTCTCACCCTCCCTGTCTTATCTTAACTGCCGTATACCTACACCGATGTAACCTACACTTCTTTCTTCCAGATCTGACTCAAGCTTCACACGGGAGACATCGGAATACAGGTAGGGAACACCTCCCCTCCAGTATAGTACCTTGAGGGACGGCGGATCAGGTAAAATCCCAGGCGGGATTGCGGCTTTAGAAATTGTGAAGAGGCGGCATCCTGACACTGGTTAATGGGTTCAGAATCATTCACATCTGGGTTTTTTTTGTTCGATTAGTGAGGTCAACACACACACAACTATGTAACAAGGACTAATGGTAGTAAAGTATAAATGTAGTACAATAAATAAACTGTTATGTAAAAAATAAAAAATGTCCCGGTTTTTCATTTTCAAAATCTGGTCACCCTAACAAACAGGGGTGGGGGGGGAGGGGTAGGGGGGGTGGAAAGGGGCAGGAAAGGTAATTGGAAAAAGTCTGGTTACTACAGGTGTAATTCATACTAATGGTCCATTCCTAGGTTTCCAGAGAGCTGGCTCGGTCTGAGAGGTGGGCTGAGTGAAAGGCCTTGAAGCACAGTTTGCCACCTGACACACTGTTCTACTCTGGACACAACTGCTGAAACTGCCAGGTGCCTACATGGCGTTGCTAGAGTGTCGGCCCAGCTGCCAAGGGCTGTGTGTGTGTGTGTGTGTGTGTGTGTGTGTGTGTGTGTGTGTTTCAGACAGGTATTGCTGAATTTTTCATGTTTAACTTGCTGAAGGAAGCTAATTTTGTTGTGGACATTTTTGCTAAATAAAAGACTAGCTTTGTATTCATCTGAACTCCTACATCCAGCCTCTGATTCACCCAACAACTCTCCCGTACACCTCACTTACATACCCTCCCTCATGAAAGGTTCAAGAGACGGTCAGAATACCAGCCTTCTCTGGGAGCATCCAGGGTCTCCAAGACAACACAACTATTACAATATTGCAAAACCCCTAGTTCTCAAATGATGTTCTCATAGCAACTACCCTGGAAACAGGTTTTAACCCCTAATGTCCCAGAAGTCTCCAGGAGTTTACAATCCTATTACTTTAACTATAAACAATGGACCTTTAGGTTCATTACAATATTTTGCTACTATTATCATTTTTGATGCTTCTTTGGCACAACTGTGCAACGGTTCACGCTCCGATATGGAATCCCTTGCTTGTTTCACTGCTGGCTGCCTTACTGGAAACAATCCATGCTAAAAGAGGTAATTTAGGGCTTGCGTACCACCGTAGCCTACACAGGATGTTCAACGTGGTTGGTGGCTTCACAACACTTTGCTTCCTTTGGTAGGGACAATGTAGCACTACACACATACACACGTATGGGCGCCACGAATTCCGTGGATACATTGATTGGTAGATAAAGAATGTTGATTGTTTATATAAATACTATTAATTTATACTTATCCTAGAATTTTTGCCAACATATTCCAACATATACAACCAAGTGGAGTTGACGTAAAGTATGAATGACAAATGATCACATGCTGAAATACTGTGAAGATTAGGTAGCAACCCATTTTTCTCTTTCTGATTACTGCTTTTTGTCCTGAAATGCTGATTTCCCACAATAAACCCCTTTGCTACTTGGCTGTGCTGCAGGCCCCTTGACAGTGAAGGGGTTAATTTGCTGTTAAACATGTAATTCTCCTTGAAAATCTGTCCTGTTTTTGCTTACCCAAAACCAGCTTCCCAAAGCAACACACTGCCAGTTTTACTACAAGGAGTCCACTTGGTACAGAACATATTGGGTTCTATTCCTTCCAGCAGCAAAACAGGTGCAGTTTGAGAGAAACAAAATGAATACGGTATCATGATATCATGAAATGGATTAAAATACATCTGGTGCTTCATGGGTTAATAAAGGTATCATTTGATTTAAAAAATACAAAGTATTGGGTTTGACAGGTCAAGGCTTGTCATGGGTAATGGTCCATATTTACTAATATTTAACTATTTTGTAAGACTCCTTCTGGAACCAGAAGACTCCTTCAGAACCATCCAAGTGAATGAGCTGTCTTACAGCACCGGAAGGTGTCGACTGGCAGAGCACCACTTTGTGAATATGCCCAATGTGAGGCTGGCACCCAGGCATGACATTATCGGATCAGATTGTAATTTCTCAGAGGGCTTTATCTGCGGCACTACATGGTCTCCTGGTAGTAAGATGGGTGCAGTTCTTTTTTTGAGAGACCACAAGTTCAGGTAAGTACAAATTAAACAGTTTGTACAAGGGACTGATGCTTTAAAACGGTATCTCCTTATTAACTTATTTTAAGTGGTCGAGTAAGTAGCATTGGATGTAACCATGAATAATGACTGTGACGGTAACTTTATGACAGGCTATAATAATACACCAAAAATACCTGGGTTGAACTGAACATGGCTGAGATATGATAAAATATAATTTATTCCTTCAAAAAGGTGAACACACAAGATATACAAATAACAAAATATAGACACTTAAGATGGAATGATGAAACAGTCAGAAATCTGGACTGGCAGTTCATACAGCAATCTTGAAAATCACAAAGACACGAAGAACCTAGAGCATAGGCTGAGCCTCATTTTTATACCATCTCAAACCCATCTCTTTAAACCTAGGCGCCGAGCTGGCTAGCAACATCTATTTGAAGTAGATTCTTCTTCCCCTGCAGGTGTGAACTAGGACACTTGCAAAACACTCAACTTCTTTGTTCTTGGCCCTAGTGTAAACAATCAGGGCAGTTAACCTTTGATCAGAGGGCGTATGCTAAACCATCCTGCTGCCCTTCCTGACCTATTAGCATAGCAGATGGGGTTTACATTTTCAGAGCAGATCCAAAATACCATATACAGTTTAATATCTTCACATATTAATAGGTTCCGTTCTGGTGGGCTCAGTGGGTCGAAAATTGCTAGTTATTAATGCCTACAGTGACTCTACATAGTGGCCAAATTTCAACTCTGCGACCCCCAGAACCGGAGATACATAAATGCACTTTAAAACATTTTAAAAATACAGGATTCGTCCCTTTAAAAAATGAATCTCTGCTTTTCACTTTTTCCCCATTGAAATCAACGGTGTCCGCCGGCATAGCATTGAATGGCGGGCTCTGCCGTTGCCGTCAATGGGGTTTCCCGCTATAGACTTCTAATGGAGAGGCGCCGCCATTGACGTCTATGGAAAAAACAAAAATCTTTACAATTGCCCACATTGTCTGGTTGATCGGAGGGGGCTGGGAATGGCCATGCATTAAAGCCGGAACCTTGGCTACATGCCACCCAAATCCCATCCCTCTGGTCATTCCAGAACCGGAGTTATGGACTTACATTTTTCATCATTTCACGCCGTTTTTACGCCACACGGCTTTTCCCCATTGGAATCAATGGCCGGCGCCGCCATAGGCAATGCATGGCGCACGCAGCCATTGGATTCAGTGGGACCTCCGCGCTGCCATTAAAGTCAATGGTGCGACCCTACGCTCGACCCCTTACGGGGGTCTCATTCCTGGACCCAGTGGGGGTCATGTGTGGGGGTTCCTAGGGGCTTGGGGCAACAAGAATTTTATTCCCAGGTGCCCTAGAACCTAAGATTCCCACTCCAATTGTCATTAAACTTGACCGAAGTGATTAAACTCTTTTCAAAGACATTGTATCCGCTTTTGCGGTCTGCGGTTTGGATGGCTGCCAACCTGTTCCTCGAGGCCGGCGTCAAGGAATCTCCATTGAAGTCAATGAGCCCATGGACTTACAATGGGAAACCGATGCTTCTCCTCTCGGACGCCACCTGCTGGTCGTCGCTGGAAAACAGGTCCAAAACCGCTACTTCTGCCATTAGAATGCATGGAGTCTCAATGGCGACCTATGAAAGGCTGCAAAATGGAGCCTGAAAAGGGAACAAAGGGCTATAATCACTAAATTAACATTAACCCTTTCCCTCCCGCATCAACCCTAGTGTATGTGTGAGTGCAAACACCAGGATTAGACAATACATTTTATACAGGGGAATAAACAGTTGGATACTGAAGTAAGGTAAAAACACATTACTGGACCCCTGTCCAATTAACCCCTTGCTACCCAAGTGAGAGTAGGGGGTGGCCAAATGGGTGTAACCCCTTTAATCCCGGGCCAAATCCCCCCTCATGACAATGACCCACACTATTGATGAGATATTAGAGGCTCCTGAAGACTGAATTTCAGGATGTAGAATAGCCTTCGCCCTCCACTAAAAGGGGTGGTCAGGAACCTGCATTCCAAGCGCATGCTGTTTTTGCAGAGATTATTTCTGACCAGCAGTAAGAACTATGATTCATGATTCCGAGTATAGTTCTACTTACTCTGCCATTAATCTCAAGTGGCTAAATAACGGCCATGGCTGCTTTATGTATGTTTCTTAAGATATTTCCCAGATACACTGAGATTTCCATCCTGTGCTCACAAAAGGAAAATAAACTGATTTGCAAAAGAATATGCGTCAATGTGAAGTCCTTTTGTGATTGTACGAAGGGAGGCTTGCCCCTTTTACAATTCTATACTTGCTTGATGGGGAGATCAGTTGCTGAAAATTTGCCTTCCAGGGAAATTAAAATGGCTATTGCCATTCACACACATTAAGACCACGGAGGTTGCCATGGTAATAGTGGATTCCAGTGAAATAATATGTAGCCCCCCTTCCCCGTAACTAACAGAAGGCCTGAGCCTCTGCCGCTGGGAGCCTGGGGGGGGGAGTGTGATCTCTTGTTTGCCTCGGTGCAGCGCCTCCACCTGGGAGGGATCCCAGCATAGCGGGATAGCCCCTCTCAGGAACCAATTGCAATAGTAACCACACATACAGGAGTATATAATAACTGGGTTTACTCAATATAGAATGACGGCAACCTGTACCACACAGTATAACGCATGCAATACAATACACAGGGTGAGTTTCCCTAAGTACATAGGGTGCATGGCACCAATATCCCTGTTGTCCCTGGCCCCAAATGACAGTCCCCACCCAAAAGTGAGTGAAGTAGCGCTACCCACAATGTGTGTATGGCCGTTGGTGCACGTAAACTTGATACCTTCTTGGTCTTCGTCCAGACCAGGCCACCTTGGCTGAGGGTTCACTGGGCCGCAACATGTCCCACGCCGTGCAGATCCTCAGGCATTCAGTCCACTTGTGAGAGAGCACCTTCAAAAGTGTCTCTGGTAATACAGCCCGGGTCTAGTCCCAGACCGGAGGCCGTGCGCACAGCGTGGCATCTGTCACCGGTGCACAAACCCTAACGTGGTAAGCGTCCCTATCTGGGGGCCTTCCCTGCAGCAGCCAGAAGCTAAGATGAGCCGGGGCCTAGCTGGGATCTATGGGGGGGTCTCTGGCCTAGTTCAGAGGCCACTAGCACTTTGGACACCTCCTTACCCCTTGCTGTCCCTGCTCCAACTGAGCGCGAGGTGCCTAGCGCGCCAAATGTATCTACTTTGCCTCTCTGGGAATCCAGGTGCCCTATTGGCTGTGAGGCCCGACGTAGTCTACAGCCCTTGGGGCTGCTGGGACTTGTGGTCCCTTGCGGAGCCAGTCTCTATCATGGCTGCCACAACATGCATGAGACCCTCCATGCGCATGCACAAGGTCCAATATGGCGGCGCCCAGCACTGCCCCGGAGCTCCAGCAGCTCCCTTTGCCCTGTCGGCAGACTCTCCTCCACCCGCACCGTAAGGTAAGGGGGAGCTCCGATCACCGCCACAGCCGTTCCGACCCCTTCCCAACCCGGCACGGAGGTAAGGGGGCTCGGCTACAAATAAATAGGTGAAAAGTTAGCAGTTAGCAAAAACATCTTCTGGACTTATTGCATGACCATAAATGCCGGAGATCCGGTAACATTTAAACTCAGTGTGACACATCCATTTCAGCAAGACATTAACTACCATATATGTCCAGGGCACAAAATGCAAGATCAAGCTCCAATACTCCTCATCAGATTTCAGTAAATCATCCCCTGAAGACTAATCTTCTCAACGAATCTTCGGGCATTATCACATGGTAATGCATAAGCCTCATTGTTACTGCACTGCGTTACTATTATTAGTAAAAAATTATCAAATGTAAAGTCTATATTTTTTTCAAAGATTTTAATATATATATTAGTGTGTACTGCGTTAGCCGAGCTTTAATAAATGATAAGAAAAATGAATAGACTATACCGTTTTGTATCGGTATTGTCTCTTCATTTTTGATATATATATATATATATATATATATAAAAACATTTTTTTTATTCACTTTATTTAAGAATTATTGAGCATTCTGTTGATTTTGAAGAAATATGTATTTTGTTTTTTTCTAAATGCAAAACTATTTTTGGAAAGAGGCTGGAACAGTTAGTGACTTCCATTAACCAAGAAAACAGTCCACTTGAAGTCTCTTATACTTCTTTTAAATCTTTCATTCTTTGTTGAAGCAAAACATGCAATATGTATATAAGAAGATAAAACTGAACATTGAATAGGGAGATGGGTGTTGAACAGAGATTTTTTTTTTTTTTTTTTAAAAACACTGACAATCCCCATGACCTTCATTTTATGTGCAACTGCAGTTCGACAGGAAGAAAAGACAAAACAAAAATGAATGGTGTATACATTTAGAGGCTCTTAGAGCATATTCATTTAGAGTGCAATAAAAACAGCCACGTGAACAAGTGGGCTGTGCATTCTGGTAACCTTTAATCATTATACTCATCTGTAATCTAAACATCCCTTACATAGCTAGTCACATTCTTCCTCAACATTCACACCCGGTAAAGGGAATGTACATTATAGTAGTGGGTGTGTGAGTGCTACCTGAAGTCAGTGGCTTTGAACCACAGATGGAATACTGTACATACATACAAAATACATTATGGGTCATTTATCAAAGTCTCCTGGCTACAAAAGATCAGCATCAGGTAACCCAAAGAAAAAAAAAATTGCACAGAATTCCACGGGATTGTTTTTACTGTGATAAATCCGGTCACACCAGTTTTGCAACTGAGGGACTTTAATAAACCGACACAATGGTGCTGTTTGTTTTTGAAAGTCTCATAAAATGTGATGATGATGATAGAAAACGTCATCCAAATAGATGCCTGTGAGAGACAAGAAAATGGGGTTCATGTTACAAAGGAGAACCTTAACTAAGGTCTGGTGCTGGGCATTGCACTCTGACCCAGCACTCACTGCCTTTAAAATACTTCACGCTGGATCGGCGTAGCAGATTTAGCAATGGGGTTTAATCCTTCGATAAATCTGGTGCTATCTTTTGCACCATGAAGCCCCCCTCCCCCCCTATTTCGCAGTGGGGGACGCACAGCTTCCAATGTCTTTAGATTGGCTGCCTGGAAATATTTTTGAATGACATGATCGGCTTTAGTCTGGGATCAAATCTTCCATTGTTGTTACAATGTTTGCGATGCACAGATTCAGTAGGATTCTTTTTTTTTTAAGTGCACCGAACATGTGGTTGGCTAGTAATTTTCTATAAAGTGCCTTGAAACATTCCGCTATTTTTGTTGAAAATTAAGTACAGGTTGTGAGAGACCAGGATAAATATCGCTCATGAAAACCTTTCAATATGTATGATTTGTGATGTTTGTTTGGAGAGAATTCATAATGAACCCTTTCCTATCTTGAGGTTTTTCAGCCCAAGTTCCACCTAGCAATCTGCATTGGATTTTATATAAATTGAAAGATTTCCAGACTAACACCTTGTCTAGATTTTTATTTTTTTAATTATTTTTTTTTTTTTAATTTTTTTTTTTAATTATTTTTTTTTTTTACAAAGTAAATTTTTTTACTAGTTTAGGCACAACTGCAAAAAGTACAGTAACAATTTATATATACAATACATACTGGTTTGTTTAGGATTAGTACATACATTTTGGGTATCAAGTTCTAAAAATGGTATAATCCGTGTTAGATTGATGCTAGGAAAGTATTCATTTTTTTTTGCCATTAGTCACAGAGATCTGTTCCAAATGACCGTCAGTCCTAACTCCTATCCATTTGTGTACTCAATTCAATATGCTGTGTGCAGCCATCTTGCCATGATTGAGAAGATCTCTTCTCCAAATGAATAATGCAGAGAGGGAGGGAGTGATTGTAGGTTCGATCACTATATTCTAAAATTGGAGAGCATTTTTGTCTGCTGCAGAAAGAAATATTTGTAATTGTTAAGTCAAGTGCCATTTTAAATGTAATATTGACTACTCCTTTTAACTCCCTCACCCTTTTTTATGTGGTTGGGAAGCACAGATATTGTGATTGTCACGATGGATGCACTTATTAACAAATTTATATTTTGTGGATCCCAATTGAGCAGAACAAGTTGAGCAAAATAAACTGAGATTTATTCCCTTGATAGGCAAACACACGACAACTGCAGAATACACTTAATAATTACACTTACTGGTATAGGAACAGGGGATAATGTCCAGAAAGGTGCAAAGCACCAGAATATTGTCTTTTTACAATGTAGTCCTTTTGCAAGGGCATAAATTGCCAGCCCAATCCTTCTATGAATGTGCAAAGTATTTTCTGGTCCGTTGGGGTTAATCAGATAACCCCCAGCAATCACAGAGTCCTAACGCAGAGTTTTGTCCTTGGTTCCGATGTAATAAGACTCTTTGCGTTCCAGGAATGTGCTGCTGATCTTCTCCGCTATTAGAAGCGTGTTGGAAATCCGCTCACATGGTAGAATGAAAAACGAAAGACAATGGGGATAGCCTGGGTGGGATGTATACAGGCATACCCCGGTTTAAGGACACTCACTTTAAGTACACTCGCGAGTAAGGACATATCGCTCAATAGGAAAATGGCAGCTCATGCATGCGCCTGTCAGCACATCCTGAACAGCAATACCGGCTCCCTACCTGTACCGAAGCTGTGCGCAAGCGGGGAGTCCGTAGTGCCTGTTACAAATGGGTTATTTACATCGGTTATGCACGTATATCACGATTGCAGTACAGTACATGCATCAATAAGTGGGAAAAAGGTAGTGCTTCACTTTAAGTACATTTTCGCTTTACATACATGCTCCGGTCCCATTGCGTACGTTAATGCGGGGTATGCCTGTATAGGGTTTGGAAGCCTATCGCCAACATACCCACCCAATCCACCTCGTGGGAAAATTCTCATTCCCCAATCCTCACTTGCCCACAGTTTGGAGAGTGGGCCCTCTAGGGATTTCCTGTTCACACAGAGCATGTGCGACAATGCCACCTTGGCTACTTGGCATAGGTGTACTCCACTCTTTACCTGGCCTCTATCAGGCTGGAGGGGGGAACTCAGGATGTGAGCTAGCACAAATGGTCAACAGGATTTCCTATTTAGCATCCATCTGGCCAATTCACAGCCACCTGACCCTGGGTCTTTTGATATGCAACTTCCAGAGAGACTTACAGGCGTGGGCCCAGCATGTTACCTTTGAAGCTTGCATAGGCAAGTGACCCAGCTCATAGGTGTCAAAACATGTGGTTCTTGTGTGCATTTTAATGGGCAAGAGAAACAAAACCTCATCCTGCTTTTCCCTGTTTAAAACCTGTAGCAAAAATAAACTTTATTGAAAATACATGTTCCCCTTATCTCACACTTATATTTTTCATATGTGTGTGCTTGGGGTGTACTATACTGCAAGCTCATACAATCCTGCCAAATGGGGACAACAAGGGACAGAGGGAGAAATAATACATGTACAGTGCATGAAAAATGAACCCCTTCATCCCCAATACGAAATAGGGGTAACCAGCCGAGCACACTGCCTTTATTAATGCGCTGATTAACCCCATTTTCGCCACAGTGATATTTTCAGCTCTGGGGTCTCCTGGTTCCTGAGATGCTTGCCGTGGAAGGTAGCACCAGTACCGTCTCCTCCCGGGGAAACAAAATGGAAGTTTAAATCACCTGCATCATGCGGGTCAGTAGGATGCAATGTCATCTGTTGCAGCTTCCTTTTGGCTCAAGTGACATGGGGGACACTCACTCATATAAAGTAAAAAGGGGTTGATGGTCCAGAGGGGAATTGCTGCTTTAATTTAGAACAGGGGTGGCCAACTTGTCCTTAAGGGCCACCAACAGGTCAGGTTTTCAGGATATCCCTGCTTCAGCACAGGCGGCTCAGTCTGTTCTCGGAGAGCTTTTGGAGGGACCACTGCTCCTGGGTAGAGTGACTGTTCTTCAACTTTCTCCATTTGTATACTATCTGTCTTACAGTGGATTGGTGAAGACTTTCTAGATTAATGAGCATCAATAGTTGCTTTTCTGAGGTCCTCACGTGATTTATTTTGATCGCGGCATGACGTGTCTCCATACACATTGATCTTTATATAGGGTGGGGCCTCCCAACTCACCCTTGAAAATCTACCTAATTATTTAAACACCTGATTCTAATTATCCCTTTTTATTTAGCTGATAAAACCAGGGTTTCGCTTACTTTTGCACATACCCTGACTTAATGTCTCATTGTTTGTCTAATTCATACATTTTGTTTAAAAAAACATGGAATTGGTTGCTATAAACCCTACTGGATATTAAAGAAAAGACTGTTTGTTTTTTTATTCAAGAGGGTTATCATACAAAATCTATGGAAAGTAGGTCTTATTAGGGTTCGCAAACTTTTTCACGCCACTGTAGGTATATTTGCAATATGAGGATGTGCTTGGTTGAAAATACTCAATTAGTTGTGCTAAATGTTACATTGATATGATTAACATATTATTATGATTAATATTTTCAAAGAGAAAAAAAAAATACAAGGTTGAACAGATAAAGCTTTGGGAACCAAAAAATTAACAAAGGTGACGAGCTTCTTTTGCATATCTTACCTTCTATAGAATTTAACAAACTGAACGCATTTCTAAATAAAACCTGTATGAAAATGTAAATCTGATGTCCGTGAACGGAAAAAGCATTGTTGAGAATAAACTGCACAAATGGACACACTTAATGCAGGGGTGCGCAAACTGGGGGGCAGAAGATTTTTCAGGGGGGATGCGGCGGTTGCAGTGGCCCTGCGCTCTTCCCCCAAGGCATTTAAATTAATGCCGGGGGATCGCGTGAGGCCTCTGCAACTTCACTTACCTTGTTTTCGGCAACGCGGCATCACGTGACCCAACGGCGTCATTTCATGTAGAGAGCCGGAGACAAGGTAAGGGAGGGGGGCTGGCAGGGAAATATTGCGCACCCCTGCTCTAATTTACTAATTTTATACAATGGAAGATTTTTCACATATGAACCACAGATAGACGTGGTGTGGCTTGGTTTAAAAGGCACGCACATTTCATTGTTCTCCTAAAGCATCCACATTAAATGCTATAGTTGTTAGAGACCCGCTAGTTTTTCTGCTTTTACAGAAATATTGATATTTGATAAGAAAAATTAATTTTAGGATTGCTATCCGTAGTTGTCATGACTTTAGAAATGCTCTACAAGTCCGAACTGATCACTAGAAATCCAGAATTCCTTCCTTAATGTGCCCCTTATTAAATATGCGTAGATGTCATGTGATTTTCAGAACTAAGATTTTAGGCCTTAATCTAAAAATATCATGGTTGATGAAAATAACGGTACGGAAGATGAGACAGCTTAGTACTTTCCTGTTACAGCATTCCAGTGTAAGTTGTTAGTGGAGAGCAATTATATTTATTGCCAAATGCCAGAAGGAAATGTTTAAAATGTGATCTCATATTCATATGTAGTGTACAAAAGTAACGAAACAAGTAGGGCATAACACAGTTTCTTCAAGTACTGCCCCAGGTCGTCCACATTCAATGAGGATCACATGCAGGAACAGAAAATGAAACGGTGCTCCATTGGACTGGTGTGAATAATGGCGCTGATTTATTGAAAGATCGACAGTTCGGCCCTACTTTTGGACCGGAAATTGCTGGCTCCTGTCTGCCGCCTAACGAAGTGATTTTGAGGAGCTGAAACTGGGATGCAAACTTGGTTTCACCTGTTTTAAAGGTAATGTGTCCTTGCCACAAAGCTACTCTTCCATTCCTTGTAATTGCAGATATCACTTGGACAGTAATACCTTTTGCTATCTTAGGTTATCTTAATATTAATATATCCGTTCTTGGATCTAGCAGTTATCTTAATATTGTAATGTACAGGTACCTTCTGATCAAAAACATATATACATATATATATTAACCCTGGCTGTGCTCAAAGCTGTGACCATGCAGCAAGCTTAAGCCTATAGGGAACCATGTTAAAAATGGTTATTGAGGCAAAAAGTGACACTGTGTGCTCATTTGCATGTCATTTCCCAGAATCCCTTGCTGCAGTGGAAGTGCTGTATGCTGGGTGATAATGGGGAAAGGCGGGGTTGCAGACCTGCCTAAGACATGCAGATGAGCATACAGCTATATTTGCATATATATATATATATATATATATATAATCTCATTTCATTCACTTAAGGCAATGTAGTGTACACTGAATTAAAAATGAATTCAGGCGGACACTCAAATAATAAATACTTGCTAACTCAACGAGTCATTTACAAAAATAGATTTAATCAAAATCGGCAAAAAAATTATTTTACAAAAATGCTGTCCAATCACAAATTGATACGCAGAGTGTAAATAGCAAGTGAAAAGTAATTTGAGATGTACATTTACCATGCGGATTCCGCAAACAAGCAGTAAGACTGAGAATAAGGGCAAGGTGCCCTTAAACTCTAGTATTGCTCGTTTGGGGAATCCGTGTGGTAAATGTTTCCCTAAAATTATTTTTTGTTTGCCATTTACACTCTGTGGGTATCAATTTGTGATTGAACAGTATTTTTGTAAAATAATTTTTTTGTACATGTTGATTAAATCGATTTTTTTGTAAATTACTCGAGTTGGCAAGTATGTATTGTTTGAGTGATGGTCTAATTTATTTTTTTGTATATATTGATTGTATCTACTGGTGGAGGTACTGGACCAGAGCACCAGATAAACACACACCTAGAAAGGGTGAGTGCAAGTTCTATTTTTTTGTATTGTATATGTTGTGTACACTGAATACATACATTTGAATTAGTGTATGTATATACATCGTGGTTATCTAAGATTTCATTTGGTTGGATTTCTACTGCTGCACTCCAATTTGGTTATTATTTAATCCTCTTAGTCTTAGATTTATTTATTTTGTAATGTGGAATTCCAAAACCATTTCTCATAAATGCAATATGTTAGTCTCCGCGTTAAATTTTTTATTGCAGTCACATTCCAACTTTTGGGGACAATCTATGAACTGACACTTGATTTGGCACTTGCTGTAAGTAGTGAAGTGTCACGGTTGTGCTCGCCACAAACCAGGACCAGACGGCGGGGCTGAGGTGGGGTTGTATAATCACCGACCTTAGACCGCGCAGACTGATCTGGAATGCGTAGTTCGTAGTCGTACATAACAGGGTCGGGACTAGAGAGAGCAGCGTAGTCAGTGGACGAGCCAGGGCCAGGGTAGGAGACATCAGGGTGAACGTTATCAAAGCAGAGTTTCGGTAACAGGAAGTCAACAAGGTCCCGCTTCAGAGTAGTAGCTGCAGGGCGGGAGCGGGTTCTGCGCGTGCGCGACCATGGCCCATGGTATCGGTCTCCAGAAAGGGTAGGCAGGCCGGAGTGGGCACACCGCCGGGCAGCACTGGTAAACCAATGCGCAGAATTCCAGAACGAGCCTGTGCAAGGAGAGAGAGCTACAGACCTCAGGACTAGTAGACCGGCCTCTGCTAAGGGAAGGGCAGCAGGCCTCAGGAAACCGGGAGCTGAAGTTACGCTGGAGATCAACCGCTTCAGCACAGGAACCAGGACACGGCCTTTGCAATGGAGAGAGCAGCAGGCACCAGGAACCAGGAACTAGGAACATGGACTAGGAACAAGGAACATGGACATAACCGCAACAAAGCGGCCAAGACAGGTGGCTGTGGCAAACACAGTGAACATCCAAGAAGGATTATGCTCGGCAGAGAAGCATTGTGGGAAAGCTGTATTTAAAGGTTAGCGAACCTATAGCAGAAGGGGCGTGTGACAGCATTGCTCTGAGTGAACCCAACCTGGGGCTGCAGTAATAGCTTGCACAGCTGCAGAATATATTATGTGGAGTGTTCCAGGACTGCACAGGTCTGTAAGGCAAGGTAAGCAGTAAACTGAGGTGTGGATTCCTTACATGAAGATCATAAAACAGAAACAAACCAGTAATGAAGAGAATCACTTACAAGCCATGGTACATGGAAATGTCTTGCATCATTTCTACATTCCTGTTTCACATTCCATACACACTATATGGAGTTTGCTTCTATTATCATTAGTGATGAATTATGCATGTGGGGTGCTGCCTGCCCCACTGTTTCCAACTGAGAAAGTGGTCAACCGGCTTCCAGTGGCACTCCATGGATGGTATTTTACACCAAAGGACAGGGCCATCAACAAGCCATACCACACTACATAAGCCAGGCCTGGGACAGTCACTGGGTTTTTAGAGACCCTAACAAGACGCCCCTCATTGAAACATTGAATTTGACAGCTGATAAGAACCACTTTGACCATCTTGTCTGCCCATTTTCCGACCTGCTGTAAAACCTCATACCCTGTCTGGTCCTTGGGTATTAAGGATTTAGCCTTATGTCTATCCCAAGCATGTTAAGATTTCCTTACTGTATTAGTCCCTACCACGTCTGTTGGGAGGTTCCAGCATATTTGCCATTAAGTGAATATATAGAGAAATTTGGTCCAGTTTTCTATTCTCTTTCTTAAAAACAATGGCAAGTTTACCACTTGCAATATTTTTCAAGTGTTGCAACTCTTTCCTAGTATTCATGATTTAACAGTCTCGCTGCATTGAATGGTAAATAAATATAACAGACAGACGTAAATATGCCACTGATTTATCATATTGGTTGCATTTCTGAAGAGCTGTTTATTTGTTACTATATTTCAGCAGTATGGGGGTACTATATCAAAGTGTTTGTATTATTATTATTCTCATTGTTTATTTGTGAAGCGCCAACATATTCTGCAGCGCTGTACAATGGGGTACAGTGTTATGTATATTGCACAAACAGTTTCATGCAGGTGAGGACAAACATGCACAAACAGATACAGAGAGGTAATGAGGGGCCTGCTCGTGAGAGCTTACACTCTAGATGGAATGAGGGACAATGTTCAAACAAGAAGGTAAAGTGGGTATCCATTTTAGGATAAGGTCTGGCTCAGGTTAGAATTACTCAATTTGACAACAAAAAACAAAACACACTGAGCACTCATATAAAAAAAAAAGGAAAAAACGTGGATTAGTTACCAATGTAACAATTAAGTTATGTAATGTGGTAAAATAGTGATATAATATAGTGACAAATACTCGCTGCTCAAACACTCAATTTAACCATTTTCGTAGTTCTTGGATTTAATTCTTTGTATTGTAGGGAGCGCAGAATCACACCAAAGATATAAAAGAACAAGCAAACCGTGCAATACAGACATTTTTGGGGTGGGGATGTTACATTGTGTGGGGATGTTACATTGGGTGTAGATTGGTCCAGCTACATAGCCGGTCCTTACAGGGTTTTTAGGGAGAGGGGAGTTGGATGTTAGAGAGAAGATGGGTAGGCTTCCTTGAAAAGGTGAGTTTTCAGGCAGATTTTAAAGATCTGAAAGCTGGAGGAGAGTTTGATTGTACGTGGTAGGGAATTCCAGAGGGGGCAGCAGTGGAGAAGTATGGCAGGTGGGAACGAGAGGAGGAAATAAGGTGGAAGTTAAGGCAGATGTTGTGGGCAGAACATAGGGGGCATTTAGGTATGTATTTGTGGATGAGGGCTGAGCTGTAAGGAAGGGGGGCGGTGTCATTGTGTCACGCTATGCTCACCACAAACTAGGCGGGACCACGATGCTGAGGTGGGAATGGACATTACGCCACCCACAGCCACAAGGGCACGTCTTGAGTGTAGAATAGTCTGGATATCTGGGCCGGGCAGGAGAGGTACGGGTAGTAGAAGGTACTGTTAGCCAAGTCTGGGGTTAGAGAGAGGAACGTGGTTGTATTGCTGTAAGCCAAGATCTGGTGCAGAGAGAGCGGAGTAGTCGTATTGCCGTAAGCCAAGGTCGGGTGCCAGAGGTTCGGAGTAGTCGAGGAGGAAGCCGGTTCGGTACAGAGGGACAGGGACAGGACTGAAAGACAAGACAGGACTAGGGAGGCAGAGAGTGATGAGAACAGCAACAGGTTCTATGCTCCGCTTTAGTGCCAGTGACACAGCTGAGCATATGTAGGTGAGAGGGCCCAATGGCAGAACAGCAATGTGGAGGTGTGTGAATGAGTGAGGCTGTGATAGGACACAGGTCCAGGTGAGCTCACTGGGGTGGAGCTAGGGAGGGCAGAGTAGTGTCCATGCGCCTGATTGCGCGTGCCCTGTCCGGGACGTTGTGTCTTTAAGAGGCTGGAGCGTGCTCCTGTGTGTGGCCGCACCGCCATGCGAGTGGCCGGGTACGCGCCAAGAGCTAGCACTATTTAGACGTTGCCTGCATGCGCGTGTCTTAGTGCGGCGGCGGTCGGGCGGCATGGAGGGAGGCTGGCGTACACGGAGCGGGGGGACCCGTGGTGGTGCCGGTGAGTGGGGAGCACGCCGATGGCGGCGTGACTCCCCAGGTGTTACACATTGAGACCTTTGTCTCCTAGGGTTTTAAATTGAATTCTAGAGGCTATGGGAAGCCAGTGTAGGGATATGTATAGTGGAGCAGTAGAAGTGGAGCAAAAGGTGAGGTAGATTGCGTCTAGCAGCAGCGTTTTGGATGGCTTGGAGGTGGGAGAGGTGGACAAGGGGTATGCCAACTAAGAGAAGGTTGCAATAATCGAGGCGGGACATGATTAGTGGATTAGGATTTCAGTTGGTATCACGAGTGAGAAAAGGGCGTATATTGTCCATATTTCGGAGGTGGAGACGGCAAGACTTCGTGAGGTATGAAGGAAAGATCAATCAAAGTTGACCCCTAGACAGCGGACTTGAGGTGTTGAGGAGATTCTGGTGTTGACAGTGAAGGATGGTGTTATGTTAGCAGTGGCAGTGGAAGAGGGAAAGACTATTAATTCTGTTTTGGACATGTTAAGCTTCAGGTAGTGGCGAGACATCCAGGAGATTGCAGTGAGACACAGGACAGGAGAGAGGGGGAGAGGTCCAGGGAGGAGAGAGAGATTTGAGTGTCATCGGCATAAAGATAATACTGAAAGCCAAGATTGTATTCGTTCACCAAGAGAAGTGTAGAGTGAGAAGACCAGAGGGCCAAGGACGGAGCCTTCTGAGATGCCAACAGATAGAGGGAGTGAAGACGATTAGACACAAGAGAAGGAAACACTGAAGGAGCGATTGGAAAGGTAGGACGTGAGCCAGGAAACGACTGCGTCATGGAGGCCAATGGAGTAGAGAAGGGGGTGATCAACTGTGTTGAAGGCAGAAGAGAGATCCAGGAGAATTGGTATGGAGAAATGACCAGGGCAAACATTGTTACAGTTTGCTGTTTTCTCAATGAAGAGAATTAGAATAGCAACTGATAAATATTCGACTTGGCATGCAAAGTAACAGTACACTTAGTTTTCATAAACAGAGTGCATTAACAAAGCCGGTTTTCTTTCTTCATTTTTTAATACAAGTTTGAAGCAGGGGGTCTCCTGAGCTAAACACCATTAATTTTAGCTCCGGGGCCCTCTAGCTTCTGGAGATACTTACCTCCAAAGGGAGTGCCAGTATCTCTGCAGTTTTCAGCTTCCTCATCACCTGCAGGTGATGTCACGGTATTCTTTTGGCCCGCAGGGCCCAGGAGTTTTGAATAGCAGCTATACAGTGAACCCTGGAGTGGCTACCAGCACCCCTATGGCGGTAAGTACCTCCTGGAGCTGAAATTAATGGGGTTCAACTCCGGAGACCCCCTGCTCAAATCCTGTATTTAAAAAAAGAAAAAAAAAACCATCTTGGATTGCCTCTTTAGAATAATATTACATTGCTAATTACAATTATGTGAGTGTTAAACCTATAGAAATTCTAGAATATTTACTGTTTTGTAAAATAGTGCTTTGTGTTTTTAACAGTTAAAACCATTTTTAAAGTCCAGTGTTTTAAATGATGTATTCCTTCTTTATTCAAGCCTAATTATCACGTCGAACAGTCTACAATATAACAAGCTGGCAGGACCTGCTTTTAGCCGGTGCTCGTCTCGAATCACGAGGTGCCCCACAGGGCTGAGGTAGGAATGCAGAATAAACGACCAAGCCCTGGACAGAGTCCTGTAAGTGTATTCGTAGTCGGTAAGCAGGCAGGGGTCAGGGCTGGCGGCAGTGGTGCAGAGTCCAGGCAAAAGGTCAGGGCAGGCGGAAGGCAGCGAGGTCGGGGTCACGGTCTGGGATCAGCAACAGGGATTCCAAATAGACAAAAGGGTAATGCGTGACAGCGAAGATCAAACGGAGCTGCAGCAAACAGAACTTTGCTCAGTGACTCCCACAAGGAACTGCAGCCTTATAAAACAGACTGTCACTACCCAAAATGGCCACAGTGAGCAGAAAGGGCAGGATAGACAGAAAACCTGGACCATAGTGAAAACCCGGCACGGATCGAGCAGAATCCTTACATAGCATACAGAAATGTATGTTACTACGTAAAAATAAATTGTATGGAAGCCTGGTTAAAATAACGCAAGTTTGTACTTCACTGTATATAGTATAATAGTAATAGCACACAGTATTATTTCCTCAAAGTATATGTTCTATAGCATTCTGTACAGTTCTTTACTTAAACTCTTCAGGAGCTGGCAACCCACCTAAGAATTTCACTTTACCTCATACAGATATTTACAGTGCACTGTGTGCAGTGAAAAAGTACTATGGTGTAACTAACACACACCTTATAATTAATACTGTTTTTTGGTAACTGAGTGTAAAAATAAGTATTCATATAATAGAAGAATGACTGCTTGCACTAATCCCCAAATCACTATTCTTTATATGATCACCATAGGAAAATGTGAATGCATACTTAGCTTTACTAGCCAACATCTATAACAGGACAGGCAAACTGTTCACCTGGTATGGTGTTTCTCCATTTGACCATCAAGATATATTAGGCCTGTTCACGCTGTTAATACGAAAAAATATTTGCTGTATTCCACTTTTTAAAAGTTCAAAGCTATAATTGGCTGAACTTGTAGTTTGATAAAGAGCTTCTGTTGCATTTAGTAACATTGGAGGTCTCGGTCTTATGTCTCAGCAAATTGATTCAATGAGTTTCTTGGTGTTTACAGTAATATTAAATTATATGGTTGTAAATGAGGTTACATAGTAGATGAGGTTGAAAAAAAGACGTGTCCAAGTTCAACCTATGCTAAATTTAGGCAACAGATACTTTATCCTATATCTATACTTACAGTATATTGATCCAGAGGAAGGCATACAGTATATTGATCCAGAGGAAGGCAAACAAAAAAACCCATGTGTTTAGGAGTTTAATCCTTATTTGTTTTCAAATAACTATTAAAGCTAAAATACATCTGTTCAACCATTCATGGTCCTTTTCTATTTACTTTTTAAATCCCTTTAAAAGTAAGGTGATTTGGATATATTTTTGTTAAATTGATTTCGGATTTCTCTGGCAATCCATGTTTGGCGTTTCAAGCCAGATATCGCACAATTGTATGGGATATCACATATGGCACACCTGTAAGCACGTGACCTGCATACGGGGCAAGGGTTAATAGAGCTGGCAACCTGGTCCACTTTTTATCTTCGCAAAGAACAATATCTCCCCTCAATCCTTCCCCATATACCATCTATCATGAACAGCACGCAAGTGAGCACGTGACTTAGATATGCTACGTGTTAATACACATGGCTACTCTAGCCAACTCGCCTTTCTCCTCCGCCAGGTACTTTCAATTAGTTAATATAACTCCCTTACTCCATTGCAATCATATGTATACGGTGCCATCACCCAACAATTATGCAAAATATGTAAATTAATACCAGGGTCTCAGGCCCCGTTTGTTATAGAAAAACTAGGCCTGTAACACACATCTGTTGTAGCAAAATGTGCCTGAAAATGCAAGAGTTCATTCAGGGCCCCAAATAATTACTTATTAAACAATGGTTTAATATATAAAAATTACAGTGCTTCAGATTACAAGAACATTCAATTACAGTACATGCAGAACAGCGTCTTAAAATATGATAAAACACAACATCAATCATTATACCATATGTCTAGGGTTTCCCCCAGAGAGGTCACTGGCGTAGAAATATGAAAATTCACGTGTTTGGTCAAAATCACACCACCTTTGAATTCTCATTTCATAATACTTTGCTAAGACTTATACTATTTTTTCCCATTGATATAACATAAACCCACCCCTGTCGTAAATCTGCTGCTAAGTTCACCAGGTCACGACAGAGGAAAAAAAAAACCTCAAATGTATTTTTTAGGTATTTGCCTCAATAGATAAACGCACTCCTAACATCCTTTCTCTAATACTTAAGACGCGTGATTCATATCAATAGATTCAGGTGATTATGGCAGCCGCAATAAGACTATCTATGACCGTCTTGCGCCTAAATTTGAGTGACAAATGGATATCTGCCCTTGGTACTTCTTATGTACGTGGTTTAATTTGTCTTTTTGGCGCGTAGACAAATATGTACCTCTTAGTATGTACAGGAGATGTCACATGGTATCATTTTTAATAAAGTCCTCTAAGTGATGACCTGTGTGTCACCCCCTCTCTTTGAGCGTTAGCCTGCGGTCAGGGTTACGCTGAGTGGGTGCTCGCCGCGATGAAACATTGCCCCCCTCCCCGACACGCACAACTCGCTGCTCGGGAAGAAACTTGCCCTATCATAAGCCCATTATCTATTTTTTTTAATCAAACTGTAGCTACATTAACACCTGAAGCACCAGATTGATAAAAATACACATTTCATATTATGACAGATGTGAATCCCAAGAATAAAGAGTAGCCTGGACAACTGATACCAGAAAAACAAAAACATAACACTTATTTTGTGAGTAGAGCAATTAGGAATGCAGCTTTGAGCCCAGAAAGAGTGTTAGGAAAGTAATACAACAGCAGTCAATTGGGAAAGTGTGTGATAAAATGTAGGCTTTACATTATATATTTAGTAGCACAATAAAACATAAGTGTCATTGATTTACATTAGTGATATTTTGGTGCTGTGACTAGGAGTGAGACTTGTCAGGCCTGGCTGCCATGGATACTGTCGCAGGCCAGGCGGTTGGAGCTGCTCATTCAAAGCCATTACCGCAGCCGGAGGGAGGCGGCCCTCACGTGCGAACAGCGTGCCCGCGCGCCGCGTTGACGTCACGCGCCCAACCTTCCACGCTGTCAAAGCCCCCTGCCCCCTCCCCAGTCAAGGAGCTGGGCGGTCCATGCGCACCCGCGCCGAAGGGCCGACAGAAAATGGCGAGTCTGTGTAAAAGCCAGCAATGCTCCATCGAGAGGCGCGGCTTTCGGCAGGAACTTGACTCGTGGCGATACAAGCTCATTCACTGTGTAGGTAAGCTTCTCTCACTCCAATACCCCCCATCTCCCCTTCCTCACACACACGGGGGCAGGCATTCTGAGAACGGGCGGGATTGTGACTGGTAATAAAGGGGGTGGTAGAGAGAGGAGGGACCCGGAACCGGAACAGTTTTACTTTGTATGTATTTGACGTGCCGGTTTTTTGCTTTTTTAAACGGCCGTTGAACTAGAGGTACGCGCGGCCCGGGGACCGGCCCAACGGCTCGCGTGAAAACTAGTGACTCGCGCGCTTGAGCGACCCCTCTCTCACCGTGGCGCGAGCTCCCCGGCACGCGGAAGCTGAACTGGCGCGAGCTCTCCCCTCCCCGACACGCGGACACACTAGTCACTGGCGCGAGCTCCACCAACCGCCCCCCAGTGTCAGCGCGCGGGCTCCCAGCGTCAGTCAGATGTGGTGCTTTATCTGCGGCGGGAGACGGAGAGCGAGGAAAGAGGGATACCAAGAACGACGGTAAACGCAGCGCGGGGGTGGTCTGTAACCTTATGTTACCGAGGATTCAAACGTATAATAAATCATAAAAAAAATTTCCGGGTTCTTTCTCTCCCTTGTTTCCGTTCAGTGGGTTACGCGCAGGGAGGAGGGTGGTGGATTCTTGGCGGCCAATCAGTGAGGCGGACCCAGCTGTTACTGGGATTTTCTTTGGGGTGGGGGCCGGGAGGTAATCTCCCGCTGCTCTGCGCGCCTTCACTGGCGCGGTCGCGCGCCTCACACTCCCTGGCTGCTGCGCGTCCAGGATTTGCCTTTCCGAGCCGTGCGCGCCCTCGTGCCGTCCCAGGGCTTTAAAACGGTCATAACCCCCCCCCCCCCCACCCCAAATACGTCAGCTTGACTACCTGAAATCTCGTTGGATTGTGTCAATTTAGGAGTGTTACCGGCTGGTTGCGAACGTGCGTCCTTTGTTTACTTTCTCTAGCAATTAATAAATATGTGGCTAGTTGACGTGTATATATGTTGTTAATTGTCATAGCGTCAATTGCGTAGTGGGAGATTTATCCTATGGTTTGTCACCCCCGATATATTGGATTTGTCCAGTTAGTAACCGTTGGAGGGTATCTAAATTAGGTGAATATGAGATGTCTGGTTATCAGGTTTCTAGGTAGTTTCCAGCAATTTTCATTTACAGATCGGGTTCAGGGATCCTTCCTAATCGGACTCGGTATTTTTTTTTTTTTTTTTTGGGGTGTGTTTTAAGCTGTTTGCTTAATTAAAGAAACTCGATGCTGTGCGCCTCTCCCCCTCCCTTCTTTCTGCAAACACTTTTTGTGTGTCCCTTCAATGCAGGACAGGGAAGGGGTGAGGCCTAGCTCAGCTCGTGCACTGTGTGCTGCCCTTCCCGTTGAACCCCTTCTCACCCAGTGGTTGAGGGTTACTCTGCTCCTGGAAGATCCGTTAAATCGTGGAATTAAATCTCCCTTTGGTGGCCACAGATTGCGGGGGGAGGGTGAATTGATCTCTCCTGTTACAGTATGCCTTTTTTTGTCTTGTTTTCTCTCGAAGGTCCTGTTTCCCTCCCCTCTACCCTCTCCTGAATCTTTATGATTGGCAAGATTAAAAGCTTGAAATTACAGGTATTAATCATAGATATTTAAGCCCTCATCCGAAAAGTAAGTTGCCAGGTATTTTGTAAGAGTATTTATTAATCTGCAGTCTCCTCACTCATTTTTGTTTTCATGCTATTGTTATGGTGCAATGGCTTCTTTTTGTATAATGATCTTCTGCTGCGGCTGGTGTTTATGGGCAGTATGTAGTAAACGTAAAGGATGTTTTTTGAACAGTTTTTTGTAGGAGACTGCAGGCAATGTGAGCAGAAATTCACTTCTATCTAGAAACATTTGTCTTCAGCCAAAATCCTATTCATGACATTTTACTTGAGCGCATTATGCAAATTGTGCTTTCTGGTATTCATTCAGATGTAATTTCATGCTGTGAGAATGCTTCTTTGTCATTTTCTAAAAATGTGAACACATTTTTTTTTATTCTGTTAAGCACAAGGTTGGTCTACAAAACATGTACAGTACATGAAGTGGAGGAAGAATATATTTTTGCCACATTTCATAATGTTTGCATTTCCACAGTTCATGGTTGGGGAAAACATAAATGTCAATCCCTTTTCAGGGAAGGTTGGGTTACAAATAATGTATTTCCAGCCATGGTAAAGTGAAATTCAATCATCTAATACAGTAATTAAGTGCAAAATTGTTAGTTACAGGTTACGTTGTCGCACATTGCCACTAGAATGTACAAATCATTTTCATACAATCTGTCTTGGCAGGTAACCATTTCTTACTCTAATACATATTGTTTGCTTGGTTTTGCAAATTGCTGCCAAATTAAGCTGCTGTCTTTCACCATGCTTTGTTTTCAAGTAATGTTTACGCTTATGTTAAAATACTAGGGTATTTTTACCTAATGTAAAACTATGAATGTATCCTAAAATAAATAGGAGTTAAAAATACTTCCATCTTCATGTTGGTAGATGGAGTGCAGTGCATTTGGTTGCTTACATTTCTGATAGTGAAGGTGACCATTCATATCATATTGTAGTCTCTAATTTAACGTCATATGACAATTTTGCTAAACAAATCTAAACTTTTGGAAGCTATATGCTTTGCAATCTTTTATATTTTTTTGTGCCCACACATCCCTTGCTGTGTAGTTAAATCATTTTAGTGTAATTATGCTTTTTGAAATCCAGATTTGCCTGTTTTTCTTTGTATTTTGAGCATGTAATTAGAACCCTTGGACATTTTAATGAGGTGTTGAATTTAAATGTTTCGTTCCTACTGTTGATCTGTAGCCGAAACTGACACAGCAAGTTCTCACTTTTTTCCCCCCATAAAATGTTTACTATGATTGGACCATACTTACATTTATATGGTTACTGCTATACAAATATTTCATACATTAACATTTTGTTATTTTATCTACCAAATATTAGATGGAATCTTAAAATGCAATGTCATTCATTATAAGCTTGTTTGGCGAAGAAGCTAAAGTACAAGTTTTTAACAAAAGGTTCAAAGTTTAGAAGCACCAACCATGTTTTTTTTATCTTTATGGCGATATGACACGAACCTTAAATTGATTGACACTGTGATCCAGCTTAAGTGAACTTAGGCATTTGTAGTATGTATTCGTAGGATATTAATCACATGCAAAGGCTTGTTTCATTGTATCATTTGGAAAAACAAGGATTTACAATTTATTGAATATGAATACAAGTTACTGATTCATTATGTTAATCTATTGATAATCAGTGTTTCAAGCATCAAACTTGTTGAACAAGACTTGCAGCCTTTTTTTTTTTTTTTAAAGAATGACAAGGAAGTGACCTTTATTTTTTACGGTGGGTGCATAGCACATTTTTAGGTCCATTATCACAAGGAAGTAGTTCTAAAATTAACCAGCTATTTGTTTTGATATGCAGTCTTGAATGTCTAACTACGATCTGTTTGGTTCAGTTAGTGTAGTTTAATTAAGGGTAAAATTAAAGTGTGGCAAAATTAGTGTTTTGTAATGAAGGTTAAGTTGTCAGCATTTTGTGTAACTTTTCAAATGGTACAATAACCATAGGTTATAACATTTAAGTAGAGTTTAATGTACAATTTTACAAGAAAATATATTTTTTGCAAGTAGGGGAAACATGGTCTAATTCACATTTTAAGTGCCATTAAAGCATTTTAAAATGGTTCAGATGTTTCGGTTGCAAATGTGAATTAAGTACTTTAAGTATGTAAAGGAAAAGATTAGTTCTTGTGGTCTAATTACATACATGTATGTGTTAAACTCTTGTTTTTTTTTCTGTTTTTGTTTTAAACTAAACACAACCTGGAAATGGTTAATATAAAAGCTTGTTTAGTACTGGACAACCTGAGCAGTAGTTTACAAAGTGAACATTTTACTCAAGTTTTTTATGAGAATTTGCAGTATGTCAGTATTTGGTACAGTGGTTTGCAATACTCAAATTCCACTTCTCATAGCTTTGTTTTTCTATCTGTTGAAATCGGAAACTAAAACACCCATGTTGAAGCTGTACCAAAAAAAACCTTGGTGTTAAGTTTGTTTTGTGATACAGGTAGTCCTCATTATCCAACGTTTCACTTTACAACGAACGGCGTATCCAGTGCTTTAAATTGCAACCCTAAGGGCCATTTTTCGACACCGGAATGCGTTATCCAACGCCTGAATGTGTTATCCAAAGCTCACCGCCACTGATTAACATGGGACTCACTTTACAACGGTTTCACTATCCAACGCTACTTCCAGAACGGATTCCGTTGGATAACCGAGGACTGCCTGTAATTGGTTTTTAAAATCTGGGTTGACTGAGTTGAGGATAGACTTTTTTAATATCAAATTCTTTGTGAGACATTAAAATGAGATCAGAGGTAGCTTCACTAAATACAGATATGGAAGATATCGCACACCAATCTGCCAACTGCCTATCAAGTAATTGTCGGTTAATGCTGGATCTGGGCGCAATACCCTTCTTTCTTTGGTATTGATTGAATTCCGACTAGTGTCTAATAAGCGTAGTTTCCATCCCAATCTCTGGGACTCGGCCATGCCAGATTTTAGGATTAGGTAGTGAGGTTGAAAAGATGCATGGCAAATGAATGGGTAATTAATATCCCAAACTTTTGATGTGATTAAGTTCAATCATCTTAATTGTGTTCTCTTCAGAATTGTTTTGTAAAGTTGTTCACTTTTTATGTAGTCTAGTTAACCTTATTCCTTAACTCCTCAGAAATATCGTATCTCCACTACTGCTGAGATTGTAACGAGTTTTTTTTATTTACTTTTTTTGTTTTACATTTTTTTAAAATATTTGGTTAATTAGGAGGGCACATGCCCTCTTTCCATTCATTGGAGGGCACATGCAAATACATTTTGACAAATTGCAAGCACTTGAATCAAGATTTATTTTAGTGTTTACTGCCAAGTTAGCCATATATAGATGCAGCACAACAGTTGAGGCTAAGACAT
This sequence comes from Ascaphus truei, assembly GCF_040206685.1. NCBI lineage: Eukaryota > Metazoa > Chordata > Amphibia > Anura > Ascaphidae > Ascaphus > Ascaphus truei. The sequence goes on along the minus strand of NC_134490.1, from coordinate 65,566,871 downwards.
TCAATCTCTTATAGATTTAGTAAAATTGTTTGGTGATTTAATTCAAGTAGACCTAAATGAGTCATGAATTATATATTCTTGTGACTTTGTACTTTTTTTTGCGCTTTACTTCTTTACTAGCTATTAAAATCTATACATTTTGAATTGACAAGCATTAAGCATACTATTTTATGACTGAGTGCTTTGTCAGCTGGCAATCCAATGTCATTTTTAGTGAGCATTTGAGATGTTTGGTTTTCAACCGTAAATTAGGAAGGCTATCAAACTCTGTACAGAATTATTAGAAGAATCTTGGTACTGTACTGTGTTTTTGCTATTTGATGGAAGCTCCAAGCTATTGCAAAAAGCAATATTCCGCGGCCTCCAGAGGGGAGAGCTGGGACAACTCTCCCAGCTGTCCCAGACCCAGCGGCTCCCCAGTTTAGCAGCATCCGCCACTTGGTCAGTGCGATCCTTCCTCTCCCTGCTTCTGTCAGCGCTGGAAGTTGCGTTCAGCGTCCTGACAGGAGGACGGTGCTTTGGATTGTCGCTACACCGCAGGCTCCAAGGTAAGAGGTGTTGTGTGTACAGGTAGTCCTTGCTATCCAACGTTATACTTTACAACGAATGGCATATCCAATGCTTTACAATGCAACCCTATGGGCTGTTTTTCGATGCCGGAATGCGTTATCCAAAGCTCACAGCCACTAATTAACATGGGACTCACTTTACAATGGTTTCACTATCCAACGCTACTTGCAGAACGGATTCCGTTGTGCACTTACACACTCTCAGCGCGTGTAGGGATTTTTTCAGTGCGAACCAACAGCTCCCTTAAAAAAAAAGGGAGAGGGGGGGGCGGAGTGGAGAGAAGATTGTTGGGGTTCCCCAGAATTTCACAATCTAATTCTAGGGTTCCTTAACCAAAAAAAAGTTGCAAACCACTGTTGTATTGTATGAATTTCTAGTTCTTCGGCACGGTCTTGGTAAAATTTCAGTGAAAACATTTTGCAGTGGCTTCTGTTGCCATAACACCTGCTATGTTTAGGTCTTATTATTTGTGTGCTTTTTTTTATATCTAGATCTATATCTATATCCTGGCAATGTTATCAACAAGTGGTTAGGAGAATGTGTTCCATGAAAAAATACACTGAATGCTGTTAGTCTTATTGGGGTTATTTCTTAAGGCAACAAGTTTAAAAATAAATAAAAAAAAATTGTTTTATTTTAAGGCATAGACAAGGAGATAAGTAATCCGTACATTTCGGCAATTATCTCCTTCTCATTTATGCCTTATACTCTATCCTATATCTGAGCATGGGTCTTGTGTGATGGTTTTTTTTTTGTTTTTGTTTTTTTTTTGCAGAAAATAACTTTCAGGGAACAGTTTGTGATTGGATATTAGTTTAGTTTAAATTTAATCTCTCAGTAATAGTTTATGGCTTTCAAATATTTAATTGTTCTGGCGCAAGCTTTTTAACCACACCTCTTACAAATACAGGATGTAATTTTAATCAGTTATCCAAGGAACATTTACATGTAATGAACATTTATATCATTATTTTTGATTCCTTATTTGTTGACTTTCAACTGCAGTGTTAGAGGTTATTTATGAATGTTGCACTGCTTTTCTGCCAAGCCCCTTTGGGAAAAAAAAAACCCTGAATAGATTCATCCTCCGGTTATTTGCCATTTTTAATGTCAGGCAGAGCACACATCAGACTGCTGTTGCTATGCAACTGGTAAATCTGGAATTTACGAATCATAAAAAAAAACTGAGACCTAACCTTAGCAAAATGTGGGTTTTCAAAATGGAACCTTACAAAATCAATTAATGTTCATGAGTTGCACATTTTTAAGCCATTTTTCAGGCAAGAATGGCAACATATTTACGTACACAACTAGTGTTTTTTTATTTTTTTATTCATACTTGTGTGTTTGTTTTTCTACTTATAATTTGTTTTGTTCCCAAAAGAATGAGGTAACTAGAAATAGCTGTGTTGGTCCAGTTGTGACGGTGCAATATGTGTAAATGTTGTGTAAATGAGTACTTCAGTATCAGTACTGATACTTCAGTATCAGTACTGATACTTCAGTATCAGTATTTTCAGGTGATACCTTTTATTTTTTTTATTTGGACTAACAATTGATATTAAGACTTTTTTATTTTTGTTTTAATTTTGACTAATAAGACGAGCTTTTGACAGTTCTCTCTCCGAAGGAAGAGAGAACTCTCAAGCTTGTTTTATAATATCAATTGTTGGTCCAAATAATAAAAAAGGTATCACTGGATACTGAAGTATCCAAAATAAAAGTAACAATTCATAGCTCACTCCATTTTGCCCTTCAGATCAGTAACAAAATACAATGTAGGGTTTTCCATGTTTGTGTGCCTCATTACTCTTATGCAGCGGTGCGCAAACTAGGGGGCGGGGGGGTTTGCGAGACTGTATTGGGGGACGCAGCGGTTACAGAGGCCCCGCACTGAGCGCGCATGCACCGGCTTTAGTCCACATCTCCATGGAGATGTGACGTCACATGACACCGCAGCGTCATTTGATGCTTCATTGCAGGTAAGGGGGGTGCAGCGCAGGGTTTGTGCACCCCTGCTCTAATGCATCCAAATGTAAATAAAAGTTGATGTGTTTTCAATTTTTTTTTTATTACACCTGTTGTAAATTGTCTTAATAAAAATGTGTACAATGCTATTAAAGCGGCATTATTATGTTGTGGTTTATTTTTTATTTTTTAACTAGATGTGAAGCATGGAGTCTCCGGAGCAGAACTGTTGGTTTCAACTCCAGGAACCCCTGCTTCCCAAGATATATAAATACCTGTAAAGGAGCTGCCAGTAGCAGCCCTGACTAGGCACAGAAAATGTCAGTTTTTAAAGGTCCTACGAACCAATAGAAAACTGCAACGTCCTCCCTTCCTATTGGACCTCGGGACATTTAAATCGGCAATAATACTTTCCAACTTTTTTCTTTTTATATGTAAAGCATGTGGCAATGTATAATTCTACATTCTTACCTAAACTGGCAATTGATTTGTGGTCATGTTCTAAATCTGTCAAAATCCTGATTGTGTGCCAAACAATGGTTACTTCAGTCAGTGTAACACAGCAGCTGCAATGTATGCTTGTATTAGTAAGGTAACATTATCTATTGTTGCAGTTCACAGCTCAAACCACTGAGAACATTTGTGATAAATTATCTCAAACAGGAAAGTTTGCAAAGATCTTGCAGTGCTTGGGAGGTGGGCGAAACCAAAGGATGCTTTAAAACAGGGGTGCATAATCTTTGTCCCCTGCTCTCTCCCCCCCCCCTCTTTGCGCCCCCTCCTTACCTTGGCTCCGACATTCTGATGTCATACGTTGCCATGACGACGCGTCACCAGAAGCTGCCTGAGCCAAGGTAAGTGAAGTTGGAGGCCTTCGCCGCTCCCCCGGCATTTAATTTAAATGCCTTTAGGGAAGGTCCCGGGGCCTCTAACTGCTGCGCCCCCCGCAGAGAATCTTGTGACCCCCAGTTTGTGCACCCTGCTTTAAAACACTTAAATGGAATAGAGTTGAATAAAAACAAAAATAAAAAAGTAACTTCTCTAAGGCCGCAATCATAGTGCCAGTATCGGGCGTGACAGTCATGTGATGCTGCCGTCGCATCTAAAACAAATTATTTTGTCGTGCCAGCGCACTATGTACACCTTCGGAATGCAGGTATTTGTTTTTGGCATCACGGGCACTATAATTGCAGGCTAATACTATAGAACTGATTTTATTTAAAAACATAACATTTCACATTTAAAAAAAATTTTTTTTTTGCTTCTTTAAACATATTGGGTATGGACAGGCAGCCTTTTTATGCTGCGATTATTGGCCGTGCGTGAGTACAAGTGTGTGTTCCTCAATGAGGCCATCCATAGTGCGCTGCAAAGCAACTATGCGGGCCATTTTTGAAAATACAAATCATTTGGTTTTTTTTCGCGCAACAGATGCGTTATGGGAGCGGTTCAGTCAATGAGGCTGAACCAACCTGGTGACGCGTCCACCACGCCTCCCGATCGCATGTTTCGTGTGCATGACATTGCGTGCACGCCGCAACTATAAACGCGGTCTTGGGCTGCGTCCATAGGACTGCAGCCGCGCGGAGGCTGAGGGAAAGCGTCCCTGGCCTTGGTCCGCGCGCCGTCTGGGGGCGTGTCGGGGGGGGGGGAGGGGGCTGTGACGTCACGGAGCTGGTTTTGACCTCATTGGGCGAGCCGCTCACGTGACCAGCCCTGCGCTCCCGTGAGCGCCAAATCTAAAAATTTAATAAGACACACGCTTGCGGAAGCGTGTGCGAGCCCCTGCTAAAGCCGCTCTAATTGTGGCTGCAGGGGCTCACTGAGAAGCGTCAGCACGGGTCAGCGTAGGCGCTGACCCTGGATGCAGCTTTATGGGTAACTTGGAGATCAAGAGGTTCCCAGAACTGTGGTTTTTTTTTGTTTTTTTTTTGTTTGTTTTTTAAAAAAATTTGACGCAGAGACCTGATGTTACCCCCCAAAAAAGTTGTCAATATCTGTACACTTGTAATCCTACATTTTAATAAATATAAGTAGTTTAATTACTTATACTAAAATCTTTCTGCTTTTGATTCTATCGCTTAGAATCAGTACTTTAATATTCAAAATTAAACAGTGGGCACATCTTTAATCCTTTTTAGTGTTGGATGGCCAAGTAGTGTATTGCTCTAATGTCTTGGGTTTCCTGCGCCATGTTAACATTTAATCACAGGCGGCATTCTGTTTCTGAAAGAACATCAGCTATTTTAGTAGTCGAGTCTAACTTTGTAGTCGGATATTAATGGCGTTCTACAGTACTGTATATAAATGAAAAGCATGGAATTGCTGTAGAATCCCCAATAATCTGTAACTTCTGGATAAACAGTCTATTTTAATTTTAAAAAGTCTGCTTGATGGGGTTTCTTCATAAATCTTTCCACCAGTAAAACTTGTTTTCTAGTTTGCTATAGTTAATAAGTCGGATTGTTGTGGATATATACCAAAGAAAACTACAACCTTTACTGAATGATCGATTTCACTTGGTCTAAAATGTCTCTACAAGAATTTTTCATCATGTTAACAAATTAATAAGCATGGAATCTCCCTAGTTTATTTTGTTCTTGAGGACTAATTATAAAATATATGCTAAAAAAATGGCTAGCAGTTTTAATGTTCTAATTACTGCCATCAAATCCTTGTCCCTTAGTCTTTAAAGCAGCAATCTCCCTGCCTAAAGCCGACCCCCCCCCCCCCCTCCCCCTTTTAATTTTTTTTTAAATGTTATTTTTTTAACTGGAGGGATGCCAAAGCTTAACTACTTTCCAATGAACAACTGTTTCCAGTGATACTAACCGATAAAGGTGTATCAATGTACTTGCTTTTAAATCTGCATCACGCGGGCCAATGGGAAGTTGCAGTTTCCTGCTGGCTTTTTTGACCCTGTAGATTTATTTCAGCATTTTTGTTTCCCCTGGAGAGGACTGACCGTCAATACCTTGATCGGTAAGTATCTATAGAACCAAGGGGTTACCTGGAGCTGAAAAATAGTTTGGCTCAGCTCTGTTAACCCATTAGTTTCTGTAGTGTAAAAAAATGATAATTCTAAACGAATAACCCAGAACTGCCAGATTATCGAATGCATTACTTTATCTCCTGAGAAGTAGGATGCAATTTCTATATGTAAAAAGAGCACTGCACAATGGGAGGTACTTAAAGTAACATTATTTTTCTTCACAATTTAGCACAATTTCGTTATAATGCACTTATTGTGAAATTGCAAAAAGGCATTCCTACAGGCTACTCTTACAGAAACCAAACTTTGGCTATTACAAACTGAAGTTTAGCGCAGGGCCCCTTAAATTCTGTGTAAGAACAATGGGCGTACATTTTGAGGGAAACGCCCACAGTACATAAGCAAGTTGTCATTGTGATAGCCAAAGCTATGTTAAAACAGTCGTTTTTGTTTTTCGTTCTCCCCTGTCCACTTTTTTTTATTTTATTTTTTTCTTTGGAACTGCTTTTTTAGTGAAGAGAAATCTTGAAAATCTGGCCTGTGGCTTCTACCTCTCTATTTAAAAAGTTAGTCTTAAAATGTCAATGTTGTGCTCATTTCTAAGCATATCACAGATAAATTATATTTAGGATCGGTGCTGTGGCTGTAGGATCATTGTGTATTTATCTATTATCCATCCTAGATTATTTCAAGCACCAATTGCAGTTTGTTAAATGTAAGTGATTTAGTTCTCTTTGATATAAAACTTCAATGTTGCAATTTGCAGGTTCTGCAAGTTCTCAATTGTACTCCAGTGGTTTCCTTATTGTCGGTGTGGTAGTTGATCAACCAAGCAAATTTCAACAGCATAAAAATCGCACATTGACCATTCTAAATGTTAAAAGCAAGTAAGTCTGTTTTAATATATATTTTTGTTTTTTAGGTTTTGAAAGTATTCTAGAAGGGCTGTTTGGACCTGGATTATTACAAGATCTCAGCTTGTTTAAAGGTATGTATTGTTATTTCTTCCTCCTTACTAAAGTTTTTCGTAGATCTAATTTTGAAAAGGATTAGTTTTTTCAATTTAAGTTTTCTGTTGTCTACAGCTTTGACCCAGGTATACTGGCAAATTGCACACCTTTTTATATGCCCAGATTATTTAATGTTGACAAATGCTTTATCAATTCTCACTTCTCATGCCTCCATGGTGGCATCACAAGCAGAGTAAAGATGATTTAAGCAGCTGATAATTAGAAGGTAGTAAGTGGCATGTATAATGAGTTTAATTTTCTAATTCTGAATTATATTGTTTTCCAGTGTGTCTTGCTGCAAGTATTTTTATTTATACCACTTGTGTTGGAGAAGTCTAAGCTTTGAGTATTTTGAAGTTGAGTGCAACTGGAAAGTCTCAATGTGGGTAGAAAAATGTACCAAATCCATTAATATATAATTGTATACTTTTTTAGGAAGTGTGATATTTTTGGAATCAACTAGTTTTATATGCATTTCTATTCACTTATAACCTAGAGGCAATTTTATATTTATTCCCACTTTTGTCGTATAGCTCCACAACCCAGCCCAACGTTACTACTTCCAAAAATATTAAATATTATGGACAAAACAATTGTGATAAGTAATGATTGACTCACTGTATTAATTGGCGACAGAGAAGCCCAATGCTACATCCAACATGACAGAAATACACAGTAAAATACTTATATATTTCTCTTGAAGTAGGGTCATTTAGTTTAACCCTTTGGCCAAAGCGTTGTAAGCTTGCGAGCCACGTCAAGGCAGACACCTGTTCGCAAGTCCTAACACTACCAGATAAAATACTAATATACCTCTATTAGGATTAAAATTCTCATTTACCTCTATTAGGAGGGAGAAAGACACAGTGGGTCTATATCCAGCAGAATGAGGCACTTGCAAACTAGGGAAGTGGGGAGGGGCGGGCTTAAAACCTGGGAAGGAGGAGCCACTAACCTCCACCAGCTGGAACAGCTGAGAATGGGTTAACAAAACACAGAAACCCCAGTAAGCTCTTTTTGGGAACCCCTGAGCCCCCACATGGATGTAGCATTGGGCTTCTCTGTCGTCTGTTGTATACATATGCCACGCTCAATAGCACTCCATTTTGACACACACATATATATATATATATATATATATCTCTCTCTCTCTCTCTCTCTCTCTCTCTCTCTCTCTCTCTCTCTCTCTCTCTCTCTCTCTCTCTCTCTCTCTCTCTCTCTCTCTCTCTCTCTCTCTCTCCTCTCTCTCTCTCTCTCTTCTTTCTCTCTTTCTTTCTCTCTTTCTTTCTCTCTCTTCTTTCTCTCTTTCTTTCTCTCTTTCTTTTCTCTTTCTTTCTCTCTTTCTTTCTCTCTTTCTTTCTTTCTTTCTTCTTTCTTTCTTTCTTTCCCAAAAAGAGCTTACTGGGGTTCTGTGTTTTGTTCACTGTATTTATTACCTGCCATTTTTTCTGATCATACTCTTCAATGCTGTGTTCTGCAATTTCTACAATACTTTGTTTGCATGTTGAATAAAGATGTTAGAAGTAATCTCTGTTTCTAATGCTTTACGTGAAAATTGTTGTCCATATTTACAGACTTTGAACCTACAGGTGTATGTGACTGGTCTTTTGATGAAAATTGCCTTTTTTGCTGTCTGAGAAGAGAAAAAGTGAAGGTACTACATTTGAGGCACATCTTGTGCAATATCCATGTCCATTTTACTGACCTAAAAAGAATCCTTTCCAATGTTCGTTTCACACGGGGCGGTTGGGATGCCAAAATATTATGATTGTTATTTGGAGTGCTGCCTCTTTTCATACTTATAATCAATGTGATCATGTACTTGTACATTACATAGACTATTTCAAATGAAGCTTTCAGTGCCAGTAGGCACGCTGTACCTTCCGACAATTGGATCGGGTAGTGATCACCAGATTGCATTATCACCACAATGACGCAAGCAAAATAGGAGAGTGCTTCTTCCACTCAAATTGCGTTTATGAATCTCCTCGATAATGAAAATAAATTTGATGGCATCCTACTGGACGTCCCAAAGGGCCACCGGCGTAGCAACTCTGTGACATCCAGTGGACATGGGGTTAAATTACCCAAGTCGAAAAGGAGCAATTTTTTTTATTTTACATATTGGGGGCCGAATGCAAGAGTGACGTGAAATAAGGATTCTGTTGCCTGGAAAAGCTCAATTACATTTTACCTTTCCCTCCACTTGTTTTACGAGGCATCTGCATTGGGGCATGTTACTGCATTGCCATAAGAAGCAGTAGCTGGAAGGATTGGCTAGATTTTTATGGGGTACAGAAAAAGAAAGGGGAGAATATGGGAACATGGTAACCTCATGGTAACTTGTTGTTTGGATACACATAAGAGAGGGATCATCAAGGGATATCTATCCTATCTATCCGCTTTAAAAGCATCTCGCATTCTTCAGTAATGTTACAAGTACAGTATATATGGATGCAAGTTGGGCAGACGAATGGGACGTACATATGTACGTTCCATTCATCTGCCCAATTTACATCCATATATACTTGTAACATTACTGGAGCATGCAAGATGATTTTAAAGCGACATTCACACCATTTGAATATAATTTATTATTTTAACATAATTGGAGCCGCTCTATATTCAGCTTCCGGGGACCCCTGATTCCTAGGATACTTACTAGTGGAGGTACTGGGTTTTAGAATTCCTCCTGGAGAAACAAGGCCGCAATGATCTGTGAGCCAATAGGAAGCCGTAACATAATTGGTTCAAGCTTCCTATAGGACCATACTAGATTCTTTATGAATTCTTCATGAGGTACCTTCACCTGTAAGTATCTTGTGAACCAGGTGTCCTGTCCCAGGAGCTGAAAATAGTTCTGTCCCAGAGGATCAAACGTGAACATTTACTGTTTTGAAACATAGCCTTTGCGATCAGATTTAGGTTGTTTGGTATATGAATTGCAAATTATTTTTTTTATTCCAGGAACACTTGGCTGGTTTGCATAAGCCTGTCACTGAAGCTGGGCAAGAAACTTTACTTAAACAGGAGCAGGCAAAAATCATTCGACTAGAAAGGCAAGCAGAAGAATTCCTCAATGCTGTCTTTTACAAAAAAGGTTGGTGTTTGCATTTCATGAGTGACACTGAACAAAATCTGTGTGGCAAGACACTTTTGCTGTTTAAAGAAAAAAGAAAAAGAAACCACGTTATACTGTACATGTTTCATTGGAAATTGAGTTTAATAGTAACCCTTTTGAGTTCCGGAGTGGCCACCCGGTAACGGAAGTGCAGTGCCAGGCCCCATAATGTAGTGGCAATGTCTTGGGGCACCCAAATCGTAAAGGCATATTGGAATAGTGAGAAATATCTGGATTGGTGTTTTAAAAGGCCAAAAATTGATAATGTGCATTTCTAGGACACCTAGCTTTCATTTCCAACAGGCTTGCATCTAATTATGCAAGCCGCCTCTGCATTTTGTATACAGTCAATATGTGCCGATATGCTGATGCCTATGTTGGTAGAACTAACTTTGTAACAGAATGTGGTGAGGTACATTTTAGCTGATGGTGAGGGCATCTCATTGGTTGATGGGCGTCACTGTGTTTTCATTATTTGTGCGACAGGATGTTAAACAGAATTATAATGCATTTATATGTATCTCAAGTCCCATAAATAGAGCCAGGTAATATAGCATGTTAATTGGAGTTTAGATGATTTCTTTAAGCAAACTTGATCAGTAAGCCATTAGATAACTATTCATAATTTAGTAGATACCACGAGGGGCTTAACATCAAGTGAGACTTATGGTTATTAAGCGAAGATATAGCCTGTAAAGCTCTCCTAGCCTGTTCACCACCACACTTATAGGTGGTACTACTTAGAGAGTATTATGATATGTAGCATAGAAACAAAAATCAAAATAGATGGTACTCACTGATTATAGAAATTATTGGCTCCAAGGTGTGTATCCAGCATAAAGAAATAGTAAAGGTGTAGTCCACGATGGAAAAATTCGGTGCACAGCGTGCAGGGGGGGAAATTATGGAGTACAGCACATCCGAATACATTAAAAACAATTTATTGTATAGGTTGGTATATGGAGCAACTCTGACACGTTTCGGGTGTAGCCTGCCCTTTGTCAAAGAGTATAGTGCTTCCTTTACACTCTCCCCTTCTTTATACAACCGGATTATCAGTTGCAATCGGAACCGGAAGTGACGCAACGTCCGTGCGGGGAGCGCCTCCAAGATCAGATCTGAATGAGAACATTTCCTCATGATAATATTTAGTCCTAATGAAAAATTCATACATGATGATCATAATGAAAACAATAAAGAAAATGAAAAAATAACAAGACCTAACTAATTGTATATTTAAATGATCAGATTCCCAAATAATTATTTCTTCTGGAATATCTGTATTGGTCTCCTGAGGCACTATTTATTACAATCAATCTTTCAAAAATGTTTGTATGATCACATGTTTGTGCTTATGTTTTATTGCATGCATACATGTTTCTGTTAGAATGATTTACCGACAATATTACACATGCATTTTTTTCATTTTCTTTCTTTTTTTTTCTTCATTATTTGCCTTGTCACTGGTTATAAACGTATGATAGTACAGCATAGCTTTAACAGGAATATGTAGCAGTGTCAATTTTTGTAATCAAAGCTGTTCCATTAAATTGGTATGCTATTTTGTTTTAAATTGTTTTGTGATGTTTTATTGCTAAAGCCAAACATTTGGCCTTTAGAGAAGTTTTGCGTTTTTTTTGTTGTTAGAAATACTTGTAATTGATTTTGTATTATGAGTCTCTGATTGAATTTATTTATTCCCTCTCCCATGGTTTAGGCAGATTTTGGCCTGTTCGTTATGGTCAGTGAGACTAGCTAGTTTTTGCTATTGGTGTATAGGAGTACCTGTAATATCGGTTCTGCTTTGAAACACTTGACCGTTTAATATGATGTTTAAAAGGATCATAAGGTTCTGTGCATATGTTGCATTTCCATGAGCTCTGAGGTAAGCTTTAACTGTGCATACATACATTTTTATACCTTTAAATTTTTTTTTTTATCCAGACAGTCCTAGGGTCTCGGACCCCAATATTCCCTTAGTTGCTCGCGAGATCATGCAGCGAATGATTCGACAGTTTGCTGCTGAATATACCTCAAAAAATATCTCTACTCAGGACTCCATCCAGCCCAACAGCACAAAGAACCAAAGCTTGCCGAAACCAACCCCTGGGCAAACTTCTCCTTTCCCTGCAACTACTCAGAACCCTGTGCTTAGCAAACTTCTGATGGCTGACCAAGATTCTCCTCTAGACCTCACTGTCAAGAAGTCCCCGTCAGAAGAACCCTGTGAGCAAGGTATTAAGCCATCTGTAGAAACACTAACCTCATTGCAATGTTTTGATTAAGTGATTGGTTATCATCTCACATTTTGGGGAATTAAGACTGTAGATCAGTGGTTTCTAACTTATTTTGTTTTTTTTGTTTTTTTGGGGGGGGGGGGGGGGGGGGTTTAGGAACCCTATAATTATATTGTGAAATTTCGTGCAACACCAACCCTCTAGTAGTGCATCTGAGATCAAATGCATTGTAAATTCTTCTGTATTTGGTACAATTTTGAAATGGCTGGAAATGCAGGGAACATTTAGGGATGCCCGGGGAACCCAAGGTTTTATAGGAACCCTGGTTGAAAAACACTGGTGTAGATGGTAGCTATAATCCAGAATGCACAAAATAAAATCAGTACACAACCATTTGCAATTGCAATGTATAAAAAGAACTTGGTCTTTTCATTGGCTTCTAATAATACTCAATTTTGTAATTTAAAATTGTTGGGTAAAAAGCAATCTGCTTGGTAAACTTTTATTCCAATTAACTGATTCAACAGGTATGGTTACCATCTGACCCCATTTATTTGAATTGCATCTAATTGAACTGTTCAGTAGCATGAGCGACAATGTGCCTTGCATTTGTATTTATTTGTGACTGGTTAAATTTCTGAGATGGTCTCGGTAGAATAGAAGTTTAATGCAATTTAATTATTTAGGTTGGGCTAAGTATAGAAAAAGAAAATGATCTCTCAAGCCTAATTGTCACCGTAGGATGCCCTCCAATCATTGTAACATTCCTAAAAAAAAGTCTTGGGAATCTCCAAAATCTTCAACAGCAATTTTTCTAATTTAATTTTCTAATTCCTCAATCTGTGAAGGAAGATGCACAGTTTATTTTAGGACCTAAACATGAAAATCTTTGAAACCTATGAAATTGTCACGTGACTACAGTAACGCTGGGGCCATGGTGCCTTCTCCCGCTCGGAGGCTGTGGGAAAGTGGGTGCTTTCCCTGGCCGTGGGGGGCGTTGCTAGTGACGTCACGAAGCTGGGTGAACCGCTCATGTTACCTGTCGTGCTGAGAAATCAGTTTAATTGATTTCTCGCGTAATGCGCGCCCCCTCTTGCTTCCGCGTGGACGCACCCGCACACCGCATGGACACGAACACTGCCTTAAGGCAGTTTGTTCACTCGGCGTGTGGACGCCGCCACACAGTCGGCAGTACAATGGCCCCAGCCTAATTTACACCTTATTGCAACAAGCTTTAAAATGACTTTTTTGGGGTGTTTTGAAATATGTGCTGCAGACTTTTAGAAGTACCTCCTAAGCCCATGTTTATATTTAAAGTGCTTTTTACCACAAAAAAAATAAGATACTACTGCCGCTGGTTTAACCAAAATATATCTGGCCTCTGCTAAAATAATTTTTCCCTCATGAGATATGTATTGAGCCATATTTACCCAAAGGCAATCTATGGGCCATGGTGTACAAAAATGGTCACATGAAACTTCTTCCCCCCCCAACGTTGCAATATATATTTTTATTTTAATGATTTTTAATTATTTTGCACAAACTGGTTAGATTGAGCACTTTGAGGTGTGTGGGACTGCTCTTTTAACAGCTTACATTTTTCAGCAGACGGTGTGCTTGACCTGTCCACTAAGAAGAGCCCTTGCTCTGGTAGCACGTCTTCAAGCGTTTCTCCTAGTACCTCAAACACTATAGGGAACGGGTAAGAAAAACATTCACATGTTGAATTAATTTCCTTTAATTTTAATTGAAAATTCTTAATTTGCTGTTTAAAACTAAACTGATTATGTCTTTACCCCTTCAGAGTAATACGATTTTACTTTCTCTATGCAAATACAACTCATTACTTCCCATTCTTCTATACAATCAATTTTCAAAAATGTCTTCATGAAATCATGTTTTGTTCTCATATTCTTTTACATTTATTTCATTAAGAATTAGTTCTAAGCTTTGTTTGCAAGATCTGTGTTTTTATCACTAAAATATTTTAAGTAATTTTTTTGTCTTAGCTTTTAGGTAGATTTGCGTTACATTGGCCCCATTAGAATGCGAGTAATTACAGAGAACATTTGGTTATGACAAAATAAATACGTTATAAATACCTGGTGATCGAACCGAGCTATCTATATAGAGTTAAACTTTTCCTTTATATTTTATACATATTGTAATGCTTAATGTTGACTGTCAAAATTAAATCAGGACGGACTGCGGTGCTTAGAAATTATGCATGCTAGGTGTCTTTGAAGCATGCATGTTTTTTCTAAGAATTTTGCTTATGTGCTCAACACAATGTTTATTTTGCATATACATCAATTGAGCAATAAACTCTAGACTTTATTGAATGTAGTTTCGCGATACGTTGCTTGTTTTTGAATGGGTTGTAGTACTCGTACATTATCTATTGATTTTATGGAATATTTGCTTCCACAAATTTGTTTTGAATGAATTATTAGTTGTGATTGAAGAAGCCTTCAATATTTGTGTAAAAGCATAGCAAATAGTTCGTAATTAGTTGTACCTCTTGTATTTAAGATTTGTGTTAGCAATACATGTTAGATGTTTTTATTAGCTGTCTTGGAGTTCTTAGCCCTCTTCTGTTATACAGACTGTGTAGAAACGGTTAATAGCGATGTAAGCACTTGTGGTATAAAATTCATGTAGAGATACAAAAGTGTTCTGTAGAATACTTCCAACAAGCAATGTTAGGAGGCCTCACAGTATTTCTGTGAACGTCTGGTAACTTACTAGGCTGCTCCTGTTGAAACGCGTTTTGTATATATTTTTTTTTGAAAACATGTCTGATCATATCCCTTGGATCTGGTACTCATCAGCATTTGAATCATTCTTTCTTGCCACCTCAAATCTAGCTATTTGGAGACAAAAATTGTTTCAATACATTTAGCAAAATAAGTATTTTAAGAAATTGGGTTGTGTTCATTTTTTTTTAACCTTAACCTATACATTTAAAAACTTAACACAACATATTTTATTTGTAGCATTGTTCATGAAATAGAAACAGGACTTAAATTGAAACAATCTTAAGTTCTTACAAGCTTCATGTTTAATGGCCATATTTTTATTTTCCTCTACCTAACAAAAAATTTAGCTATGATCAAAGTACATTTTTATTCTGTTCACTCTGCAAGCTGCATTGTCGTAAGCCACCACTTTCACGGTCATGGTTTTAATCAAATGTTTTTGTTTTTCTTGCCATCACTAAGATCATCCGATACTGCAGCAACAGATGCTGTTTAGCTTGTTCTTTTGAGTAGGTTACATTTTGTACCAAGTGGCTTACTCTTTTATTACTGTACTTGTTTAGTGGTAACGTCACATAGAAATCAATTGTGCCAACATTTAAAGGGACTGCCTACATTCTAATTTTTATAAAGGTGCCATGTTCAGACTGTCGCGCAACACTTTTTTTTTTTTTTTTTTTTTTCTACAAGAATTTGTGAACCCAGCCAAAGACAAAAGTGACTTGATTTTTCTTTCGTTACCCCAAAAACTTTTTTTTTCTCTATGAACTCTTAAAGTGACACTGATGCTGAGACAAAAAATTATAGTACAAAAAGTGATGTTACCCAAGCAAGGCCTTCTAATAAAGGAGTGTGGCCCCTTCACCCATCCCTCCCTACCTGTGCAAGTTCTGCTCACATCAGTTTCCTTCCATCCAATTAGGCGACCTGGGAGACCCAGCCAGCACCGTCCAGATGGACTTCCGCGGAGTGGTGATGGGGTACCTCCAAGAAGTTTCCAGGATGGAACCAGGGAAACTCATGGCCACTCCACACCTCTAAAAGTGCCATTGGCTCGTTCCCTGCAGATTAGTGAGGAACTGCTTAGCAGGAAACCGTTTTCTACAGCTGCCAGTCATGGTTCATCTGGACTGCAGAATCATGGACAGCACTTGATATTATCCAGGGAGGCTTCTTGGGCAAAGCCACACTATGAATTAAATTTTGGCCGCATGAAATTTAGGGGTAATGGTACACTCAGCAACATCAGTGACCTGCCTTTTGTCACAGAAAATGCAAATGCCTTTCCAAAAACCGTACAAAATAAACATGATATTAAAAAGGAAACGGGCCTTTCTTCTCCAGTTGATTTAAAAATACCGCAGGTCCGAGGCATGGACCTTTCATGGGAGTCTCGCAGTGGGGATCTGTACAATTATAACTCTTTGGTAATGGGTTCACAAATGGAGAGCGCACTTAGCAAAAAATTAAGGACTATCCTCCCAAAGCAAAATAGAAGAAGTTTGCTGGATACTACTGCGGATTCATGGAGCTCAGATGTTGAGCAGTCTACCTCTGGACAGCCATATTCCACCTCAGATCAAGAAGGAGACTCTGGTTCTAAACAACCAAGAAAAAAAAGGGGGAGATACAGACAGTATAACAGTGAGATACTGGAGGAAGCAATTGGTGTTGTTATGAATGGGAAAATGAGTGTCTCAAAAGCGCAAAGTATTTATGGGATTCCCCATAGTACACTGGAGTACAAAGTCAAAGAGAGGCTAGGCACATTAAAAAACCCTCCAAAGAAAAAGATGAAACTTATGAGGTTGGAGGAACAGGATGTTGCAGTAAAGAGTGAACTGGAACCTCAGGAAGAGGTGGATGCATTGCAAAGTGCAAATGAGCCTAAAGATGAATAGGCATGCAGTAGAGTGCCAATTAATTTACAAAATACGTTGTAATGAAACTGGGCGAGCACTTCTGTGTTCTACTACCACATAGTACACAACACCTGTTAATTTACTGTGAAACTCCTTGAAGTTTTATAATACTTGTATAAATACAGGTGACAGTTGTGCTCCAAATCATGCAAATTTGTAAATTTTCCATACCCAGTACAACCTTAGAATACTTTGTTTGGCCTTTACGCATGCTTTTCTATTACCTAGAGCATTGTTACCTCAGTAAGAGAACCTATACATGTGAATATGGACTCGTTGCCTATAGAGCCTGCATGTATTTTGTTATCTATTTTTAACCCTTGAACACAAGTCCACTTTAACTTTCATCAACATCAGGATTCATTTAAAAAAAAAATATATATATATATATACAACCAATATTTAGAAAAACTCCTAAAAATATTTAAAACCATTTATTTCCTCTACGGTCTAGTTTAAGTATTTACACCAAAATTGATTCTCCGAGAAATGGAACGTCGCCCCCAAAAACATTTGTTTTGGGGGTTTTACAATTTTTCGGGGACTGCAAAGGAAATGGCTTTAGTTGAGGATGGGAACGTGCTGAGAAGGACAAAATGTGGGGAGGAACACTTAAGTCATTCCGTTGACGGCCTACAAATTGGAGTATTATGCTTGAGCTTTACATTTCATGTACTTGGAGAATCTCTTGAGCAAGGCAATATTTGTCCTGTTCTGACAGAAAATTTGGAAGCATTTCAAAAATGTGTTGTGGGGTAGGGGTCTACATCCCTGTGGCACACTCCAGCGGGAACCATGCAAAATATTAACATGTAACAAAGTGATTGTGGACTCTTAGTTTAGATAGTGATCAAATTGATTTAATTACACTACACTGCTGGTTTTTCTTTTTCTTTGTGACAGACCGTGGCAAACTTGGTTCTTACCTGCCATTTGGGTATAGGGAGGAAATTGTATACACTACCTTCAAAATATACAGTTAAATATTTAAACACTACCTTTACAGTAACTTTGACACATTGGCTGGGTTTTCTATTAACTTCAGAGGAAGTAGCCTTATCACGCAACTAGCTCTTTTATGATTCAGGAGACATTGGTTTACACACAGTACTCCTCAATGGATATGACACATTTAGATATATATTTTTTATATATATATCTAGGGTTTTTTCACTGGATTTTAGTTTACTAAACTGTGTGGTTTCTACATTCTGTTTGATTCCAGAGAAAGGGAGATATTAACACTTTGAACTACTGTGATTTTATTTTGCTGCATAAGTTTGTTTATAAACAATACAACCTCACTACTCTTCACACAATTTCAGGAATGAAGGATTCTTGTTAGTGCTGACAAATCGGTTTTTCAAAAGGTTTTATGTATGGTTTAAACAGCACAGATGCAAACGTGAAATACTTTTTAAGGTGTAGTATGTTAATGCATACTGTTAGAATAGGCGTTGTCCTATGTCTACATTCAGGTAATTAAGTTATTTTTATAAGCACTCCATGAACCACACAGTTTTGTACATTATATGTGTTTTGGAGAATTCCTCACCTACATGGAGATTTAGTGTACTTTGTCTTACTGCAAAAGTACTCTATGGGGACTTGCATAATTTTTGTGTACAACCTCTTTAAAGTTATAAATGGGGCGAAGAGATGAGTTGAACAGTACAATACTTTAGTTCTGTAAGTAACATACTTTATAATTTGTGTAAGCAGTGCTTTCTTTCAAAGAAGTTCAGTTTATACTTGTGAATGAAAGGCAGCTTAGTTTGCCATTGTATCACTGCTTGGCGTTAATAGACTTTTTCTGGCTAGCCTTTTCTGAATTTTTTTTTTTTTTTTTAAAGGGTAGGCACACCTACTTTAATTATAAAAATAAAAAATAAGCTGTGGTGGCATATTCCTGAACTGTGTTCTGGTTTAATTCCAGCAAGAAATAATATTGCAGGTGGCTTACCTCATCTTTCCAAGAATTACAGGATGTATGTTTTGCTAAATTATTCCCATGCACCAGGCTTTGAATAAGGTATGTCCTCAACACTTGCATACCTTCACAACAGAAACAATTTTTGTTCTGTCCTGTGTGCATAATCACGCTAGTTAACTCTTTTGAAACATTAACTGTTCTCTGATCATTTTGTTCCCAGTTGAAACTAGTTTTCTGTTTCAACGGATGACAATCGAGCAGCAAAAAATGGTGTGTCTACCTTTTAAGGCTGCTGTTAGGAAAGTAATGTGTAGAAAATAGATTTTTAAAGTAGGTCTTGTAAATAGTAAATACTCTTTATTTGCTTTAAAAAAAAAAAAAAATTTTTTTTTAATAAACCAAACACTTAACTTTTATCTCTCAGTTGAAACGCCCTGAGACCTGAAGATTGTATCGTGTTTTGTCTGAAGTTTTTAAACATTCCACTTGATCTGTGATTTAACATTCAGGTAATCATTCTTTACAGAAAAGCTTTTGAACAAGCCAGAGCATTTCCTCCAAAGGTCATTTTTTGATTAGGAAAAGCATAGATTACATTAAAAGCACTAATTGCATTGCTAACTGCAATACAAAATAGCCATTATTGTTTTGTGAGGCATGTTTGAGATTAGTTGGTGGTCCCTTAAATATTTCATAAACTTTTTAAAACAAAGCTGCTGAATATTTCAAAAGATTTATATTTTATCTTGTACATTTTGTAAAGTTTTAGTCTTAATATTCAGGTGCACTTTTTTTAATGTTAACATTTTAATTTAAGCATTCCCACGGCTTCACTTTTTTTTTAAAAATAGAATTCATAATTCCACATGCAGATGCTTTATTGATTTCAATGTTCTTTCCCCCTACCCCCTTTCCTCCATATTGCTTGTTCTAAAAGTATTTTGGATTATTTATACATCTATGTGAAAGTTAAGGCATGGTTAGTTTCCAGATCCAATTCTTTAAATGTCTAATTCCCTCTTTGCTACTTGTGTAAGAGTGCATAAATTCACGAGACCAATTTTATGGTCATTTGAAGATTACTTTGCTTCTGCATTTCTAAGCAGTATTTAGCGGCAAAATATGGCTTAAAATAAGTGACCACAGAGCATTTTTAGCCACATGTGACGGCAGTAAACTGCATACTGATGGACTGCAAATTGATTTTTAATTGACCTTTCAAAAAGGCAAACAATACTTAAAAGAGGTTTGTAAAAAATAAATAATAAAAAATACATTACTTTTGCTTAAATCAGAGCGTGATTAAAAATATGTACAGTATTCACAAACAATGGAATGTTCTCAATCTTCATTTTGAGCCATAACACATGCTCAACTTGAAGGTAATATTTTTTATTACCATAATATTAAACTAGGTCAGACAACCTCAATCTGTTATACCTGGCAATATAATTCACTTTTTCATCTACTTTTAATAGGATGCAAACAACGATGAATACTCTGTATAGGTCTAAAAAAATCAGCCTCACTTTCTGTAACAAAGATTGCTTTGTGAAGCAAAACAACCTCTTAATTGTACATGCCTGTCCTTGCTCAGATTTTCGTTTTTCCGTTGCATCATTGTGCTAGGTTGCATCTCTGATTTAGCTAAATAGTGTTACATTTCTAGATATTTTTCACACATTCTTGTATTTCTGGCAATTGTATGTATAATTTGCAATGGATACTATGCCTTCATGAACACAATATGCTTTTTTCCAAAATCTCATGCAACAAGTATACATGGGTTATTTCCCTTAAGCGAGGGACAAATCACTCGTCAAGCAAGTATCTGTATATATTCTTTCTGGGGTGTCTCCTCTTTCTGCCCCTCTTCCCCCCCTCCTCCCTTCCCCCCCACCCCAAATGTCTCCCTAAAATTGAATTATTTTTGTGTATATAAAAATTCCATACCTCAAAGTTGACTTTATTTTTAAACATGTACGTTAGGTTTTGAGAGGGCACATAATGGAGTTAAAAATGACATTTTGATAAGGGAGAGCAGTGCAATTTCAATAAAGCCGTTTAATGTCGGAGCCATATACAAGCAAAGGAATGTATTGCGTTGTCAGAATTGTCTAGTATCAATGCATCGGCTCACTCTCTTACTGGGTATTTAGTTCAGGGGTGACAACTCCAGTCCTCAGGCCTCCCGCCCCCCAACAGGTCAGGTCTTTAGGATTATTTAGTTCAGTATACTTCCTGGTCCAAAATCTCCTACAGCAGGCAAAAGTTTGCTATGTGCGTACAATTGTATTTGCCAAATATCATCTCTAGATATTTTCTAGATTGCTGTTTCTATATTAAAGTTTTTTGTTGTTGTTTTTTTTGTGTACTCCAAAGGCCGTATAGTAAGAATATAGTTAATTTAAGCATCTGGTATCTCTTCAAAATGGTAGGAAGAATACTTGGGTAGAAGTAAAAAAATGAATGCGAAGATCAAACTGCCTAGGAGACGTCACAATTTCCCCAAAAATGCAAAAACAAGCTACCTTGCAACCTTACTGATTTTCTCTTCCTTTTCAAACAAATCTAGAAAGCATAAAAATATGGACACTGGGAAAATGTGCTGTTTATTTCTTAGCAAATTGACGAGGCATTTTGTTATACTATTTAAAATTAATCTGTTATGCTGTGTTTTGTTAAAAGCATTCACAGAACATTTAAATACTTTTAGAAAGCACTTGGCAGTCCTGTTGGATAGAGAAAAAGGGGCTTATTAGCACTAAACCCTTTCTTGATATGGACTTTGTAAACAAAAGGCACTGGAACCTAGGTTTTTGTAATCCTAATACTTAAAGCAAAATGTAACAGTAGGATGCAAATATCTCTACCTGTTAAAAACTAGATAACCGTAACATGAAAATGAATTCCCCCTCCTGTTATTTAACTATAGGTAGTATGCACACTCTGAAATGCAACTTTTTTTTTTTTTTTAAACACGGTAACATTTTATAGAAACTGATATACGTTTTACACATAGGGAGGGAAATGGATGCCACAGCGTCTACATTCTGGCTTAAAAGATTGTCACAAAAGGTGAGATGAGGAAATTGAACAGTAATATAGTGTATACCAGCATAAACATTCCAAAAATGTAGTTGCTGATGTATTTGGAGCCCATGGATGCATTTGATTGTAATTTAATAACTTTTCAGGAGAAAATCTTTTGTTTATATAAAGGGCGGTTTGCCTGCTACTAATTTTTAAAAGGAGATATTTTATCTGACTCCCATGTATTGCTAATACTAATGGGATGTACATGTGTACAGCAGCCTATTGCTGCTTGGAGGAAAACAATTGTATAAAGATACATTAATGTTTTAGCATAACGTGTAACCTCTGCTTCATGGGTTGTCTGGGATTGCTTTTGCTGTGTTATCAGTCTGCAATGTTAAACTTAGGAATTCAACATATGTATACACTTAAAACCCTCAGGGACAGTCTACTTACTCACTATTCTCACTCGATTCAGGTACTTGTACTCTATTCTTAAACTTCGCAGTGACTAGTATTTTTGTTTCCTTTTGACGTGCTTGTAGCACATCCTTTGAATGTCAAGTTTATAACTCACTTCAGGTATCCAGGTATATCTCAGCCAAACGGATTTTAAAAGCTGCATATTAACTCTTCAGCACACAGTGCCTCAGACACTTATAGTGGCATTCTGTATATTCAGTTACTACTGAACTGATAGCATGGGGGTTCCTGTTTTATTAGACAAAATGTTCACCCTTTATATTAATGTACAGTGCTGAATCCATCGTTTAAAATATTTAATTATTTTACTGTACAGTTACAAACCTCTTAAGATGCATGGCCTCGCTTACATTCACTATGCGTACTTTTAAACTCTAGCACTGGTCATTTGGTGTCTGACCTCTACGATTTAGTTATGCAATGTATTTTTTTTACATGATTTGCATTGGCCACTGTGATGGAAACCAACAGGCCAAAAGTGCATTGAGTTTAGTGGTAGCATTACCTGGCTTAAACCAGTGTTGCATTACAATTTCAGAACCATTAAATGAGTCATTAAAGCTTTGTGTTGACCTTAAGCCACTCTACTTTGAGACAAACAACATAATTGTATTCATTAGAGACAAAGCTCAATGTTTTAGTTTGCTTTCAGCTATGATACTCCAGCCTGCATATGCTGACTTAAGTAGCTATTGCATAAAAAATAAAACTAGTCTAATTTGTTACTATGCTTAACGATTATATATAGATCCATATTTCCATATATTTGATCAGCAGGGTGGCTTGTATATATGCATATAGTTATATCCCTATATGTAGATATGTCTATATATCCTAATATGTAGATATATACATACATGGGTATATATATCCCAATAAGTTATGAAAAGAAACAGGAACCCCCTTTACTCTTATTGACCTCATTTCAAAATACTGTTTACAGTTTGACAGAATTGTATAATTTAATATTTCTCTTGTACTGTAGTTTATATTTATTTACAGATTTTTTTTGTACTATGTGATTTGAACTTTTTGTTCTTGCTATGATCAATGTCTTATGTAGTAGAGCACTTATGATCAGAAGATTACTTTTTTTTGTTTTGATTGCACTACATAATTTTTTTTTAATGCAGTTCTGATTTTGACTGGACTAAATAAGTTATGTCTAATGTATGTGATGAGTACTTTAAATTTGAAAATCCATGTGGTTCATTTTATTAAATTTCTTTGACATTGTATGTTGAAAGCGCTGATTCTGTCGTCGTGCATGTGTAAAATTTAATGGTTCATTGTATTATTTAACCATGACTTTTTAAAAACAAAAAAATACATTCCCAGCTGTAATGTTGTGTATGGTAGTTCTCACTGGATGCTAGACTTTTCGAAACCACTATTCTTCTAATAAATTTGTTGTGAAAAATTTGCAGAAGTGTATTTTTTTTTAATTGGTGTTTAAATTGTGGTTTGTTTTTTCTTTTTGGTATCTTTAACACTTACTCAGTCCTATGCTGTTCTAAGCATGTCACGTTTATTTTTCTCCCACTATCTTTATTATACCTGCCTTGTCTTCCTGTACAGACCTAACCATATTCAGTGTTGTATTGACATAATAGTTGATCTTGCTGTCGTGCAACATATAAAATAAAGTGTCGCTCTCCCCCACCCCCCTCTGAATTTTTTAGGCATTTATTTTTGTTTTGCTTCCAATAACTGGCTGGATTCTTCCTGCACCATATTTGTTGTGTTTCTTTTTTTTTTTTTTTTAATCTTCTCTGCCTGGACATGCAATTTCCACTTGGATTTTTGAACATTTGATTAATAATTTGCAAATGTTCTAGTTATGTAACAATCCCAGAAGAAAGGGGCTTTACTAGCCAATAATCCCCTGGCTGTAAGAGTTGAAGACCCGAGGCGAAGCTGAGGGACTTTAACCCAGCCAGGGCATTATTGGCCAGTAATGCCCTGTTCTAGGGGGATTATTGCTATTATAGGCTTTTTTTTTTTTTTTTACATTTTCATAAATACATTTATGTAGTCATACTGATTTATCAGCATGATTGTCTACATTCTTATGCTTTTACTGCAAGTTTATTAAAAGGAAATTGTACACACACACACACACACACCCCAACCCCCACTCTATATACAAAAACACACTTTGCAGTCCCCACTACACACTGTGCAGCCCCCCTCTACACTCGCAAAACACACTACCGCCCCCCTCTACAACTACACACGCAACACAGAAACACACTGCAGACACACACCAAAACACACTCTGCAGCCCTCCTCCACCATCTGCAGACACATTGCAGCCCCCGTCTACACCCTCAACACACATGCAGACACACACCAACAAAACACTGCTGACCCCTCTACATCCGTAAAACACACACCAGCAGCCCCCCTCTACACCCACTGCAGCCCCCATATAAACACACACACAGCCCTCTGCACCCCTCCTCCACTCACAAAACACACTACAGCCCCCACTCTGCACCTACACAACACACTGAAGAGATACACACAAATCAACAAAACAGACTCTGCCACCTCTACATCCACAAAACACACCAGCAGCCCCCTCCCTATACCCACTGCAGCCCCCCTGTAAACCCTCACACTGCAGACACAAACAAAACACTCTGCGCCCTTCCTCCACCCACAAAACACACACTGAAGACACACTAGCTCCCCCTCTACACACACACAGCAGACACACACCAAGACTCTGCTGCCCCCTCTACACCCACAAAGTACACACCAACAGGACACACACACACCAATAAAACTGCTGGCCCCTTTACACCCACAAAAAACACAACAGACACACAAACCTTTCCCCTCACTCTCCTGTGCGGAGCTCTGCAGGCAGGGTGGGGGAGGAGTCAGTGCCTTCTGTCCAATCATCTCCCCTGTCTAAGAGCAAATTTCACTCTTTGTGAATGAAAACAGAAAGCTGATTGGCTGAAACTTGGCAGGGTGCCAAATTCCGGGCCATTACTGATTGGTTAAAATTCTGGGCATTATCCAATCAGAGAGCAGGGATTTCAATAATACCCCAGAATTTATCAGCTTTAGCCTAGAATTGCAAATGATCAGTTTTTCTTGATCCAATTTGTATTTTACTTTTTAGAACCAACAGACCAGTCTATAAACATGTAAACAAAAATGAATGCATTGCTGTTCAATACGTCTTGCATAAAGCTTGCCAGTTCAATTTTGTGACCAAACGGCTCCTTGATCACTTTTAAGCTCTAGAAACTGCCCCTGCGTCTCCGAAAATTGCCTTGGTGCATTTTATTCTGACTTCTGACAGCAAGGGATTTTAACGTTTCTGTAGTCTGTCAATTAAATGTGTGGTTTTAGCATACCACTGATAGGCACTAATTTATATTAAGTGCTGGTTGCATTACCTAGTCTTGGTCATCAAGTAATAGCCTTCATATACCTTAAAATATAGTTGTAAACAAGTGATTTAAATAAAAAATCTGAAATATCTTAAATGGTGCCAGTTTCATTTACCTGAGTAAGTTGAATACCAGGCTAAATTGCTACATTAATCGGCAACACTTAGGTTGACTGAATCTTTTCTCTTGTAATCATTACTGTTAGAAAAACAGAATTTGGCAGAAGGACATCACTGATCATTAGCGACCATATACCTATTGGAAAAAAACAGTGTGAAAGATTTGTATTTTGGGCAACTCTGTTTCACTTTACTGATTCTGCATGCACATCCCAACTATGATCGTTTCAACAAGGCAGATATTTCATAGATACAACCAATATGCCCATCTCCAATTTGGCAGAAATGTGATCATTGAGCTGATCAGTGTTCTGCTGTAAACATGTCCAGTGTGTAACTTGTGAAGATATGAGACGGTTGCATTACATGGCATTGGGCAGCTAATGAAGAATCTGCTCCTCAGACCAATATATACTACATGAAATGAATGGATTAGTAAAACTGGTGTATGAACAGAGCCGCTTCTTGAGTCATTACTGTAAAATCAATCTTTGATCTTATCCATGAGGTCACTGAAATATTAGTGGCGTAACGACACTTAATTATTGCTTACCATGATTGTTTCCTCAGTGGTTTCTGGGAAGCTGTACTTGCATAGTCTGTAGAATCTATACTCTGAAGGATTCATTCTAAGCGTCTACTTTTACAGGGTTTAATTTAGATTTTATACGTTCTTCCATAACTAAGTTAGTTTGTCTTCCTTCACCGATACAAGGGTATGCATCAAATGTCATTGTGTACATTTTATCAGAAGAGCTGTTAGATTTGAGAAGTGTGCTCGAATATTTGTATTGCTACAACACAGAACAGGAACAAGTCCCTAGTATCAGTGCTCAAGGTAGAAAATCACTAAACAGATGATAAACTTGCTTGAAGACAGACTTCATGAGCCTCTGTGTGTACCTCTGACTAGGTGTGTATATGTGCTTTTGAACCCTCATGGGTTTCTTCAAAATGCTGTGCTTTTCATGATTCTTCCACTTTATAAACGTTTGCAGAGTAATACAATATTTCTCCTATAAAAAAAGATTTGTCAGGGAGACATTGACTCTTTTTTTCCCCCTGGTTTAGCTTGCAGCATGTAATTGTTTTTCTAACTTTATTTATTTTATTTTTCTTCTAGAATGCAACGTGCAGAGACCAAAGTCATAGATCCCAACAATTCAACAAAATTAACACTGGAAAAGTTCATGGTTAAACTGTGTACACATCACCAGAAGCAGTTTACTCATGTGTTAAACAATTTGTGTACTGAAGAACCATTGTCTGAATCAGAGAATATAACTACATCAATTTCCAGCTCTGTATCAAATCTTCAAAACTCTGACATAGAACATAATGACTGTACCCATTCTCAAAACAAATCAACTACTTCTGTGTTGCAGGTAAATAAATCTGATTCACAAAGCTCTATAAATAAACATTCCAAGCCAGTCATTAAAAGGATTGTGGCAGATTCTTCAGATGAGCAGGAATACCATGGTCCTATCGAATATTCAGCTGACCGCTCAAGACGAAATATTTCAACTGCATCAGGAGAGATGCCCACTGAGCGGTGCACAATGACTGCAAACGCTAGATCTTTACATGTCTCCCCTTTCTCTGTAAACCAAGGAGAGCAAACGGTTGAAAAGGAACATGTTCCATCTGTTAAAAATTCAGAAGAAAATAATCTGACTACAAGAAATATGACGGGCTGTGCTAAATGTGAAACTGTGTCTCATAAGAATGATGGTTCAGAAAGCTGCATTGTGTCTCAAAAGAATTCAGGGAGAGGTTTATCGAATGATGCTTGGGACTCGGAATTTATTGCTAACTTGCCTAGAATTGTTGACAAAGAAAATGCTTTGCAGACTAGTCCCAAAGCAACGCTTTCAGTTTTGGACACACACGAGAATGACTGTAAGCTAAAATATGAGAATTCCTTACATACTGTAGTTACAAACAAGGTGGGCAACCATTTAAACCATTCAGACAATAACTCCTTTGAGAATTTTCAGAACCTTAGGGCAAGTTCAGTGCCAGCTCTGCGTAAAACCAGGTTGCTTGCAAATGTTAAGCCATCAAAATCAACTAGAAAATGCAGAAGGACCCCTGCTTTGCGGATAAATGATTATGATAACCAGTGTGATATAGTTTACATTAGTCAGCCAATAACTGAATGCCATTTTGAAAATCAAAGGACTATATTATATTCACGCAATACAGCAAGGAAAAGTACTCGGGGGTATGTATTTAGTGGGGACTGCTGTGAGCTTTCAACTGTTCGCACATTAGTTAGAAGGCCGAAAATAGAAGAAAAGGGAAACTGTACAGCACAAATTCCTGAAGCATTAATAATTCCTAAACTGTCGATGATTTCTGAGACACTACCTTCAGCAACAGAGGTCATATCTGTTGCCCACCCTGAAGAGAACATTTTAGAAATAAATCCGTTTAAGTTTTTGCCACAGAGTGATGCATGCAGTGAAAAAAGATCTGATCTCTCATGTAATGAACCTGAAATTGAACTTGAACATAGTTTGGTTATGTCAGATCAGTCATTGGTATCCAACTCTGGGCCTTTGCTTCTTGATCTGCAAGAAACAGAAGGGCAATCAAAAGAGGTGATCTGTACTAGATCCAGTACAGTAAATGGCTGTCTGAAAGGACATGAAGAATGCACTAAACCGATAGAACTAGAGGACGTTACAGAAAATATTGATTCTTGTTTTGACTTTGTAACTGGAAATGTTCATAAAAACAGCATTCAGGACTTTGATACCAAAACACTCATTGACATTACAGATTTAAATGAGTCTGTAGCGCAATCTGATTCTGCATCACCTTTAGATAATGCTGATATAGAAATTTCTGTAGAGCATACAACTGTACTTCCATACTTTGATTCTACAATACAAAAATCTTCTAATGAACTTACTCCTTTAAAGGTTATACTGGGAGAGTCACCAGGTACTTTAGAAGACTCTGGCACAAATCCTGAGTCTAGATCGATTTCTCTCTCAAATGAAATTGGTGTACAAGAGAGTGCATCTTTATCTTCTGAGTTTTCCTCTGATCTGAAAGATTCAGAGACTTTATATCCTATCTCAACCTGTTCTGTAGATATTCCTGGTGGCTCAAGGGTAGAGAGAACTGAAGATCCAGCTTCTCAATCAAACAGGATAGGCAAAGAAAAGAGTGTAGATAACATTTCTGGATTTTGTTCCAGTGTTACAAATTCTGAGACTTTTCAGGTTGAACTAAAGCGTTCAATACCAGGAAAAAATTCCAATGGGGGTTCAGGAGAAACTACAACTCAGGAAGAGGTTTTCCCTCTGTTTGTAAATTGCGCTAAAATGAAGGGAAATGCTTGCACTGAAGTAGAAACAGAAGTCCTCATCGATGAGGAAGTGCAAAAATGTGACACTGTAATTACCAATGGAGGTCTTGGGCAAGACGGGGTAGAAGAATTAACAGAAACCAAAACCGTGAGTAGTGAAGAAAGTAATGACAAAGGAGAATTCATAAAATTAAACAATTCCTGCAAGTATGATGAAATAAAAAATCTTATAGATATGTCCCAGTTAAAAAAGGAAAATAAAGTTCCAGCTACATCTGACCGACGTCTCAGAAGTCAACAGTTCCAAGAACCAATCAAAAGTACAGTTTTGGAACGTAATACTCCGTTTAGAATGAAGGTTCCTTGTCTTCAAGTCAAGCTCTGTAAAATTCCAAGTACTGAAGATTTCCAGAGGGTTGTGAAAATTCGGAGTACAACATATGTCAATTTTGCCACGGATTACCATCCAAATTTCTTAAATCTCAGTGACACGAATGCAGATGAAGATTTTGATTGTGATCAAAATAATTCAACGTCCAGAAAGACTCTCTGCAACATAACACAAGAAAAACCCGAAGTGTCAGAAAGTATGTTCAATAATGTTTTATCTTCTGCATATAAGCTGTCAGAAAACATTGAAATACGTGTTGACACAGGTTCAAAAGAGAGAAAAGTTCAGTTCTTCCTACAAAATAAAAAAGACGGCATATTAACTGTGGAAGATAAACTATGTTGCAAGGAGACACACAATTTGGAAAATCAATGTAATTTTGAACCTAATGATCCTAATAAGGTTTTGGCTGTTACCACACACTCAATTTCCAGTTCAAGAAGTAGAATCAAACATATGGCATCGAGAACATTGATGAAACACAAAAGGTTGGCTTTACGAAACTACAACCTAAGACATTTATCTACAGAAAATAGTACCAAACAATCCATTCGCATTAAGAAGCCTATTGAATGCACTGCCCCAAAGTCAGAAGTTTGTTTGTTAAATACTTTAGAAGTAAATGGCACAGATAATGAAAAGGACAGAACAACATTTGTGGATTGGTGTTCGGAAGAAGACAATCAGGAACGTATTTCTAATTTTAATAATAAGTACATGTCCATTCACAAAGGTTGGATTCCACTTGAAAAGGAAGTACCTTTTGTACATAAATCTAAAAATAAATCGGACAAATTGAAAGAAATTTGGAAAACAAAAAAGAGGGTCCGAAAAAGCAGAAAGGTGCAAGAAGCTAAAAAAAACTCACCAATACAGCAGTTGTTTATGAATGCTTTTAAGTTATCAGACATTTGCAGATGGTTCCTAGAAACAACTGAGACAAAGTCATTAGTGATAGTAAAGCAATTAAACACTCCTCTACATGAACATCTTATATTACCAATGATTCCTTTGCAGAAGTATCCATCTTGTAACTTGTATCCTCACACTTTACAAGCTGAACGCTTGAAAAAACACCTTAAAAAATTTGCTTCTGTTATTCCAGCTCGGTATAATAGCAAGACTCGAAATGCATTGGCTAAAATTATAGAGAACAAAACAGTGCAACTTGATGAAGTTCCCAAAGAGAAAACGTGTCAAAACGATATAAAACAAGACACCAATGACATTAGAGATATAGAGCCCTCTGTTAACCTTAATACACCTGCTAGTGTGCGGATATTGAGAAAGTACAACATTAGGGGAAAGTTAAGACTTCAGTCGGCTACAGTAAAGACGAAAAAGAGAGAAAATGTAATAAATACAGTGGAAACTAAAACAAACTGTAAAAATCAAAGTGTCAAAGCAGTAATAACTCCCAAATTATCTTTGCAAGTTACAGCAGATGCCCCCACACCTAAATTGGTAGTGTCTGAGGAGAGACGGAAAGGTAAAAAGCGTTGCAAAGAAGATCAAATGAAAAAATCGTGTGCACAACCAAGAAAAAAGAGAAAAACAGAAATAAAACCCATGTGTGGAAAAAATATGCCTGGTACTTGCAGTAAAGGTACACCGCCAGCGAAAAAAGCAATCAAGAAGGTTAAAAAACTAGACTCTTTTCCCAAACCCAAGACTCCAAAGAAGCAGATTGCAAAGGTTAAAATCTGTAAGGCGTCAAAGAATGTATCTTTGAAAAAGAAAACAAAGACTGTAGTAAAAAAACATTCACGTAAAACTCAACTGACTATTTGTAAAGTTAACAAGAACGTCCAAAAGAATCGGGTCAAACCAAGACGGCTGCCCACAAAATCGTCAAAACCGAGAACCACGAGAGCATGCTCATCACGAACACAGAAAATAACACAGAAAAAGACTAATGGAAAGACTCACTCCAAGTCTAAGAAAAACAATAAAAGTACTGTGTCGCAGCAGAAGAGAAAGCGAGGGTCGGAATCAGACTCTCCAAATTGCAGCAAGAAACGGTCAATTGACGTAAAAAGTTGAACCAATTTACTGTACTTGTACAGTCATCCTTTGCATTAAAGCTATTTTAAAAGCGGTAGCAAGCCTTTAAAGAACTTGCAGTAAAAAGATAAAAGATTATGTAGGCATTTTACAGCCGATGTAGGTGGAGAAAACATTTTTTGGTGCTGAGAACGTAAGTTATGTTCCTTTAAAAACAAAAAACAAAAAAAAAAACATGAATATCATTAAGAGTACAGTGCCTTATTTATCATTTTTATTTTTTTTAGTTTAAGAGCTAAGCTGTGTGATACTTGCATTTTATACTTGATGCACAAGCACATGTACTGTAGCATAAAACAAATGCACACATAGTAGCTTACGGCAGCTTGCCACTGCTTTGTGTATGAGAAACCATGGCATCTATAGAAGTTGGCTTGTCCTGTTCACAGATTTCAGTACATTGTGGTGTTTGTCGTCAATTTAATTTTTGTTAATATTACTAAAACAAAAGGGCTTCCATAGTCTTGTAGAAGATTTTCAGCTTTCGCGGTTTGTTTTTATAGCTTTTTAAAATTTAAAAAAATATATATATTAAATGCTTATCTGTAGTAAATTGAATTCAGGTTATTTATCTGTGACTTGTATGCATATAGGTCTCAAATATCCTATTTATATAAACATGTCATATTTGCACTCTGTTGGCCCTCGTGATTTGCACAAAGGAATTAATAACTGAAACACTGAGTGGCAGAATTATTTGTGAATGGCTTAATTTAATCCTTTATGAAAATTGTTAAGGGACATAAAGGTAATTTTAATGCATGAATTTTTAGTCTCCAGTATTCCTTCAGGAAATGTGGTTTTTAATGCCCGAAATGTTAATGTTTTAAGCGTTAAACATTTGCTGTAGCTTTTTTTAATTGGAGTGTATTATGATATAAAGTTCAAATGTAGTTTGGACTTTCCTTTCTATTCAGTAAATTATCCGAATCCTTCTACAGCATATGCGATAACCCCTCCATTTTCAAGAATTAAAAGCAAGTCGTTTAACTGTTACTGTGGTAATCAGTAGAAAGTGAAACAATTTTTGGGAGAAAAGTTGTACTCGGCAATGCATTTGCAGCCCTCATTTGCACAATTTATAAAGCGAAATTACTCCTTTTTATATGATGTTGGCCTTACATACCGTGTACCTTCAGTCTGCTTTCGAAAGGACAATTTTGTATTCCAAGTCCATTTCTATTTGACTTTTCAAGAAAACCGTATAAATTCACATTCCAAAATAGCTTGGTAAGTGAACATTCTAACCTTACAAAGCACGGTAAAATGTGTAAAAAGGGTGGCAACCCAGCATTGCATTCTCCACTATAGCTTGCATTTCTGGCCACTGCCTTCCAGAGTCTGTTTAGACCATATTGGATCACTTTGTTATGCTGGTTACTTCAATATTTACATTTTTAGAGAGAAAATAAATGTTTATCCCACCTGTAAGATTTACGCTTTTGTAGAACTTCTATTTTTCTATTGTGGACAATTAATGTAAATACATTATACAAATAATACACGACTATTTGATCAAGTTCAAGTAACAGTATCTTTGAATTAATATGTAACACAAATTACAATTCTATATTGGGGAAACTGTGGAGAGATTTTAAGGTTTAAATGTTCAACTTTCAGTCCTACAAATGCATACTAAAAATAAAGCATTATATTTGATTCTGTGGATTCAAGATGGCTTATATGTTATGAACTAAAGGGCAAGGTCTGTATTCAACAGCCCCATAATCACACTAACAAAAGAATGGTTTCTTTGGAAACACATGCAGGCAAGTGTCAGTTTTGCTCTCTACCTACAAAATACAAGATATAATTGGAGTAAATGTAAAAATGACATATCATTAGCTCTTAAAGGGGAAATCCCCTCCTAGAACCAAAGTGAACTAATTCCAGTGACCTGTTTTTAAGGGGTGTCATCTGGGCAATATCCCCCCCCTTTCCCCCCCCCCCCCCACAAAATTGTAACATCCAAGCGATTTTTAATTTTTTTATTTTTTTAAGACTAGGGAGCTGTTTGATTTCATGTGATTTTGGTGTGTTCAAGTGCTTGAACACCTCACCTTAACGTTATTGGTTCCCTGAGGATAGGGTAAATGAAACATCTGATTCATGGGCCCCTAAAAAAATTCAGGGCCACTTGGCCAATGCAAGTTTTTTATTTGTATTACAAATTATCTTTTTTTTTTTCATCACAAATGTCTGATACAATTTTCGAGTTGCTGCAACTTTTTTTTATTTATGGAGAGGGTTTAGACCTACATTTGCAATGTTGTTCACAATTTTATGTTTTAAAGAAATGTAAAAATAGAGGTTACATGAGTGAGGGCTTTGACGTTTTTGTGAATTCAATAAATATTGCTAAGCAGGAGTGAATATATGTAATCCAGGGGATTTGTGTTGTTATATAGAAAAAGCTGGATGTAATAATGGTGATCTATGGCATTACATACATGCTATTTATTGCACATTGCCAGGGCAGACACACAGCTTTTTTTTTTTTAATTCTTTTTCACTTGAGAGAACTTTTATTGTCTACAGTACCATCTCTAATAAATGTTTCAGGGAACTTAAGCTATTTTGCTACACAATATTTTTGTATTGCAATGTCTTTATTTTTTAAGGTATATTGGGATTTAAAATTGCATTTTTGGGGCACTGTACACATACTGTGAAAACAATATGTAAGGCTTTATTGATTTCTGATGAATGTGGATATTTAAAATATACTGTAGTTCAAAAATTTGAATAAAGTGGTGTGTGCGTGTATAGGTTTTTTTCCCTTTTCTTTAAAACGTTTTTTTCCCATTTCTTTAAAACATTTTTTTGGGGATGTGGAATTCTCTTCACATTGCTTTGTTTTGCATTATTACTTTTTACTGAAATGAAAGTAAAAATGTTGTGACGATTTACATTCAGTCAGAGGCATATCCTGTGTTAACGGATTCCATTGGATTTACTGTGAAGCTCGGTCACATGTATTACACACAACTGGATGTGATCGTGTCATAGGATAACAGTCTTATGGTTTAGCAGTAAAATGTTATTGAATCTTTTCTTTTGTGTTCATTGTGTTTACCCATGAGCAAAACCTCTGTTTTGCCAATAAGGAAATTGTAGAGGAACCTGAAAATTATATTGCTTGAGAAAAGAGTAGCCACCAGAGATTAAGTATTTCATTGCTCATGAGAACCCCCTAGTTTGGATCCTGTAAACAAAATAATAATCAGTGGGAAATCCTCTTTCCATTAAAGCACTGCAAGAGCAGTAAAGCATGTTTTCTCTGAAAGGAGGGAAAGTGACGTCTTTAAAAAAAAAAAAAGGGAGTTGCCGAGGCATATTTGGCTCGAATCCAAGATGGCCACATAATTGTGGAGCTTTGCTGAACCCGGGCATAAAACGGCAACTTTTAGCAGCACAAAGTCCTCAGCAATGCACAAAAACTGGTCCGCTTACCTCCATGCACCATGAAAACTTCCAAAATGCACTCCGCTCAGGAGGGCGCAGTTCTTTAAGAAATGCGACCAGCGGGGTGAGCAGACCCAGAAGATGTCGTGACGAGGGTACAGTCTGACTCAGATGTGGAAGAGCAATATCTGCTTACTACAAAGGTGATTTACATTACCCTTAAAAAAAAAATAACATACATACAGGTACAGAAGGCAATTTCTGAACTGAGATGACATTAAAGGGCTGGAAGAGAGAACTGATTACCTAGGGGGGAAAGTGGATGAAATTCTCTGCTCAGTACTGGACAGATATCGAAGTAAGGGGCCTAAAATCTCATATTCACTCCCTAACTGAAGTCCAGGAATAGAGATATAGAGATGATATAGAGAGATCGTTCCAGATGTAACAACCTCTGATTGCAAAATATAATATCGTTGGAGAAGTTTACACATGGGCTCTTTAAATCGCTGGTCCCAGAATTTTCAAAGAAAAGTTGATATTGGACAGTGTTTGGGGCCGAAATAAGCAGATCCCCAAAACACAATGGACGTTATTCTCAGAGTTCACTACTTCACTGTGAAGGAGGCTATTCTCACCGGGGCTAGACACCAACAAATTGCGAAAAGGGCAAGCAAATTGGCAAAAATGGATAATGAAAATAGAATTGTAATAGAAAGTAAGAGCAGCCCTAAAAAGTAATTAAAGTACCGTAATAACAAAACAAAAAATGAGCAAAGAAAATATAGGACCCCTTTGTGTGAGATGGGCAGGCAGATTATTGGAGATAAGGCAAAAGCAGAGGTATTAAACAATTTCTTTGCCTCTTTTTACCAGGGAAGAATCAATTTCAATAGTAGTGCCGCAGGAGGAGGCCACACCCTCCATATTAATGAACAATTGGTTAACTGTGGAAGAAGTTTATAGGTGGCTTGAAAACATTAAAGTAAATAAGGCACTTGGCCCCGATGGCATACATCCATGAGTTCTCAAGGAGTAAAGTTCAGTAATAGCCAAACCATTATATTTAATATTCATGGACTCAATTTCCACAGGCTCAGTACCACAAGATTGGCGTAAAGCAGATGTGGTGCCTATATTTAAAAAATGAGCTAGATCACAACCGGGGAATTACAGACCTGTAAGCCCGACTTCAATAGTGGGGAAACTACTTGAAGGTTTAATATGGGATAATATTCAGGAATACCTAAAAGGAAATCAAAACTATTGGTAATGGTCAGCATGGATTTATGACGGATAGATCATGCCAAACTAACCTTATTTGTTTCTTTGATGATGTAAGTTGGAATTTAGACCAGGGTAATGCAATTGATGTGGTCTACTTAGATTTTGCAAAGGCTTTTGATACGGTTCCACACGAGGTTGGTGTACAAAATAAAGCAAATTGGACTCAGTAAAAATATATGCACCTGGATTGAAAACTGGTTGAAGGATAGACAGAGGGTTGTCATAAAGGGAACCTTTTCAGGTTGGGCTAAGGTCGTATGTGGAGTACCTCAGGGATTGGTACTGAAACCCCTGCTTTTTAACTTGTTTATTAATGACCTTGAGGTTGGCATCAAGAGCAAAGTCTCTGTCTTTGCTGATGATACTAAATTGTGTAATGTAGTAGAATCAGGGCAGGATGTAATTGCTCTCCAGAAGGATTTGGAGAGACTGGAAACTTGGGCAGGTAAATGGCAGATGAGGTTTAATACAGATAAATGTAAGGTTATGCATTTGGGAAGCAAGAATAAACAGGCGATATACAAATTAAATGGGTATACATTAGGGGAATCCTTGATGGAGAAGGATTTAGGAGTGCTTGTAGATAAAATGCTTAGCAATAGTGCCCAATGTTATGCAGTAGCTGCAAAGGCAAACAAGATCTTATCTTGCATTAAACGGGCAATGGATGGAAGGGAAGTAAACATAATTATGCCCCTTAATAAAGCATTAGTAAGACCACACCCTGAATATGGAATACAGTTTTGGGCACCACTCCTTAGAAAAGACATGGAACTAGAGAGAGTGCGATTTATGAGGAGAGGCTAGCTAAATTAGATTTGTTTACGTTAGAAAAGAGGCGTCTAAGAGGGGATATGATAATTATATACAAATATATCCGGGGACAGTACAAGGAGCTGTCAAAAGAACTATTCATCCCAAGGGCAGTACAAAGGACTCGGGTCATCTCTTAAGGTTGGAAGAAATGAGTTTTCACCAGCAACAAAGGAAAGGGTTTTTTACAGTAAGAAAGAAAGTATTGAGACCGCGCTTGTCAGGTATTCTCAGCTGCCTGGTCCTCTTCTTCCCGCTGCTCAAACTCTCTGGCGATCGACCGGGACACAGCAAACATAAAACAAAGACAGGAGCGCAGAGAAGGCAGGACGTCAAAGAAATAGTTCACATTTATTTATACACATAGTAACTCAAAAACTTACAGTGAAGTTCAGCCACTTGATCGATTCAAATCCCCTCACATCGCCGACATCAACACCATGAGATCCGCAGAGCAGGGGGGCTCCAACTAACCTGGATCACCATGCGGTTGTCAAACCGGAAGTAAACCAGGGGCAGACTACCAGGAAGAACCTGTTCCTCTTGTTAGAGCTGCATGCCTAGCTATAGCAGCGCTCACAATTGCTTATCTTTGGAGAGGTTCAAATGCCGAACTTGTCCCACAAACACTGAATGGTAACCCTCTACATCTTTTGCGCTATTATGCGCTTCTTCAGGATGCAACAAGCACATTGGGATGTGTCCCTTAAATAGGGTCTACACAAATTACCCCAGGTGCTTAGATTAAAGTGCATAATTTGGATTATTGCTCTTCTGTATCAGGTGAATACTAATAAACACACATACACCTAAGAATGACACATACATAACATGACAACATTATACAATTCCATTAAAAAAAACACTTTAAAAAAAAACCTTATTTAAAAAAAAACATTAACTACATACAAAATCTCAAATAAAACATTTCAAATTTTGAATAAATTACATATATAAAAATATATTGTAATGGAGAAACTACCTAACCAACAAAATCAACACTGGGATACCAAATCAATATTTCACATTTACTTATTAATCATAATATTAAATTTTAAAAATCATAATTTTTTAGAGATCAAATCACATTCCAATTCTATACAATTAACTTTAATCCCAGTATTTATATAAACTCTCCAATTAGTAAATCATAAATTAATTTCTTCATGATATTTAATTTTCGA
The DNA here is from genome assembly GCF_040206685.1 of Ascaphus truei. Lineage (NCBI taxonomy): Eukaryota > Metazoa > Chordata > Amphibia > Anura > Ascaphidae > Ascaphus > Ascaphus truei. The sequence continues at coordinate 65,528,845 of NC_134490.1, read as the reverse complement.
TCTCTTACATTTTGTTACTAATTATAATTATTACTTTTAAAACACTAACTCTATGATTTTTAATTTATTATTTAAAAAGTTAATTATTAAGAAAACTATCAGTCAATCATTCAAAATGTGTTTATCCACTAAAATATAACCATAGTCTGGGAGCTATTTAAATCTCTTTGCAAAAATAAACACAAGGATGAATTCTCACTAGAGTTATCCTCCTTATTTAATCATTTAGTTTTATCTTAGAAAAGGATTGTTCTATCATTTCATTTAGCCTCCTGGTGTTTTGCTATGTAATGAATGTATCCAGAATTGCTCTCTTTGGAGAAGGAAGAAAGCGGTTAGCTTTCGAAACGCGTAGGGTGGCGAATTAAGCACTTCTGCATCATTTGGTTGGCGATTCCCCCCCCCATGACAGCAGAGACGAAGAAGCGTTTGCTGGCAGTTAACTAGCTGGTCGTTTGCGACATCGAATCGAATCTGCTGCTGCCGATCTGGAAATAGCTGCACGTTTTCTCCAGTGTGCTGAGTGAGACCATCCGCCCACACGCCGGCTGGCGTGCACACCTTCCATGCATGGAGACACCCAGGAGCAGCTAGCAGCTACCATCACAGAGAGGGGATACTCTCAAATATATCCACCGCTTGCCTATATCATCCATCTGGTGAGTGGGCATTTCATCTGACTCCACCGGTGCTGCATTGTGCTTATACTAATCTTTTATTGTCCATATTCATTTTATATGTCTATGTATGTTATATGAATTGTGTTATTAAATGTTTTTATCTTAATTTTACACCTATCTGATCTCTCAGCTGATCCATATCTGTTATATGCTGTTTGTCTCAAGTGTTGTTTGTCCTTTTACCATACAGTAGTATGCTATGTGTTGTGCTTTTTTTCTTTTAAGCACACCCAGAGGAGCCATTTCCTGATCGTCCAACAGGCTTGGTTTTTATATCCTTTTTGTTATTCATTTATTCACCTAGGCGCCTCTAGATACATATTCCCTTTCCATGTGCATGTCCTGACCATGGGGTCAGTTTGTTGTATCGTAGGCAGCCCCTTATATGTGGTTAATATCCACACTTAAGGTGTTATATCATATATTATTTGTTGTAAATTGGTTAGCGCTACCTGTTCCTTTGTTTTTTCCTATGTAATGAATGTATCCAGAATTGCTCTCTTTGGAGAAGTTTCAGGTCCCTATCACCTTTCCTAATATCTCTCTCCACAACCTCAAGTCCCCTGAAACGTAACCCTTCTGCCAATCCATTATGATGATCAAAGAAATGTTGTGCCAAATTGTGAATATTTGTTACCTTTTTCTATAAGGCGTGTGGCATTCTTTATTCCATTTACATGTTCACCAATTCGTACCTTAAGTGGCCGAATGGTTTTAGCAACGTAATATTTATTTCTTGGGCAGTTTATAACATGAACAACGTTTTTCATTAAACATGTAAGAAATTGGTTGATTTTATTTTCCCGCATCCATAAATGTTTTACCCTGTGACATAAATCTGCACATAATACATTTCCCACATCGGTAATTTCCAAATGGTTTCCCCAGGAAATTCCCACTGCTGGGAACAGGTATATTGGGCCATTTTTAAAGGGCTAGGGGCCAGAATGTTTCTCAAATTTCTGGCCTTCCTAAACACTACCTTGAGTTTGGCAGGTAACGTTGTTTGCAATATAGGGTCCATTTTCAGAACTCCCAAATGTTTATAGATAATCTTCTGAATCTTAGACTCCTGCTTACAAAAATCCGTTATAAATATTGGTGCCTTGTTAATTTCAGAGGATTGGCTACTATCTTTAGGAACTAATAATCTTTCCCTAAGTAAGTGAACTTCTATCCAGGGATTCTTGTATCACATCGCTACTGTAACCTTTTCCCAAAAATCTCTGTTTAAGGACCTCAGATTGTTTTTCACAGTCCCTTGGCTCAGAGCAATTTCGTTGAACCCGTAGGATTTGCCCATATGGTATATTTTTGAGCCATTTTTCAGAGTGATTACTAGTGTAATCAAGGTAGCAATTGACATCTACCTTCTTAAAATGAGTTTTGGTCACAATACTATGTTCTACCGCCTTTAGATTCAGATCCAAAAAATTGATTCCTCTAGGATCTACCTCTCCCCTGAGAACAATATTCTGATCATTCTCATTTAAGAATGTGATGAACTCATTCAATTGTCCCCTAGATCCAGACCAGATAATCAGAATATCGTCAATATATCTGCCATAATAGACCAAATATTGACAATACCCATTATCCTTCCATACATATTCCTCTTCCCAAAGAACCATAAATAAACCTGCATGATTGGGGGCAAAACAAGTGCCCATGGCCATTCCATTGGTCTGTAAAAAGTATTCTCCCTCAAACAGGAAATAATTGTGATGCAAAATAAATAAAATGCTATCAATGATAAAGTCCTGTTGTGCACTTGATAAATTATTATGTTGGTGTAGAAAATGTGCAACTGTCTTAATACCTAATCCATGATGTATACACGTGTATATAGTGAGCTGACATCCAAAGTGTCCCAAATAAAATCATCCTCCCAAATTATATTAAGTAAATGTAAAACTTCCATACCATCTCTAAGATATGATGGAAGTGCGAAAGTCATGGGTGCCAAAAATGTGTCAACATAACGTGAAAGGTTGGCAGTGATGGAGTCGATACCCGACACAATTGGATGGCCTGGAGGATCAATTAAGGTCTTATGGATCTTTGGGATATTGTACAAAATAGGCACACAGAGATTAGGATTAAAAACAAATTTAAATTACTTATTACTGAGTATACCTGCAAATCTGGCATCAGCCAGGTGTTTCTCTAATTTGCTGGAATACTCAGTAGTCTGATCATATTCCAATTTACGGTATGATTCTTCAACATTTAAGAGTCAGTACGCTTCTCGCAAATAGTCTGATCTACCTTGTAATAGTAAGGGCAGTTAAAATGTAGAATTCATTACCCATGGAGACTGTGATGGCAGATGCAATTGATTTGTTCAAAAAAAAATTGGACATCTTTTTAGAAAGGAAAGGTATACATGAATATACAAATAAGAAAACATGGGAAGAATGTGGATTCAGGGAGTAATCCGATTGCCAATTCTTGGAGTCAGGAAGGAATTTATTTTTCCATTTATGAGATATCATTGGATGATACGACACTGGGCTTTTTTGTTTGCCTTCCTCTGGATCAATAAATAAGTATAGATATAGGATGAAGTATCTGTTGTCTAAATTTAGCATAGGTTGAACTTGATGGACGCATGCCTTTTTTTTTTAACCTCATCTACTATGCAACTATGTATACTGGAGGGAGTCTACGAAGGGCACCAGATTAATTTTTTTTAATGATTTGTGCCAGTAAATATAAAAAAACTAAAGACCTGAGGTTGATCACCAAAAGCCTGAGAGGCAAGATTATGTATAGGTGGTTCCCTTTCAATTTAATAATCTGGCTGTGGAACCATGTTAATTGTGAAAACCCCAGAAGGAGAACGTGTTAATAAACCTAGGGGTGAAGAGCAAAACAAATTCACATCAGATGGCTAAAAACCTGCACCCTACCTCTCGACTCAATTGAGAGCCAAATAGTCTGGAGATAAATAGATGGAAGATGAAAAATGCATGTGCCCAAGGGAGGGTGTTTGTAGAGCGGAGAGAGTGTATCGACTCAGACTTCCCTCCCTTGTAGATGAAGACCTGCTTGCCTCACTTTTTCGCTGAACTTGGATCAGAAGTTAGCAACATTTCCATTTCCCACCCAGTGTCTTGAGAGAAGAGGATTATATGCCACACAATACTTACGTAGAGACTAACGTCTCTTTAGTATATAATGCACCCCAAATATGGTGTGTAAAAACTTAGTGCAATAAGATAGGGCTACCTACACTTTACCAGGTGGTATGGCGTGGGGATAGCTACTGTAAATATCATATGATGTAATGTTATATACAGAAGTTATATGTTACGCCCATTATAAGCCAAGTCTGATGTAAATGTATATTGTCAGGATCCCATCATCTTATCAGTGCTTCCAATACTGCTGGATATAGAAAGCTAATAACTGATTCTAGGTCAGAACTAATCTTTTGGAATAGCTGACTCAAACTAGTAGCTGCCTCCAAGGGCCCACATCAAAGTTTAGCTGGCTGTATTGAATTGTGTATCACTCAAGAAAAATTGCCGGTACTCGCTGAAACCTAGCGTTTCGGTTGCGTCTGTGACATCACTGTAACTGTCATCTCTAGCCGAGGCACGTTTCGTTCCCGTGGGAACTTCTTCAGGCTAGAGTCTACAGATCAGGTAAACATAACATGGAGGTTTCTACTATAGCCAAGTTAAAATACAATTAAATTAAAAAAGTATTAAACAAAGAGACCTAGGTATGATCTCAGGGATGAATAGATTATATTGTTTAGACTAAACAAATCAGGAAAGCTTATTGAAATAAGCTTTTGTCTTCCTACTTAGGTTGTATTTTAGGCGCATTCCTTACTTAATGCTGGTGCATGGTTTTCATCATATCCTTTCTTGTGTAATTAAATATAATAATGTATCAGCGCCAAATATGAAATTATACATTTGGAAACTACACTTTACAGTATTAGCATTTTCAAGTCTCATATTCAGTCTATTCTAATGCTCATATTTACAATGTGTTGGATATATATCACACAGAGTGAAAACACATATCTCTCCTGCTGTCATTATGGCATTGAGTTTCACAATCCATATGTGTACCCTTTTATCACTATATATGAAACATGTGAATTGTGTATATTGAGTACTTGATTTACAAATTTTCACTTATACAGTAAATTGATGAACCATCTCCGGTCATCAAATTGTTGGTCATAAAAAACTTATGTTAAGATGTCCTGCAAATAGAGAAATATATACATCATACATCATATCTGTGATCCGTTTTTTCTCAGATATTCTAGGTTTTATAAACAAATATATGATTTAGCTATTATCTGTTTTATTTTTCAGGTCCATTCGTCCAAATCTACAGCCGTTACCCAGCTAAGTGGTATATATTTTCCCCCTGTTATACTAGGTTTTGCAGACAAATGTTAATTCTAACTGTTTTGTGTTTATTTTTCAAATACATTCGTGCAAATTTCTAGTTGTTATCTAGGTAGGTGATAAATATTGATTCACTAGCTCAGCAAATTTGCTGTGTATACATACATATACCATTGTTGCACACTGAATATACAGGAATTATTCGCCATTAATGGACCAAATTTATATGGGTACAGTAACTCTCATTACATATGTCGATATACTGTAAGCAAAGATATAGGATAAATTATCTGATATAGGATAAAGTATCTCTTCTAAATTTAGCATAGGTTGATATTAATGGACATATGGTTTTTTTCAACCTCATCTACTATGTTACTATGTAATTCACCCGGACGAGGTGGGATTTATTTCAGGGAGACAGGCCCAAGACAACACTAGGAGAACTGGTAATATATGTAGCGCCTTTTCCCCCACTCTAAGTGCGATTATATAGCTACCGGTGTATTCTGCTGCGACGCATACCTGTTTGGTAGAAAAGGAGACCCTGAAAAGTCCACAATGGTATGAGGAGGCATCAGGACAGGCTCTGTGATGATCCTTATAGCGCAGGGCCTCCAGCCAGGATTGTCCGCACTGGCAACTCGGGAAGTGGCCCAGTCAAGTAGCCACAACAGATGGATTCAACTGGGTCTTTATTAGCAGCATACATGTAGTCATGACAGGCACATTCCCTGAAGTAGTACCCACAGGGCTTGAGGTCCTGCAGGCCCTTTCTCAGCTCCTTTACCCCCTGATGAGATAAAGGGTAAGTGCTTCCACTCCACAGGGAGAGGGGAAGAGACCTCCTGACTTCTGGGAGAGTGTCAGCTTATGTACCCCAGGTGAGGGGCTTGTAAATCTGCCCCATAACAGGGCAGATCTGATACTGACAGGCATGACATCATGGGCATGTGACCCAGTCAGTATCCTCCCCAAGGATGACACTCTCACATTGTTGTGAGGCCAGCCCCTGGATACAGCAATAGTGTATCTTGGCTGCAACAACAACTAGGCCTCCAAAGAGCTTATCCCCCACAGTGCCAGTGTCTAACAGGACTTCTACTGTTAGGGCCAAAGAAAAGATGATATGCAGGGGACTAGGCTACATATACATATGGCAAAATCGCTTAGGTTCCCTTCCCTGGTTTTGTCGCTCGACTCTGTGACCGGATAAACTGGTAATTTTCTACTTTATCAGAGATGGGTTTTAGCAATAACATTTTAAAAAGCATTGGAATAGTCTACCGTTCACCAAAGGCAACAATCAGAATCAGTACTACCCAATGTGAATCTTTTCAAATTCGCTAGAGCACAAGACAGGGCTGTTCTTTATGCCCAATGTTTGCTAATGCTACAGAACCCCTGGCTTGTTTAACCAAATCCCAACATCTCTGCTATAACTGTTAAAAATACTGATTTTAGGGGCTTCCGGTGACGTCACCAAGTATGGTCGGGTAATCGTGGAGCTCCGTGGACTCATCAGCAAATTCTCAATAGCAAACACCCTTCTGGCCTGAATTTGATTACTTTTTTAGGCTCCCCGAGAAGACCTAAGAAGCAAAGATGTCAAATAAATTTAAAAAAACGGCAAACCAAGGGGTCTCTAAATACTTTTCCCCGCCTCAGAGAAGAGCAGTGGAGCCGGGAGAAAAACAAGGTGGCGGCGATACACGAGGCGCTGCAATGACAGGCGATCGGGCACAAACAAGAAGGAGCCCAGAGGTAGAAGAGCCGATAACCCGCTCATACTTAGAGGAACTCTTTGCTGCAATGCATTTACAATTGCACACATCACTACAAGCGGACCTAAAGGAGGCTGTGGAAGGCATCAGACAGGAGATTGCATGCCTGACGGAAAAGACGGCGGACATAGAAACTAAAGTGGAGGGGTCCCTGCTGAGACAGACCGCGGCGGAAGAAGAAATAACCCGCTTGGATGAGAAGATGGCAACTCTCAGGGAAGGTCTGGAAGAGCAAGAAAATAGGGACAGACGGCAGAATCTGCGCGTCCGGAAATTCCCAGAAACAGTACCATCAGACCCTACCTGTTGGAGTTATTTTCCATGATATGCGGAGATATTGATGAAAAAGACCTTGAGATTGATAGGGCCCATTGGGCTCTGGGGCCGAAATCAAATGATACTAAGCGCAGACGCGATATCATATTGAGAATGCACAGCTATTCCACTAAGGAAAAGATCATCGGGACTCCCTAATCTTCCATGAGGAAACCCTGCTAATGTTCAACGACTCTCGACACACCATCAACCGCCGGAGGGAACTGAGGCCCCTTACCACCCTCCTTCGTGAGAAAGAGGTGAGATACCGATGGAGGTTCCCCTTTAAATTAATCGACAACAAAGGAGGAAGATTTCTGACCATACGCCACCCGGAAGACATGGCGCCGTTTGCCCGCACGCTGGGCCTGACCCTCCCCCCGCCCCCGCCATCATGGTCTGAAGAGTCGGCAAACCAAGAACCCGAGGAGCGCAGAGGAGGTCCGGCGCGTGCATCTGAGAGAATTGCTTTCCACCAAACCAAAAACAAATAATTTCCCGCTGAAACCAAAGAGGTCTTACCTCAAACAATTGACCTTAACTGTTATTCCGCTGATGCCACAGTCGGCCTGCGAGTTCCAGAGGAGCGCCTCGCCTGATCCGTGTAGGAAGATGCCATCTGCGGAGTTGTCGAGAGCCGGGTGAAAATTCCCCTGCAGCCAGCTGCCAATTGTGAAGGATCTTCGCTTTCCCGCGACATCCGCAGAAGCGAAATTGTTGCCCCGTTGGGCATTTATTCTAAGTTTTGGGAGAGAGGGAGGTGGGTGGTGTGGAGGTGGCTTTGCTCGGAAACCTGGTCTCCAATAGAATACCAGCCTGATGCTCCAGGAGGAAAACTGACCCCATCCGTCGGAGTCGAAATCTGAAGCGGCGAAGGGTTTGTGGGCCAGGCGAGTGGGAGGGGGTGAGACGATGCCGCTGATATCCCATACACCGATGCTACTGAGACGTTCTCTCTCCTTCCCCCCATTCAAACTTACGGCTCACCAAAACTAATCCCATGCAAAAGTCTCCCTGCCCAGCTCCGAGAAGTTGCTGCCCATACATACCGAGCATAGGTGTGGCACCCCCAACGTCCAACTCACTAGCCGAAATGTTAGTATTCAGTTCACATGTTTAAATCCCCTGGTTACTTCAACTCACGATTTATGGTCTATACCAAGGTTTCCCAAACTTTTTTTTCCGTGACCCGGTTATTTTTTGAACTTCTCCTTCGTGACCCACTAAAAATTTTATCGCCTATACTGGCCTATAGGGCCTGCACAGACACACACACAGCCACTGATACACACACACACAGCCACTGACAGACACGCAGCCACTGACACACACACTGATACATACACACAGCCTCTGATACACACACACGCAGCCACTGACACACACACGCAGCCACTGACACAAACACGCAGCCACTGACACACACACACGCAGCCACTGACACACACGCAGCCACTGACACACACGCAGCCACACAGATACACACGCAGCCACACAGATACACACACACACACACTCGCTCTCCCCTATACCCACACACACTCGCTCTCCCCTATACCCACACAGACACAAACAGTGAATTACAGGCAACGACGGATGTGAGTGACTGGAGAGGGGGCCAGGGGCACTTGGGAGGGAGGGAGGGGGCCAGGGGCACTTGGGTGGGAGGGAGGGGGCCAGGGGCACTTGGGTGGGAGGGTGGGAGGGTGACCAGGGGCACTTGGGTGGGAGGGGGACCAGGGACACTTGGGTGAGAGAGTGGGAGGGGGACCAGGGGCACTTGGGTGGGAGGGTGGGAGGGGGACCAGGGGCACTTGGGTGGGAGGGTGGGAGGGGGACCAGGGGCACTTGGGTGGGAGGGGGACCAGGGGCACTTGGGTGGGAGGGTGGGAGGGGGACCAGGGGCACTTGGGTGGGAGGGGGACCAGGGGCACTTGGGTGGGAGGGGGACCAGGGGCACTTGGGTGGGAGGGTGGGAGGGGGACCAGGGGCACTTGGGTGGGAGGGTGGGAGGGGGACCAGGGGCACTTTGGTGGGAGGGTGGGAGGGGGACCAGGGGCACTTGGGTGGGAGGGGGACCAGGGGCACTTGGGTGGGAGGGTGGGAGGGGGACCAGGGGCACTTGGGTGGGAGGGGGACCAGGGGCACTTGGGTGGGTGGGAGGGGGACCAGGGGCACTTGGGTGGGTGGGGGACCAGGGGCACTTGGGTGGGTGGGAGGGGGACCAGGGGCACTTGGGTGGGTGGGAGGGGGACCAGGGGCACTTGGGTGGGAGGCAGTGACTGGGTGGGGTGACTTACCTTGCCGCCGGACGCTTTCCCCTGCTGCCCCCGATATCCCCTGTTGCCCGGGACGGGAGGTGGGCTTGGGGGGACGGGAGGTGGGCTTGGGGGGACGGGAGGTGGGCTCGGGAGGGGGTGCCACGGGAGGTGAGCTCGGGAAGCTGGCTGCTGGGGAAGCTGGCCGCAGTAGGAGCTTGAACTCCGTAACGTGCGGGACGCAGAGGAGCTGGTACTTCCTCCTCCGTCCCACGTTGGGAGCGGGGGGGGGAGGAAGGGAGCAGGCCCTGCTTGCCCTGCGCAAGCGCGCGGGACCGCAGGGGGAAATCGCCGGCATTTTTTTAAAATTGAGCAGGGGGGACGGGAGACACCGCGCGGCCAGCCTCGCTGCGACCCGGCAATTTTGGTGCCGTGGCCCGGTGCCGGGTCGCGACCCACCGTTTGGGAAACGCTGGTCTATACAATAGACTTAGGGCTACCCCACCTCCCCCCCTCTCGCCCACCCATCCCCCCCTTATCCATCCCCTCCTCCTGCCTCCCCGTCCACCCACCCCTCTGGGTAGAAGAACTCACCCCTCTAGCTCCCAGCCTACACATCCCTTCCAGCTACCTCTTTCCCTTTTGAAAGGCCCTAAAGTGAATTTCGGATCTGTCCCCACCCCCCCTTTACCGCCCCCCCCCATCACTCCCCCCGCTTCCCCATTCACCCCCCCCCTGGGATGGAGAACTAGCTCCTCTAGCTCCTTTCCCACATATTCCCACCAGCTACACCCTCCCCTCTGAAAAGCTATGCGCCGTGACAATCAACCGCGAGACTCAATTGCGATGCATGTCGGATTGTATGCATTCAATATTTCTGGTCTATCAATAACATGTATAATGTCGAAACTGTTCCCTCCTTCCCTTCCCCCCCCTCCCCCTCCCTACCCTCCCCACTGGGAAAGAAGAGGCCCTAAAACTCCATACTAAGGGTAGACATAATGGCTAACCATTCGGCAATTAAATTGGTCTCCCTAAACGTAAAAGGTTTACAAAATAATAGGAAAAGGAGACTAGCTCTTCAAGAAATGAAGAGTTCGGGAGGGGGGGGGGATATTATATTCCTTCAGGAGACGCACTTCACATCCCAGGATCCACCAAAAACTTTCCAAAAATGTATTCCCAATGGGTTACTACTCGTCATTTAGTAGTAAAAAGCGAGGAGTTGCATTCAATTTAACAAAGTAACACTAGACCCAGAAGGTAGATTTCTAGTGGTGTATGGGTCTCTCTCTGGCTCGTCGATCACCCTGATTAACCTTTATGCCCCAAACGAAAACCAAAATGAGTTTCTAAAAAAAAGTACTCGAGAAGGTGGACCCTGAATACTTATCTTCATTAATAATAGGCGGTGATTTAAATATGGTATTAAATCCTGCCGAAGATAAATCGCTTACTCCAGGCCGTTCGAACTCTGCCCAATCTCATAAAACTGGGAAAAAGTTTAAAGAGATAATTAAAGAGTTTTCTCTGATGGACATTTGGAGAGCCCACCATCAGGGCCAGAAAGATTACACCTTTTATTCCCCCCCCCCCTCCCTCACCAGACTTATTCACGGATCGATTATTTCCTAGCTACCAAGAATATCTTAGAGGCCGCTATTAATTCTGACATAGGCCCGATCACATGGTCTGATCATGCCCCTGTTACCCTGACAATATCCATCCTATTTGTGAAATCGCACTCCTACAATTGGAAATTAAACGATTCTTTATTAAACAACCAAGAGGTGGAAAGAGAAATTATAAAAGACCTCAAAGACTATTTTAATATCAATTTTGGTTGTCTCATCTCCAGCTATTTTATGGGAAGCCCATAAGGCGGCGATCAGAGGTAAGTTTATCTCAATTGCATCCCATAAAAAGAAAGTCAAAGTAAAAATGATAAAAGAATTGACAGATAAAATCCTCGAACTAGAGAAGCAACATAAATCTAATCCCTCAAAAAAAATATACAAATTGCTGTACCACATGCAGAAACGAGCTAAAGCAAATTCAGTTGGAAAACATAGAAAAAGCCCTTAAATGGACTAACCAAAAATACTATGACAAGGGCAACAAGGCCGACAAACTTCTTGCTAGCAAGTTAAGAGGGGTGCAGAAAAAAAACCTAAAAAACAGCGATTAAAAATAAGTCTGGTGAGATATTATACAGCGGAAAAAAAATAGCAGAAGAATTTACTAAATTCTACACCAAACTATATAACTTGAGGACCCGGAATAAACCCCCAGATTCAAATGGGTCGGAGGCAATTACAAATTAGATGACTGCTACCTCCCCGCATTAACAGAGGAGGAAAATTTATTACTCAATGCCAACATTTTGAAGCAGAACTAACTGCAGCCGTGAAAACATGAAAAATTTCTGGCCCTGATGGCTTTAATAATGTCTATTATAAGAAATTTCTTCCAATATTGTTTACCAACTTATTAAATTTGTTTAGCTCATTCATGGAGTGAAATCCGATCCCATCGTCAATGTCCCTGGCCACTCTAGCCATCATACACAAAGAAGGGAAAGACCCAACACAATGTGGTAGCTATAGGCCAATTTCCCTCCTGAATAACAATCTCAAATTGTTCAGCAAGATCCTGGCGAATCAACTAAATCCAATTCTACCCAGATTAATAAATATGGACCAAGTTGGGTTTGTCTCGGGATGCCAGGCATCGGACAATACCCGCAAGATAATCAACATAATCGATCATGTGCACCTCACAGGTACCAAGGCAATGCTATTGAGTTTAGATGCAGAGAAGGCATTTGACAGAATTGATTGGCTATTCCTTGATAATACCATGAAAAAATTCGGTCTTAAAGACTCATTTCTTGAGGGTGTGCGGGCGCTTTACCAGAACCCATCTGCCCTAGTTAGATTACCTGGTGGGAACCCCGAGAGGTTTCATATTAAAAACAGAACAAGACATGGTTGCCCCTTGTCCCCCCATCTTTTTGCTCTCACTATTGAACCCCTAGCGTCTAAAATACGAAATAATATAAACATTCAGGACATAGTAATTGGAAAAACAAACTACAAACTACAACATTTCCTTGTTCGCCGACGATATTATTCTGACCCTGTCCAGACCCCAAACTTCCCTTCCCAACCTTCAAAGGGAATTAAAAGATTTTGGCAAAATATCTGGATATAAAATAAATAACGATAAATCTGAAGCCCTCAATCTAAATCTCTCAGATTTGGAAGTGAAACTGCTCAAATTGAACTTTAATTATAGATGGAGTTCCTCATACATTAAATATCTGGGAGTGAATGTATCAAAGAACTACCAATCTTTATATCAATATAATTACCCAGCTCTTTTAGAAAAAATTAAGAGAGACCTGGATAAATGGGAAGGTTACCAGATATATTGGATTACAAGAATGATCTCGATAAAAATGAACATACTCCCTAGATTACTATACATTTTCCAAACACTGCCAATCCATGTTCCTGGCTCCGAACTGAAAAATATCCAAAATAGACTTTTCAACTTTATTTGGAGGGGCAAAAGACCCAGAATCGCTAGATCAGTACTGATAACATCAAGAGCAAGGGGGGGCATAGGGGTCCCAGATATCTCTAAATATTATCAAGCAGCCCAATTAAAACAAGCGGCCATATGGAACGCGGACCCTGGCCAGCGATGTTGGCTTGAAATAGAATCTCAGTACGCCAAAATGCATTCTCTGCCAGCATGCCTCTGGAGCCTGAATAAAGGCGATATGCACTTATATAAATTTAAACTGGGGGAGATGAATCACATGGGAGGTCTGGGTGAAGGCCAAGACCAGATTTAGTCTGGCCTCCACCAGCTCGCAACTCACGCCAATTTTCAATAATCCTAAATTCCCTCCCGGATGTGCCTCCAAATCATACGACCAAATTAAACTGAAGGGGATCAGGACGATCGGTGACATATTGAGCCTAGGGAAGCTCCTGAGCTACCAAAATTTGCGTGCTAAATATGAAATGCCACAATTGGACACATTTAAATATCTCCAAATTAGACATTTCACCCAAAAAAATTCCCCAAATCCGGAATTTCACCCTCTCACTAAGTTTTAGAGACTATGCAAGGACAGCTCTCACCAAAAAGCTTTAATATCAAAGATCTATGCTGAATTGGAGTCTTCAGCGGACCCCCCAATTCATGATTATATGCTTAAATGGGCTGCGGATTTGAACATAAACATCGATAGAGAGGATTGGGAAGATATTTGGGAAGCAGCCTCAGGAACTTCCATATGCACCACAACCAAAGAAAACATCTACAAAATACTATTTCACTGGTATCTTACACCAGTGAGACTAAAGCAAATCTACCCTCTGGCACCTGATCTTTGTTGGAGAGGCTGTGGACAAAAGGACGACATGGCCCACATGTGGTGGTCATGTCCAGAAATTAAGAAATATTGGGAAATGGTCCAAACTTTACTAAAATAAGTTACTAATCTCGATATACCTATTGATCCACTGACCTACCTACTCGGCAGGCCAATGAAAGAAATTGACCGCCCAATGAGGAAATGAATCTTCTTCATTCTCACAGCGGCAAGATGTGAGGTTGCAGCCTCCTGGAAGAAACTATCCCCCCCCCCCGCCCTCTAAAGGAATGATAAAAAAAAGAATCAACGAGGTGATGCTTATGGAGAAACTAACAGCCCTTCTCAAGCAAAGCACAACAGCTTTCTACAAAATCTGGGAACCTAGGATAACCTTGTAGGGCGACTCTAATTTCTAATTTTTCACATTTTAGTCTAGTAGAGAACACTCCGGGAAAAAGAAGCTCATGATATTCTGTACTCATAAATAGGCCATCAGAGGTGGACACGTGGTGACCAGGAGGGGCGGCCCCTCCCCCCTCCCCTTCCCCTTCTTTCTTTCCTTCTTTCTTTCCCTAGGGCCTTACCCCGTTCGGTAGGCCTCCCTTCACGTCAACTGTTTTGCTAATCTTTTCCCCCATAAAATTAAAAAAAAAAATTTGTATTAGGATATGCATATTGATTTCTGTTTGTATATTCTATGACTGCCTAATAAAAATATTTGAGAAAAAAATAAAATACTGATTTTAAAATTGAACTTTTTGCAGAAGACGTATTGCTGACAATCACAAAGCCTCTGATTTCCCTGCCCATTCTGTTCTAATTTTTTTTAGAAATATGGAGTCATCTCCGAATACAAAAACAAACAACTCAAAATCGATAGCATTAAATATAAATCTTTCTGATGAAACCGTTAAACTCTTTAAATTTAAATGGAACTCAAATCATATCAAATATCTTGGTGTTCAAGTCTCTAGACTCTTCTAGAGAATACTCTACCTTACATGCAGCAAACTTTAAACCACTATTGAAACTCATTGTAAAAGATCTAGTCTCATGGAATCCATATATTATCTCCTGGCTTGGTAGGTACACAACTGTTAAGATTGATATCTCACCTAAAATTCTTTATTACAAACCCTACCAGTGATGATCTCAGAGGAGGACCTAAAATATATGCAAAACAGAATTATACAATTCATATGGTAAAACAAAAGACCTTCGTCGATCCATTCTACATAGTTCGAAAGTAGATGGAGGTCTTGCCCTCCCAAATTTAAAGAGTTACTTCAGAGCGGCCCAATGACATTCGCTTACTAGCTGGCATGTTGACCCATTTGAAAAGAGGTGGAATTGGAAAATGTGGCTTGTTTCCCAGCTAAAATAAGACAGACCACATTCGCCCTCCCAGCTTTCTATTATTTACAAACTCCGTATTTTATCCCCAGGGTTAAAAAAAAACGCACAAATCTGGATCTTGAATGGAATTGGCAGAGTTTGGGATTGAATAACCTCAGGAAATATAACATCTTTCACAACTCTCCTAACCTCTTACAAGTTCCCATCTTCAGAATTATTCAGATTTCTAGAGATATGACATTTCATCCAATCTATTTATAAATCTGGAAATCCTTGCCACCTATCCCCATTTGAATATTGGTGTTCTACCCAACTACTTGCAGTAGGGGTCATTTCAACCCTATATTACAGGCCTGCCCAACTCGTAAAGTGAGAAGGGCTGAACTGCTCCAAGGAAAAAAAATTTTGGGCCGCACGGGTTAAATCATCATCATCATCATCATCATCATCATCATCATCATCATCATCATCATCATCATCATCATCATCATCATCATCATCATCATCATCATCATCATCATCATCATCATCATCATCATCATCATCATCATCATCATCATCTCTCCTCCAGCACCTCTCCTCCAGCACCTCTCCTCCAGCACCTCTCCTCCAGCACCTCTCCTCCAGCACCTCTCCTCCAGCACCTCTCCTCCAGCACCTCTCCTCCAGCACCTCTCCTCCAGCACCTCTCCTCCAGCACCTCTCCTCCAGCACCTCTCCTCCAGCACCTCTCCTCCAGCACCTCTCCTCCAGCACCTCTCCTCCAGCACCTCTCCTCATGATCATCATCATCATCCTCATATCTCCCCCAGAACCCCTCACTATCAACCTTTACGATACTCCCCATCTATCTCTCATACCTCCATCTCTCCCCCTCACCCACACACAATATCCCCCTCCAAATCAAACATACAATACCCCCCTCCACATCAAACAAACAATACCCCCCTCCACATCAAACATACAATACCCCCCTCCACATCCCCCCAGCCCATTCCATGTCAGCAGCCCCCCCCCCAAAGTCAGCATCCCCCCCACAAGTCAGCATCCCCCCCATGTCTCTCTTCCCTCAATATGACACTCTCCCCCTCCCCTAAATGACACTCTCTCCCCCTCCTCTCAATATGACTCTCTCCCCCTCCCCTCAATATGACACACTCTCCCCTCCCCTCAATATGACACTCTCTCCCCCTCCCCTAAATATGACACGCTCTCTCCCTCCCCTCAATATGACACTTTCTCTCCCTCCCCTCAATATGACACACTCTCCCCCTCCCCTAAATATGATACACCCCTGTTCGCTTCCCCTCAATATGACACTCCCCCTCCCCTCAATATGACACTCTCCCCCCCCCTGCAACTCACATCACACCCTCCCCCTGCAACTCACATCACTCTCTCCCCCCTGCACCTCACATCACTTCCCTCCCCTGCCCCTCACATATCAGCAGCCCACCCCCCCTCACACGTCAGCAGCCCACCCCCCTCACATGTCAGCAGCCCACCCCTCACATGTCAGCAGCCCCCCCTCACATGTCAGCAGCCCCCCCCTCACATGTCAGCAGCCCCCCCCTCACATGTCAGCAGCCCCCCCTCACATGTCAGTAGCCCACCCCCCCTCACATGTCAGCAGCCCCCCCCCTCACATGTCTGCAGTCCACCCCTCCTCACATGTCAGCAGCCCACCCCCCCACCAGCCCGTTATTCACACCCAACCCCCCACCAGCCCGTTTTTCACACCCACCTCCCCACCAGCCCGTTTTTCACAAAGCCCGTTTTACACACACACACACACACACACACACACACACACACACACACACACACACACACCCCGGTACTAAGCCCCGCCCCCGGCATGCTCTGACCTCCAACCCGCCCCCTGGCATCCTGCTATTGAAAAAAAAAACCACATGGCTGCCGCATCCTCCTCATGCTGCTGCTGCCCCCGCGCACCGCAAAACCCGGGGGTGGGGAGGGAGGGGATGAATCGACGCCATTTTTTTAAACTTTTTTTTTTAACACTTTTTTTTTAATTATTTATGTAATTAACTGGCGCCCGGCCGGAGTCATCACGGGCCGCACAGAGAGGCCAGGTGGGCCGTATGTTGTGCAGGCCTGTATATCACATCCTATTACCCCCAAAACCACTCCCTACAAAGCCTAAATGCACATTGGCATGGAAAATAGATCTGAACACCATTTTAGATCTTGAGAAAAATACTGGGATACAGTGGGGTGTGCTAGCTGAGAGATAGCCAAGGTTTGAGTATATAAATCCCTCTCTGGAAGAGTGTGGGGATGTGATAAGGAAATACAATGAATGCGATGCGTAGAAACAATAATAAATGCAACAAATTATAATTCCCTGTAAGTATAGTGATTCTATCTATTCAGACTGTAGACACTTTGTGTATTTATAAAGTTTCTTTTGCACTATTGAGAACAGCTCTGCTTTGCAGAGTTTTGAGGGAAGCAGTGCATTGCTACTTTTTTGTTTAGATTGGATAAACATAACACATTGATAAAGCTTTCCTTGTACTACTGTACATCCCTTGTACTACTGTACATCTCTGCCTAGCAGAGTCTATGAGCAGCAATGCAGGGTTATTTCCTTGTTTAAATTTCCTGCTGAGCCAATCGACAGGTGTGACGTGGGATGCCACGAACGTCGTAACGTCACTGACATCACACGTGATCCTAACAATGGAAATTGTTCATAGTTGGAATAAATCAATTTAAAATGACTCCACAAAATTAAATCTATCAGAATTATTACAAAAATATATTGAGCAATAGAATTTCTAAAATGCGACTACGTTGTCAGGAATTAATGTATGTATACATTTTTTTTTTAATAGTTATACATTCTTTTTTTAGATGTAATTTTGAATGGATTTATTCCCCTTCAATGCATATTTTTCCCATGAGAACTTTTTTTTTTTTACATTTTTTCTTTGTCTTCTATTGTTTTTTTTCTCTTCCTGTGAGGTAAATTCTATATAGTCTGTAGCAGCTGTTGAAGTCTATGGGGATTTTTGGCCCAAAACTGCCACTTTAGACTTGATTCTGTCTTTCTACCAGCAATTCCGGTCTTTCTCTCTGTGGCCCTTGTCTATCGTCCAGCCCATGGGATTCCTTTCTTCCCGTGCAAGCCAATGTCTCCTGTAGCAAAGGAGTGAGACGTTGAAATCTGGATAGAAGAAGCTGGAGGTGGGGAAGCCTGGTAAATGGAGTTCTTACTACTACTACTCGTGCCTCACCTGTCAAATGTTTCTCCCACTGTATGCCAACTTTCAAACTGGATTTATCTACTTCAGAGGCAGTGCTGTTTAAAATTACTTCTTAAAACCAAAGATAGCCTGTTACAGAAACATTTGTTTTGATCTTTCCTAATATCTGTTCATAGACGCACTGTTTTTAAACCTAGACTTTTCTATGAAACTGTTTGACAAACCTTTTCATTGTGTGCAGTTGTGAGGAAGTGAAGAGTTTCCAGACATAGGAGAACTAGGCTAAGGTGTTCCAATCAACTCTTGATTAGCTAAGGTCAGGTCCGCGCTGCCTGCTGCAGTGCCCACTATGGCGGTGCAGCAGAGACAAGAGTCGCCCCTCAATGGGGCCGGGCGCACTACAAGGGGTGGCCGCCACGCTGCACAGCCAGTTTTTCCTGAAAATTGTGCTCAATACTGGTCGACGAGCACGGTGGCCATGCCCCCCGGTGGTTCCGCCAATGAGAGCGAACCTGCCGGATGACATCATGGCGGGATAGCGCCTCCTGTGGTGAGTAGAAAGGAACACAGGAAAGTACCAAAATGAAGGATTTTATATTTTTGTTGTGTAATGATCTGGTAACATGTGAATAGCCATGTCTCTTCATGAGTTATAACTATGTTGATTACTACAAAAAGAGGTTTTCAACTTACAGTGGAAGTTGCAGAAATGTTTCAAGATTACCCTGCGACATCAGGAAATTATGTGTCAGAAAGGAGCCAAGCTGTTCTGTGTCCTTGAGTGACTAGCCGATTTGTGCGTGAACAAAAAGGAACAACGATTCCTTGAACTGGGCAAAAGATGCACGAACACATGTACTGCAATCTGCCAGGCTTGACTATGATCTCCATGAATAATTTGATAAGCAAGTTACAGAGGTTCCGGTCTACAGCTAACGCTGTGTGCATCTTTGGAGAAGAAAAAGCGTCTCTTGCGGTGTGAGTTGGAGGACATGGTGACTGATCTGGAGTCCTCAAACGCTGCTCCTGCCACCATGGACAAGAAGCAGAGCTGCTTGGGCAACATTTTTGTTGCCTGGAAGCGGAAGTATGAGGAGGTAAAGGCAGAGCTTGAAGTCTCTCAGAACGAGAGTTTCAACACACAGCTGTGTAAGTTGAAGAATGAACCTTTGAAGAGGTCCTGGATATTCAGGAGAATCTGCAAGGAACTCCATGAAGTAGAAAAGGTAAAGAAACAAATAGAACAAGAAAGGTCAGACCTGCTGTTAGCACTGGAAAAGTCTGTGGCTGCTTTGAAGCATGAAGAGAGCAAATCCCTGTGTCTTCAATTAGAACTTTCTCAGGTCAGAGCAGACTTTAAAAGAAAGAAGGGAAGCGTTCTAACCCTTCAGAAATACGACAGAGCTTGTGTACAAGGATGAATGGAGCAAGAAAACTATTTGCGTAAACACTCTGCATCCATCGCCATATAGAGGAATTAAAGCTTTGTCTGCTTTATCCAAATATTAAAGCAGCTCGCGTTATTTAGTCAATTTGGAGAATGCAACAGCAAAGAAAGAAGTATGAACACTTGAACCAATGATTGATTCTACTTCAGTCAAATATTGGAACGTATCAGCAACAAAGACAGTACAGGGATGTGAAGAAAGCTCCTTGTGTGATTCATTCCGGATATAGATCCTACATCATTACCAAGCAAGCTATGGGCTCCTATAATAAGTCCATTTGCAATGCCATTTCAGTGCTCTCAATCTGCTTTCCACAAAATGCAGGATAGAAGAACCAAGTTACATTGTCTGAAACAGATTCCTTTCCATGAAAGCAGCCACTATAAAGGTTCAGGCAGAAATGTATCCTTTATAGCATGCTGAGAAAGGCATCACTGTGGTTTAGTTCGAATAAATTAATGAATCAAGAAAGGAAAACACATGACTACAAATTTGCCGACTGTAAAAGAGAGATGACATGGTTTGCAGTCAGAATTGATGAGAACTATACCAAGGTTGAATGCTCAAGCTCAATGATGCTGAGCTAGATGCAGATGATCTTGCCAGTGACATGGAGGAGACAGCACAAAGCGTGGAAGAATTGGTTGTGAAGCGAGTAGAAGAAGAATTGGAGAAATGGAAAGATGAGATTAAGTGAGAGGTCCTCTCTAAGGTTGAGGAAGCTAAGTGCATCATGGAAAAGCGGTGGTTTGAAGAGCTCAAGCGACAGAGGCAGGCTGAGCTAGCTGAACAAAAGTCCAGAGTGGAAGAAGAACGAGAAAAGCGTGAGGAGCTGCAGCCAATTCTTGTAAAAAGATATTGCCCTAAGGAAACCCATGAAAGTCCAGAGTCAGAAAGTTCAAAGATTAGAACTAAAAAGCTCTGCAATTCAGTGCCGGTGTCGAACTAATCCAATTCTCACAACCTATTTCGGGATAGAGCTGAGGAGAGAACAAGATACACAGGTCCCATCGGAAGTCGACCAGTGTCAAAGACACAGAAAATATGAAAGAGAAATGAAAGTCAAAGAAGAAGAAAAAAAATGAAATTGAAGTGGCAATTCTTCGGCAGTGATGGAGAGACAGAGATGTGCCAAATAAGTCATGTGGCAGTGGTAAACAGGAAGAAACCCCTAGCATGCCTCCTGGCAAAGTTGTTTTAGCTGGGATTTTATAGAGGTAGCGAATTTCTAGGCTTCATACTTCATGCCCTGAGTACCAGATAGTTGCCCCTAAGGGTAAAATCAAAGTTCCTTTGGTACCTATTTTAAGAGTAATGACCCCTTTTGAATGGATAGGTGTTGACATTATTGGTCCCCTGGAGAAAAGTTCTGCAGGGTTTCAATATATACTCATTGTCACAGCAGACCAGGAGAATTTACATGGGATTGCAAATGTCAGACAAAACAAAGGAGTTTATTTTGTCCGGAGCCAACAGGAGCAACACAATACACAGCTTCAGGGTTACAATAACCAAAACAAGGGTACGGGGGAATCTTAGCCCACTTAGTGCTGGGCACCTCTTCGGTAGACTTACCCAGGATGTGTTTCATACACTGAGAGTCTCTGTGCCCTAGCACGTTTAAAAGTGCCGCTCATCTATACAACCGAGCCTCGTTCTGGATCTGCGTGTCTCTGGCAAAATCCTTGGAGTAACACACCAACTGTATCTCAGACTGAAAGTCTTGATCTAATCTGAATAACTGTGATTGGCAGGGGTTTACATAGCTTCCCGTCCTCCATATGAAACCATGGAGGACTGGGTGCGACCGAACGGCGCATAGATGCTACGTGTGGGCCAATCACAGCACAGATGCTACGTCGGCCAATCACAGACCGAGGGCTTGTCTGTGATGGGCCAATCAGGGCTGTTGGAGGTGACAGTGCTTTAGGACAGTCAACAGAGTTGGGCTTAAGGAGAGTGGGCAATTAAAACTGACCAATTGGAATTGAGTCAGATGGGACTAGGACGTAAGCCTCAATTTCCAGTTTCAGCCTGTTACCGTCAGGATCCGTGATCTGCGACGCGCTCTGCACAATCATCACTTACCCCAACCCATGAACGGTCCCCCCACTCCTTCTGTCATCCATGACGCTTCTCTCCCTTCTCCTGGGACCAGCCACCATGCTAGGCGCGCGCATCCCGTCCGGATGTTAATACAACTCTCTCTGGTCCCACCTCCAGACTGCGCAAACGCGGCTACATCATTGGCATATTTCTCTTCTGGGATCTTCCCCACACCTTTCTACTGCCCCTTGTCCTCCTATCATGGTCAGTCTTACTGACGCACCTCCTCCAGTCTGTTACCTCATTGGTCCTATATATGCTCAGCTGGCCCACTGGCAAATCGAGCATAAACCTTCCTATGTGCGAAGTGTTCCCTCATCCGCAAGAGATTCCCTGTAGGGTTGGAAGCAACTGATGGTCGACCACTGCAACCAGCATTTATCTTTTTACAGACCACACTTCCGTTTACGTACAGTGTAGGACCATACGGAGGAGATTCAGCTGGATGCTATCCATACTCCATCGGTCGACGTGATTTTTGCCTTCCGTGGCTCCAACTTCACAACCCATCTATTGATTGGAATGACAAGGAACCTGCCCTGTGGAGCGCTTCATGTTCTAAGAATTATGCAGTGCCCATCAAAAGTATATGCGGATTTGCTGCTCCTAAAGAAGAGAAGGTAACTTTGCCCGAGTTTTACACAGATTTTTGTGATGTTTTTGATAAAGCTAGATCGGAGCATCTGCCATCTCATTGTGCCTTCGATTGTCGTATTGACCCTCTACACGGTTCAGAACCTCCTAGGGGAAGCTCATATCTACGTTCTCTTCCAGAGACTAAAGCCATAAAGGAGTACATTCAAGAAAATTTACTAAAGGGGTTTATTCGAAAATCTTCTTCCCCAGCCGGAGCAGGCTTCTTCTTTGTGAAGAAGGATGGATCTCTACGACCCTGTATCGATTATAGAGCTCTTAACAAGATCACCATAAAAAACTTACCCCTTGCCATTGATTTCTGAACTCTTCGATTGCCTCCAAGGGGCCACCATCTTCACCAAACTGGACCTGCGTGGGGCCTACAATTTGGTAAGTATTCGCCAGGGTGACGAATGGAAAAGGCTTTCAATACTCGAGATGGCCATTATGAATACCTCGTCATGCCCTTCGGCCTCTGTAATGCCCCTGCCGTCTTTCAAGACTTCGTTAATGAAATCTTCAGGGACCTGCTCAATCAGTTTATCGTCTATTTGGCTGACATAATGATTTTTTTCTAAGTCTTCACAGGAACATGTTGACTATGTCAAACAGGTACTGCTACACCTACGTGAAAACCATTTGTTCACCAAGCTGGAAAAGTGTCCGTTCCACCAAACATCCACAGCATTTTTCGGATACATCATTTCTGACACAGGTCTCACCATGGATCCAGCTAAAGTGAAGACGGTCCTGGATTGGCCTCGTCTCACTACTCTCAATGCTGTACAGCGCTTTCTGGGCGTCGCAAATTATTACCGCAGGTTCATTCAAAATTTCTCTTCCCATTACAGCCTTAACAAAGAAAGGTGCAGATTCTACTTCATGGTCACCGGCGGCTAGCCAAGCCTTCGATCATCTGAAAACCACCTTTGTTTCTGCACCCATCCTCATACTTCCGGATCCCAAACTTCCATTCACCTTAGAAGTGGATGCATCAGACGTCAGGGTCGGAACTATTCTGTCTCAGAGAAAGACTCCTCAAGCCAGACTTCACCCGTGTGCCTTTTTCTTGAAACATTTTTCTCCAGCTGAACAAAATGATGACGTAGGTAACCGGGAACTTCTAGCTATCAAGTTAGCTCTAGAAGAATGGAGACATCTTTTGGAAAGCACAGAGAATCCTATTACCATCTTGACTGACCACAAGAACTTACTCTACATCGAGGGCACTCGTCGCCTACGGGCTTGACAAGCCCGGTGGTCGCTTTTCTTTTCCCGTTTCAATTATATTATTTCTTTCCTACTGGCTTAAAAAAATGTCAAGGACGGTGCCCTCTCCCGTCAGTTTTTGGTGGACGACAAAACCAAGGATCGTCAGGAAACCATACTTCCCTCTAAATACATACTTTCCGCCAACAACTTTGATGCCTTGAGAGAGATCGTACAAGGTCAGTCCCACATCCCAGAAGGTCTCGAAGTTCCAGAAGGGCTATTCTTTACCTCACCACCTCATTGGAGTAAAGTTCTTGAATGGGGTCATTCTACCAAGTCATCTGGTCATCCTATAAGAACCACCGACCTTGTGGAGCGGACCTTTTGGTGGCCTGGCATGCAGAAGGACATTAAGGAATTTGTTGCTGCGTGCTCAACGTGCTCGGAATAAGACTCCTCGGAACAAACCACCAGGACTCCTTCGACCTCTTCCCATCCCAGACCTTTCATGGACACACCTGTACATGGACTTCATAGTAGAACTGCCCGTGTCTAAAGGGATGACCGCTTCTCTAAGCAGTCCCACTTTATTCCGTTGAAGGGCCTTCCCAACTCTCCCAAATTAGCAGACATCTTTGTCAAAGACATTTTCTGCCTTCATGGGGTGCCACAGGTAATCTTTTTCGATCGAGTTTATATCGAAGTTCTGACGTTCCTTCTCCCAACAATTAAGTATTTCTGTACATTTTTCTTTGGGCTTCCATCCCCAAACCAATGGTCAGACAGAGCGAACCAACCAGTCACTGGAGCAATACATTTGTTGTTTCATCTCAGACACCCAGGATGACTGGACTGACCTTCTTCCTTGTGTCGAGTTCACACACAACAATCTGTGCAGTAAATCCCCCATGGAGTCGCCCTTCATCAATTATGGGTTTCACCCATCTCTCCTGCCCATCACCACACCCTGTTCTGGGGTACCGGCAGCAGACAACATAATTCTCTGGCTTCAGAATTCGTGGAAAAGAATACAGCAGAATCTTAGGAAGGCAACTTCTAGACAGAAGACACAGGTGGACCATCACCGAAGGAACATTCAAGAATTCAACCCGGGAAACAGGGTATGGTTGTCTTCAAGGAACATCCGCCTCAAGATCGCTACGCTAAAACTGGCACGTAGGTTCATTGGAACCTATACCATTTTGGAGAAGGTTAACCTGGTGGCAACCATCTACGCTTTCCTCCCTCTATGAGGATCCCGTCGGTTTTCCATGTCTCCCTGCTATCCAGGATCCTCGCTTCCCCGATTCGTCCTCGTCTCCAGCTCCTCGCCTCGTACAGGGCCAACAGGAGTACGAAGTCCAGTCCATCTTGGACTCCAGGATTTCCAGAGGGTCAATCCAGTATCTCCTACACTGGAGGGGCTTTGGACCCGAGGAATGGTCCTGGGTTCCTCGCAACCGTCTTAATGCTCCCAGGCTTGTCCAGGTCTGCCACGCCAAATATCCACGCAAGCCCTTCCTGAGACGCCCAGAGGTCACTCCAGAGGGGCGGGGTACTGTAAGGATCCATGATCCGCGACGCGCTCTGTGCACTCATCACTTACCCCAAACCGTGATTGGTCCCCCCACTCCTTCCATCATCCATGACACTTCTCTCCCTTCTCCTGGGCCAGCCGCCATGCTAGGTGCACGCATGCATCCCGCGCGGATGTTAATACCACGCTCTCCGGTCCTGCCTCCAGACTCCGCCCACACGGCAACACCATCGTTGCGCGGCGCGCGGTCAGCGCGCGCATGGACCGCATCATCTTTCTGCTTGGATCCTCCCCACACCTGTCTCCTGCACCTTGTCCTCCTATCACGGTCAGTCTTACTGATGCGCCTCCTCCAGTCTGTTACCTCATTGGTCCTATATATGCTCAGCTGGCCCACTGGCAAATCGACTGAGCATAAACCTTCCTATGTGCGAAGTGTTCACTGCTACCCTTGCCGCCACAGTCTTGTCTTATACTTTGGTTCCTAGTTCCTCTGTTTCTGACCCTGGCTACCAACGACGATCTGCATCTCTCCAACCCCGACCTCTGCAAAGTACCACGACGATCCGCACCTCTCCAATCCTGACCATGGCAAGGCTGGATTTTGTCCCGGGAAGGGGGGATGTTTCAAAATGACAAGTGTGTGTGGAACAGCACTCTGAGGATGGAGGTATGCGAGTGAGTAGAGAGGTTCACTCCCTCACTGTTCCAGGCATGGGTGACCACACCTTAGCTTTCAGGTCTGCCAGGCTATTCCAATCAACTCTTGATTGGAACTAAAAGGTCTATAAGACACAGCAGCCTCCCTGTCTCAGTGTTCCGAAGACTGCTAGGAAGCAGGGATTCAGTTCTTAGAGGGATTGCCTGGGAACAGCTGGGACCCACCCAGCACCAGAACCAATAGTTCCACGACCTGCAAGGGAGCAGTGTCACAGAGCTTCACAAGCCAGCTAGGAAGTAGGGCTTCATATACTTAGGATTGCCTGGGACACACACAGCACCAAAGAGAAGGAAATTCTATGTTGAGGTTTGCTCGCTTCAGCAGTGTATATACCCTGTATTTCCCAGTCAGTGGAAATAAAGGAGACTTTAGTTGAAGGCACGTGGTGTGTGTGGACTCCTCAATCCTCACTCCTACCTACAGTACAAGGCTAATCTCTCACAGCAGTATATTTTTCATTTAACAGAATTAGCATGTTTTCAGTCCTGGTTGAGCCTTCTAAGACATTGTGTGTTGTTCCAATTTTTCTTTATTTTGACCCCTTTTAGTGTCTAGTTCATGGTCCCCTCTTTAAATGATCCCTTAACAGAATGTATATTAAAGAATACATTATTTATTGTATTGAAGCATAACTAGAACACATGAAAAAACCTCTAGTTTTAAGTCCATGCATGCTGATAGTGTGATTTTAAGGTGCACAATGTAAACTACTTAACCTTTATGCACCAGATCTGAGATATTGTTAAGCACCAATCAAATGAAAAAATATGCGACCTTAACCATAATCAAAAGCTGCAGTGTTTACAGCCACTCTTGAAGTGGCTTGCATTGTAGAGGAATTTGAATCCTGTATAATTCAGCAATTTCAAGTATCCATTACAAATATAACCGACATGTATATTTTTTATATTTGAATTTGAGAACACAGAGCATGCAAAAATAGTACTGTATGTGTTGAGTTAATGTACACTATCCATTTGTAAGGCATTCACATGTACTGTATGGCTTTTAAACTGTATGCAGTCTTTGCAACCTATTTTTACTGTAGATGCCTCAATACTTAACAACCGGATTTGTTTTTGCAGCTACAGGTTTGTTTTCCATTTTCTAGAATAAATGGCATTAGGTTTTTTTTTTAAAAAAAAAAGTTGTTTTGATGCTTTGCAGCCTTAATGGCTTTTCTCAATACAGTTTGGATGTAGTTTGCTGATAGTTGAATTAAGAATATGATCTAAATGTGATCTCTTATTTTGTGTCTTTGCGGTCTTAGTCATCTAATAGGCAGAAGGTTTTAGCCCTCTACCACAACAACCATCTGCACAACAATTACTCTGGCAGCAAAGTTAACATACATGTATTTCTTGAAGAAAAGTGGGTTGCAAGCGCAAATAGACACTTCAGTGCAAATGAATAGTGCTGATGCGCAGTGACAAAAATCACAAAAGCCCCCACCAACCAAGAACAAAGCTGCAGGGGGTGCGCCTGACCACTCGCTACCTCTACAGAATGTGGGGTAGAACCTACCTCTTCCAGAACGATATCTTGGAGACCCCAAACAATTTGCTGCCTTCCACATGCAGTGTCGATTGCAGTTTATGATAAGGCAAACAGATTTCCCGACGGATCAGGCTAAGGTGATCTTTGTCATCTCTAACCTGGGAGGTAATGCATTGGCCTGGGTGACTTCATTGCTAGATGGGGATAACTAACGATTTGAAACTAGGCTTATACAAGAATTTAGACAAATGTTTGAAAGACGATATTCACTCAAACCAAAGGCAAAGAAATGTTAAGTTTATGTCAAGAGAACCATGATTTAAACCGCTAACAGCAGAAGTAAATTGGTCGGAGTAATCTCTGTTTGTGGTGTTCCAGCATGGGTTAAGCGAGGACCTTAAGGATGCCCTTACCCAGGTGTTGCCTGCTCCTGCTACAATAGAATGTCCGCTCGATTTGAAAATTCAACTGGATCAGCGACTGAGTGAACGACGGCGCAAACGTTGGCGAATAGATGCCGTAACCTGTAACTACGGTTAATAAATCCTGCAACAACCCTGTGGAAGCCCCATCGCCAGAAAACTATGCAAATCGGGAGTAGCAGGTGTCCTCTATCCCTGGAAGAATAAAGACGTAGACAAAATGAAAATCTACTGTGTGTCTTTTTATTGTGGATAAAAGCTACCCCAAAAATATCAGAACTTCAGGGATTTTTCCATCGACCTGATCCCGGGAAAAGACATACCTCAGAGAAAAATCAATTCCTTGTCCCCTAATGAAAACCTGGTCCTGAAAGAACATATCGACAAACCTCCGGAAACGTTTTATACGGCATTCCAAGTCTGCAGGGATACTGCTGTTTTTTGTAAAGGTTAGCAGCAGTATGCATCCATCTGCTCCTGTGTGCCCTGCTGGCTGTGTTGTTACAGTATATGCAAGTATTTCGACACTGTATTTGAAAAGCCCATGTTCTTTCTGATTGCTTTCCAGGCAGCATACTGTATGTGTCCCTAATTAGTGTATTTTCTTTAATTTCTGAGGGTATAATATCCCATTTTGCGTACAATATCTCCCACAATGACTTCAGTATAACATCTGCTGTTCCCTTTTTACGGCTGAGTTATAATTCCTCTCTAGACTCCGGTCCCCTATATGTCTCTCGCTATACATGCTAAATTATATTCTAATATCTGGCAGATTTAACCCTTCTGCCTCTTTTGGGAGATTTTTTTTATGGCTATCCTGCTTTTCCCTTTCTTCTATATAAATATATTACCTGCTCTGTTCAGTTCTATGATGTCTTTGTGTTTGATTAGTAAGGGTAGCATTGATAAGAGATTTAACAATCTGGCAAAACTAACCATTTTGACAAATTGGCATCATCCCATAAGGCTCAACGGCTAGATTTGCCACCCTTGCAGTTCTTTAATGATTTTCATAATGGTAATTTTGAAATTATTTGCATATAATTTTCCAAAATCTATATTTATGCCTAAGTACTTTATTGCTTTCATTATTTTTTTAAATGGTAATTTTCTGTCCCATTTTAGATTGTTTTTGTTAAATATCAGTATTTCAGTTTTTTTTATTCCATTTACTTTCCCCAAATCTTCCAGAATTTTGTGTATATTCCCTAAAGGTTACCCTGAATTAGATATCACTAATAGCAAGTCATCTGCAAACAAACGCAGCTTTGTTTCAACCTGTCCTATTTTTGTTCTTTTATGACTTTCCATTTGCCTTACATATTCTACCAGGAGTTCAATTGCTATATTAAAGAACAAGGGCAATAATGGGCATCCTTGTCTTGTTCCTTTAGGCAGATTACATTTCTGTGATATTAGCCCCGCTGCCATAATTTGGGCCTTTGAATCCGCACACATTGCCTTCATTACATCTTAAAATGTACCTGTTATTCCCATTCTTTGTAATATACTGAACAAATATTCCCAGCTAACATTGTCGAGGGCCTTCTCGGCATCTACCATGCCAATTATATTATTTTCCTTTTCTTGTATGTATGTTTTTGGCAAGTTCATGGCTGCAAATACAGTACTCTTCTAATATTTTTTCACTGCCAACCTACCCTTCACAAATCCTGCTTGGTCAATATGAATTGGCATCGGCAGAATATCTGCCTTTCTGTCTGCTAGCATCTTTGATATTATTTTAGCATCTTGGCTCAAGAAGGAAATAAGTCTATATGACTGGTTTTAAAGGATCTTTGTGTAATAATCTAATATAAGCCTTGTCTCCAGATAGTCACCTATATCTAATATCTCTTTGTATTCTTCTTTAAAGCTGTAGTTCAGTCAATATCCTGCATGTGTTTTTTTTTTTAAATAAATCAGTTCTGTACTGTGAGAAAATACTTGTAGCATTTTCTTTTTTTTTAAAAAACAACTTTGAAAGACAATTTTTAATGTATTCTAATGTAACGAGCATTTTTGTTTCTTTGGCAATCTTTTAGAAAGGCACAACCCCTTCCTTTTCTGTAACAGGCTCTGGCACACCCCTTTGTGAGTCCTGCCCCCTCCACAGCCGTGCACGTGCATGAGCACAAATGTATCAGTCATTGCCTGGTCACATGATCTTCTCCACAGAACTGTCAGAGCAGCAGCAGAAAAGGAGAGTAGCTCAGAATTAATTAATTAAACCTTATTCCATTGCACGTGTGTAGTAAATGTTAAATATTAACAACTCATTTAAAATCAAATCTGTATATATCATACTGTAAACAATATGTATATTTAATTTTGTGTGTATGTGAATGTGTACAATTCAATGTGTGTTGTTAAAATTAATAATGGCTTGTTCTTGTATAGCGCTGCTAGTTTTACATAGCACTTTACAGAGACATTTTGCAGGCACAGGGCCCTGCGGAGCTTAGGTGTGTATGAATGTGTGTGTATGATATAGATATATATGCACACGCACGCATATACATGCGCACGCGCACACATAAACATGTGCACACACGCGCACACATACATGCGCACACATATACATAGCAACACGTATACATATGCACACGCACACATACATGCGCACATATACACGCACACATAAACATGCGTACACGCATACATAAACATGCGCACACGCACACATAAACATGCGCACACATACATAGACACGCACACACAGTGTGTATGTATATGTGTGTATATATTTATGGTATTGCTTGACCTGAGGAAGAGAGGAAAACTCTTGAAAGCTTGTCCCACAACACAAATTGTTGGTCCAAATAAAAAAAGGTATCAACAAATATTGAAGAACTCATATATTCTGGTGTGTGTATGTGTATATATATATATATATATATACCGGTTGCAACACGACATCAAGGGACAGCACGCAGGTAAGTAAATCAAAAATGTTCTATATTTGATAGAAAACACAAAAACCGACGTTTCGGTCCCCCAGTGGGACCTTTCTCAAGGTGGTGCAATTGAATGCAGTGCACAATGCATATATACCCCAAACCCCAGTGCAATTCAACAAAACCAATCACAGTTAATTAGCCTCACCTGCCTATGTGACATGCATCCACAGTATCAGCAGGTAAAGAGCGTCCATTTTGAATATATTAACTCTATATTTGTTTACCTGATATGTGTTTAGGCATGCGCAAAAAGGCTCAGGAATTGCATAATGTTACTGCTGAGAGACTACATAAGTCTGCCAGACCCAGCGATATCTTGGATAACCGGAGATTATTCAATTGCACCACCTTGAGAAAGGTCCCACTGGGGGACCGAAACGTCGTTTTTTGTGTCTTTTATCAAATATAGAACATTTTTGATTTACTTACCTGCGTGCTGTCCCTTGATGTCGTGTTGCAACCGGTATCGTATGGTCTGTTATTGCTTTATGGGATAAGCATCAAAACTTATTTACTTGCATATGGTGTGCCGGCTGTGCATTGGATTCTATATATATATATATATATATATATATATATATATAATATACTGTATGTATATATGTATGTATGGATATATAGCGAAGGTCAGCAGCCGGCAGCGACAGAGGACAGCAGCCGGCGGCGGAGGGAGAGAAGGACGGCATCCTGCAGCGAAGCTCGGCAGCGGCAGAGGACAGTAGCCGGCGGCGGAGGGAGAGAAGGACGGCATCCTGCAGCGAAGCTCGGCAGCGGCAGAGGACAGCAGTTGGTGGCGGAGGGAGAAGAGGACCATGTGAATGGGACAGGAGCGGGACAGGAGGGCGGTAGGGAGGAGTTACGCTGTAGCAGCGGCAGACACCGGAAGTCAGAGAATACTTCTGTCAGACCGCTGGGGTGCGCACATACGTGTGTGTGTGTGTGTGATAGATATATTTACACATGTGTGTATATATATATATACACACATCTCTATCTAGACAAATCACCCAAAAATCTACTCGCCCCATTGTCCCACCTTTTAAAAAAAGAAATGGAATAAATTCCTAGTAAGAACTAATAACATTTGTTTTTGACATAACCGTTTGTTTATTGTATTACATTTATACTTTACTACAATTAGTCCTTGTTACTGTACATAGTTCCTTACGTGCGTGTGTGTAAGGGAAAATAATGGATGACCTCACTCATCTAGTAAAAAAAGCCAGATATAAATGAGTGAGGGAGAGGGTGGGTGACGGAGAGGGTGGGTTGGTGACGGTGATGGAGAGGGTGGGTGACGGTGGGTAGGTGACTGGGTACTTGTGGTGACACACACACACATATATATATATATATATATATATATATTAATCACACACACACTATATATATCACACACACACACACACACACACACACACACACACACACACACACACACACACACACACACACACACACACACACACACACACACACACACACACACACTATATATATATATATATATATATATAATCACACACACTTGCTGCCACCACTGCTCCGGGACACAACCCCTCCCCCCCCCCCCCGGCGGCCGCGCAACCCCCCTGCATCTCCCGCACAGGCAGGGAGGCAGCCACGGTGATCGGGGCAGAAGGGGGACACATCACCCGCTCCCCCCTCCCCCGGGGCAGCGCAACCCCCCTCCATCTCCCTCGCGGTCAGGGAGGCAGCCACAGGGATCGGGGCAGAAGGTGGACACATCACCCACTCCCCCCTTCCCCCCCCCCCCCCCCCGGGGGCAGCGCAACCCCCCTCCATCTCCCGCACGGGCAGGGAGGCAGCCACAGGGATCGGGACAGAAGGGGGACACCACACAGCGGCAGATCAGAGCGAGCACACGTCACTGGGAGACTCATGAATATTTATGAGCTTCCACTGACTGACAGAAGCAGATGAAAAACATCCCATATCTAAAGATGTCGCCAAATTTCGCCGATCAATACATGGAGAACGAATTGACTGCCAGCTATGCAGTTCTTTAGGTAATTAGAGATTGCCCACATGAAGCTATTGAAGTAAAAAAATAAATTAAAAATAAAAAAAAAAGACTGAACTGCAGCTTTAAAGGATTCACTATTTTTGTGCCTATGATTTTTTTTTTTAGGACTCCCCATTAAAACCATCCGGTCCTGGAGTCTTTCCATTTTTAAGATATTTAATCGCATTCTTTACTTCCTCTGACTAAATGGGCTCATTAAGTTTATGCCTTTCTTTTGGTGTAATTTAATATGATTCATAAAGGTTTTAATGCCTCCTTATTTTTTTTCACTCTTTCAAAACCATTTGTTTTTTTTAAATAAAACTGGAATAGTAGATGAATTCATTTAGGTTCTATAGTCTGTTCCCCATTATTTTAACATATTTTTAATATACGATTTGGTTACATAGATTTACTTCCTAGATTCCACATGAGTTTCCCAGCTTTGTTTACAAATTTGTACAAATTCAAGTTTCTATAGTCTATACTGGCATTTCTTGATTTATTTTCTTAATATCCATAATTCATATATATTGTTTCTTTAATTATCATTAGTTGTCAGACGTAGTGTTTGACTGTGTGTGTGTGTCAGTGTGTGTTTGTGTGTCAGACTGAGTGTGTGTGGGAGAGGAGGGGAAGAGGAGGGAGGGGGGAGAGAGGGAGGGAGAAAGGAAGAGGGGAGAGAGGCAGAGGAGGGACAGGAGAGAGAAGGAGGGGAGAGAGAGGGGGGAGAAAGGAAGAGGATAGAAGGAGGGTGAGAGGAGAGAGGAAAGAGAAGGGGGAGAGGAGAGAGGGGGAGAGAGATCGATTGGTCAGTGGGGGGTGATGTGAGATGCAGGGGGGTGATGTTTAAACCAAAATCATTACAAAATATATACACATTGTTTATTCAAAAGTATGAGTTAATTATTATTTATTACCCCCACTGCTTTACATTTCTATTTTGTGATTTACCCCTGTCAAACATGTCATCCAGGTAGGGGTTCCCGAAATTTTACAAAATACTTAATGGGTTCCTCCAAACAAAAAAGGTTGGGAATCGCTGTTCTATATACTGTCATTTCTTGATTTATTTTCTTAATATCCATCATTCACATATATTGTTTCTTTAATTATAATTAGTTGTTGTTGAAGAATTCCTCTTTAATTATCTAAATACTTTAAGTTCTCTACTAGATTTGATACATTCTCTATTTATTTTTGTTGTCTATTTACATACAGTAGGCTATAATTTTCCTTCTTTGTACTGCTTTAGCCGTTTCCCAAAATAATCTGCCCTCTTTTTGGTGAGGAAGATTGTCATCCTTATATTGGAACCAGTTGTTCAGTATGAAAGACTTGAATTCCTCATTATTATTCATATGTGATGTAAATCTCCATATTCTGTCTTTATGATCTTTATATCCTACTGTTGGTTCTTAACCTGGTACTTTTGAAAGCCTCTATGACATAGTTAGGTCAATCAGCTGAAATATGCAGATTTATAGGGCCTCATTCACTAAACTTCGATAAAATCAGTGCATTTCCGATCAACTTTGCATTGTTTTATCGCGCAATAAAACATGTAGGCAAAACGGTATTCACTAAGAAAAAACACAAGTTTTTTAAAGTTTGATAAAAAAAAATGCAGCATCGAACGTCTTGTTTTTTTTTCAAAGTGTTATCGAGCTATAAATCCTATTGATCGGCAACTGATTGTTTAAACTGCAGCATGAAGACGCTGTGTTTCCATGCACGGCTCTTACAGACGATCGTGCAGATTAAATATTAATTTTAATACTAGTGCGCAGGAGCAGAGGGTCTCCTGAGCTGAACCACATTGATTTCAGCCTCGGGACCCCCTACTTCCCGAGATACGGGCCCCATTATGGAGGTGCCAGTATCCCCGCCATTTTTAAATCCTCTGCGTCACGTGACTGGGGGATTGAAATACTACAGGAGATGCCGGCACCCCATGACAGGGCCTGTATCTCGGAAGTAGGGGGCCCCGAGGCTGAAATCAATGCCGTTTAGCTCAGGAGACCCCCTGCTCCTGCACACTAGTATTAGCTAACCGCTAAGGTAATGAAGCTGCTTTAATGTGATTTGAACTAATAGTGTACAGGAGCAGGGGGTTCTCCTGAGCTGAACCGCATTCATTTCAGCCTCTGGGACACCCTGCTTCCCGAGATATATGCCCCGGTATTGGGTGCCGGTATCCTCTGTGCATTTAAATCTCCTGCGTCACGTCACGCGGGAGAATTTAAACATTGCGTGGATACCGGCACCCCATACCGGAGCCTATAACTCGGGAAGCAAGGGGTCCCTGAGGCTGAAGGCTGAAATCAAAGCGGTTCAGCTCAGGAGACCCCCTGCTCCCGTACACTATTAGTTAAAATCATATTAAAGCCGCTTCTTTACCTTAGCGGCTAGCTGCTAAGGCAATGAATGGGTTAAGGCACAGTAGCTGGTTTATTGGGGGTATAGGGCGTGAGTGAAGGGAGTACTTGGCCCAGGGTAGATGGTTAGGCCTACCGGGAAGGTTGTGGGAGGAGTTAACGCCTTCATTACCATAAATAAAAGTTGCATTTACCCCTGCCAGGATGAAGGCCGTCCTCATCACCGTCCTCCGCATCCATGTCTTCCGTGGGCAGCAACAGTACACAAAAAATACAATCTAATGGCCCCTAACCCCTTAATCACCGTAGCGGTTCATAACCGCTATAGTAATTAAGGGGTTAACCCCCCCCTCCCCTGCTACCCACCTGGGAGACCTAACCACCCTCCCCGGGTCAACTACCCCCACCCTCCACCCCTGCTACCCATTGATTGGCACAGTGTTAAAGCATGCCCATATAATATGGGCATGCGTTGCCACTATAGAAATAAATGGGCAAGCTACAAAAAAAAGCACACAATAAAACACATTACATTAAAAAAATAAATTAGAAATGCCAATAAACCAATTGATTGGCACAGTGTTAAACCATGCCCATATAATATGGGCATGCTTTGACACTATGGCAGTCAAGGGGCAACCTAAAAAAAAAAAAAAAAACACACGAAACCAAAAAAGCAAACACCAAAAATAAATAAGAATAAAAACACAATCAACAAAAAAACACAAAAATTAAACAAACCAATCAACAAAAATACATACCAATGAAATTAAAACAAGCATTGGGCAAAAAATGCATTCCTTGTCACTGTATTTATCTATAGCCCGCAGTCAATGGGCAACCCCAAAAAAATGAAATTAAAAAATACAATCAAAATACCTGAAAAACAAAAATTGCATACAATCAATATTTTTCTTACCTTTTGATGTCTTCACCCTCCGATTCCGAATGCATCAAATGCATTGAGGTCAATTGAGACAGTACAGGCCATATTTGCATTTTTTGGCAAATGCTTGTTTTTATTTCATTGTTATGTTTTTTTGTTGATTGCTTTTTTTAATGCTCGTGTTTTTTGGGTGTTTGTTTTTTTTATTCTGGTTTATTTTTGGTGTTTGTTTTTTTTAATTCTGGTGTTTGTTTTTTATTGTTGTTTATTTTTGGTGATTCTTTGTTTAATTGTTGTGTTTCTTTTGGTGATTGGTTTGATTTAATTTTGTATTTTTGGTCGTTTTATATGGGCATGATGTACCACTGTGCCAATCAATGGGTAGAGGGTAGCGGTAGTTGCACCGGGGTGGATGGTTAGGCTTCCCGGGTGGGTAGCGGGGGAGAGGGGTTAATCCCTTAATTGCTATAGTGGTTACTAACTGCTAAAATGATTAAGGGGTTATGGGCCATTAGTTTGTATTTTTTATTGTAATGTTCCTGCCAATGGAGGACAAGGATGGGGAGGAAGACGAGGACTGCCTACATCCTAGCAGGTGTAAGTGCAACTTTAATTTACTTTATGCTGGCTGGTTTTATTTTTAATGGGAAAATGCACTATTAACCATATCGGGATAATAGTAATTTGGCCCAATAGTGTACTGTTGGTGTTGGGGTTCAGGGGGGGGGGGGGTTGTATTTATGTATTGCACTGTAATTTATTTCTTTAATGGGGAAAAGCGCTATTAGCCATCTTTGGTTAATAGCACTTTTACCCATTCTTGTTGGTATAGGGGGTGGGTAAAGGTGGTAGTTTCTCCAGGGTGGTGTTTAGGCCTTCCGGGAGGGTAGCGCGAGGGGTTAACTTTTACTGCCACCCTCCCGCAAGGCCTAAACACCCACCCTGGGGCCACTACCAGCTTCACCTACCCCGTGTTCCAACAACTATGCAGTGCCTGCTATTTAACCCTTTCATTACCTTAGCGGTTAGCTGCTAAGGTAACGAAACTGGCTGCAATTTTATTTTTATTGCACAAGATTGATAGTGGAGGCCAGCGGAGACTCGCGGGGACCCCCAGATCTCCGGGGGGGGGGGGCCTCGTGGGTGCCGGGGTGTTCCCGGGGTTCCCACGGGTCTCTGGACGTCCCCAGGGGGTCCCCGCCGGCCTCCGGTATCAATCCTGTGCAGTAAAAAGAAAAGGCTTTGATGCATCTTGCAATAACTTTGCACCAGCCTTTAGCTGGCGACAAAATGTTGCAAGATTTTAACGTTCGATAAGTTTATCACTGTTTAATCAATAACAGTTACTGGCAACAAAACTGATTTTGCCTTTTTTGGAATCCTTTTGCGACTTTTTTTTTGTTCAGAGTGTTAAAGGTCGTTAAAAAGCCATTATAGCCTCCCTGATACTGCACTGTTAAAACTGTTTAGTGAATAGGAAAGCAGGCAATATCGTGCTATAAGGGCATTTATAGTACTATATACCAGTTATCACTGTTTAGTGAATAGGCCCCATAGAGTCTTCATATACTCCTACTAACATCAGTACATTTCTGCCACCAGGGGCTGGCAAATTTTAGCTTGGGGAGCAAAAGAAACAAAGTAGCCCAAGAACCAGGTGGCCCACCCACCATATACACAGATGTGCACACCAGATACATGCACCATACACAAACCCACACACCATAGACATACTAACGTACAATAAACACGAACACCATATACATATGTACACACATACCACATACGCACAGCCCACACCAGATACACACACCAGATGCACGCAGTGTAAACAAACATCACACAATTATTGTGCACCACACATAGTATGTATGTATTACATACATATACACATGGAACATGTATGCACCATATGCATACAGGTGTAACACATGTTATTGCATCAGCTTCTAAGTCCACGTCCAGTTCGGCATTTCTACACGCAGTGGCTGCGGCGGCTGTGTGGTGGCTGTGGCGGTGGCTGTCTGCTCCTCCTCTTCTACATGCGCTCTCTCTAACCTTATGGCTGCCTCTATCTGACCATATTCGGCCCTAGCCCGTGCGGCCTCTGCGGTGGCTCGCGCCTGGGTAGCCTTTGCGCTTGCGCTGGACGCGTTAGATTGCGCTGATTTCGCTGACCTTAATGGATGCGCTGGATGCGCTGGAGTGCTGTGATGCGGTCTCCAGAAAAAGGTCTTTTCTCTGATCATCTGCTTCAGCGATAGTGGTCTGCACTACACCATCATGTTCCAGGTCTGCGGCCCTTTGCAGGTCACGCTCTTGCAGGCTATCTTCAGTATTTGTTTTTGCGAGGTAGGAGAGAGAGGCCCGTGATAGCATTTGGTAAAGCCTAGAGCCAGGGTGGGCAACCCTGTCGCCATTCGCCACTTGTGGCGAATTGGCAGTCAAGGTGTGGCGAAGTGCGGCAAGTGCGAGTCCCCCCCACCTCCCCCCGGCAAGCGTGACTCCCCCCCACCTCCTCCCGGCAAGTGTGACTCCCCCCCGCCTCCGCAAGCGCTTGTTCAGCGCTGCCAGTAACAGAGACACATACACGGCAGTAAGCTGGGTTTCTCCTCTCTCCGTGTACCATCGCCGCTTTGCTGCAACAGAGTGTAGTCACAGCTGAGAAAACTCTCTGTCTGGTGCCAGGGTTCCAATGCCATCACTAAACAGTAGGGCAATATATTAGGGTTTGCCCTCTCCCTCCCCCCTCTCCCCCCCCTTTCTGTCCGACCACAGTTTACCGTCAGACAAGAGATAGTCATTTGGCACCTACGGGTTCCTGCTGACACACCGGCAGTCAACAACACGGACCATGTGTTGTTACTATAGCCTCCTGCATTAGTATTTAAAGCGGCAGTAACATTATACAAGATATCTCCTCCTCTCCCTCCCGGCAAGCGTGATTCTGTGCAGGACAAGCTGAATGAGACAGCTGCTAGCTGTGTAATTACCAGGCACGTTGCACCTTCTGCAGTAAGCATGTCTTTTTCCAGCAAGTCATAAAGTAAATCAACCAGGAGAGATAGTGCCAGCAGTCTGAAAAAGTAGCCCAGTGACAAAAGCAGGTTTAAAGCACAAGACAAACTGTTTGATATGTGAGGAGTGAACTGCAGTATGTTTGATGCAGGTATTGCAGTCACAG
Organism: Ascaphus truei; assembly: GCF_040206685.1. Lineage (NCBI taxonomy): Eukaryota > Metazoa > Chordata > Amphibia > Anura > Ascaphidae > Ascaphus > Ascaphus truei. The sequence continues at coordinate 65,489,437 of NC_134490.1, read as the reverse complement.
GGAAGACATTACCACATGGTAAACTGAAACCTAAATACAGATTACTTGATAGCCGGGGGAAGAACCATAGCAGACAATACAGGTCTCAAAAGAGAGCCTTAAATGTGGCAACAGTCAATCCACAGTAGGTAAAACCAACAATTTAAATTAGGAGGATGACTGTGGATTACCAGGCAGAGAACATCAGTGTTAAGCGACCATCCTGAAGACATGCCGTCTGCAACTTTCCAGTTACATGTTTAAAGGGTTAAACCTAGGTGATTGATGTTTTTTTACCCAAATCTGACACCAATAAGGATTCATTTAAAAACATTATGAGCTAATACTTGGGGTTGATTTCATTTCCCATTTGTCTGTTGGTACTGTGTGCACAGCAAGTACTTGCAAAGTCACACACAGCCCCCTCTCCCCTTATCTGTATTGGCTCTCTGATAAGGACAAGATATGCACAGGGTAAAGAAAAAACTTGGTTAACAAGCACTTCCCTATTCAGAGGCCCCTAATAAATTGTACTAGTTAATTGGCAGCCAAAGTGTGGCGAATTGAGTAACTACTTGTTGTTTCCCATTGTAATAGGAAGCGTGGCAGCAAGCGCGAGTCCCCTCCCATTCCCCTGGCAAGCGCGAGTACGCCGTCAGCAGTGGCACTAGTGCTGAGGGGACAAGCGGAGGAGAAATAACACATTTTCGCATGCGCAACATAATTCCTCAATTTTTACATGGTGTGGCTAATTTCACTTCTAATTCGCCACACCTGTGGTTACATTGAAAAATAGGTTGCCCACCCCTGGCCTAGAGCATGACCTCAGTTGCGCTATAGCTTGCTTAATCTGTGTTTCTTGATCACTACTATTTATGGCATTACACATTTCAAGTTCAGTGTTTTCCCAGGCCTTTTCTAACTTGGCGCGGAACGCGTCAATGTCAGCTTCATATTTCTCACGGGCTTTTCGTGTAAGAGTAACTGTCCACATAGGCCTGGCGCCTCTTCTGTCTCGTGCGTGGTGTCTGAACTGTCACTCTCATGCGTGGTGTCTGGTGAGGGTCTGAGTTGTGCCATACTGCAGGTGTATGTAGGCCTTTACAGAAAGTTCGTGGGTGGCGGTGCAGCTGCCTTGGAAGAAAGCGTGGGACCAAAATTGCTAAATACTGGTTACAAAAAAGTTTATTGGCACATAAAAAACAGCACAGCAGATACTCTGACGCGTTTCAGCCGCAAAGGGCCTTTGTCAAAGAGAAACCACACCAGCAATTTATCACCATCATTTGTTGGACTATTTGAAAGGACTGGTTCTATTTTTTTTCTTCTTTCATATATTTTATAATCACAGTTTTTTGCACAATTAGATTAATTATTAATCAATTTATTCATTATACATTAGCACGCTGTATTTAATTATTTATATGCTTTATCCCTTAATATTTGTATTTCACAATTAGATAGTATAATCACTGAGGCGCTACTTTATTTTTCTTTTTATATAATATATATATATATATTTATATATATATATATATATATATATATATATATATATATATATATATATATATATATATATTCAAATAACGGGGGGAAAAAGAGGGGGAAGGGATAGGGAAGAAAAACCTTGCATCTACTTGTACAATATTCATGCCACCATAAGCCAAAGAAAATATACTATTTGCTTTACATGAGTAAGATTTGGCGGTGCTCACGGGTTGTGAATTATGTAAGTGAAAAGAGAAAAAAGTAACCCGTATGGGAGCACTCAGGTATGCAATTGATATATTTGTTTATTTATTTGACACAGTGCAAAAAGGGATGAATAAACAGTACATGATTAAAAACACTTAAAAAAGAGGCATGGACCCCTGTCACGGGTGCTACCCTTAAACACAAATGAACAGCACTAGGGAACGACACAAGTTGTCAACCCTAAACATGAAAAGGATAGTGACTCAAAAAACACTAGGGTAAGTCAAAGTGAATCACAATAGGTTACTGGGTTCAAAGGCACCTATACAAGGCTAAGAATAGTACACACTACACACCAAAGAGTAGACTGGTCAAAATATAAATGACAGTCTCAAAACATCACACATCTGCATAAGCATACAGTAATATAACCAATACCAACAGCGCAAATAAATCATTTGTAGGTAAGATGGTAAGTTGGAATGAAATCCCTAGATGTGTAGAACAATAAAGTTTGTGAATAGCATGTATAGGAAAATGCCTAATGAACGCCTATTAAATAACCTTGTGTTTGTTATCAGTATCCCTAGTGAAAAAATGAAATGTCACAGTCCAGAAAAGTAGTTTGCATAAGTGCTGGGTAGCATAGTTACGTGAACCATGGGTCAGGGGTCCTGCCTAGCACCCCCACTCCGACGCGTTTCGTCCAGAGACTTTGACTAGGAGTGGTGAGGGAACTAAAGCTGGATACTGTTTATATAGGGTTGCTTTTCGCGCCAAAAACGGATGGGGGCGGCAGCAGCTGCAGGTGCTTAAGTGAATTGCTGCTAGTGTGCCGTGTCTGCGTGTCAGACTGGCACGCATGATGTCGGCTCGAGTAATATGTGCATGTGCGGCTTGTAAGTACTAAGTCCTACAAGTATGTCCACTGCGCATGTGCATAATGTGGCGTCCTAATCTCTACGCCTAATATAGTATGCAAAGCGTCACGACACTCTGTTAGTGCGTGTCAGCTTGGACCGCACACCGCGCATGCGCGCTGAGTGTGTCAGTTGATCCATGCGATCTTGCACAGTGGCGCCAACAAAGATGACTGTGGTGGCAGTAATAAATGCCCATTATCACATCTATACAGGATATTAAAGAGATCAATGTAATTAAAGTCCACAAATGATAAAAAGAGCAACAAGCATAATTCAAAACGAATCTAAGGAGTACCACAGAGAAAAGCCCATGTATGGGAGCTGCAACAGCGCTCCCTAATGGAACGGAGGCATATTGAATGCATATTGTTATATTACAATGAGCTGTGTACCCTCAGTATTTGGGCCAGATAACATAACACATCCAACCTTGTGCGATACAAAAGAGAAATGAAAAACATATACAACATGTATCAATGTAGTCAAAATATGACAGAGTCCATTGAATAGTATTTAAGTCCGTGGTGTCCAACTTTTTATCCCCATTATTCCAGGAATGTGCCAAGTAAGTTTAATCCAGATATGTCCAAAATTGAAATATTTTAGCATCCACGGTTACGGTAAGCACATGGAGGTGAGTTCCTTCCGCATGATTACTGATGACTTGTAATGTCTCTCTGTTGTATTAGTCCGTAGGTGTTATCCATTGTTCTGTAGTGTATGGATCATGTAGAGACTTGAGTACACAGGCATGGAAAATTGGGACGCTGTATTCCGAAATCCATGGTTGATATGGCTTATGGTCAGGAAGATCTCTAACTTGAGCCTCTCAATAGCATGCAGTATCTAGAAAATTAGACAAAATACATGCAGTAAGTGCACTCATCAAGTTGAATATAGAACATTTACCTATAGACAGACAGAGTTAGAACAGTTGTGTGTTACAAGAACATGGCATAGCCAATATAGTCATTCAGACCTTTCGGAATCATTGAGTTGATTTGTGTAATCCACCTGGTCTCTTTTTTTAGGAGAGCTTTTTCCAGGTCGCCTCCACGTATACCGAGGGAGACTTTGTCAAGCGCAAAGGCCCTTAGTAACGTAGTGTCCGCCGCATGTTTATTCAAAAAATGCCTGGCGACACTTGTAATTTTTTTGAAGCTATCAAGGTCCCTTTGCGCATTCTTGATGTTCCTGACATGTTCCAAAACCCGAAATCTAACTTCTCTTGTAGTCATGCCTACATAAGGTAGATCACAGGGGCATAGGATACAATAGATCACCCCTTTAGATTTACAGTTGAGCGTGGAGCGAATTGTGTAGACATGGGTCTTTTGACTATTTGGGAACGTAAGTCTATTTTCCATATGTTTGCAAGCCGAGCATTTGGAACATTTGGCAAATGCTATGCGTGGGGTAACAGACAAAAAAGTTTTATCAACATGTGGGATGTAATGACTGTTGACCAAAGTATCTTTAAGATTGGGTGCCCGGCGGCTTGTCATAGTGACTTGTTTGCCCAGGGCTTGTGCCAGGTCAGGATCAGTCATTAACACCCCCCAATGTTGCTGTAAGACCCCACGTGGTAGTGGCCATTGCTGATTGTAAGACCCCACAAAGCGGATAACTTTTTTGTCTTTTGTCTTACACTTGGGTTGTAAGAGGAAAGTACGGGTTTTGCTCAGGCTATTCCGGTACCCTCTCTCTACCATGGTCTTACTATAGCCTCTTTGTAAAAATCTTGATTTCATTTCCCTTGATCGTAAGTCAAAGTCATGAATTGACGAGACATTTCTCTTCAGTCTGAGAAACTCGCTTGTGGGGATGCCTTTCACTTGGTGGGGGGGATGAAAGCTTTTGGCGTGCAAGATCGAATTTGTAGCGGTGTGTTTCCGAAAAATGTCAGTACACAGCACTCCACCCTCGCCAATACTGATTGTCAAGTCCAGAAACTCGATTTTTATTGGACTTGACTGAAACGTCAATCTGATGTTTAGATCGTATATATAATCAAAAAAATAAAAAAATAAATAGATGATACTGGGGCTAACGAAATGCTTTTATTTGTGAGAGCTTTCGAGATACACTGATCTCTTCTTCCGGCGATGTTACAATGAATGAAGCAAAAGGTAAACTTAAAAACAGTGTCTCTTGGAATGTTATCTGTGCTTGTCCTTCCCCCGGTGTGGATGTGTTTTATGGCTAGAGGTGTTAAATGGTTACTGAAAGCAAGTGAAGAAAGAGTGTGTATGTGTATCAGTGTGAATAAAAATGAATGGACAGCCCACAGTATATACAGTGCTTTGCACAAGGTGTGTGTGGAGTGGGACTGGATATAAATGGTGTGGGTGGGTGTGGAAATGTGAGAGTAAGTAGCACAACTAAAAGTGTGTGTGGATACTTAGTGGTCCCTATTGGTGTATAGGGATGGAAAAACAAGGAGTATTAGTATGTGTGAGAGACAGCTGTGTGTGACTTTAGTGAAACGGTGAGATTTCTTTTTAGCGGAGATTTTTATAATAAAATATGAAACGGTTTATGTGATATTTGTATAACTCCGGTTCCATAGGTCGTAGCGGGCTGAAAATTTGACCTTATAGTGTACCACTTCCGGCATTAAGGTCTGGAAAGTTTGGACCTGCTGGACCTACCAGAACCGGGTATTTTAATATGTGTAGGTATTAAAAATGTATATGGGGTTTTGGGTCTGCTCTGAAAACTGCAGACTCCATCTGCTATGTTAATAGGCAGGAAGAACATCCTGCAAGAATTAACATAGCCCGGTGATCAAAGGTAATTGCCCTAATTGTTTATACTGGGGACAGGAACCAAGGAACTGAGTGTTTTTTTAAGTGTGATACTTCACACTTACAATGGAAGCCAAGAGCTGCTTCAAAGAGATTTTGCTAGACAGCTCGGCGCCTTGAGTGTAAGAGAAGGGTTAAAATGGTATATAAGTCAGAGTCACCCCTTACTCAATTGTCTTCATGTGTCCTTCATGTGTCTTCATGATCTGCATGTATTGCTGTGATGTCAACTGAATTATGGAAGAAATGGCCCATCCTGTGTCCTGATGGCTTTCTTGTCCTAACCTTTAAGTAAGTGTCCATATTTTGTCTGTTATTTGTATATCTCGTGTGTTCACCTTTTTCAAGGAATAAATTATATTTTATCATATCTAAGTCTCATCCGGTTCAACCCAGTTATATCTTTGGGTGTGTACTATTAATAGCCTGTCACAAAGCTCCCGTCACATATATATACAGTGTTCGACAATTCATTATAACCACACGCCCGTGGCGAGTGGATTTAAGCTGCGGCTCTGAATTCCCCTGCTCGAGCCAAATTTTTTTTTTTTTTAAATAATCCCCCTCCCTGATTGGGTTAACGCGGGGAAGAGGGCCGGCAGGCAGCTCTGGGTTAGCCACTTCCCCCAATCTCCCCCTCCGGCCCCTGATCTCCTCCCCCCCTGCCCCCGATGCCCGCCCGGGGGTGTCTGCCACCTGGGATGCGGGAGATGGGCGTGTGGGGGGGGGGGGTTGTGTTGCGCGGCTGTGCACGTGGGTGGGGTGGTGGTGGGTCCAGAGAGAGAGAGAGTCACCACAAGTACCCAGTCAGTCACCCACCCTGTCAGGTCAGTCACCTACCCACCCACCCAAGTCAGTCACCTACCCACCCAAGTCGGTCACCTACCCACCCACCCAAGTCAGTCACCTAAAGTCAGTCACCTACCCACCCAAGTCAGTCACCTACCCACCCAAGTCAGTCACCTACCCACCCAAGTCAGTCAGCTACCCACCCAAGTCAGTCAGCTACCCACCCAAGTCAGTCACCTACCCACCCAAGTCAGTCACCTACCCACCCACCCAGTCAGTCATCCACCCAGTCAGTCAGTCAGTCAGTCATCCACCCAGTCAGTCATCCACCCAGTCAGTCACCCACCCAGTCAGTCAGTCACCCAAGTGTCAGTCAGTCACCCACCCAAGTGTCAGTCAGTCACCCACCCACCCAAGTGTCAGTCAGCCACCCACCCAAGTGTCAGTCATTCACCCACCACCTCACCCACATACTCTCGCTCTCCCTGTCACCCTCTCTCTCTCTTGCCCTCTCTGTCGCCCTCTCTCTCGCTCTCCCTGTCACCCTCTCTCTCTCTCTCACTCGCTCTCCCTGTCACCCTCTCTCTCTCTCGCTCTCCCTGTCACTTTCTCTGTCACCCTCTCTTGCTGTGTTTCTCTGTTACCCTCTCTCGCTGTGTCTCTCACCCACACTCTATGTCTATCTCACACTGGATCTGGATCTCTTATTTACCCTATATATCTTAACTGCCGTATACTACACCGAAATAACCTACACTGCTTTATTCCAGCTCTGACTCAAGCTTCACACGGAAGACATCGGAACCCCCCCTAACCCAGAAGACAGGTAGGGAACACCTCCTCTCCAATGTATAACATTGCGGGAATGTGGGTACCTGGACATTGAGGGACTGCGGATCAGGTAAGATCCCAGGCGGGATTGCTGTTTTAGATATTGTGAAGCGGGAGCATCCAGGCACTGGTTAAGGGGCTCAGGAAACTAGTCATTCACATCTGGCTTTTATTTCTAGATCACACACACACACACACACACACACACACACACACACACACACACAACGACTAAATTGTAGGATAATGTAATACAATAAATACATTTATGTCAAAAAGGAATGTTGTTCTGCCTAGGAATTTATTAAATGTATTTAATTTATATATTTTATTTTAAAGCGGGGCTGGGGGCGGGACTAGGGTTGGGGCGGGACTAGGGGCGGGGTTGGGGGCGGGACTAGGTAGCGAGTAGATTTTTTGGTTCGGTGAGTAGATTTTTGGGTGATTTGTCGAACACTGTATATATATATATATATATATATATATATATATATATATATATAAATACACAGTACACGTGTGTGTATACATGTATGTGTAGACATAATATATATATATATAGATACACACACCATATATACATCCATTCATACACATACAAGTATACACACACACACACATACATGTATATATTAGTGATGTACCGGGTACCTGGAAACTACCCAGACCCGGCAATATTTTCAGTACCCGGACCCGGCACCAGGGGGCTGGATCCCGGTGCTGGGAAATTTACGTTCTCCTCTTACGATCTTTACGATCCTCCTCTTGGAGAATGGTAGTAGCAGAGCAGCATAAGACATACCTGCAGCCGGTGGTGGAGGGTGAGGAGGACAACGGTGACATACTGGTGGCGGTGGGAACAGCAGAAGACATCCTTCAGTCGGTGGCAGCACACAGCGTAATTCTTCAGCCGGTGGGAGCAGCAGAAGACATCCTTCAAAGCCGGTGCTGGTGGGAGCAGAGGAACATGTGACTGGAGCAGGAGTGTTACCATTGGACAGCTGGGGAGGAGCTTCCAGTGCAGCTCCTCGTCGGTTGTCATATAGTAACGCTCCTGCTCCGGTCACATGTTCCTCTGCTCCCACCAGCACTGGCTGTGAAGGATGTCTTCTGCTGCTTCCACCAGCTGAAGAATTACGTCTGCTGCCACCGCCTGAAGGATGTCTTCCGCTGCTCCCACCGCCACCAGGATGTTGCCGTACTCCTCCTCACCCTCTGCCACGGTCCTCCTTACCCTCCGCCGCCGGCTGGATAATAAATTTTTTTCTTCGGGTCATTTTTGGGACTCGGTACAACACTAGTATATATACACACACATCTAGGGTTGCCAGGTGGCTTTTCCAAAAATATTGGACACAATGGTGAAACGTGCAGTGGGCTCGAGAAAAGTCAAAGGGGAGGTATGTTATTTATAAATTATCTGACCGTTACGGCATTTTTTCAAAATTTCACTCCCAAGTTTGCACTAATTTGCACCATTTCATATTCTATTTCGTCAAAAATCCTGGGCGCTCCATCTCCACAACACTCTCTCCAGTATTTTTTACGAAATAGAATATCAAATGGTGCAAACTGAAGCGACATTTTTTTTTTAAATTATGTAACGGTCAGGTCATTTATAAATAAGATATCTTCAGTCATACAGGCTCATGGCGAGCAATACTGATCTTAATGCTCCTCCCACAAATTCCAAGATTGTTACACCCCACTTCATCCTCACCCTCTCACTCCCCCCTCAGCCTCTCTCACCACCCACTCCCATCCTCTCCCCACCCATCCATCGTCCTCTCACCCTCACTCCCCTCATTCTTTCACCCCCCCCTTCCCTCATCCTCTCACCTCCCTTACCTCATCCTCTCACCTCCCTTACCTCATCCTCTCAGCCCCCTCTTCCGCTCAGTCCCCTCTTCCTCTCAGTCCCCTCTTCCTCTCTCCCCCCCATCCCCTCTTCCTCTCTCCCCCCCATCCCCTCTTCCTCTCTCCCCCCCATCCCCTCTTCATCTTTCACCCCCATCCCTTGTTCATCTCTCACCCCCTCCCCTCTTCCTCTCTCCCCCCATCCCCTCTTCATCTTTCACCCCCATCCCTTGTTCATCTCTCACCCCTCCCCTCTTTCTCTCTCACCCCCTGCCTGTCATTCTAACCCTCCCTGTCATTCTCACAGCCACAGAAAACACACACACACACACACACACACACACACACACACACACACACACACACACACACACACCAGGACAAAACAGAACAAATACACACAGGACAGCCACAGAAAACACACACAACAGGACAGTCAAAATATACACACACACCCCTCTCACCGCTCCATTCTGTTTCCTCCTCTCCTTTGTCCCACCACCAGGCTCCTGAAACCACCTCCCGATTGGCTACTGCTGGGTAATGCAGCTTATCAGGATGCAGGAAGCTTCGCTGCCCCCTAGCAACAGCTCTGCTCGGAGAAATCCTGCGGCCCCAAGCCAGTCAGGTCAGAGAGGTAATACCGGACACATGCATGTTCAGTATTACCTCTAATTTTGTACTGAATAGTGTCCAAATACAGGACAGTCCGGTATTAATACTGGACACCTGGCTTTGGCAACCCTACACACATCATAGATACATCTATTTATATACCCACACATCATTTGTACATACGCAAGTAGACACACACATCATAATCATCATCATCATCATATATGCGCATACAAGTATCCACACACACATCATTTATACACATACCTTCCCATTGCCAGCACACTGTAGAGGAAAGGATTTTCAGGAGCCAGCCAAGGAGAGCAGGACCTGCAAAGTGAGCTCTGCAGCACCACCTAATGCCTGGAATCACTGACTGAGCCACCTGTGCTAAAGCGGAAATATACTTAAAATCTGCTATGTTGGTGACCTTTGAGGACTGGAGTTGGCCACCCTCGGTCTAACACATTGTCTCTCAACCATCTCCTCAACCCAGGGCCACCGACAGGGGGGGGGGGCAACCGGAACAAGTGACGCCTGCGGGGTCGGCAGGGCCCTGGCGCTCCCCAGCTGCAGACCCTCCTCCACACTGACTGTCCCACACCGGGCCCTCTGATGTTGCTGCACGTCGGAAGTTGGGCCAAGCTTACTTCCGGCGCACCGACGTCAGAGAGGCCTGTCGCGTGGCAGTGGTGGAATCTTGGCGTGGAACAGAGTGAGGAGGGAGGCCTGCAGCTGGGGAGAGCAGGGGCCCGACGGGTACCACTTTGTCCGGCCGCTGGGCCCCCCACAGCCACAAGCCAGAGGCTTGACACATGAGACCAGCCCCAATGTAAGAGTGTATATGTACTGGGGGGGTTTATATGTTTTTTTTTGTTTTTTTTATACAGTATATGTATTGGGTTTTTTGTGTGTGTATTGTTATTTTTTTTTTACATGTATTTGTTTTAGTTTTTATATGCATTGGTTTTTGTGTATGTATTTGTTTTTTTTAAATATGAATTTGTTTTTTTTATATCTATTGGGGGTTTTGAATATGTATTTTTTTTATATGTATAGTTTTTTTATAATATGTATTATTTTGTTATATATGTATGTGGGTTTTTTTTAAATTTTTTGTATATATTTGGGGGAGAGGGGTGGGGGCGTTTGTATATATTTGGGGGGGGGGGGGTGGGGATTTTTTTTAATTGGGAGGTGGGGTTTTTTGGTATATATTTTGTGAGGGGGGGAGGGAATGAGTGTAAGGAGGGGGGTTGAGTGGGGTAATTGACCGAGGGGGTTGGGGGCGGGGGGAGAGTGAGAGAAGAGAGGGGTGAGTGAGGAAAAGATGGAGTAAGAGTGAGACTCAGGGGAGAAAAATATATGTCGGGTGGGGGGGCAGGGATTGAGTGAGAATGGGGTAATTGATGGAGGGGAGAGAAATACATGGGAAGAGGGAGGGAAATAGAGGGGGCTTGCGAGGTGTGAAATCGGGGTGGGGGCTCGCAACTCTGCCGATTGGGGGCGGGGGGTGCCCCGGGAAATCTATCTGCTGCCCTGCCTCAGCCAGTCCAGATTTTGGGAATAACCAGTGAATTATCAATATTACTGTAACAGGGGACTTATCCCTGTTCACAAATGTGCCTCTAATCCAGCAGTGTGGTGGTTAACTGCTGGTAGGCAATTGACTAACACCACCTGGCTGATTACAGGTGTTAGAAAAAGCCTGCCTCTGAGACAGGAAGAGAGATTCCTTAGTCCACAACTGGGCTGAACCAAGGAAGGACAGATGTCTTGAGCGGCAAGCTGACAACAAGACAAAGGGGACAAGATTCTAAACTTGGAGCCTGACATTGCCTTAGCACACAAGGGTGCGGATCCAAGAGAGCAGAGAAGCTTCCCCTACAGCAACCCAGCTAACAGATAAGACTTTTCATATAAGACTATTATCTATGTCTATCTATATATATGAATGTCTCTATGATTTGGGCTGGTGAATCGCTGGGCTAACCACGCAGTTAAAGAGAACTGGATTACTAGTGTGTATATATACTCCAGAGTGGAGCGGATTTTGTTTGCTTATTTACATGTTTGCTGTGTTTAAAGCAACAGGCGCAATAAAGCCTTATTTTAATTTCACCATAAAACAGTCTCCATTGCATACCTCTGAACACGTCTCTTACATATGGTGTCAGAAGCGGGACGAGAGGTGGCCCTTGAAGTTAAAAGGGGCCCTGGAGATTGCCTGTGAAATTATTTTGTGCTTTTTGCCTGCATACAGTTTTACAAACAGCCTGAGCAACAAAAACAAAGATTCACCTGCAGCAGAGATCAGAATTAAAGGGATACACATCCAGGCAGGAAATCTACACTGCACTGACCAAAACCACAGATGGACTCTCTTCCCCGATTCCAAGAGGAGAGAGAGAGACTGTGCTGAAGCAGGTAAACCTTACTTGCCTATCACAATAAAGTGTAATATGGTTGTTGAAATAGGGGCTTTGCCTTCCAGCCGTAGTCAGGGTTCAAGAAGTGAGTTAGCGCTTCAATAAAAGGAGCTAGGCTTTGTTTTTATTGTTTTCTTTAAAAAAAAAAAAAAAAAATTGTGCTGATGCAGTGTGTACAGATGGTGACCCACAAGCGGTACTGATTCTGCAAGTAAAGGCTGCCACACCGCATAGGACTACCAGCTGTGAATGGAGTATATGCAGAAAAGTGTGAAAATTGATGCAAGACTGTGCTGAAGCAGGAGAATTTCTGCAAACAATTGCTGAGTGTTGTCACCCTGCCAGGAGTGAAAGAAATATTCCACTGCAAATAATATGTTTTTTTTCTGCAAGTAAAGTCTGTCTATGTATCTTGGGAATAAAACAGGCACCCAAAGTGTGAAGAGTGAATGCCATAATACCCAAAGATGAGACTGAAAATTACTGAACTCAAGCAGAAAACCACATTATTTTCCTGAAGCGGAGGAATTTCACCTAGCAAGTAAATGGTGTAAAGCAAATAGAAGTTTTTACTTAGCAACTGCACATCCAGTATACCTAATGAGAAAGAATGCGTGCACAGTACTGCTGATGTTTTAAAACTTACTAAAGGAAAAAAAAAGTCTTGGAGATGCCTGTGAGAGCTATAACCTCTACAAGCAAAATATGCCTACCGGTAGGACTATCACAAGCTGGGGTTCTAGAAAATACACTGGCAAAAGCTGCAATAGCGCCTTCAGAGGTCAGGAAGAAAAATACATCTGATAGCCCCAAAATGGAGGACAAGATGCGGGGCGTTCCTGTAATGAACCCTGCCCCATGGAAGAGTGGCCCTTCCAGTCCGATCAGGAGGAAGACATCTCTTACGGGGAACCCGAACCGAGTCACACCGGTACGAACTGAAAAGACCGCTCCCTATGATGACGAATATGATCGGCAGGAGAAAGAGCGGGAGCAGCGGATCACTGAATATTTCCGTCAGCTAATACAGTTGCAAGAAAAGCATGGTGGATCCAGTGAAGCTGCTAAAATTTCAAATGAAGATGGAGACCCCAGTATCCCTGAGGGGACGGAGTCATCCAAAACAAAAAGGCGAAAAAAGAAAAGCGGTTCTTCACGTACCGTGCAAGGAACAGACACGTCCGCAGATCCCGCGGAGAAAAAGGGGGACCGAGATGCCCTGCAGCCTACAGAAAATGGAGGATTCGTCATGCGAATGACCAAATATCCAGAGGGCCCAAGGCAGAAGTCGTGTAACCCAAAGAAGTGTCTGTCCGGTGCCAACAGTGAGGAACCCTCAATCAACCATCCCAGGGAAGCGGAACTGGAACCAGTGAGTGACGATCCCTTGATCAGCCCTGAAGATGCCCTGAAAATGCCCTGAAAATTGCCAGGCGTGACTGTGATCTGCTCCGGGAACAATTGAAACTGAAGAAAGATGGTTACGCAGAGCTACTGAAAAATAACGTGGAGCTACAGAAGAATGTGCTCACGATGTACTCTTTGGCCAGGACAGAATTGGACGATCTCAAGACTGAGCTAGATACTGCAAACTATTACCGCCATGGATGAAAAACCTTAGCCAATCTGATAAAATGATGGCTAAGCGGAAGTATGAGGAGGCACTGAAGGAGATTACAGTCTTTCAGCAAGATGTTCACAATCTTCGCGCAGCACTGGATGCCTCACAGCATGAGATCAACAGCGGCCACACAAAACTGGAAGTCTCCAGAAAGGAACTACACAGTCTCGCTGACGAGCTGGACAATTCTAAAGAAACTATTGTCAATCTTAATACAGATCTCAAAGTCTCTCAGAAGGAACTTCAGACCCTTAACCTAGAGAAGGAAATCTCACACCAGGAGACTGTCATTCTCAAAGCAGATGTGCGTAAATGGAAGGAGGACTACATGGAGGCCCTGAAAATTACAGAGACTGCAAAAAGAGAAAATTTAAGACTGAAAGAAGAGAATTCTCATTTTACAGACCACATCAAGGAAAAAAATGAAAAGCTGCACGAGCTTAAAGAAATAAATAAACTTTTGGAAGAGGAAAAGTTTGAAGCAGAGCACCGACTGCAGTACGCACCTCCAGAATGCTGAGGAGAAGCAGCAAACTCTGCAGGAAGACAATCTGCAGGCTGAAAAATAAATAAAAGTGCTGCAGGAACGTCTGATTACCAAGTATGTCCCCGCAAAGCAGCATGAGAAACTGAAGGCTACCCTGAGCATCACCAAAGACTCGCTAGAGGCCAAGCTTAGAGCCCAGGTGACTCGGCACAAGAGGGAGCACAAGAAGGTCCAGAAACTGAGGCAAGTAACTGTGGCCCGAGCAAAGAAATTCACAGTGCTTCACAATACAATGAAAATGTGGAAGCAAGCTCAGAGAAAGCAAAGTGCGCAGATAAATTCCCTGAGAAGAGACTTGCAAGACGCACTCAAAAAAACAGGGATCTCTCATGGATGGGATTACAGTACTACAAGGACAAGTATTAACCTTGACCAAGCATCAGTATCCCACAGCCACAAAAACCCAAAGGAAAAGGGGTACAGTGAGAGCTGGCAGCACCGCTCGCCTAAAAAACAAGGTTGCAAAGTATGAACCACCTAAACAAGCACTAGCTAAACCTTCAGCCACCGAACAGGCAACAAAAAAAGGTATACGTGCAGAATCAAAACCAGAAGAAACCTTAGCTGATGAAGCTGAAAAGATGGGACATTCTCTGGAAGTGGATGTGGAATTGCAACTCAATCCCAAAGAAGCTGAACTAGCAACTCCATTGAGTGGAAAAAGTGCAGAGAGACAGCTTCAAGAGCGGAAAACTTAAAGGGATATTCTTAAACGCTCTGCAACTGTTGCCATACAGTCGACCTACAATAAGAGGAGTACCCGACGCAAGGGAAATCTCATGACCGCGCACGCAGTAAAAAGACTATTCTTGGAAAAAGTCCTCCTCGAGCGACTGAGAAGTGCTGATCTCAAGCACCTTCGGGAGGAGATACGAATAAACTGGAGAAAGGGCTCCAATCCCAGCGGGACTGAGGGTTCTCTTCCTCCATCCACTCTCATTCGAGTCACAGAGATAGCTCAAATGAGTGGAAGGATGCCCGAGCTTCCCACAAACGGGGGAGGTATGTAACAGGGGAATTATCCCTGTTCACAAATGTGCCTCTAATCCAGCAGTTTGGTGGTTAACTGCTTTTAGGCAATTAACTAACACCACCTGGCTGATTACAGGTGTTAGAAAAAGCCTGCCTCTGAGACAGGAAGGGAGATTCCTTAGTCCACAACTGGGCTGAACCAAGGAAGGACAGATGTCTTGAGCGGCAAGCTGACAACAAGACAAAGGGGACAAGATTCTAAACTTGGAGCCTGACATTGCCTTAGCACACAAGGGTGCAGATCCAAGAGAGCAGAGAAGCTTCCCCTACAGCAACCCAGCTAACAGATAAGACTTTTCTTATAAGACTATTATCTATCTATATATATATATGAATGTCTCTATGATTTGGGCTGGTGAATCGCTGGGCTAACCACGCAGTTAAAGAGAACTGGATTACTAGTGTGTATATATACTCCAGAGTGCAGCGGATTTTGTTTGCTGATTTACATGTTTGCTGTGTTTAAAGCAACAGGCGCAATAAAGCCTTATTTTAATTTCACCTTAAAACAGTCTCCATTGCATAGCTCTGAACACGTCTCTTACAATTACCTACATATACTTATGTGAATGTGTGATTCAATATCACTAAAACAAAGCATGACTGGTGTTGAGAAACACTGTTCTAACCGCTCTGAACATGGGACATGCAACTTAATGTATATGTAATGTGCAACAGGCATCATATTATGTTTTGATATATAATTGTACATATGATAAATATGGTATGTATATAATAATTTATATAAATGTTTGCTGGTGATAAAGTGGCAATCTGCACTGCTCAACACACAATAAGATATATTTTAATTACCACTTAGATTGTAAGCTCTATGGGGCAGGGTCTCCCAATACCTTTCATTCTCATTTACTTGCCACACTTGTTTGTTCTTTATTTCTACCGGTTTCCATGAATTTGTAATGTACGGCATACACTGCTGGGGCCAGTGGTGGGATTCAAAAATGTTAGCAACCATTTCTCTCTCACCTTCCCACCTTTTCATAGTGAAAAATCACCATCATCAGCTTCTCCCCCTCATCATCATAAGCTTCTCCCCTCATCATCATCATATCTCCCCCAGTCCACCTCATCGTCCTCCCCAGTCCCCCTCGTCATCCTCCCATCTCCTCCAATCCCCCTCGTCATCCTCCCATCTCCCCCAATCCCCCTCAATCCCCCTCAGCATCCTCAGATCTCCCCATCACATCTCCCCCAGTTCTCGCCCTCACATCTCCCCCAGATCTCTCACTCATCTCCCCTTCATATCTCCACCATATCTCTCCCATATCTCCCCCAGTCCCACTCACATCTCCCCCAGATATCTCCCTCAGATCCCCCCCCTCACCTGTCCGGGTGGCGGGCGGCATCTCCCAGCATGCTCCGGCATCGCATGTTCCCCCTGCAAATCCTCTCAATATGTCTGCGTGGCGTCACATGGCACCGTATTGCCATGACAACATGACACTGCGTAAGGTCATGATGTCACGTAGCGGCCTGTTGCCATAACAACGGGGTGTTACGTGGCTTTCCCGTTGGCATGGCAACGCGGCGCCTTTTGACGTTACGTGGCCATATTGAGACGATATGCAGGGAAAAGATGCTGGTAGACGCCATCTGCCGGCCGCCACCCGGACAAATGAGAGGATTAAGCACTGGTTCGGCGAACTTGTGAACATGTGAAATTATAGTAACAGGTTCGCACGAACCGGCAGAATCCCACCACTGGTTGGGGCTATATAAATAAAATGATACATGAATAGATACTCTATATTCTCTTTTTGAAATTGCAGATCTCTCTCTCTGCATCCCTGATTTCAGTATTTCGGACATACCAAGCCGATAGAAACAGGGCCCCTGGGGTTCATACAGCCAGTAAATAAAACCAAATAAATGTCAGCATTTCATGTTTGCAGTTCTTGCAGTTAAGGGTTTGAAATCCATTTCTTATGTAGAAGTTGTAGCTCAGCTTTTTGTAGTTAAGTCTTTTTTTTATTTGAACTACAAAACAAAAATGAAAAATGTTACAGAAGGTGTGCTGTGCATTCTAATACATCAGTGATCCCCCAACAGGGGGTTCATGAGGTGTCTGCAAGGGGTGCGCCAAAACAAATCTATAAAGGCAGATCACAGGTGGTATAATGGGTTCTCCATTGGATTGACTTCATGCTTAATAAGTCCAAAACTGTATCTCCGTGTGGGTCATACAGTTTTCAGTTACCACGGGAGCTTCCAAAGTGCCTTTGTGCCAAAGTTAGCCGCTGCAAGGTATTGTGGGGCGTACCTTTGGAAGCTCCTGTAGTGATTGACAGCTATGCCACCCACGGTGCCGCACACACTGATTGTGCAGAACTTGCGAAGTGTGTGTTCCCCCCATGAACTCGGGACCTGTCCGTCAAACGGTTCTGTTAGCAATATTTTAGTGAGAAGGCAATAAGATGAATTAGTTAGGGCTTCGTGGAACTCATTTTTTCTAGCAAGATGTGCACAATGTAAAAAAGGTTAGGAACCACTGTTCTCCAAAATGCATATCATATATTTAATATGTACATATTATGTATTGTACTTGTTTTCTATTGGAATCTGCCCTCTTCTCTTCCTCGGGAACAAGAGATTCATAGACCATGGTATGGAAGTGTGGAATCATGCCTTGTATACTCCCTGTACTATAACACATATTGGAATTCTAGATCACTAAGGATTATGATATTTGTATACAGTATGTAAGGGTGAGACCTGTCACCAGAAGATCATGTTGACTAGCACGGAGAGGAAGAAAGAGACCAGCGTTTGAATGAATTAGATGTCATGTTCACATGGAAGACAACATATACAATATTAAACATTTTCTAAAACAATACTGTCTCCCCTATGTAAAAGACAATCATTGGCTTGTTTACAAATCAGCTTCTTCAAAATTAAAAAGAAACATCACACACACACACAAAAATAAGGAAAATACAAAGTGTCATCCTTGCATTGCCAGAAGGGGGTCTGAGGCTATTTTACCATAAACCTATCTGGCACTGAAAGTGTTAGACAGGGGTTCTCAACTCCAGTCCTCAAGATCCCCCAACAGCTCAGGTTTTAAGGATATCCCTGCTTCAGCACAGGTGGCACAATTAGTGGCTCAGTCTAAGCCACTGATTGAGCCACCTGTGCTGAAGCAGGGACTGATTGAGTCATCTGTGCTGAAGCAGGAATATCCTGAAAACCTGACCTGTTGAGAACCCCTGGGTTAAGACGATCAACTGGTGTAATGTATTAAAATAAAATACTGTTGGTATTTACTCTCAAACATATAAAAAAAATACTATAACGAAATAGAAATTATATATATATTAGAATTTGTAAGTATTCTGCGTATAGAGGTACTTTAGAGGTTAAGACAAAACAAGCAAAAAAAATTGTAATCTCAAATAATCTGCAGATACTGTAATCTATCTTCTACATCAATATATATATATATATATATATATATATATATATATATATATATAAATATATTTAAAATAAACCATGCACAAATAATACTGCCAACCAAATATCAGTTACATTCTGCTCAGGGGGTTTCCAGGGTTCTATGTGAAGTTGTGTGTCATTGCAGTACGGTATATGGTTTCTTGGGGAAGGGGCTGTAGTGTTGACAAAACAAATTAATGCTTGAGTACAACTCTGCAAATTGTACTGCTGCCCATTTTAGAACCTCTGTGGGCAAAGTGCTTAAGGCACAGGTTCTCAACTCCAGTCCTCAAGACCCTCCAACATGTCAGGTTTTCAGGATATGCCTGCTTCAGCACAGGTGGCTCAATCAGGCTCTGCTTCAGCACAGGTGGCTCAATAAGCGTCTCAGTCTTTGACTGCCACCGTGCTAACGCATGGAGATTGTTAAAACCTGACCTGTTGGGAGGGGTCTTGAGAACTGGAGATGAGAAACCGTGACTTAAGGAGTTGTCACTTGGTTGAACAATGTTAACATCTGAAGTCAATCTACACTTTTTGTTTCTTAATATATCAAAAGATTGAAGTTTTTTTCCCCTTAACATTTAACAACCAGCCATTGTTTGGTTCTTTTTTAGATATGAATTGCAACATGTTCAAAACAAGAAGTCCAGTTGCACACGCAGTATGCTCTTTTGCTTGTCATTACCCAGAGTCCTTGTCTGCAGTTCAATCACTGTAATATGTGACATGATCATATTTGAGTAATTAATGAAATGCTTATGAAGAAAACTACTATGTCATTCCTGTAAGAACACCTATTGGTTCTCCTCCTTTGTGAAAAGCACAGCCATAGTCTTCACTTTTTTTCAATCACTTTAGTTGTTGGAGGTGTGGAAATGAGCTTTATAGATTCCTGCTACAGAAATTTAAGTGGGTCTCTGACAAAGTGGGTGTTAGAAATCGAAATGCAGAATTTAAGTTGAGAATTTATTAACTGAATAGCATAGCCTGCAGTTTAGTGAATGAGTCCTAGAAGCCTGTGTTACACTGTCTCCGGGAGACTGAGGTATATACTGTATTTGTAGTAGGTGAATAAAAACCCTTTCAAATACAGTATGAGAACTCTTTTGTGGTAACAAAAACAATACCTGGTTTGTATTTTTTTTTTTTTGAAGTGTTATATACTTGTTTTTTTCCTTTGCTAAGTGAGGTGATACTTTGCAAATGTATTGTAGCACAGATATGTTTTGGAAATTACCTGCACAGTGTTAACTATACATCCTGCCTTACAAAACGATAACTGGCTATTGTATGTTGTTTGTTTACTAAGCAGCTTTCCTATGGCATTTTAAAGATAAATAATTGATTATTCAGTAATATTTTTAGCTCAAAGACATTAATTGGCATGTTTTGTTATCAGATTTTGGAAGGCAATACTGGTATTTCCCAGAAAGTTGATATGTAAGTTATCCACTTCCAAATAGTTATCCCAAATCTGTTAAACACTGTTGTCGGGATTCGCAAATGTGTAGTACTAATAGTGCAGAAATGCCCAGAAACGCCCATTGACTTGAATGGGAGTTTCTGCACGTTAATGCATGATTGACACTAAGGCCTCTGTCCCAGTGATAGCGACCGCGTGCGCGATGTGGCATGCACGGCGCGAACAAGAGACAACCCTCTATGAGGCCGGCCCCAGTCAGTCCGTGCGCGCATGCTCAAAGCACGATGGCCCAACCACATTGCCAAAAGACAAGAAATTTGTTTTTTGGCACGGCAGCAAAGCAATGGATACGACATAGCGGCGGTTTAGCCAATGAGGGCGAACCAGCCGCGTGACATCATGGCCGCCCCCCGTCGCGAGCAATCAGAAGCCCACTGATCGCTTCAGAAACGGGTGGACGTGTCGCGAGGCGCCCCAACATGCGCGCGCACTGACTGGGGCCGTAGCCTAACACACTTTCATGAATAACACACTGTGTTCAGTATCATACTGTTTTGCAAACCAGAGGTTAAAATGCACAAGAGGTTAAAATGCACAAAACAAAGAAATAATACATGAAAATGTGCCTGTTCTAATGATAAATCAGCTCACATCTTAAACACTGTAGCTATTTGAAGAATACTCTGAAGGTTTGAAATAAGAGGCAATTCAAGGAAGAAAAGTTGTTTCATGAACGAAAGACAATGCAGATTGCAAACTGTACATATATGAAGTGGCTTGGCAACTCACTAGACCATTGAAGCCAAGAATATACAAAAATAGGGACCTGTTATTACTTCCTTACTATTGTAAAAGGTAAGTTATAACTGCTTTATCTTTCAATGCTATGTGAGGTAGTGTGATGGGTCAGAGGTACAAAAGCAGAACAATGACCAGATATTTCTGAAAACATTAATGGGGGATATTCATTAAGCTCTGAGAAGAGATGTCTGAGCAATTAAGCTCCAATACCATTTATCAGTCTAGTGACTGCCTCCCTCTCCCCCTCCCCCAATGGCTCATAAAAAAAAAAAAAATAGAAAACATTTTATATAACGTGGATACAATTTACAGCACAAGCAGTTGTAGTATTTTATAATTCAACTCTTCGCTTCGTTTTGTTCAGAGAAACCAAAGCTTGACCAGTCTCCTGTTAGATTTTTGCTACTCATTTTTTTTATCCAGTGTGCTGTTTTGTTCATAGTTGTCATTTTTAATCTGCATTGTTTGTGAGACATTGATGTTGAATTTGCTTGAATTGCAAATGCGTCTTTTCATGTTGCTATGCAACTAAAAACTGATCCTGACCAGTAAAATGTAGATTATGTAGAGCTGGTGATCTATATTTTGTGTGGTTTATTGATGCATGAAAACTATAAATGATGGATTTGATATTAAACTAGGCTGACGTGGTCTCATAGGGATTTTGTACATGGTGTCTGCAGTAGTGGTACAATGAACTGTAACACTTCCTTGAATGTTACTGTGTATGAGAAGGCTATTTATTTAAACTATGAATATATCAATAGCATAGAAAGCTAGGATCCAGCATTTTTACTGTCCGTTTTGCTCATATTCTCCCTGTTTCCTGGAACTTGCAAATGGTTTTTTTTTTATTTATTTTTTTTAAACATTGCTTTTTATGAATGTGGCCTGGAAAAAAATGCTTAATAATGTTTGCAAAAATAAAATGCAATAGCTTCAATGTAACCTTTCTGATCTTTAAACAGATCATTTTTGTTATTTCTGCACCATCCTCTGTCATTAATTCTTGTTGATGGTCATCAAAAGGTCCTTAAAAAAAAAATGCTTTAAGCGCCAACACCATTTTAATATGGTCACCCCTGTGAAAGCGATATTATATCTAAGCTAACAATTTTCAGCTTTTGCAATAAAAATATGCAGAATTTGCTAAACTTTTGGAGCCAGCACAAACAATTCGGATGTTATCCGGCCAGAGGATAATGCGCATTGTATTCCATTACCATTACTTTGACATAACCGGACATTCAATGTAATGTATTTAATTACATCAAGAGGATAAACCAGATAATGACCATGATAGTGCCACAGCCCTTTTGGCTAGACGCGATCAGGTGACCTTTCCTCTGGGATTGAAATGTCACCTAGGTGACACGAACGGAAGAGTAGGGTCCTTCTCTCCAATTCAGATTGCTTTCACCGCTCATGTGTAGCAGTCAACAAGGTCTTCCATAGGCAATAAGCAGAGGTACATGATATAGCTACTATGTCATGGGGATCTAGGGTGCCGGCACTCGTAACATATCGACATCATAGGGCAACACTAATTATATGATTTAATTACTAGTTTAGGATGTGACAGAGTGGTGGATATAGTTACTATTCTCCCTGTACAACATAGCTGTCAGCAAGTAACAATTGGCACTATCCACTGGTGGTGATTGAGCTCGTTTTTTTGGGGGTTTTTTTGCAACTAAAACATGATTACTCTAAGTCAGGGTTGGGCAACTCCAGTCCTCAAGGGCCACCAATAGGTCAAGTTTTAAGGATATCCCTTATCTCTGCTTCAGCACAGGTGGTTCAATCAGTGGCTCGGTCTACGACTGAACCACTTATGCCGAATCAGGAATATCCTTAAAACCTGACCTGTTGGTGGCGCTTAAAGACTGGAGTTGCCCGTCCCTGCTCTAAGTGGTACTTAATGGTGGCAACTCATGTAACGGTTTCATTTTGTAACGTACATTTTTTTTTTTAACTCACAGCAGCTCAGTGGTTTGTCATCTTGATGAATCCCTTCCTAAATTTGTATTACTTCAAAAGCAACAGTCATCATATGGTTTCTTATAGCCATTCCCAAATTTGGATATGTGTAATAAAAAAACAGAAAGTAGGAACATGAACAAATTGCACTAATGCAGGTCAGCCTGCTTTAATATACCCAAACACTAAAAGTATATATCCTAGTGCTTAACAGTGTTGTGTGATGGTCTATATCTCGATGGCCTTCCAATTGCTCCCTCAAACTCTTGTTTTAACATGTATCTTACGCTATATATACCCTGCTAAAGCTTTTTCTTGAAGTACGTAGGTCTCAAAATGTTTACTACATATTGCTTATGTATAAATTCCGTATTTATTCTTAATGTTACATATGTTGTTCAGTTGTTTTTCCACTGACTGGGAAGGTGCGTGTATGAAATGGATCTGCCCCTCACTCATTCATACCATGATTCTGCCCCTCACTCATTCATACCATGATTCTGCCCAACATAAATGAAAGAAGGAGAAAGACCGCAAATGTGTCTGAGCTATACAAATGAGATGCAATACTGTCACAATGGTATAAAAAAATAAAAAGACCTACCTTCCAAAGCAAATAAAAAGACATAAACCTTCCTTTGTGTTCCATGTAAATCTATCCACAATGTGTATAAATACATTTTGTGTGTAAAAAAAAAAAAAAAAATCAATCTACACATTTTTTGACCCATCTACATATATACCTTCTCTATACCTCTCTCCAATGATTACAACACTATACAACCAGTCAGCATGTGTTTGTGTGTGTCTCTCAATGTAATAAGTACTGTTTATACATATAATTTGAAATGCCACAGACATCAAGATGTTCACACATCTGAAAGGGAAGTAAAGTCCAGTTTTACAGAATTAATTGTCCAATATTTCTTCTTGTGTCTTTTTCCCCCCCCCCATCTGGAACGATCTTGTACAATCCAGTTCAACTTGGTTTTACATACACTGGGCACATCCACACTTGATGGGCTTCTCCACGTCTTCCACAAAAGATGATCCATCGCTGCACTCAAATGTGTACTTCCTGCGTTTCATGCGCAATCCTGTGCAGCATCCTTGGCTGTGGCAGGAACCTCGGCACTCTACCCAGGACACAGTGCGTGTGGTTTGGCAAATGGCATACCCTCTCTGCACTTGGTGGTAGTCTCTGACCGGGTCACCTCTGCACTCTGACTCTAATATAAAGTAAATAGGAAACAAGTAATTTTTTTAATTAAAAAAAAAAAAGATAAAGCACGTTGGTGTGAAACGCGTAGGAGGGTCGACACCTTTTTTGTAATGTTAGTTGGGCAATAAATGTTTCCTTTTTATACCACCTGTCTCCCAATTTCTCTGGGCAGTGCGCTGCTTTATGCATTTTTTGCATATTCTCTGCTAATGCAAAGTGTACTTAATAGTGCTTATAAAAACATTAGATTTCTCAGATATTACAAATATAGTAAAGTCTTCAAAATGTTTTTTAAATTTTATTATCAGGGCAAAATGAAAATATGTTTTGTGCTTTGATGAGGGTCTCATTCTTTCTTTTAGACAAAAATATTTGCTTTATTAGTGTGATATTCAACCTATTTGTCTTGACATGTACGAGTTTTGCCATTAGATTATATCAGTATTGCACAGCAAGTAGAAAATGTTGTGGAATAACAAACCCACACAACTCCCCCCCCCCCCCACCCACCACCACCACCAAAACTGGTCTTGTATACCAGGGGTGCTCAACTCCAGTCCTCAAGCTCCCCTAAACGGTCAGGTTTTCAGGATATCCCAGCTCCAGCACAGGTGGCTCAATCAGAGGGTCAGACAGAGACTGAGCCTCTGATTGGGCTGCCTGTGCTGAAGCAGAGACTGAGTGAGCCACCTGTGCTGAAGCAGGGACTTATTGAGCCGCCTGTGCTAGAGCTGGGATATCCTGAAAACCTGACCTATGGGGGGCTTGAGGACTGGAATTGAGCACCCCTGTTGTATATGATAACATTTTGTTTCCAATGTGCTTTTAAACTACCTCATCTCTGTGTACAAATGTGTGTACTTATGGGATCAATGGATAAGAAAAACACAGAGGAAATCCTGCTGACCTTGATCGCAGACCTCTCCCACGTAGCCACTGTCACACTCGCAGTACGCCTCGCCCAGATCTGAGATCTGACAGCGACCGTGCTGGCACTGTAAACTCTTACATGGATTGTAGAGCTCTCCCTGCTGGTTACATAGGGCACCTTTATACCCATCCTGGCATAGGCAGCTGTAAGTCAGAGCATCAAGTGCCATGCAGGTTCCATGGACACATCTGTTAAAAGAAAGCTCATTACATGGGTGTAGAAATGTAGGCTCACAGCACTATACACAGGATGAAATATACCTAGTCATTTATATTGGAATGACACATGAGGTTAACTTTATTCCCTTACAGTTGGAATTTCATATTACTCTGACAGGATTGACTGCACAAATGTTCTGTATAGAACATGGTATCAAAAGTCAATTGTACACTTTAATGGAGTGAGACTTGTTCAGCTGAAAATTGAAACGACATAATATTTTTTAAGTAAAAACATGTGTTGACTTTATGAATTCCATGACTTCGTGTTACACCCTCTAGGGCAGGGGGGCGTGAGATTTCCAGGGGGGAGGGGGCGCAGTAGTTACAGAGGTCCCACGTTCACCCCCAAGGCATTTAAATTAAATGCTGGGTGACCTCACGGGGCCTCTGTAACTAACTTACCTTAGATCTCAGCGACGTGTTGTCATGGTAACCCGGCATCAAATGATGCTGCAGGGTCACGTGATGTTGCCATGGCAACGTGACGTCAAATGACCCCACAGCGTCATATACCGCCGAAGCCAAGCATGGGGGGGGGGGGGCGCAGGGGGAAAAGAATGCACACCCCTGCTCTAGAGTTTGCATTATACTGTAGCATCTTTATAAACCTATGAAAGTAGAATTAAGAACACTTAGGAATAGGAATTTGTGGGACTCTCCTAAACGGAGATAATTTTTTTCTTATCGTGTCTGTAGAATATCTACTTACTTGTGCCCTTGACATGGATTGTTTATCTGCTGATCACAGTGGGGGCCCGTCCATCCTGTCTCACAATGGCAGAGAGGTCCATTAGCAGTGTTGGGCTGACATATGCCATGAAGGCAAAATAGTTTCCGACATGGTTCACAGCCTGGCACAACTCCGGGCTTCATCTGGGTTTTAGTGAAATCTTGCAACTCATTGTTGATATAGAGGTTGCGGATGCAGCCATGAAAACTAGTCCCATTAAGGATCTGCCATAGCCTGAAAGCAGCCGAGTTAACGTCTACTGGCATACCTAAATAAGACCAACATTTTTCAAAGTTCTGCATGATGCTAAAGTCTACTAAACACAATGACGATCAATCATGAATCTAGAGCAGTGTTTTCAACCGGGGTTCCTAGGAGACCTTGTGTTCCTCCGGTCATCCCTAAAGGGATCTCTGCAATTTGCAGGTCATTTAAAAATTGTACCAAATACAGAAGAATTTACAATGCATCTGACCTCATACACGCTATTAGAGAGGGTTGAGGTTCCTTACAATACATCTGATCCCTGGGTTGGGGTTCCGCAGAATTTCACATAGGGTTCCTTAACCAAAAAAAGGTTGGAAACCACTGATCTAGCGTCTCATGAGGGCAATCAAGCATATTTAAAAAATAAAGTTGAGGAACAACTGCCAACTACTCTGTGGTCAAAGAAGAAAATGTGTAAAACCATTGTTGATAAAAAAAATATATATATATATATATATATATTTTTATCATGTAACTTGTATTTATTTATCTCTCGCTTTCATATAAAGGGTTTTGAAGAAGATGTATAATGATCCATGCAAACATTTATTTAAAAGTATAAAGATTGTAGCTTAAAGCACAGAAAAAACCTGGAGTAATTGCTAAAAAAAAAAAAACAGGATAAGAAAATGTCAGATGGTTCAAATTAGTATACAAAGACCAAAACCCAAATATACAGAGCTGAGCAAGCCGATCAGCAAGCATATAACTGAAAATGTAAGAAAATGTTTTTCTGATATGGTGAAGAAGACTATCAAAGATACAAGTTTAAATACGACTTATGATTGCAAAGAATCAAATCATCGCACTCAAGACGATGGATCAACAATAAAAGACTGTGCACTTATCATAAAGACACACATAACACAAGGCAAAATCCAGGAGAGGAAGAGCGAGAAGATACCACCAATTATATACCATGTTTTCTTCCAGAAGAAGTAGCAAAGGCAATATGATCCATTAAGAATGGGATGGCCCCCTAGGAAGATGGAATTACAACTGAAGTCTTCAAAGAAGCTGTGGCAGAAGTAAAGAAAATCCTTGCAAAACTCTTCAGATGCTGCTTGAAGAACAGGAAGATTAGTGAAAAAAGGAGTAATGCTATAGTCCTCCTCATCTAAGAAAGGAGACAAAGAAGAACTACAGACCAATTAG
Organism: Ascaphus truei; assembly: GCF_040206685.1. Taxonomy (NCBI): domain Eukaryota; kingdom Metazoa; phylum Chordata; class Amphibia; order Anura; family Ascaphidae; genus Ascaphus; species Ascaphus truei. The sequence goes on along the minus strand of NC_134490.1, from coordinate 65,462,117 downwards.
CCTATTTTCAATCAATGTAATGATCTTTAAGAAGATATTCACTTATCGGTAGCAACAGACCTTGGGCTTTGCCCAGCCTAGAGAACAAGCAAGACATTACAATGGATATAACACAATGGACCCCATCCAAATTGTACAAGAAGTGATAAATACGTTGTACCACTCATTTTAAAATTTATAGATTAGTAAAAAAAAACAAAAACAAAAAAACATTTGATTCCATCTACCTCAGCTATTTTAAATGCATTAAAAAGGTCAAAATATTAAAGCACTGTACATTTATATTATGAGGAACATTAATGAGTGCCATATCAACCATTAGACTACATAAAGATATGGATTAGAAAGGGTGTGCAACACTTGAATAATTGTTCAAGACATTGAATTAGGAAGAAACATGAATCACAATCAACAGTGAATACTTGTGTCTCCAAACAGCAAATAAGAATAAAAAATGCCAGAGCACTGCAAAGAGGGCTGGAGGCAAATAACACTTGAGTCGCTTATAGTTTGCAGACGACATTGCCGAAGCAAGTAAAAAGATGGGCCTCTATATGAATCTCAGCAAGATCACACAAATGGGTGATCTCTACAACGATGGCCATTCATGGAATAGATCTAGAAGAAGTTCTACCCTCGCCAGCAAGTATCAATGGATAGGAACCCTTAAAATGAAATCAATAGGAGAATGAAGATGGGATGGATAACCAAAAACAAGACAATCTTTCAAAAGAACCTACCACTGTGCCTTAAGAGGAAAGTTTTTGACCAGTGTTTTCTTCGTGTGCTCACATATGGATTTGAAACCTGGATCCTAAATGCAAAGATCATTCATAAGCTTCAGGCTCGAAGTAAGGAGAGACTTATGCTGAGTATTATCCGAAGAGACAGGAAAAATAATGAATGGTTTCAGAAGCAAACAGAAGTCTGTAATATCATCACAAGGGGGAAGAAATTAAAAAGGCAGTGGGTTGGATAAATGGCAAGAAGAAATTACTATTGCTGGACTAAGATAGTACTCAACTTGATTCCAAGGGGTATCAAAAAGACCAAGACGATGAAAAAAAGTAAGATGGGAGAATGAAAGTAGGAATTTTGTTGGAGCAATGTGGAAAAGAGTACCTGGAAGATTACTGGGAAGGCCTTTATCCAGCATTAGATGGGGCTGGAGATGGATAATTGATGTGTGTGTGTGTGTGTTTATATGTACATATATATATATATATATATATATATATATATATATATATATAAATAACAAAAACATATAAAATCACAGCGCCAATATTCACTGAAAGGTAAAGGTGTGTGCCAACTTCATGAGAGGTGGGTGGCTAATAACAATACAAACAGAACAAACACAAACAAGCAACATGTATGACAAGGAAAGAGGACGAAGGAAAGGGAATAGGAAACACAAGGAAAAAACGTGAGGAAGGAAAGCCAATTGAAATAATATGTAAAATAAAATAAAAAAACCTGAAGTAAAAATAAAACACTGGAACACCCGAACAGCTATCCACAGGAACAACCACCTTCCTCGAAATTTCTACAAAACCAAAAGGGATAGCGCAGGCTCCATAGTGTAAATAGTAAAGGTTTAATATACACAAGCTAAAAAATATGCACTCACAACAATGAGATAGAACATGTGCATCGGATAGAGCTCCAGTAACCCGTTCTTCATCTGTTGGTATGGAGCTGTAGTCCCGTGGCTGCACTAAGACTATTTTGTTCATGCAGCCAAGCACCTCAGTGATGTGCGTCTACTCAACGGCCCCCCGGCTGAACAGTACACGCTTACTCGGTTCCGCAGCACAACAGCTCCCATCCAATACAGAAAGGTACAGCAGAGAGGCTCCTGGTGCTACCAATAGCACCAGCACCCTTATACATTACGTCGCAAGTAAAACGGCGACTTCATCCATATCAACAGATGAAAAACGGGTTACTGGAGATCTATATCCTTTACTATTTACACTATGGAGCCAGCGCTGTCCTTTTTTGTTTTGTGTGTGTTGTGTGTGTGTGTAATATATATATATATATATATATATATATATATATATATATATATATATATATATATATATATATATATATACAGTGTTCGACAATCCTATGCATTTATACGCCCGGGGCGTGTGGATTTAACCTCCGGGCGAGTAAATATTGGCCCAAGCAGCACACGTGTTTGTTTTTTAAATTTTCCCTGCTCGCGCTGAAATTTTCCCTGCTCGCGCTGGAAAAAAAAAAAAAAAAACTCCCCCTACCTGACAGCTGATTGGCGCGCGCTCCCCGGTTTTGTGGACGCGCGGCCAGGCTCTATATGAGCCCGCCCCAACGAGCGGCCATTCTTTCTGCCTGGAGCTCTGTTGGAGGGTAAGTACTCTGCAATCTCTCCATGCTGCGGCCCCTCTGCTCCTTCCCTGCGATCTCCCTGGTCCCTACATGGCTCCCTACTCCCCACCGCGGCCCTCTGCTCCTGCCCTCTGCGCCTTTGCGTTAGCTCTGCTGTCCCCTGCTCCTGTCCCCTTCCCCTGCTCCTGTCCCCTGCTCCTGTCCCCTTCTGCTCCTGTCCCCTACTCCTGTCCCCTTCCCCTGCTCCTGTCCCCTGCTCCTGTCCCCTGCTCCTGTCCCCTGCTCCTGTCCCCTGCTCCTGTCCCCTGCTCCTGTCCCCTGCTCCTGTCCCCTTCCCCTGCTCCTGTCCCCTGCTCCTGTCCCCTGCTCCTGTCCCCTTCCCCTGCTCCTGTCCCCTGCTCCTGTCCCCTGCTCCTGTCCCCTGCTCCTGTCCCCTTCCCCTGCTCCTGTCCCCTGCTCCTGTCCCCTTCCCCTGCTCCTGTCCCCTGCTCCTGTCCCCTGCTCCTGTTCCCCTCCCCTTGATCCACCGATCGCTGCCCGGGGCGGGAGATCCCCACTGCTGCAGCCCGGTTGGCGTACGCAGGGGGGCCCTCGCCACGTGCCTCCCTCCCACCCGTCTCCCAAAACTTACAATATGCCCGCCAGCTAGCTTCATGACGGCAAAGCCACCGCATGAGGTGAGGTGGGGGGGGGGGGGGGGGGAAGGTGGATGTCTTCATGCCGCCCCCCACAAGCTTCATGCCGCCCCCACGAGCTTCATGCCGCCGCGGTCTGGGGGGAAGAAGCAGCCTGCAAAGCTGCTTGTCCCCGCACTGCGGGACATGCCAGCGAGGGGAGCAGGGCATCGCCGGATAAGGTAGCGGGGGAGGGGATGTAGCGGGGTGGTGGTGCTGGTCGCGGGCTTTCCCCTCTTCCGATCCCCCCCCCGTGTGTGTAGTGTGTGAGTGTGTGTGTGTGAGTGTGTGTGTGTATATATATATAGGAGAGAGTGTGTGTGTGTGTGTGTGTGTGTGTGTGTGTGTGTGTGTGTGTGTGTGTGTGCATATATATGTGTGTGTGTGTGGGTGTGGGTGTATGGGAGTGTGTGTGTGTGTGTGTGTGTGTGTGCATATATGTGTGTGTGTGTGTATGGGAGTGTGTGTGTGGGTGTGGGTGTGGGTGTATGGGAGTGAGTGTGTGTGTGTGTGTGTATATGGGAGTGAGTGTGTGTGTGTGTGTGTGTATGTTAGTGTATGTGAGTGTGTGTGTATATGGGAGTGTGTGTGTGTGTGTGTATATGTGAGTGTGTGTGTGTTCATATATATGGGAGAGAATGTGTGTGTGTTTATATGGGAGTGAGTGTGTGTGTATATGGGAGTCAGTGTGTGCGTGTGTGTGTGCATATATATGGGAGAGAATGTGTGTGTGTATATGGGATTGAGTGTGTGTGTGTGTGTGTGTGTGTGTGTATGGGAGAGAGTGTGTGAGTGTGTGTGTGTGTGTGTGTGTGTGTGTGATACCAGAGGTACCCCCCCAATCAGTCACCCCCCCCACCTAGTCAGTCAAAGTCACCCAGTCAGTCACCATCTCCTCACCCAGTTCCCCCCCATCAGTCAGTCCCCCCCTATCTCCTCTCTCTCCCATGTCTGTCTCTCTCCCCTCTCTGTCTGTCTCTCTCCCCTCTCTGTCTGTCTCTCTCCCCTCTCTGTCTGTCTGTCTCTCTCCCCTCTCTGTCTGTCTGTCTCTCTCCCCTCTCTGTCTGTCTGTCTCTCTCCCCTCTCTGTCTGTCTGTCTCTCTCCCCTCTCTGTCTGTCTGTCTCTCTCCCCTCTCTGTCTGTCTCTCTCTGTCTCTCACCCACACTCTCTCTGCCTCTCACCCACACTCTCTCTGTCTCTCATCCACACTCTCTCTGCCTCTCACCCACACTCTCTCTGCCTCTCACCCACACTCTCTCTGTCTCTCACCCACACTCTCTCTGTCTCTCACCCACACTCTCTCTGCCTCTCACCCACACTCTCTCTGCCTCTCACCCACACTCTCTCTGCCTCTCACCCACACTCTCTCTGCCTCTCACCCACACTCTCTCTGCCTCTCACCCACACACTCTCTGCCTCTCACCCACACTCACTCTGTCTCTCACCCACACTCTCTCTGTCTCTCACCCACACTCTCTCTGCCTCTCACCCACACTCTCTCTGCCTCTCACCCACACTCTCTCTGCCTCTCACCCACACTCTCTCTGCCTCTCACCCACACTCTCTCTGCCTCTCACCCACTCTCTCTGCCTCTCACCCACACTCTCTCTGCCTCTCACCCACACTCTCTCTGCCTCTCACCCACACTCTCTCTGCCTCTCACCCACACTCTCTCTGTCTCTCTCCCCTCTCTGTCTGTCTCTCTCCCCTCTCTGTCTGTCTGTCTCTCTCCCCTCTCTGTCTGTCTGTCTCTCTCCCCTCTCTGTCTGTCTGTCTCTCTCCCCTCTCTGTCTGTCTGTCTCTCTCCCCTCTCTGTCTGTCTGTCTCTCTCCCCTCTCTGTCTGTCTGTCTCTCTCCCCTCTCTGTCTGTCTGTCTCTCTCCCCTCTCTGTCTGTCTGTCTCTCTCCCCTCTCTGTCTGTCTCTCTCCCCTCTCTGTCTGTCTGTCTCTCTCTGCCTCTCACCCACACTCTCTCTGCCTCTCACCCACACTCTCTCTGCCTCTCACCCACACTCTCTCTGCCTCTCACCCACACTCTCTCTGCCTCTCACCCACACTCTCTCTGCCTCTCACCCACACTCTCTCTGTCTCTCACCCACACTCTCTCTGTCTCTCACCCACACTCTCTCTGTCTCTCACTCACACTCTCTCTGCCTCTCACCCACACTCTCTCTGCCTCTCACCCACACTCTCTGCCTCTCACCCACACTCTCTCTGCCTCTCACCCACACTCTCTCTGCCTCTCACCCACACTCTCTCTGCCTCTCACCCACACTCTCTCTGCCTCTCACCCACTCTCTCTGCCTCTCACCCACACTCTCTCTGCCTCTCACCCACACTCTCTCTGCCTCTCACCCACACTCTCTCTGCCTCTCACCCACACTCTCTCTGCCTCTCACCCACACTCTCTCTGCCTCTCACCCACACTCTCTCTGCCTCTCACCCACACTCTCTCTGCCTCTCACCCACACTCTCTCTGCCTCTCACCCACACTCTCTCTGCCTCTCACCCACACTCTCTCTGCCTCTCACCCACACTTTCTCTGCCTCTCACCCACACTCTCTCTGCCTCTCACCCACACTCTCTCTGCCTCTCACCCACACTCTCTCTGCCTCTCACCCACACTCTCTCTGCCTCTCACCCACACTCTCTCTGCCTCTCACCCACACTCTCTCTGCCTCTCACCCACACTCTCTCTGCCTCTCACCCACACTCTCTCTGCCGCTCACCCACACTCTCTCTGCCTCTCACCCACACTCTCTCTGCCTCTCACCCACACTCTCTCTGTCTCTCACCCACTCTCTCTCTGTCTCTCACCCACTCTCTCTCTGCCTCTCACCCACACTCTCTCACACTCTGGATCTGGATATCTTATTTACCCTATATATCTTAACTGCCCTATACTACACCGAAATAACTTACACTGCTTTCTTCCAGATCTGACTCAAGCTTCACACAGGAAACATCAGAACCCCCCCTAACCCAGAAGACCGGTAAGGAACACCTCCCCTCCAATGTATAACATTGCGGGAATGAAGGTATCTGGACATTGAGGGACTGCGGATCAGGTAAGATCCCAGGCGGGATTGCTGTTTTAGATATTGTGAAGCGGGGACGTCCAGACACTGGTTAAGGGGTTCAGGAAACTAGTCATTCACATCTCGCTTTTATTTCTAGATCCAACATTTACACACACACACACACACACACACACACACACACACACACACACACACACACACACACACACACACACACACACACACACACACACACACACACACACACACACACACACACACACCAAGGACTAATTGTAGTATAATGTAATACAATAAATACATTTATGTCAAAAACGAATGTTGTTCTGACTAGGAATTTATTAAATGTATTTTATTTATATATTTTATTTTAAAGCGGGGTTGGGGTTGGGGCTAGGGGTGGGGTTGGGGGCGGTGTTGGGGGCGGGACTAGGTGGCGAGTAGATTTTTTGGTTGGGCGAGTAGATTTTTGGGTGATTTGTCGAACACTGTATATATATATATATATATATATATATATATATATATATATATATATAAATCCACTTTTAAATATTCTCCCAAACTTACCTCCTACATACAGTGGGGCTTCACTGTTAAGAGTGTAATGTTTTCCAAAGTTATCCATTGTCATGGGTGCTCCTCCATCAATGGACAGATTTACCATCTGGTCAAAGGTAACTAATTCCACTGTATGAAACTGCCCATCATTGATAGTCTCTGCACTGGAGGAGAGAAATTATCAAGTAAAAACCTCATTACACTTCAATTCAAACAATAATGACTCTCTGGGGGATTTTAAGAATGGTCTGCTAATTCCCAATTACACATTGATTTGGGGGCATATGGCAGAGCATGCCACCGGCTAATGACCTGTCTCAGTAATACTGCAAAACAGCATATTTTAAAACAAGAGATGTATCTGTTATCAGGCATCAGTTTGGCAAACAATACAAGGCTATAAAATTCTCGCCATTTCTATTGGAACAATACAGTTTATTTGATACTTTTACATTTGGACTTTCATTACACCTTGTATAAATGAGATCACAGCTAAGCGAAGAGAGAAAGCTGCATTATACCTAACGTTTACAAAGATTATTATGGTAGATATTTATCAGAGGTATACATAAAAAACGATTTGACATCAATTTTAGAATATTAAAGCTGTATGAATAAAAAGAAAGGTAGGAAGGAAATAAGGAGGGGAGAAATGAAAGGAGGAAAGAGGGAGAAAGGGAAAAACTTTGGGTTACCTGTAGATGGCAGAGCTGGGAAAGCTTCCAGGGTCATAACTGACCCTCACATGCCCTTGGTATAATTCCACTGCCATGTGATCATGGTCGCCATTGTACAAAAGGATTCCATTGTCTTCCGCAGTGGAGACCTGCGCATGGTAACAAATTAGATACAAATAAATCATTGTACTACAAATAAGATGGCAGCCTCTCTGCAATTATACAAAACCTACAACCTGTATAAGAAAAGGTTTATTATTGAAGCAACCCAATCGGTTATGTGACACTGACATTTTTTTTATAGTTTCCATTAAAAGTTCATAATGCAATCTGAATATAGGTATTCAAACTAGCTGAATACGTAGTCTCTGAATAAGAGGTTGTATTTTGTTAATATTTGAGGAGTTATTTAAATATAATGGATGGAGGATAAAATATTTCCAGTATTGATGTGCACTATTATTCTGACATATTACCTTATATACATATGTAGCCTAGTGCCCCTGGCTATGTTTTCCCGGCCCTAGCATATATGTCCTGGTAAGTGCAGGCAGTGTTAGGGTTAAATCCCTTTCACATGGGCCAGCACGTAAGTCCGTTAGCACACCAGGGGGGGTGTTAACCAGGTCACATGCACAATGGTGTGAGTCCTGTCCATCACCTAAACCTGCCCAATTTTGGGGCAGGGTTACTAACCCCTCCCCAGGTACATAGATGCTTCCTACCTACATTTAAGGAGGATTCCAAGATGTAGCCTGCTCCCCAGAGAGTGAGGCGTGTTCTTTCTTAACCCATCAGGGCATAAGGGGGAGACCCTCCCCAAGGGCCACAAGCTCTTGGGGGGGGGGGCTAGTCAAGGGAACGTGTACATGCAAGATGCGAGGGAATTGTTCCATGACTGCTGGGTGTATAAAGTATCTCTCTTGCAAGAGAAGGAAGGAATCAGGTCTGGCTTGCCAATAAATGGTCAACTGTTCCTTGCCTCCGTTTGACTTACTGAGAAGGGGTTCCTGTGGGGTACTACTCCCTGCCTCTGACAGATCCCTGCAGGATGGAGGCGCTGTACCGGAGAACTACAAGCCTGTCCCTGTGCTACTCCCACTACCATCAGTAGATACTCAGGCTTTCTGGAAGACCTTAGGTGAGCTAACCAACACCATGATAGCATAGCATACACATCTCCCTTGGGGGGTGAGGGGTGAAAGGTGTTACACATATATTGTTTTAGTAGCCAAGCTGGTCCTACAAATATGTAGATTAGTTGAAGGTTGTATAAAGAAATTACCAGTGTGCAGAGCTTTTGAAACATCCCAGGTCTCTTCTTCAAGTGTTATGACAGTTTCAAGAGACCTGTGAAGTATCAACATCTCTATACTTCAGGTATCACAATCTAAAGTGTATTTATCAAATGTCAATAGGAATATACCCAGCACATAGACTCCTGTAATACTTTATTACAATATTAATTACATTATGTTTGATTGTACAATGAACAACGAATGGGTCTTTTCACTAACCTGAAGTGTGATATTTGCCCGAGGCCAGTTCTGCAGGTCTGTGAATTGCAGGTAGGTGTCCCTATCCACAAAGTTTACACTCAAAAGCTTCTCACACCTTGTACCAACAAATCCCGGAAGGCATTGGCACACAGCGCTGTTTCCCAGGTCAATGCAATTGGCACCATTCTGGCACTGTGTTAGTTTGCACGGACTTGGCAATGAAGACGCTTGTGGTGGCATTTCACAAAGCTGCCCTCTGCAGGGAAAAAGGGAAGGAACTTATTACGAGCATACGTGATGATTTAGGAAAACATCTGTCGCCACTTTGCAGCTAAAATGTGTTTCTGCTAAATGTATTTTTTACAGTTTAGATAAAGTTATGGGAGTTTGAATACAGGAGATGTAGACTCATAATTAACACCTTAGTTGCCAAAAAAAAAAGACAATGCAGTGTAAAGAAAATGGGTTACGGCACTGGCCTATGAAGTGGTGACTGGGTTGGACACATAGGTTCACCAACCTATGACCTTGGCCATTTTATATATTATCTCTGGTACTACAACATAGGGCAGGGTTTCTGTGTCTGCATTAGTTAACCATTTATCGTTCTGTGCGATGTATGCAGACATTTTATGTGTAAAGCGTCATCCATGTACATAGCGCTTTACAGCAGCAACACGCATGACATAATAGGAATAAGCGCTTCATACATACAAGTAGACAATAGGAAAAGGAGTCCATGCCCCGAAGAGCTTACAATCAAAGTGGCAAGTAGGGAGAACTTACAGAGACAGGAGGAGGGTGTTATGGTGAGTATGTAAGGGGTGCTACAGTATGTACAAATACGTTAGCCAAACGGTTGTAATGTGTGTGAATCATCCTGTTCACTTACCTGTGCCCCTCAGTGCAGACGCATGAATATCCATTGATCTCGTCCACACACTGAGCATTATTCTGGCAACGGTGGTCCTTGCAGTCATTATAATTAAGGCTGCAGTTATCTCCTATGTAGCCAGGAGCACACTCGCACCTGGGAAACAAAACAAACTGATTACTTTTCACCGAGGAAAGTCTATTGATAGAAATTTGGCTTAACTGTGACCACAACGAGATTGCATGATGCTTCAGTCACGAAGGGTTTTATACCAAGCTGGTAACTACCGTACCTCCCCGCACCTGCTTAACAGGGCTCTAGTCAAATATTACAAGGTAGAGTGACATTAGATACATCTGTTGGAGGCTATCTTCCATTGTTGATGGGAATGGAGAAAAGTAAGGATGTTATTACTGATTGAAGAAGGTACGTACTTTGGTCCTTCTTCCATCGCAATGCATTTGGAATCGAGATGGCAAGGATTCAGCTCTACAGAGCAAAAATCCACCAAGTGCTCACAGTATTCACCTGTGAAATAAGAATTACAGAGAAACGTGAATGAGCATAACAAGTATCCTCCTGTTTTTAAAGCTGCAGATCAAGCAATATCCTACATGTGTGTTTTTTTAATACATCAGTTCTGTACAATGAGAAAATACTTAAATACATTTAAAAAAAACGGGATAAAAACCCTCTGCCATTTTTTATGTATTCTAATGTAACAAGCATTTTTTCTTCCTAAAGCAACCATTTACAAAGTCACATCCCCTTCCTCTTCTGAAACAGGCTCTGGCACACCCCTTTTTGAGCCCTGCCCTCTCTCTAACAGTGCACCAACTGTATCTAGTGACTGCCTGGTCACATGATCTCCCCCACAGAACTTTGCATCTTTGCTCCTCTTCTGCTGCACTGACAGCCATTTAGTGAACCCGCGAGCCGAATCTTCGCCAATCGATCACATCAATCGCCAACTTAGCTAATTACTTATTGTGTGGATTGTATTGATGCACATATTAAAGGGGAACATTTTTCAATAAAAATTAAAAACCGTCAGCTTGGACTGCTGCTTTAAAACGTACTTACAATTTAGCATGTTCAACATGTTTAACCTACATTTGAAGAAGTGATCAATATTGGGTAATAAAAAAAAAAAGTGGGTAATATAAAAGGGAGGCAAACAACGTATGGAAAGGACATACAGTATAAAAACATACCTGTGTATGGGGCTGTACATAAGCAGGTATAATTATTTATTCCATCTATACAGCTGCCTCCATTTTCACAGTCACTGTATTTACAGTCATCTTTGTTCACCGAACATGTTGGTCCCTCAAATCCCTCAGCGCAGGAACATCTGTTGGTCAGAAGTCAGAAGGTAACATCAAATCACAAGGAACAAAAACTAAGTCTGTTCCCAACCGAACACTATGCTGACACTACAGTACCAGGCAGTGCAGAGTGTCACCTGAAAGGCATTCTGAGTCGAAAGCAACATTTTGAAATAATTCTTACAATCTATGGCAAAAATGCAGCACAATGCCAGATTCTGCAGTATTCACTTATTAGGATCAATATACTAATTGACCAGGTTTTGTAAATAGAATAAGTTTCAATTTTAAATAACGTACTGATAGATCGATTTTATATCAGTGTTGGCTAACTGGGGATTGAAAAACGTTTTCTTGCATGTGGTTAGAAGAGACCGAAAAGGTCTGCACAGCTTGTATTTCTACCCCCAAATGTTCTGCCTGCTAGTATACTTGTCGTAAACACACACCCATGCACACACAAAATAAAGTATAAGAATCTGCCACGCAGATTTCCTGCTGTGTGTGGATTACCTGGACCACTGTAACCCATGGCAATGTTTCAAAGTGAACAATTTCCTTATCTTCTTAGCATATGTACTGTAGTTAGACTTTTACCTATGCATAAATGTATTGCGGGTCCAAAGATCTAAGTACCCTTTGACCACTCTAGATTGAACAGGTGTCTTGTAATGCGGTGTAATATCCTCCAGGAATGAGCCAGGGCTCCTAACCCCAACACTTATCTTAGGAGTCTGAAAATCATTGCCCCAAAAGGGTGCAATGAACTAAGCAGTTACTTGGCTCCCGTATGCCTTAGTGACACCTGCACATTTGATGACATTATATATATATATATATATATCACAGAAAAATGTAAAGCTTTTAAAAAGAAGTCTTCTCTTGGTAATTATGGATGTGTTCACATTTGAACTAACCACCATATTTCTGCTGTCGCCTTTGCTTTCATTTGACATAGAATCTACTCTCTGTAAATTCCCCAAAATAAAAGGACAGAAGAAAACAGCTTGGAAACATTTGTGCTCAGGTTGAAAGCTGTGAAGAGTAAATGGTTTGATTGAATGGCTCTGCAAACCCCAAAGGAAAATACAGGCCTATTGTAAAGATGCTTGGTTGCCAAGGAGACAGAATGAGAGGCAATTTAGCATTTTATTTTTTTTACATCTGGTAATTTTAGGCTCTTAGAGACAGGTCTGGTCATTTCTGCCTCTTGATTCAACATAATTTGCGAATAGCCCAATTCTCTGGTCTATCTCCTTGACTAAGATTTATTTTTGGCAACTAATTATCTTCCAGGGAATGGTGAAATGCAGCGAATACATGAAAAGTGAGTCTCCTCGTTTAAAATCCCTGGATTTAAAGTGGTAGTTGGGTGATGGGAAATGCTGGGAGTTTAGATGCATATGAACTAAAAAGCAAATGGCAGTAATTATAGAAGGATCCGCTGCACTATAGATAGAAGCAAAAAAAACAACAACCCACAATTTAGAATATAAATAAGTGAAGCCACGAATCATCGCTCATTGGCAGTGATCAGTTCTTTTTTTGAAGGCGCATACAACAGATGGCAGAATAATCTATAGCACAGGTCAACTGGCGGGCTGCACAACTCTAAACGGAGGTTGGAAAATCCTCCTGTGGACTTTAAAAAAAAAAACGGTTATCCTCATTTATTTACAAAATAACACTCGGGTGTGATAACTGGCTATACAGAGGTCTATGGCAGGAGTGGCCAACACCAGTTCTCATGGGCCAGCATCAGGCCAGGTGTTCAGGATATCCCTGCTTCAGCACAGGTGGCTCAATCAGTGGCTCAGTCTGTGACTGAGCCAATGATTGAGCCACCTGTGCTGAAGCAGGGATATCCTGAAACCCTGACCTGTTGGTGGCCCTTGAGGATGGTTTTATTTACCAAAGTCTCCCAGATTTGGCACCCAGCCAATGCAAACGAATGATACCAGATTTATCAAAAGCAAAAACTTGAATTGCTTTCAACAGGATTCCTTATCTTTGCTTTATATGGTGTTGTTGTTCATACACTGGGTTTGCCGAAGATTTACAGCGGTGTGACTAGCAAATAGGCCACTAAGTATCTTTATTTATATGGTATTGTATTAGGACAGTGGTTCCCACTTACATGTGAGGTATATATGTTACTTATCTCATGATATATATTATTATAAAACATACTGGACACCCAACAAGCTCCTATTGGACCCCCAAAATAACCACAACATATATATAAGCATATGAGTGTCACAGAGGAGTGCTACTGAGCATGGCAATATATATTTAAAATCAGAGACAGAACATAAAACACAGACAGAGCTCAGTTTTTAGCACATCCAGTGAAACTCATACACGGTACAGTGCCTAAATATATATGTATAAATATCAAGTAAAATGGTCTTTTAGATTAACATTTTTGGCCAAAATTGTTGTAAGCCCCTGAGCCAACTGCACGGCAGACCACAATTCAGGGGTCCCTAACGCTAATATAAATTCTTAATAACCTGTGTAGTAACAGGAAGAATGATTTATAGTAAATCTGTCAATATTAGTTGCAAAGTTCTAAGTCTGATTGAAGCTTTTAATAACCTGTACATTACCAGGAAAAGCACTCTGTATTAGAGTTGTCACAACCATACTGCAAGCCAGCAAGTTCCCCTGAGTGGAAGATGCTATGGAGTGAGCCCTTAACCATCTAAATGTGGGAGGGGGTGAGCTACAATTAGGTAGGAGGTTGCCACCCTCCAAACAGCCAAGACTAGCTGAAAAACATCATTCTTCCTGTTACTACACAGGTTATTAAGAATTTATATTAGCGTTAGGGACCCGTGAATTGTGGTCTGCCGTGCAGTTGGCTCAGGGGCTTACAACAATTTTGGCCAAAAATGTTAAACTAAAAGACCATTTTACTTGATATTTATACATATATATTTAGGCACTGTACCGTGTATGAGTTTCACTGGATGTGCTAAAAACTGAGCTCTGTCTGTGTTTTATGTTCTGTCTCTGATATAAAATATATATTATTATACAACTCGGGATATGAGTCGATATATGTGTGTATTTGTATATATGTGTCTGTGTGTGTGTATATATGTATGTGTGTGTATGTATGTGTGTGTATCTATATATAAACTGCTCCCATAACACCTGTAATTGCTTTATGCAAATAGTCAGAAATGCAAATCGCATTAATTAGAAGAGATGTATTTTTGGCGTCCATTCAATATCAAAATGGCTTGATAATTTGACCCAACATGGAAAAAAAAATGTATCTTGTGATCCTCAATGCCAAGGAAAATGACCAGGCATGTAATGACTGCTGGGACTGCTTCTCCCATCTATACAAATTGCAAGGAATTCACTCAAAGGACATTAGACATTTACCAAGCTCTTTGCAAATCATACAGCCATTTTTTAGCATTACATAAACTGTAAACCTAACTTTAAATGTTACCATAGCAACTTAGAAAAAATTCTCCTGGACCGTGAAGCTGGAAAAAAAATTAATCTATTTTAAACGCACCTTCACACAAAATAGTTGGCAATAACATTTCTCGAAGATCAGGAAATGTAGCAATGATGTTAACAAATGCATCACATAATGGGATAACTTCTACATAACTTATTTTCTTTGGATAAGCTCGTTTTTACAAAAGACTGAAATTTGCATTTGATGGCTTTCCCCCCCCACCCCCCTCTCAATCTAAAATCTTTTCTGGCTTACTATTACAATTAGATTGTAAGCTCCTCGGAGCAGGGACTCCTCTTTCTAAATGTTACGTTTGTCTGAAGCACTTATTCCCATGTCCTGTTATTTTTATATTTATTTATTATTTGTTATTTATTATTTATATGTTTACCACGTGTATTACTACTGTGAAGCGCTATACAAATAAAGACATACAATACTTGCTATGCTACTCCTTTAATAACTCTTCTGTTTCATTTAATCTATGTTGGCTTCATCCTACGTATATCCCAGTCTCATGCGCCAGGTACAGAATGCTCATACATTTCTTGTTATTACATTATCAAGCTGGGGGCATATACAATAAATCTCTTCTTATGTAGGGTGACCATATGTCGGTATTTTCCTGGACATGTCCGGATTTTTTAGATAAAGTCGCCGGAGGAATTTTTAAATATCTAAAAACGCCCGTGATTTCTGGCCGAGCACGCGCAGTCGGCACTCATCGCTCATGCATGCGTGATCAGCTTTCGTTCATGCATGTGCAGTCGGCATTCACCACTCGCACGTGTGAAAAAAGCTGACCGCGCATCCGTTTGCGATAAGTGCCGTACTCGCACATGCGCAGTTGATGCTCATCGCTCGCGCATGCGTCTCCGGCTTTTGTTCGTGGCGAACACCAACTGCGCATACGCGAATGAAAGATGTCCACTGTGATGATAGAGAGCATTTGGCCCGGGATTAAAGGGGTTACACCCCATTTGGCCACCCTCTACTCTCACCTGGGAAGCAAGGGGTTAACTGGACTGAGGTCCAGTAATGTGTTTTGCCTTGCTTCAGTATCCAAATGTTTATTCCCCTGTGTAAATGTATTGTGTTATCCTGGTGTTTGCACTCACACATACACTAGGGTTGATGGGGGAGGGAAGGGGTTAATGTTAAAATGGTGATTATAGCCCTTTGTGTAATTTTCCCGCCTTTTCAGGCTCCATTTTGCAGCCGTCCATAGGTCGCCATTGAGCCTCCATGCTTTCTAATGGCAGAAGAAGCGGTTTTGGACCTGTTTTCCAGCGACGACCAGCAGGTGGCGTCCGAGAGGAGGAGCGGCGGTTTCCCATTGTAAGTCAGTGGGCTCATTGACTTCAATGGAGATTCCTCAACGCCGGGCTCGAGGTACAGGTTGGCAGCCATCCAAACCGCAGACCGCAAAAGCGGATACAATGTCTTTTAAAAGAGTCTAATCACTTTGGTCAAGTTCAACGCCAATTGGCATGGGAATCTTGGGCTCTAGGGCCCCTGGGAATAAAGTTCTTTTTGTCCCTACTCCCTAGGAACCCCCACACACGATCCACACCGGGTCCGGGAATGAGGGACCCCCGTAAGGGGTCGAGCGGAGAAGGAGGGTCGCACCATTGAATCTAATGGCGACGGGCGCCATGCATTGTCAATGGCGGCGCCGGCCATTGATTCCAATGGGGAAAAGCCGCATGGCGAAAAAACGACTAAGTGTGAAATGTTGAAATGTGTAAGTCCATATCTCCGGTTCTGGAATGACCAGAGGGATGGGATTTGGGTGGCATATAGCCAAGGTTCCGGCTTTAATGCATGCCCATTCCCAGCCCCCTCAGACCAACCAGATGGAGTGTGGACGCAGGTAAAGATTTGTGAATTTTCTCATAGGCTTCAATGGCGGCGGTTCCTCCATTGAAAGTCTATGGCGGGAAACTCCATTGACTACAACGGCGGAGTTGCTCCATTGAAACCCACGGCGGCGGAGCCCGTTGTTTTCAATGGGGATTTAGTGAAACGCTGAGATTTCTTTTTAGCTGAGATTTTTATAATAAAATATGAAACGGTTTATGTGATATTTGTATAACTCCGGTTCTGAGGGTCCTGGCGGGCTGAAATTTGGACCCTATAGTGTACCACTTCCGACATTAAGGTCTGGAAAGTTTGGACCCGCTGGACTTACCAGAACCAGGTATTTTAATATGTGTAGGTATTAAAATGTATATGGGGTTTTGGGTCTGCTCTGAAAACTGCACACTCCAACTGCTATGTTAATAGGCAGGAAGAGCATCCTGCAAGAAATTAACATAGCCCGGTGATCAAAGGCTAACTGCCCTAATTGTTTATACTGGGGGCAGGAACCAAGGAACTGAGTGTTTTTTAAGTGTGATACTTCACACTTACAATGGAAGCCAAAATCTGCTTCAAAGAGCTTCAAAGAGATTTTTGCTAGACAGCTCGGCACCTTGAGTGTAAGAGAAGGGTTAAAATGGTATATAAGTCAGTCACCCCTTACTCAATTGTCTTCATGTGTCCTTCATGTGTCTTCATGATCTGCATGTATTGCTGTGATGTCAACTGAATTATGGAAGAAATGGCCCATCCTGTATCCTGATGGCTTTCTTGTCCTAACCTTTAAGTAAGTGTCCATATTTTGTCTGTTATTTGTATATCTCGTGTGTTCACCTTTATCAAGGAATAAATTATATTTTATCATATCTAAGTCTCGTCCAGTTCAACCCAGTTATATCTTTGGGTGTGTATTATTAATAGCCTGTCACAAAGCTCCCGTCACATCCACGCATGCGTGAATGATGAACGCCGGCTGCGAATGCGCGATGGGTGTTCCGACTTGGTGTCCTCTTTTTTGAGTGGTGAATTATGGTAACCCTATTCTTATCAGCCACGGAGCTACCTATATCCTTTGTTAAGGAGGTATGTTTTAAGATGGGTCTTAAAGGTGGATAGAGAGGGTGCTAGTCAGATATTGAGGGGAAGGACATTCCAGAAGTGTGGGGCAGTCAGTGAGAAAGGGTTAAGGCGGGAGAGGGCGATCTAAAATGGAGACCTGGAAAACCAGAACTGGATTAGATTGTCATGTAGACATAGTTATTCATAAAACTGCAATACTGACACTTAGGCAAGTCAATGGGAGTTTCCGTACGATAGCCTCTGAACAGCCCTATCGTATGGAGTTAGATTGGTAATTCTGTATCTCACTGCTGTAGAGGAGAACATATTGACACATTGTGCTCTGTTTACTCACATGAATCCAATGGCTTCTTCTTTGGGGTGACACAGGCCATTATTCTCACAGGGGTTGCTGGAGCAGGCGTTTAGGGGGATATCACAGGCTTTGCCCTGCACAAGATAAGCAAAGATTAGCTTAAAGTGTTTTGTTTCTGAATCACAGAGTATGAGTTACACCAGGGGTATCAAACTTAGTCCTCAAGGGCCACCAACAGGTCAGGTTTTCAGGATAGCCCTGCTTCAGTACAAGTGGCTCAATCAGTGGCTCAGTCGTAGACTTCGACTGAGCCACTGATTGAGCCACCTGCGCTGAAGCAGGGCTATCCTGAAAACTTGACTTGTTGGTGGCCCTTGAGGACCGAAGTTGCCCACCTCTGAGTTAAACTCTTCACTGCCGGAAGGGTCAGAGAAATGCATTACGGATAGGGTTAATAAAACGGTACCTACTGAAAGCATATTGCTAGCAAAAAGAAGAAAAGTGATAGGAAACATAAAGAAGTTACACTAAAAAAAAAATATTCAGCATTGCACTGTACTATGTACAAATATGGCCTAATCCTTACATATCTGTTTGTGTCTCAGAT
Source organism: Ascaphus truei (assembly GCF_040206685.1). Classification (NCBI taxonomy): domain Eukaryota; kingdom Metazoa; phylum Chordata; class Amphibia; order Anura; family Ascaphidae; genus Ascaphus; species Ascaphus truei. The sequence goes on along the minus strand of NC_134490.1, from coordinate 65,443,779 downwards.
ACACGCACAAAGCCATTAACCTTGGTACAAATGAAGCACAAATAGCACATAGCACAGTTCGTATTGAGTATAGTACAAAACCATTCAAAGCGGTTTTGAAAACACCATTCAGATTCACTGTATTAAGACATACCTATGTTCCATTTTCCTTTCTCTGCTGTGAGAAATGTCAGTTTATCACAGAAAGATGGCTTCTAAAATACAATTCACTATTTTATGCTAAAAAGATTTTGTTGCATTTATAGATATGCAAACTTTTCACAAACATTTGCTGTTGAATAGATTTGTGGGGGTGAAAACCCACCAGAAAAATTCCCCATTTGGGGAGCAGGGGGTCCCCAGTGCCGAAATGAATGGGGTTCAGCTCTGGAGATCCCCTGCTTTCTACCTAGGGGGAACTTGTTTTTTTGGGGTGGGGTGAAGGGGGAGGGCATATGCTCTTTTAAAGGTGCTGCTCCTTGTAACATGAAAGTGGAGCAGCGATCAATGCTTTTTGTTTAGTCAGATTCCTGCTTCCCTTTCTATATAACAAGGGTGTGACCAAATGGAGCAAAGGGTGAAGGAAAAAGCAGGAAGTTGGAAAAAAAAAAAAAAACAACTTCATTCTCAAAGTAACCAAAAAATATAAATCACACCAGGAACCCTTCATGTTTAATACGGGGCACCCTGCGTTGACACACTGACCAGGTTAACACTGACTTCAGAGTTCAGTTTCGTCCCTAATTACCTATTTTGGTGCAAGCTATAAACAAAGCACTTTTATGCCCCACTATAATATTTATTCTTTTATAGGGCTGACAGCATACACAGCAATGAGCTACTGCTCTACAGGGCTTACAATTTAATTTTGGTGCCTGAGACACAGGGCAATTGAGAGTTGATGGTGGGAATCCAACCAGGTGCACCCATTTCCAAAGCAGTGACATTACCACGGAGCTGCTCCTTCAGCTCGTCGAAATGTTTAAGACTTCTAATCCCATTGTTACCGGGTGGGTAGATATGAGATTCTGCATATATTGCTCACATGAAACCATACCTTGAAACCAGCTGGGCAAATGCATCGGTAATATTCCACAACGTCGTTCTGACAGGTGCCTTGGTTTCGACAAGGATTGGAGAGGCACGGGTGACACTTGGCCTGGATGTTTTGGCTTGGGGGTCCTGGACGAAATGATAAACGCATGAAATATGGGAGCGAATCAGAAGTGTACAATAGAGAGAGATGAAATGTGACCAGGTGAGGAGCACAAGTAGGTGTTTCAATATGAGTGGACTTCGGAAGTACTGTAAACAAACATCTGATGGAAATAGCAGACTCTCTAAAACATCATCGCTTTATTCAATACAATTTTTCATTCAATTTTGTTGATTAAAATGACCTTCAACGTTTATCTCCTTGCAGTTCCAATATTTACCAGCGTCTGTGTCTATTTCTCCTGTTCCTCACACACAATTACCGCTTCCACATGTTCCTCACAAGTCATGCTACATTATATTTGCTAATGAAATGTTCTTTTTTTCTGACCCTGGATTGTTTTAATGCTTCTTTCTTCCTGCTTCTCCTATGGGGTACAAGTAATCCATGCACTTCTACTGCTCTAGTGGTTGGTCTTCCAATCATACATTATGAAAATAGCTTTCCCTGAAATGATGTTCTACCTTCCGAATCAGAAGGCAACAATCAAAAATGGAAGGTTGTACATAGATATATGGAACATCATTACATATTATACATTATGCATTACTGATACTCCCCTCGCACATGTGTGGTATGTAACACAAGTTATATGAATTTTGGATGAGTGCCCCGCAGTTTGTAAAATGTAATAATGATTAAGTATCTCTTTTAAATTGTAAGCTATGAAGTATTTTATACGATTTCCTGAGAGGCAATGGAATAAGCAAAACCTATTGTTGAGTTTTGACGACTCACCAGGACTGCATGTTGAATTGTCATTGTAAAAGCGAATGGACCATTAGAGTTTAGCCTCATAAATGGAACGGGCCTTACATGAATGTACGTCTTCCTGTTTCATTAACTACATGTCTGCTGGTTTTCTTTGGGAATTCCTCAGGATAATAGGTATTGCCACTGACCTAAGCACAGTGGAACAAAAGTATGATCATTTTACCATTGCATTCAAACTTTTTGGCGGGCGTGGTAAGAAGAAGCTTGCCGTCCATTTCAGCCGGTCCAGTGCAGCGTGCAATTCCAGGCTCTTTGTAACCTGTTTTCACCCAGTTGGACAGCCAGCGCAGATTACAGTCACAATACAGGGGGTTGGCACCAATTGCTCTAAAAAAAAAGAAAAGCAATAGATAAGAATGATTAAGGGGCTGGACATCCCTCAATCTAGCTATTTATCATTCTGGTAACTAACCCATTCTATCCATCATCTCTCTGTTTATCTGTATATCTGTATATCTATCCATCATCTGTCTGTCTATATCTATCGATCTATCATATGTCTCTATCTAGCTATTTTCTATATAAGTAATGGTTTAATGAAATTGAATGAAAATGAATTTTAGGTAGGTTAATACATTGGATATATATATATATATATATATATATATATATATATAGATATATATATATATATATATATATATATATATCACCATTATCACCCAGCACACAGTGCTTCCGCTGCAGCAAGGGATTCTGGGAAATGATATGCAAATGAGCACACAGTGCCACCCTTTGCTTCAAACCCATATAACATGGTCCCCTGTAAGCTTATGCTTGCTGCATTTCACAGCTTTGAGAACAGCCAGGGTTAAGATTAATAGCCAGTAAACCAACCCATATATATATCTTCGAACCAATGCTGCATTTACTCAAAAACTGTTCCACCAGGTGGCACCCTGGAACAGCCAGAGAAATGGAATTAATTGCTTAGGTCAGTGGAAACATTTGAGAACGTTTAAAACCTCAGTTTGTGCTATTTATTCTTTTGTTTAGCAGCTGTAAGGTTTAATAAATTAAACTCTCATATAACACGCTGAAAAAAAATTCATTTCTGGAGATACAGTTTGGAATGGACGGATCGTCTTTGTTAAGTTTAAAAGCAGTTGTACCATGTGCCAAAGCAAACAGTTAGTGAATGGAGAGACCGGTTTGGTCTCTGTGTGCTCATGAACCAAGAACTGTCCGTGTTGAGTTAGAAAAATCTACAAATGTGTGCAAGGAAATGATACATTAAAAAGTTATGGTGGGTAAAACAAAGTGACAAAAACCCTCCCCCATACAGTGTACAGTAAATAAAAATACCACATGTGGTGCATTTGCACGTCTCAGACTGGTCTGCAACCCTGTCTCCCCATTATAGCTTAGCATACAGTGATTCCACTGCCGCCAGGGATTCTGGGTAATGACATGCAAATGAACACAGTGTCACTTTTTGTTTCTCATCGATTTTAACATGGATCCCTATAAGCTTATCCCTGCCGAATTACACAGCCTCTCAGCACATCCTGGGTTAAGAAGTGCAGAGCCAGTAACCCTGCTCACAGACAAAGGAAACAATGAAAAAATAGAGGGAGACAGGTAGAAAAGGGGCAGAGCAGAAAAGAGTCAACTAGAAATGAAACATGAAATTTTCTGCAAAGTGACACACAGTGTGAACCGAAGGTGCTGTTACACGTATGACCAAAGGAAATGAACGGCAGATAATGTTTTATGGGTTAAATCTTGGTGATTAATACCCTCCTTAAAATAAAATGAAATAAGAGAGCAATGAGTATTTTGAAGATATCGATCTTAACAATGTTTGTAAATTGAGATTTATTTTTTTTGCTTATTTTAAATCCCTTATGTTGTTAATTCTGAATGAAACTGGTAAGCACGCTCCCCCTTTCTTTCTGTGTACCCTTTGCGTTCTTATTTCCATGCTGCCTCTTTGCATGGGACGCATACAGTTGAAGACGTGATCGTAGAGGCAGAAGAAACAAGATTTGCAATATCCTTCCCCTTCACAGTCCGATGCCAACTTCAAAAAAAGATGTAAAAATACTCTACAGCTGTTATTGCAGCCCGCGGCACGAAGCAGCGGGACATACTCAACACGCCAGCGGGACATACTCAACACGCCAGCGGGACATACTCAACACGCCAGCGGGACATACTCAACACGCCAGCGGGACATACTCAACACGCCAGCGGGACATACTCAACACGCCAGCGGGACATACTCAACACGCGGGACATACTCAACACGCCAGCGGGACATACTCAACACGCCAGCGGGACATACTCAACACGCCAGCGGGACATACTCAACACGCCAGCGGGACATACTCAACACGCGGGACATACTCAACACGCCAGCGGGACATACTCAACACGCCAGCGGGACATACTCAACACGCCAGCGGGACATACTCAACACGCCAGCGGGACATACTCAACACGCCAGCGGGACATACTCAACACGCCAGCGGGACATACTCAACACGCCAGCGGGACATACTCAACACGCCAGCGGGACATACTCAACACGCCAGCGGGACATACTCAACACGCGGGACATACTCAACACGCCAGCGGGACATACTCAACACGCCAGCGGGACATACTCAACACGCGGGACATACTCAACACGCCAGCAGGACATACTCAACACGCGGGACATACTCAACACGCGGGACATACTCAACACGCGGGACATACTCAACACGCCAGCGGAACATACTCAACACGCGGGACATACTCAACACGCCAGCGGGACATACTCAACAAGCGGGACATACTCAACACGCCAGCGGGACATACTCAACACGCCAGCGGGACAAGCCACCCGTGTTTTACATCAGTTGCGTGCATGAAGAGGTGGGCTATCGCGGTATTTCTAAAACAAAAGAACAGATCCTGCGCTCCTACTAATTTGGGCTAAAATATACCAGTGACATTTACATTTAGAACAGAAGTCTGTGTAACAAAGGAGTCATTTTGTTGCATCTTTTGATCAAAACAGGATTCAAGCCGCCAACCTCGTCAAGGTAGACTGGCAAAAAGAAGAAAATGCGATGAGGAATTAGTGCAATTAAAAGCTTGGCCAACTTTTAATTGCACTAAATCACAAAAACATATGCTTCATTTATTTAACCCCTACAGGGCACTTTCACATATCTAACAAAGTTTAATCCGCAGGACATTAAGAAATGACATATATTCAGTGCAGGTCCCTGCTAAATGGAATTTACCTTGATGAGGTTGGCGGCTTGAATCATGTTTTGATAAAAATATGCAACCAAATGACTCCTTTGTTACACAGACTAAGGCCGCGTTTATAGTGCCGGCGACGCGACCGATGACATCACCCGTCGCCACTGGCGAAAGTTGAACTTTAGTTTTAAGCGACGTCGCTGGCGACAAGGCCAGTGTCGTCACCAAGGAGGAGGGCAGCGCTCTGTGATTGGTTTAGAGACAGTCACATGTGGCGACTGTCTCTAAAAAAATCAAATTTCACTGGCTTCCAAATTTTTAGTCGCTCTGTCAATCCGTCGCCGTCGCGCTTACTTTAAGAAAAAGTACCCCATGTCTATGGATTTTATTCAATAAACATCGTTTTTGGTCACCACGTCATCCCTTTTTTGGATTGACTGGGTGGATGGGTGACAGTGGATGGGTGGCTGAGTGGGTGGGTGACTGAGTGGGTGGGTGATTGAGTGACGGGGCGGGTGATTGAGTGACGGGGCGGGTGGGTGAGTTGGGTGGGTGACTGCCTGGGTGGGTGGGTTGTTTGGGTGAGTGAGTGCCTGGGTCTGACCTTGACTGAATGGGTGGGTGCTGTTTCCCTGCCCACCAGATGTTTCCCCTCCTGCCCCCGATATCCCCGCAGCTGTTGCCCGGGGCGGGAGGTGGGCGCGGGGGGGGGGAGGCACGGGAGGTAGGCGGCTTGGGGGGGCGAGACTGGCGGGCTAATTCTGTGGCTGGAGGCGGGCGCGCAGGGGAAGCTGGGTTGGCGGATGCGGGGGAAGCTGGGAGCAGGCCCACAGGCAGGAGGCCGGACACCCTGCTTTCGTGTGCATGCGCGCCGGGACCTTGGCTCGGCGCATGCACACGGGAATCGCCACCATTTTAAAAAAAACTTTTTTTAAAATAAAAACGGGCAAGGTCGGGCCCCTTGACTCACATGCCCGGGACGCAAACCCGGACAGACCCTCCCTGTTGGCGGGCCTAGTTTTTATGGCCACATTGACACTAAGGGGCCCTATTTTTTTAAGTTTGAGAAAATCGGTGCCAACTCCCCTAAAAAGGGAAGACAGATGGGGAATTCTCAACATATTTAATAAGAATAATGAATGCGTAGACATTCAACTCCTTATCCTAATGTTTACTTTTATGCCTGTAGCACTTATTCCTAATACAGTATGTCACATGTATTACTGCTGTAAAGCCCTATGTCAGTGGTTTCCAACCTTTATTTTGGTTAAGGAACTTTAAGTGACATTCTGAGGAACCCCCCAACCCTCTCTAATAGCGCGTCTGAGATCAGATGCATTGTAAGGAACCCCCCAACTCTCTCTAATAGCGCGTTTGAGATCAGATGCATTGTCCTTTTTTCTGTATTTGATACAATTTTCAAATGACCAGAAAATTGCTGGGAACCCATTAGGGATGCCCGGGGAACCCAAGGGTTCATAGGAACCCTGGTTGAAAAACACTGCCCTACCCTAACCCTAATGTACATAGATGGTGCTTTACAAATAAAGATATACAAATATACATACTAAGAAAAACACTAATTTCCATGCAATTTTCATATATTGCTGAAGAAGTGTCGCAGACCTGACCCAAAACGTCAACTTTCTAGCTAGATGGATTACCCCTAAACCAACTTTCTAATATGGACTGAAACTATTCAAAGGGGTTTTTAACCTGGAACAATTTCGATATTCTCAAAAAAGTTGTTGTATTTGCATTCATTTTGCTGAGGATTTTGATACTAAAGAACAAATTCAATCTTCACATGCTAATTTCTGGTGTGCATGACTTTTGCGATCTTTACTATGTAGGTAGGTTGGATGGACCTACTAACATCATACCACCCAAACACATGGATCCACACATGTGTAATGTTCTTTTTATTCCCTTCTTTGTATTCTTGATAACTACCCTAGGTGTGGTGCACTACACAGCTTTGTTTTGTTTACATACAGTTTTCATGACAAAAGTGGTCTGTCTGATGCTATTTGCACTGCCGTTTTGTCCCTTGCCACAAATTCAATAGGTAAACCAATGTCACTGTTAATTCTACTACTCTCCTTCCTCTCTTTCGCATAATCAAACTATCAGTCTGGCCAAATGGGACCAGGTGACAACCATTTGTGAGATCTTGCCAGCCAGTTACTGCTTGAAAAGTCCATCCTTATACTGAACCGGCTGGCTCCTATACGGAGCATTTCATTTCACCGTGTGCATTATATATGTATCTTCTATACTCAATGCAATGGACTTTACATACCTTCATGTGTAGTAAGAAAAGACTGGGGTATAAGTGTCAGGCACATGTTGGCTTTAACCCCTGCATCGCCGGTGACACCAGAAATACAAAGGAACGCATAGGCTCAGGAGGAAAAGTTAAAAAGCTCTGCACAGTAGCCAAAAGCACAATGGTATGCATTCCTGATCACCAGATATGAATGATAAATAGGAATGATCTACACATGGGGTGGTCAACTCCAGTCCTCAAGGGCCACCAACAGGTCAGGATCTCACTGCTTCAGCACAGGTTGCTCAATCAGTGGCTCAGTCAAAGACTGAGACACCTTTGCTGAAGCAAAGATACCCTGAAAACCTGACCTGTTGGTGGCCCTTGAGGACTGGAGTTGGCCACACCTCATCTGTATCATCATAGTAAGACTGGAAATGTTTAGTGCTAGAAGAACACAAAGCGTATTGCTTTACAATGTCCTACTTGTCCTCCTCATTCTGGGATGGTTAAAATGTCATTTGAGATCCTTGTTTCCATTACATTCAGCATTGTAAATAAGAAAAACCTATCCCAAATAATAATAACATTTCTTCTTATGCCCTAAGTAACTGTTGAGTTAAGTTGCACATAGAAATATGATCTCAGCCCTAATGGAAATAAGTTTATCTGCAACGCAGTTTTGCCATGAAATAGTTTGATTTTCAGGTACTTACAAATGAGAGAGAGAGGTGACGTCAGAAAATATCCCTTCTGGAAGGCTGGAGATGTCATTTCCATGGACAGACCTGAAACAGTTTAACAAGAGATGTATTTTCTGGGTAAATAAGTCTCTCTCAACATGGGACAGAAATCCATCACTGCCCACTAAGTCTAGTGCTGTGCCAAAAAGTTAGAGGCCCTAACATTACAAACACAATACTGTACTTACAGCAGCCTCAAAGAACGAAGACCTTCAAAAGCCAGGGGCGGTATGCATCGCAGGGAATTATAACTTAATATTCTGGAGGAATAAAAAGAAAGAAAAAGATATTTTACTGTGTCCGAAAACAAGCATGAGTAGATATCTCTGGAATACTACAGCATGAATAAGAAATCAAAGAATCACTGTAGACAGTGTGGAAATGCTAGTTAAAAGCCTACAGGCAAAAATGTGTTATCTGAGACAAAATATCACAGAATGCACCTTTTGTGAAAGGATGTCTATAGATCAGATGATATAAGTGAATGCAATATCTATGAAATCCTTCATTGGCAGGAGGTCACCTAAGCCCCGTGGGGTGAACCTCTGACTCCTTATATCGGTATGTGTATATATATTTTTTGATTTTGCCTTTCATGCTGTTTCTTTTCTATAGAAATATTCAGATGACTATACGTTTCAATACTTAGAAACAAGCCTGCGTTGGACATAGTAAACTCAGTAATCCCATTCACTTCAATGGTTTTTACTGCGTGCCTGGACTTTTAATGATTTAGAACTCTTCGTTAAATTTGCTCATATGTAGCATTTTGGCTTCTGACAAACAAAGGAGTTAATCTGATACTTAGGGCCTTATTCTATATCAACCAAAAAGGTCGATCAGGCTGTTTTCGGACTAAACTTCCCATTGACTCCCCACCCCTTCCCTTCCCCCTAACCACCCTACAAGGGAGACCTACCCCTATTACCTAAACCAACTACCCCTCCCAACCCCAGCACACCTAACAATCCCCCATCTATATGAATTGCTTACAGCCCTAATAGCCACGTTGTACCATATCTCCCCATGATCTTTGAAAGAGTGACATAGCTGTCCCAAAGTACTTTAGCGCAAACCTAATAGAAGAACTTACAATGTAGTGAGTTGACTCATGTTGGTGAAGGAGGAGTTGCTGAGGGAGCTGATTTTATTGTTGCTTAAATCCCTGTAAAACAAAACAGTTTAACATGTTTAGGCAAGAGCTCCTATTATTTTCTAATCTTCATATACTAATACTTACTTCCCAATGACTATCCTGGAGGACAGAGCATTACATTAAAATGTGGAGTCCGAAGACTGAATAAGGTATCCGGAAAGGAGAGTTGGAGCACAGCTAAATGAAATAAATTTGCTAGAGAGTGTGTCCCAAAAGTTAGTACACCTTGATAAAGAGCGGAAGCTCGAAACATGTCGGTGGGGGCCTGAGGGCTCATTTTTTTCTTGTTACCATGTACTGACGAAAAATAAACCTCTAACTTTTGGGACACACTCTCTAGCAAATTTATTTCATTTAGCTGTGCTCCAACTCTCCTTTCCGGATACCTGCCTCTGCTATGGAGTACCGGATGCACGCACCAATGAAGGTTAATCCCGGGAGGACCATCTGCTACAAGTGAGTTTATTTACTCAATCATACACCGTTTTTCCTAATCAATGATTTGGCTGGACACTAGCTAGTGTGAGTAGTTACCTATCTGGGTACACTCTTCCGGTTTATTGATAACTAGTGGAATTAGGTGTTTATGCTATAGGTGGTCACCATTTATATGTGGGATACTTCAAGGATACAACCAATACAACATACAATTGAAGTTGCTGAGTCTACGTTTTAGAGCACCACACAGCCTGGCTTTTCTTCGAAGACTGAATAATACTGATTTTACGTTCATGATTAATCTACCGTTTTCAATCCATTGCAAATTGAGTTGATTGGAAGGCACATGATAACTACATGTATTATTGGGAATCAGGCTCAGATACTGCCTATTGTCTCATTTCTATCACTTTATACAGTATGTGCCCCAAACATGTGGCAAGCATGCGTAGGAAAGGGATAACATTGCATGGTGGGGATGAGGTGGGGAGACTTGGAAAAGGAATACCGGGAAGCAAATGAAATGATGTGAAATGGTTAGAACTGGTTCAGTGAACGAGATAAAAGAGAAGCTCTCCCGCGCACTGCGGAGGAAATGACTAAGGCTGGCTTTATAGTTGGCGCGCTCGCGTGTGCTAGTGCACGTGAATCACACTTGTTGTGTGTATGGTCTGTGCTGTGAGCGACAGCTGGGCGTGGCTATGAACAGATTTACATGTTACATGTAATTTACAAAACTCATTGAATTGTTTTTGATTTTTGAGAAGAAACATAACCAGTTCGCAGCATTATAAAACAGCTGCTTTTAGTCATTTAAAGAATCAAGCCATTATGATTATGTGGCGTGGTTTATTTTTGTTCCATGTTGATACATTTTGCACTGAATGTGTTTGTTTAAGTGGAGGATGTTTTCCAATGAAATTGCAGCCTCACTGTGATTGGCTAATAGAGCGGGACGTGCACCGGCAGCAGTGCAAAAAGCCACTTTGCAAGTCTTTCCTCCGATCTGCCGGGTCAGCGCTCACTCCTGTACGCACGCACGTCGGAAGTATAGAACGTCAGGTTTAAACACAGTCTATTATAATTGACGCGCGCGCACGGTAGCGCACACTATATTACACGCCTAAGAGGGTGAATATGAGAAAAATGTCTAATACCTCACGGTAAAGTAGGGAAGGATATTTTTCCTTCAGAGAAAAATAAATGTTATAACAAAGGGTTAATGTTCTGAAGCTAAAAGGGATAGATGTAAAAAGCCTTAAATAATGGAATAAACCATAGATAAAGTAACGAAAAGTCTAAGAACAAATGGGCAGACTTCACATACCAAATGGTCATTAACTGCCAAACATTTCTATATCCAGAGATAGGAAGGATACATGAACTAAGGCGCAATGCATTGTAAATAATCTGCACAACAATCTATACTTACACCAGCTGCAAATATTTGAAGGTGGACAGTTGCCCAGGGACCATTGTGAACTGATTTCCATCCAGGTATCTGTAAAAAGGAGCAGTACACCCGGTTAGGCCCTGGCTGAATGAATCCTGAGATTATGGGGAAATGTTCTTATGATGAGCAAACAAAGGGGGCACATCAATGCAAGGGGCAAATGTCCACACCTCCACCCAGAGGTTGTGTCAGCTCTGCTTGTGACCAAAATTAGATTGAAAGCTCTTCGAGGGAGGGAGTCACTGTGCCTGAAATAATCAATATATAGCACTGTGTATAATGTCAGTGCTATATAACAAACGTATGATCCGGAATGTCCCAACGGGGAAGGCTATTACTCACAGCTCTGTAACGTTCTTTGGGATGCCCTTAGGTAGAGATAACAGGTGCTTGTTGCTGCAACGTACAACAGTGTCTAGGCAGGTGCATTCCTGTGGACACTGGGGCTGAGGAGCACAACTCAGCTCCTCCTGACCTGCCGTGGAGAGAAGAAGACTACTGAGAAATGCAGTACACCCCAGAGCAACTTATCATGTCATCAAGCTTCATGTGTATAACCATTAGATCAGGTGTGCTTAACTCCAGTCCTCAAGCACCTACAACAGGTCAGGTTTTCAGGATATCCCAGCTTCAGCACAGATGGATCAATTAGAGGCTCAGTAAAAAAGACTCGGCCTCTGATTGAGCCACCTGTGCTGAAGCATGGACTGACTGTGCTGAAGCAGGGAATGATTGAGCCACCTGTGCTGAAGCAGGGATATCATGAAAACCTGACCTGTTGGGGGGAGGGGGTTAGGACTGGAGTTGAGCACCCCTGCATTAGAGCACTGTAGCTGCCTGATTGTCCTTTGCTACAAGCGTTCAGTATCCAATGTTAAATGTTATTACCTGATGAAATACAATGAAATGTCGCACAACGTAGCCTGGGATACAGGTGCTAACACAAGCTACTATGGACGTTTAGTCTTTTTCACCTGTCTTTCCTGTACTTTAATGAAAGCATATAAGGTTAACGATAGCCCAAATGATATTCTTTTATATTAGATATCTGTTTAGTGGGCATTTTTGTCATATCTCAAAAGAAATTAAACAGTTATGCAGCCATCATCGTCAAGCAAAAGAACTGAACAAAAGAAAGGAGATTTATATTTTATCAATAATAATTATTGCAGCTGTGTAAGGAACATTTTTTAAATATTTTAAATATTTTACTGCTGCGCAGATCTGAAAATAAATAATTTATAGTAATAAAAAAATATACAACAAAAAACAGACAAAGATGCCCAAAGCTACTTCCAATGTGACAAAAATACACAGTGCAATACCTATATATCTCTTGTAAAAAGGGTAATTTAGTTTAACCCTTTGGCCAAAGCATCTTAAGCCTGCTGCCACTTCAAGGCATGACCGTAGCAGGTCCTAACACTACCTGAGTTAAAATTCTTATTAACCTGTATAATTACAGGAAGAATGATCACATTGGATCTGTCGTAACCTGGCAAAATGAAACTGACCTGCCAACTTGGTGTATATACAGTGGTGTGAAAAAGAAAGTACACCCTCTTTGAATACTGTGGTTTTACATATCAAGACATAATAACAATCAACTGTTCCTTAGCAGATATTAAAATTAGGTAAATACAACCTCAGATGAACAGCAACACATGACATATTAAACCGTGTCATGATTTATTTAACAAAAATAAAGCCAAAATGGGGAAGTATACCTTTTGATTCAATAGCTTGTAGAACCACCTATAGCAGCAATAACTTGAAGTAATCGTTTTCTGTATGACTTTATCAGTCTCTCACATCGTTGTGGAGGAATTTTGGCCCACTCTTCTTTACAACGTTGCTTCAGTTCATTGAGGTTTGTGGGCATTTGTTTATGCACAGCTCTCTTAAGGACCAGCCACAGCATTTCAATTGGGTTGAGGTCTGGACTTTGACTGGGCCATTGCAACACCTTGATTCTTTTCTTTTTCAGCCATTCTGTTTAGATTTGCTGGTGTGCTTGGGATCATTGTCCTGTTGCATGACCCAATTTCAGCCAAGCTTTATTTGTCGGAAAGATGGCCTCACATTTGACTCTAGAATACTTTGGTATACAGAGGAGTTCGTGGTCGACTCAATGACTGCAAGGTTCCCAGGTCCTGTGGCTGCAAAACAAGCCCAAATCATCACCCCTCCACCACCATGCTTGACAGTTGGTATGAGGTATTTGTGCTGATATGCTGTGTTTGGTTTAAACCAAACGTGGCACTATGCATTATGGAGAAAAACATCTCCACTTTGGTCTCGTCTGTCCAAAGGACATTGTTCCAGAAGTCTTGTGGTTTGTTCAGATGCAACTTTGCAAATCTAAGGCATGCTGCCATGTTCTTTTTAGAGAGAAGAGGCTTTTTCCTGGAAACCCTTCAAAACAAACCATACTTGTTCAGTCTTTTTCTAATAGTACTGTCATGAACTTTAACATTTAACATGCTAACTGAGGCCTGTAGAGTCTGAGATGTAACTCTTGGGTTTTTTGCAATTTCTCTGAGCATTGCACGGTCTGACCTTGGGGTGAATTTACTGGGACGTCCACTCCTGGGAAGATTTACAACTGTCTTGAATGTTTTCCACTTTTGAATAATCTTTCTCACTGTAGAATGATGGACATTAAATTGTTTGGAAATGGCCTTATAACCCTTCCCAGTTTGATGGGCAGCAACAATTGCTTCTCTAAGATCATTGCTGATGTCTTTCCTCCTTGGCATTGTGTTAACACCCACCTGAAAGCTCCAGACCAGCAAACTGCTAAAACATCGGCTTTTATAGAGGTGGTCACACTTGCTGATGATCAATTAATCAAGGGCATTTGATTAGCAGCACCTGTCTGCTACTTAGCATCTTAATTCCTATGGAAGCAGTAAGAGTGTACTTAGTTTATCACACATGGCTTCTCCATTTTGGCTTTATTTTTATTAAATAAATCATGACACGTTGTAATATGTCATGTGTTGTTGTTCATCTGAGGTTGTATTTACCTAATTTTAAGACCTGCTGAGGAACAGATGATGTTATTATGTCCTGATATGTAAAACCATAGAATTCAAAGAGGGTGTACTTTCTTTTTCACATAACTGTGTGTATGTATATATATATATATATATATATATATATATATATATATATATATATATATGCAGTGGTCGACAAATCCCCAAAAAATCTACTCGCCGAACAAAAAAATCAACTCACCACCTAGTACCACACGTGTGCTGTTTGGGCCAATAGGAGCTCGCCACGATGTTAAATCCACTCGCCCGGGGTGTGCAAATGTATAGGTTTGTCGAACACTGTATATATGTATATATGTATATATATATATATATATATATATATATATATATATATATATATATATATATATATATAAATGTAAGGATGTGCATATATTAAAGGTTCCGCGCTGTCAATTACATAGGCAGCGCCATATTGTCCCTGTTTGCCAGCGAAGTTACTGCGTACCAGTTGGGCTGCGCATGCGCGAGGGAAGCGCGCGAAGGGGTTGAACTATGAACTCTGATGGTGAGAAGGTCAGCTGAGGCTGAGGACCAATGGGATGCGAGACTGTGTATGCAGGAACCGGATGCGTGTGGGCGGTGGGGCAGAGCAGCAAGGGAGGTGAAGGAGGAGGTTGGCGGAACCTCGGGTGCGAGAGCAGAGGGTCAGTGACCCGTCTGTTTAGGTAGGATAGGCCCACAGCCCCAGGAGTCTTTCCCCCGCCATCGTAGGGTGCTGTATTTGTAAGGACGCCCATAGTCGTCAGGGACGTTCCCCTTTAGTGAGGTTCATATGCGGAGCTGCGGAGTTGCGGCCGCCATCTTGGATTTCCCCGTCTGATGGTGCTGCAGAAGGGAGAGACGGCGCAAGGCTGGATTATCACTGGGGCCCTGTGGAGTGTCAAGGTCATCGTAGTGACCGGAAGGTATCCTTGTCTACACGTGCACCTACACCGGTCACCAGGCGCTGATCCCGCCTCCCACTAACTAATTGGGTTTCCTAAGAGAATTGCATATGGTACTATACTTTACTGGTTATGAGACATACTCCTAAGGAGAGCGGCAGAGTTGCTTATGTACAGGACACTATCCCAATAAGGTGTGGCCGAGCCACGTTGTGTGTGTGTATGCAAATGTTATATGATAAGTCTGCATATCATTTGTTATTGTGTGATATAAAAAGGTTGCTGTTGCATACTGCTGTTGTTAGGTTCTTGCTCAGGGCATAATCTCTATAATGGGGATCCTGGGTAAGTGGAGGCGCTGCACCACAAGTGATAAAGGTATACCCCCAGGCTCCCAATATGCGGAGGCTCAGAGCTCCTGAAGCCACAGGTTTATGCACCGTAGTCCCTTAGTTCAGACGTTCACAAAAAGGGCTACATTTGGAGGCGCTGCTGAGATCTTAGACCTGGGGTGCCCCCACATTTTTTTTGTCTCTATTGTGCAACCAACCCACATCATGTCGGTGCCCTCGGCGCTCGAGGTGCGCAAGTGGGCCCAACGGCGCGGGATCCCCTTGAACCGTGTTTTCGCGCTGGGCCATGTCCCCGCCATGATCTCGTTAGGCACAGTGACCGAACAGGTCCGAAAGCTTCCTCTCCTGGACAATGCCCAAGTACAAGACCACTTTTATGACCATGACCAGACCTGGCGCCGGATCTTGTATGCCACTGAACAAGATATATGCCCCGAGGCTTTGCCCCATATACTGCTGCTGCCCGAGGCTCCGGGGGTGCGCTGCCCACTAGTCCAGGCGGACACCTCTGCGCCCCTGGCCACCTCCACCCCTAGGAGAGAATATGCTCCCACCACAGGTGCCGCGACGGGAGGCCCCGACCACTTCCCTGACAGTGGCCTACACCCTCGTTGGCCAGCCACCCTGAGCCTAGGCTCGTCGTCCACCCCGTCCGGCCTGCGGGCTGGCCTCA
Source organism: Ascaphus truei (assembly GCF_040206685.1). NCBI lineage: Eukaryota > Metazoa > Chordata > Amphibia > Anura > Ascaphidae > Ascaphus > Ascaphus truei. Next base: position 65,427,575 of record NC_134490.1, on the reverse strand, counting down.
ACCGCCTTAGCGTATCAAGATTGGACGCTTACCCTGCAGTCGGGGACAGCTTACCAGGAGACACCTCTATTCCCGCCATAGCCGCCGCTATCCACAACACCACCCAGTCGCTCCAGTACAGGAAGTTAAAAGCCTTCTCCGGCGAGAAACCCACGCCTCCAGGGGAAGTAGGGATAGAGGACTGGTTGGATCATACCGAACAGGTACTGCCTGAATGGACCTGCACGGACGCGGTCCGCAGACAACGCATAGTTGAGTGCTTACGGCCCCCCGCGTCCCATATGGTGCACTACTACCGAGATGACAATCCGGAAGCTGACGCGGCCGATCTTATCTACTGCCTGACCAAGGCCTATGGAGCCCCGGTGGACACGTACACGTTGATGTCCAAATTTCATGCGTTAACCCAGAAAGAGGGAGAAATGGTGTCCGATTTTCTCAGACGATTGCACCTGGACCTCTGGAATCTGGTGAGGAAAGGCGTATTACCAAGGATAGAAGCTAACGGACTACGCACCACTCAGCTGTTGCGGGGCCTCTTACCCCTACACCCCGTGTCGGTGCGGGTCAGTAGCTGCCTAACGCCTGGACAAGCGTTGTCGTTTCACGACCTAATGGACCGGGTTCAAGCGCATGAGACGGTGCTGCTGGGGCGTGACCTAGCCACCGGAAAGAAGCCCCAGCTCGGAGGTAAGGAGGCCAAGAAAGTGGAACCCAAAACCGATGCGCCTGAATCTGGGGACCCTGACCCCGAGGATGCCCCCACCCCCGTGACACCCAGACCTCGTCCCCCGACCAGGCGGAGCCCCCCCACCAGGAGAGACGAGGCTTACCTCAGCCAAATACAGTGTTATGCCTGTGGAAAGATGGGACACTTGCGGGCCCACTGCCCCACCTCACGAAGAACGTCGTCCCGACCGGCGCATTCAATGCCGTGCCAACCCCTGAAGGATGACCAGGCATCACCGCGTCCTCAGGGCTCCCGAATCGGCCCCGCCTCCATTATTCGCGTAGTTATCGAAGGCATCTACGCCGCCGCATTGTTGGACACGGGATCCCAAGTAACGATCGTATACCGGCCCTTCTACGACCAACACCTACATCAACTACCGTTGCTATCGGCGGATGCCCTGCGGCTACGGGGACTGAGTCATGAAGATTACCCCATAGACGGAGTAGTAAAGGTGCAGTTAGATATTCTCCAGCTGAATACTGGTAAACATCACCCCATGGAAGTGGAGGCCCTAGTGTGCCCCGAGCCGCAGGACCACCCCAGCGCCCCAATCATCTTGGGGACCAACGCTGACATTGTGCGCGCGGTATTCCGCCAGTTTTTGCAGGAAGCAGGAGAAGCCCCACTGCTGGCCCTGGCGGCCTGTCCCGCCCTTCAAGAGGTCTGCGGTAAAATTGCGACCGAGGAAGAGCATGGTGTCCTCTACAGTCAAGAATGGGGACTGACCCAGATTCCCCCGGGGGAAGGACGAATGATGGTCGCCGCTTGCCATTACCCCCGTCGACGGTCGGAGGATCAGCTCTTCACCTTGGAGAGTGTGGCCCAGGACGAACAACGTTTGGGCTACAAGGTACTAACCTCGGTCAAGGAATGGCCCGGGAAGATCCCGAAGCGCACCTGGGTATATGTGCAGAATATATCCCCGTACCCGATGACTATTGACCGGCGACAGACGCTAGGGAGGATATACCCGGTAACTTCCGAGGAGGAGGCCTCGACGGAACTAGCTAGGAGCTCGCCGGCTACCATAGCGCCGGCATTGGAATTTGACTTTGGCGACTCGCCCCTCCCGGATGAGTGGAGGAAGAGGCTACAGGATGAGCTACACGACCGAAGGGGGGTGTTCTCCACTGGTGACATGGATGTGGGGTGCAGTCGCAGTGCCCACCATACCATCCGACTGAGCGACGCCACCCCCTTCCGGGAGCGCTCCCGCCGGCTTGCCTCAAAGGATGCTGACGAAGTGAGGGGATTAATCGACGAGATGAAAACGGCTGGCATCGTGCGGGAATCTCGGAGCCCGTACGCCTCACCCATTGTGGTAGTCCGCAAGAAGAACGGGACGGTCCGTCTATGTATGGATTTTCTCTGTATCGAGCCCGACAGTCGGGGAGTTAGTAATGTTCTTGTGATCACTGACCACTACACTAGGTACGCCCAAGCGTTCCCTACGAAAGACCAGAAGGCCGTAACGGTGGCCCGAGTACTATGGGAGAAATATTTCATTCATTATGGACTACCAAATCGTCTTCACTCCGATCAGGGCAGGGATTTTGAGAGTACCCTGATACGGGAGTTGCTCACTCTATTGAACATTGCCAAATCGCGTACTACCCCGTACCACCCCGAAGGGGATGCTCTGCCTGAACGGTTCAATCGCACTCTGTTAGATATGTTAGGAACCTTGACGAGCCCGAAAAAGACGGAGTGGAGTAAACACGTCGAAGCATTGGTACATGCGTATAATTGTACCCGACATGAGTCCACCGGGTATACTCCGTATTTCTTGATGTTCGGAAGAGAAGCCCGTTTACCGGTGGATGTGCGCCTGCGGATATCTACCGATGGGGTATCCAATAGGACGCACTTTCGATATGTCCAGCGACTAAGGGACAGTTTACAGCTGGCCTATAGATTGGCTGAACGGACGACTGCGAAATTGAATGCGGGAAATAAAAGGCGCTACGATCACAAAGTACGTCACAAGGAAATTCACCCCGGAGATGCGGTCCTCTTACGCAACTTAGGTGTTCCTGGGAAGCATAAATTGGCCGACCGGTGGCGGGAGGGTGTGTATGAGGTGGAGTCACAGATGCCTGGTCTTCCTGTGTACCGAATCAAGGATTCTGAAGGCCGCGTAAAGGTGTGGCATAGGAATCATCTGCTTCCCATACCTCAAGTAGGGACGGACGAATTGGAAATTCCAGCCACGGCCATAGATGGAGAAGTTGAACACACAGAGGATGGCCCAGAGACTGTAAAAATTGCCACCTCTGAGGATCCAATGGAAGGAACCTCTCAAAGGGGCCTTCCGGCCGTGGAGGCATCTCCCGAAGGAGCCACGGGTAAAGAGCCTTTTGGCCCGAACATTGATCAATTGACTCCCGTGAGTCAGCCTCTAGACCCCCAAAGTCCATGTTTTACACCCCAAAGAGACTGTGCTAATGCTGAACACCCCTCAAGGGTAGAGATGGAAATACCAGTTGAGACTGAGCACTCTGCAGAGGAAGATCAACCCCGCCGAAGTCAAAGAAACAGTCAACCTCCCATGCGAATGGCATATGATCAGTTTGGGGCACCCCATTATGAGGCTCAGCAGTGGGCTCGGCATAGGATGCAAGCTATGATGGTACTGTTTAATGAGATGTGTAACCTAATCTAGGAAGAGAGGGTTGTGTACATAGTTAATATATGTGCTTAGGTAGTCCAGCGGGGACGCTGGATTCTGGGGGGGGGAGAATGTAAGGATGTGCATATATTAAAGGTTCCGCGCTGTCAATTACATAGGCAGCGCCATATTGTCCCTGTTTGCCAGCGAAGTTACTGCGTACCAGTTGGGCTGCGCATGCGCGAGGGAAGCGCGCGAAGGGGTTGAACTATGAACTCTGATGGTGAGAAGGTCAGCTGAGGCTGAGGACCAATGGGATGCGAGACTGTGTATGCAGGAACCGGATGCGTGTGGGCGGTGGGGCAGAGCAGCAAGGGAGGTGAAGGAGGAGGTTGGCGGAACCTCGGGTGCGAGAGCAGAGGGTCAGTGACCCGTCTGTTTAGGTAGGATAGGCCCACAGCCCCAGGAGTCTTTCCCCCGCCATCGTAGGGTGCTGTATTTGTAAGGACGCCCATAGTCGTCAGGGACGTTCCCCTTTAGTGAGGTTCATATGCGGAGCTGCGGAGTTGCGGCCGCCATCTTGGATTTCCCCGTCTGATGGTGCTGCAGAAGGGAGAGACGGCGCAAGGCTGGATTATCACTGGGGCCCTGTGGAGTGTCAAGGTCATCGTAGTGACCGGAAGGTATCCTTGTCTACACGTGCACCTACACCGGTCACCAGGCGCTGATCCCGCCTCCCACTAACTAATTGGGTTTCCTAAGAGAATTGCATATGGTACTATACTTTACTGGTTATGAGACATACTCCTAAGGAGAGCGGCAGAGTTGCTTATGTACAGGACACTATCCCAATAAGGTGTGGCCGAGCCACGTTGTGTGTGTGTATGCAAATGTTATATGATAAGTCTGCATATCATTTGTTATTGTGTGATATAAAAAGGTTGCTGTTGCATACTGCTGTTGTTAGGTTCTTGCTCAGGGCATAATCTCTATAATGGGGATCCTGGGTAAGTGGAGGCGCTGCACCACAAGTGATAAAGGTATACCCCCAGGCTCCCAATATGCGGAGGCTCAGAGCTCCTGAAGCCACAGGTTTATGCACCGTAGTCCCTTAGTTCAGACGTTCACAAAAAGGGCTACATATATATATATATATATATACACAGTGGTCGACAAATCACCAAAAAATCTACTTGCCGAACAAAAAAATCTACTCGCCACCTAGTACCACACGTGTGCTGCTTGGGCCAATAGGAGCTCGCCACGATGTTAAATCCACTCACCCGGGGCGTGCAAATGTATAGGTTTGTCGAACACTGTATATATATATATATATATATATATATATATATAGGTAACAGAGCAGATGGCACACAAATACAGATGAGGACAGGTGCTTAGTCCCATATGAATGAATACAATCAAAGGCTCCTTACCAGGCAGACCAGAGAATCCAGGGAATCCAAAGCAGGCACAGCAAGGAAGAGACAGCACACTTGTTAGCAAAAAGAATTGTATTAGTGAAGCAGGCACAAAACACCAACGTTTCGGTGTTTTGTGCCTGCTTCACTAATACAATTCTTTTTGCTAACAAGTGTGCTGTCTCTTCCTTGCTGTGCCTGCTTTGGATTCCCTGGATTCTCTGGTCTGCCTGGTAAGGAGCCTTTGATTATATATATATATATATATATATATATATATATATATATATATATAGTGTTCGACAATTGTATACATTTACACGCCCGGGGCGGGTGGATTTAACCCCCAGGCGAGTAAACATTGGCCCAAGCAGCACACGTGTTTTATTTTTAAATTTCCCCCGTTCGCGCTGAAATTTTCCCCTGCTCGAGCTGGAAAAAAAAATCTCCCCTACCTGACTGCTGATTGGCGCGCGCTCCCAGGCTTTGTGGGCGCGCGGCCATGCTCTATATGAGCCAGCCCCCAACGAGCAGCCATTCTTTCCGGCCAGAGCACTTGGAGAGTAAGTAAGTACTCTCCAATCCTCTGTCTTGCGGCCCCACTGCTGCTTCCCTGCAAGCCCCCTTACTCCCCTTCCCTGCAAGCCCCCTTACTCCCCGCGCGAGGCAGGTGTTCTCTCTTCTCTCCCTGTTCCCCCTTCTCTCCCTGTTCCCCCTTCTCCCCCTTCTCTCCCTGTTCCCCCTTCTCTCCCTTCTCTCCCTGTTCCCCCTTCTCTCCCTTCTCTCCCTGTTCCCCCTTCTCTCCCTTCTCCCTGTTCCCCCTTCTCTCCCTGTCCCGCCTTCTCTCCCTGTCCCGCCTTCTCTCCCTGTTCCCCCTTCTCTCCCTGTTCCCCCTTCTCTCCCTGTTTCCCATTCTCTCCCTGTTCCCGCTTAACTTGGCTAGGAGATCGCAGTGGGGGTGTCCCCCCCTTCTCGGGCTGTCACGGCGTCCCGCTTAACTTGGCTAGGAGATCGCAGTGGGGGTGTCCCCCCCTTCTCGGGCTGTCACGGCGTCCCGCGCGGGGCAGCAGATCGCAGTGGGGGTGTCCCCCCCTTCTCGGGTTGTCACGGCGTCCCGCGCGGGGCAGCAGATCGCAGTGGGGGTGTCCCCACCCTTCTCGGGCTGTCACGGCGTCCCGCGCGGGGCAGCAGATCGCAGTGGGGGTGTCCCCCCCTTCTCGGGCTGTCACGGCGTCCCGCGCGGGGCAGCAGATCGCAGTGGTGGTGTCCCCCCCTTCTCGGGCTGTCACGGCGTCCCGCGCGGGGCAGCAGATCGCTGTGGGGGTGTCCCCCCCTTCTCGGGCTGTCACGGCGTCCCGCGTGGGGCAGCAGATCGCAGTGGGGGTGTCCCCCCCTTCTCGGGCTTTCACGGCGTCCCGCGCGGGGCAGCAGATCGCAGTGGGGGTGTCCCCCCCCTTCTCGGGCTGTCACGGCGTCCCACGCGGGACAGCAGATCGCAGTGGGGGTGTCCCCCCCTTCTCGGGCTGTCACGGCGTCCCGCGCGGGGCAGCAGATCGCAGTGGGGGTGTCCCCCCCTTCTCGGGCTGTCCCGGCGTCCCGCGCAGGGCTGGAGATGGTCACAGGGGGCGGTGGCGAGCGGGCAGTGGTGGTGCTCGGTCCCGCTGCCTTTCCTCTTCCTCTTCCCCCTGTCGTGTGTGTGTGTGTGTGTGTGTGTGTATGCATGTGTGTGTGTATGCCTTGGTGTGTGTGTGTGTGTGTGTGCGTGCGTGTGCGTGTGTATGCGTGTGTATGCATGTGTGTGTATGTATTGGAGTGTGTATGCATTGGTGTGTGTGTGTGTATGCATGGGTGTATGTGCGTGTGTGTGTGCATGGGACAGTGTGCCTCCCCCCCACCCTGCCACCTCCCCTCCACCCTGCCGCCTCCCCCCCTGCCGCCTCCCCAAAGATTACACTAAGCCCAGCTATCTTCATGACGGCGATATAATAATAAATAAAGGTATCAATGAAGTTCCCCTTAGAATGGTAGGGAAAATAAGTTGAAACAGGATGAAAGGGTGAGTGCTTGAAGTCCAGGGCCAGATCCGAATCCCAAACCAACTGCTGGGATCTGGCCCTGGACTTCAAGCACTCACCCTTTCATCCTGTTTCAACTTATTTTCCCTACCATTCTAAGGGGAACTTCATTGATACCTTCTACACCATTGTTCTGAAGGACCTTGAACAGCTATGTCAGAATAATACTCATCTGACACACAGGAATCTGAGCAGGGGGGAAGAATTGGCTTTGAAAAACCTTAAAGATAACACCAATATTGTTGTAAGACAAGCTGACAAAGGAGGGGCTATCGTCTTGCAGGATAGACAGGACTATGTGTCCGAAGCGGCCCGCCTCTTAATGGACAGCTCATCCTATCGTATACTGGAACAAGATCCAGTTGTAGATTTTCAGTTGGCCTATCAAACACTCATTCACGATGCACTTAGTATGGGTATTATCACTAAAGTAGAGAGCACTTTTTTGTTTATTAGACACCCCAGAACACCTGTTTTTTATCATTTGCCCAAACTGCACAAAGACACTACACATCCCCCTGGTAGACCCATCATCTCGGGGGTGGGATCAATGACGTCGAACGTGTCCCAATATGTCGATTATTTCCTTCAACCGTATGTGAAATTGTTACCATCTTACATTAGGGACACGTTGCACGTCATTGACTCCACCTCTGAGATCACTTGGAAAGACACATTTTGTTGGGCTACATGTGATGTATGTTCTCTTTACACCTGCATAGATCACATTAAGGGCCTAGAAGCCATCAATCATTTTCTATCATCAGATTCAAATTTACACGTGTCACAAAAAGATTTTATTTTATCCTGTATTAGGTTTATTCTGACACATAACTATTTCACTTTTGATGGTACTTTTTATTTGCAGACCTGTGGAACGGCCATGGGTACCAGATTTGCTCCCAGTTATGCGAACCTCTTCATGGGGTTGTGGGAGAACCTCCATGTTTGGGGCAATGCACAGCTGGTGGCTGGTCTGGTATTCTATGGTCGTTTCATAGATGACATTATTATCATTTGGGATGGTGATAAGGGCCAACTGAAAGATATACTGGAATCATTTAATGATAACAACATGGGGCTTAAATTTACCCACACCATACATCCAGATACGGTGGTATTTCTAGATCTTGAGCTGTTCATTGATAGGTCGGACATGAGGATACACAGTAAAACACACTTTAAACCTGTCTCCACCAATGGGTACCTGCAATACGGTAGCAAGCACTACAAAAAGTGGTTGAACAACATCCCCAGAAGCCAATTCTTTAGGATTCGCCGTAATTGTTCTCTCAACTCGGATTTCTGTGATCAAGGAGAGACCTTAATTAATAAGTTTCTCCAAAAGGGGTATGATGGAACGGTGGTGCAGAGGGCGTTTGATGACACTCGAAGTATTGATAGGAGTGCTCTACTCAAGAGGTCCATGACCAGATCTGATCATGCTGGCCTTGATCCAGCGGTGGACAGATTTAGCGGGAATCCTTTGCATTCTTTTCCTAAGTTCATTACTAAGTACAATAGACTGGCCTATCAGGTCAAACATATTATCAATAGGCACTGGAACATTATTCAAAATGATCCTATTTTAGGTCCCAGGGTGCCAACACGAGCTCCTATTGTCTTTAAAAAAACAAGATGCCTAAAGACCATGATTGCCCCAAGTAGACTTAAGCCAACCATTAAACCACCACCTCTAACATCTGAAATGGGTAACTTTTCCTGTGGTAGAACTAGGTGTATCACTTGTGGGCATCTAAGTAAAATTAACACCTTTAAATCCTTTTCTAACGGCTCTGAACATGAAATCAAACATCATATTAATTGTCTTAGTACCTACATTATATATCTTATTTCCTGTCGTTGCGGCCTACAGTATGTGGGCCGCACGTCTAGGACGATTAGTACTAGATTTCTCGAGCATCGTAGAAATGTCAAACATGGCCTTCAGTCGCACTGTCTATCACGACATTTTGATACTATGCATATTAAGGATCCCTGCTCTCTGTCCATCTTTGGTATCGAGGCCATCTCACCTTCCCTTTCGGAGGGTGATAGGTTCAAATAATTGTGTGTCAGGGAGACCTACTGGATATATGTACTTGGTACATTGGTTCCGGGGGGTCTCAATGACACAATAGATATCAGTACAGTAGTCTAGTTACATCATTTTGTCTACTGTGAGGTTTGGTGCGTAGCAGGGAGGTCTGGGTTGAACGATTTATTTCATTCCCTCTGTGTGGGCACCATTACACCACAGTGGCTCAGTATTTTTACATTTATATACCAAGTCATTTGTTCATTCTTAACTTGGCCTAATCTACATCATTTATATGGGTACCATTGACTTTGCTTGCGTGACCACCATTGGTCCAGTATCCTTTATTGTTCACACATTTTTTATTACATTTATATCTTTATTTTTATTTTTATTTGCCACTTTTATGTACTTTTTTTTTTTTTTTTTCATTTTTATTTATATTTTCACCTTTATTCATACATTTTTTATTTCTCATTCATACACCTCTTTTTCTTCCCCTGTCTCCTTTCCCTCTTTACATATATATTTTTTATATATATATATATTTTTTTTATATATATTTTTATATTGTATTTATTACACATTTTCAGCTTTTTTGTTAGCTCCTTTGTCTTATTTTTTGCACCTGGGTCCCTCTGAGTCTCTATAATACCTATTTGATCTCCTTCTACATTTAGTGGTTATTCAGCTATCTCTTTATACTTAGGGTATTGTTTACCATGTATTGACATCTGTTTCTTGTATTATATGTATTATATATATGTTACTATGCAAGTTATCTACCAATGACATTCTACTTAATCTTTTTGGTTAACCTTTTGGTTAACTTGTGTGCTTAATTTTTGTTTTACAATTGTGATATATAATTAATGCACTAGTTGAAGCGCTTTATATGCAATAATATATTTGGTCCTTAGGATTAAAAATGTGAATCCGTATCTATGTGTGCTTTGGCATATATGGGGGTTAATCCAACCCTATTACTCATCATTTGTATCTCATTACTAATCCTCTGTCTTCTATGCTCTGATTGGTCTTATGTACTATATAACTGTGTTTAATGCCTATGCTATTTCTCCTGATGAAGTCTCGTTCGAGATGAAACGCGTAGAGATTGCTGTGGAGCCTACTGTCCAGTTTGTATATTTTATACTGACACTCATCTGCATATATTGCACTTTTGCTGCGTTGCTAGCATTTTGCTACCAGCCATTCAGACATTCAAGTTCCTGTTTACACTGTGAACTCTCTCCGGCTGAAACCTCGCTGATGTCATCGAGCTCACGCGAGATTTGATTCATTGTATGCTCTGTGTAGCGCCGGAGCAAGGGGAAGGCGGCGTCCCTCGTGGCTTTCGGTCCCTGCTGGGACATAGAGGGGCTATTGTGGCAAGACACACCGCGGACATCACACCGAAGTCCTCCTCCTTGGGTTCCTGCGTCTGAACGGGTTGAGTTGTACTCAAAAATGCATTTTATTCAGCTCTGTGAGTGTGTATTTTTATCCCTTATTCCATAAATTTATTGTTATACAATTTTACGCTATGAGTGCGCCTGTTTTTTCTGTGTTTTTGTAGATATCCTCAAGGAAGTGGTGTTCCCTTCATTCGGGCTGCAGAGACTCTTTTGGATAGCAATTGGAATATCTTGGGATTTGTATATATTTTTTATATATATATTTTCTGGACATTTTCTTCTTTTTTTATGTATTTTTTTATGCATTTTATTAGTTTAATACATTAATTTTTATTCTATCCACTGTGCTTAGCATAGGTTTTTTATTCTTATCTGTATTATTTTTACTTTTATTTTTACAATCACCTTTTATTTTTATAGAGACATTATATAGTGATAGGTTGGCGCTAATATTTTTCTCTTGTTGTGATATATATATATATATATAGATCCCCTGAAGAAGTCAGTCCATCTGATGAAACGCGTAGGGAAGGTGTGCAGTGGACCTTCACAAACGCTTGCTCCAGAACTGCTTTGAATTCAATCGGTCCGGTATCCTCCGCCATCTTTGTGACGTCATCCGCTGGTCCGCGATACCCATCGCCCCCGGTGGGAACAAAAAAGCATCTGTCGGTGTATACCCGGGGAGAGATGACTGCGGAGTGCCAAAAACGTCAGTTCCTGCTATCGGTGAACAGCAAAGGCAGCATTCAGATCCAGAGGTGTGACGGAGCCAAGACAGCAGTCAAGCAGCGTTTTCCTGGTCCTTGGAGCATGAGTATATCTCATAAAATGCTTTTAATTGTTCCATGTTTGTGAGTTTATTTTATTGAGATTTTTGGGCATTAAATTTATCAAGTTTGCACAGTAATGCACTAGGATTTGGCGCTTCTTTTCTTCTATTTTTTCTATGCAGGTGGAGAGGGAGGTCGTTGTGCCCTTTTAAAGAAGCTGCCTGTTGTTCCTATCAGTGCCTTTTTACTCCCCAATTATTGGTACAATTATTTGGACTCCATAGGACTATCTGCATTGAGCAGACTAAGGAAGGTTCACAGCACCACGTATTTTTTATGCATTTTTTATTTTATTTTTCTTTGCTTGTTAGATATTTAGTATTGTGCTTTATTGGTATTGAATGATTATTATTATTTTTATTGGTACACTATTTTACCCATTGTAAAATTTAATTTACTATTTTTATATTTTTAAAATAACATTTTGTTTTCTGGCATCTAAGACAACAGCGCAGTCCTTTCTTGTACATATATATATATATATATATATATATATATATTCATCTGTCCTAGCACCAGGATGAAACGCGTAGGGTGGAGGCTTAAGAATATATCTATAGCAGGGTTTCCCAAACTTTTTTTTCCGTGACCCGGTTACTTTTGAACTTCTCCTTCGTGACCCACTAAAAATTTTATCGCCTATACTGGCCTATAGGGCCTGCACAGACACACACACAGCCACTGATACACACACACACACACACAGCCACTGATACACACACACACAGCCACTGATACACACACACAGCCACTGACAGACACGCAGCCACTGACACACGCAGCCACGGACACACACACTGATACATACACACAGCCTCTGATACACACACACACACGCAGCCACTGACACACACGCAGCCACACAGACACTGCTACACACACACACACTGATACAGATACACACACACACACACAGATACACACACACACACTCTCTCTCCCCTATACGCACACAGACACAAACAGTGAATTACAGGCAACGACAGATGTGAGTGACTGGAGAGGGGGCCAGGGACACTTGGGTGGGAGAGGGGGGGCCAGGGACACTTGGGTGGGAGGGTGGGAGGGAGGAGGCCAGGGGCACTTGGGTGGGAGGGAGGGGGCCAGGGGCACCTTGGGAGGGAGGGGGCAAGGGGCACTTGGGTAGGAGGGAGGGAGGGGGCCTGGGGCACTTGGGTGGGAGGGAGGGAGGGGGCCAGGGGCACTTGGGAGGGAGGGAGGGTGGGAGGAGAGAAGGGGCAAGGGGCACTTGGGTGGGAGGAGGGAGGGGGCCAGGGGCACTTGGGTGGGAGGGGGCAAGGGGCACTTGGGTGGGAGGAGGGAGGGGGCCAGGGGCACTTGGGTGGGAGGGGGCCAGGGGTACTTGGGTGGGAGGCAGTGACTGGGTGGGGTGACTTACCTTGCTGCCGGACGCTTTCCCCTGCTGCCCTCGATATCCCCTGCTGCCCGGGATGGGAGGTGGGCTTGGGGGCACGGGAGGGGGTGCCACGGGAGGTGAGCTCGGGAAGCTGGCACGGGGAGAAGCGGGCCGCAGTAGGAGCTTGTACTTCCCCCTCCGTCCCACGTAACGTGCGGGCCGCAGAGGAGCTGGTACTTCCTCCTCCGTCCCACGTTGGGAGCGGGGGGGGGAGGAAGGGAGCAGGCCCTGCTTGCCCTGCGCAAGCGTGCGGGACCGCGGGGGGAATCGCCGCCATTTTTTTAAAATTGAGCAGGGGGGACGGGAGACACCGTGCGGCCAGCCTCGCTGCGACGCGGCAATTTTGGTGCCGTGGCCCGGTGCCGGGTCGCGACCCACCATTTGGGAAACGCTGATCTATAGCTCTCCCTATCGCCAGAACTCAGTATTTTACCTCCAGATACCATATTATATATTGTGGACACTACTCCCCGGCGCTCCGGTAAAAATACCAACCGAGTGACGTCACGATCGTTGTCTCGTGGGACCAGAGGAGCAACGTAGGAGAACTGGAAGGTAGCTGCGGGCGGATCGATCACAGCACAGAGAATCTCGGCGTTCCACGTGGAGAGGAGGCAGACCGCCACATTAAGCAGCAGGACGGAGAGGAGGCAGACCGCCACATTAAGCAGCAGGACGGAGAGGATTTTATATCCTACATGCCTTAAATATCTGCTACTTTGTAAGTAGCGTTCTACTTTTGCGCAGTGACGAATACAAAAACGTACTTCACCATATTTTGTCTCTTTCCATTTGTATTTCAGATATCTCAACCAAGATATCTATCATTGTTCCCAGTATAAGATATGCTCAAATTTTAATTGTTTAGTTACATTTGCGCCTGTGTTTTCTTTCTTTTCTCCATATATTACCACTGTGTATAGTGTAACACTGGGGCAGCATTTGTTGCTACATTTTATTGTTTTATTGTGTTAATTTGCGCACTTAGTATTTTTATAGTATATATATATATATATATATATATATATATATATATTTTTTTTTTTTTTACCTCAGTGCGGATGAATAAACCAATTACAAGATATTATTAGTGTAATTTATACTCCTTAATTGAAGTAACAACAGCATTAAAGCTTGAAGCAAAATGAATGTTACAGTAGAGTCCCGATTATCCGACCCAAACGGGACAGATAGTGTGTTGGATAACCAAAAATGACGGATAATACGGAAAAGGTCAGTGAAGCTTTGTGTTGATACATTCACTTCTATACAAACTGATATTTAAATGATCAGACCTGATGTGCGCCTAAAATGTAGCTTGCTATTCAGGCGCAGTGCCGGAGGGGTTTGGTAGCGGGATGGTTGCTCCTGCATGTTTTGCGGTTACTATGTAATACGATGAACTGCAATGCATTGTGAGCCTAGTTTCCTCACTGAAGTGGTTTCACACCCTCCTCTCACCCTCACTAACAGTACTCAGCACCTCACAAAGCAGGTACACAGCGACGGAGCGGGTCGTACGAGCGTGCGCAGACGTCGGATAAAACGGAAAGTCGGATAACTGAAACTCGGATATTCGAGACTCTAATGTACCGTGATATCAATTTGTCTTAGGCACAATAGCTTAGTAGGAGAATGACTTCTTCCTCACAATGAACAATCCCGGAGACTCTACATAATAATAATAATAATAAATAGGAGGCCGCTTTACCTTCTTCACATCTGAAGTCGGGGAAGGCCACATCCTGCAGTGGAATCTGCCTCAAGAAGTCCGGGTTTTGGCAGCGAGGGTTTCCTGTTACAATCTTCCTCTTTCTCAGCCAATCTCCGAGCCATGCGAGTTGGCAGTTGCAGTTGAATGGATTGGCCAACAAGTTCCTAGATACAATATGACAAAGTCATGCAAGACCGTAGCCATGATTTGAACCTATAGAGTGGGAATGGGATGTCTTCAAAGGGACGGTACAGATTAAGATAACGATCCGTGTTCAATATCCACCTGGATGTCATCAAAAACGATGTAAGGGCCGTAAAAATGATGCGACTTTGGCCTGCAAACAGATGTAAGGATTTTCTATGTGCTGTTAAGTTACCGGCAGCTTTTTAGCGAAAGGAAAAACCTATTAATCGAACACAACAACCTATTTATTTGGCACAGAAAAAAACAGGGCTAGAGCAATATTTCAAGGCTTATGTCTCGTGTATGATTCAATCTTTTGTTTCTCATTTCTTGCCAATTGTATTTTGGGTGCTAGGGAGGGAAAAAATAGGGAGCACATTTTATTGCAGCTTCTTTGTAGGCTTTGATACCTTTTAATGGGCCAACAAGAGACATCTTTATAGAAAAAAAATATAGCATACCAAGCTTTTGAAAACTCACAGGCCTGTTCTTCATGTGCAATGAAAACCTCTACGTTCTATTATTCATGTGCACTATCAACCTCGCATGGCTCTGTGTGTGTCCTATCAATAACACATCTTCTCATCTCTGAAGAACTCTCTTCTTGGTGCATTAAAGGTACAATCATTGAATGTCAGTTAATTGGAAATGGCAAGGAAGAGTAAGGAAGGGTTTTTATTTGAAAAGTTGGTTTTGACCTAACTATGTGTGAATGCATTTATAGCATCTTTGCTACCAGAGTTGTTTGCAAAGCATTGAGGGCTAATAGTAAAGAGTTAGGGGCCCTTTCCAACACTTATCCCCTTTGTTCCTGAAGATGTCACATACGCATACCACTAAATATTTGCACCGCTGCCTACCTGCCTTTGTGATTATTGGTGTGTTATAGGCATACACTGAGACACCACAGAACTCACAGAGTAGAGAGAGACTGCAACGTATCAAATGCTCCCGGAGTGATGGTACTAATCTGGTTATCATAGAGGGACAGCAGTCGAACGTTCCTGAGACCAGTGAAGCTGTCATTGTGGACACAGCTGACTCGATTATTCCTAAGCATCCTGTGAAGGGGTTATAGATACAAAACCATTAGAAACACGTTAAGCATGCTTACACTCAAAATAAGTACACAACAATAAAAAAGGGACCATGAAACCAATTATTAATTGCCTACTGTGTTCTTTCACAGTTGATTCACATGCAATCTATTAATGTTCTTAGTAGCAGGTTGGGAGTATTTGCTTAGGATTTAAAACAGCAAAACATGTGAAATCTTATGGTTTTTATAAATAAATCAGTTCTGTAGTATTAGCTAATAGTGACTGCTTTTTATTCAACTCATAATGCCAATTTTAAGGAGTTTTAAAGCATCCTTTGATTTCTATAGCAGGTTTTAACCCACCTCCCCAGCAGTGCAAGATATTTGCAACACCTTCCTGTTTGGGATAATTTGTTGCAAATGTTCCCAGTAGTTTGAGCTGTAAACTGTAACAATAGGTAATGCTACCTTAATGATATAAGGATACATTGTAGCTGCTGAGTTACACTGACTGAAAGCAGTCATTATGTTAGGCACACAATCAGGATTTTGACAGATGTATAACAGGAGCACCAAACGATTCCCAGTTTAGGTAAGCATGTAGAATGATACATTGTCCTATGCTTTACATATAAAAATAATAATTAAAAAATGTTGAACAGTAGTATTGCTCTTACATGCTTAGAAATGAAACCAGTTTAATGGCAAAGATCACTGTCCAAAAGAGTCCTCAACAAATAGCCTTGAATTTAATTTGATTCTACTTAAGATGTCTTACTAACATGATTTATATATGTGACTTTGGACCTGCAGCACTTACAGTGTCCTCAGACCTTCCAGGCCCCGAAACATTGCGCTCCGAACAGACTCCAGGTGATTGGCTGTCAGGTGTAACTCACCGACCGACACAGCTCCTTCAAATGCCCCATCTTCAATTTCGGAGATTTTGTTGTTGCTCAGGTTGCTAAGAGAAAGATTTAACGAAAACAGGTGAATTCTGTTCCTCGCCCCTGCAGGGATTATATTGATCTGTTCACCGCTCCTCACTCTTAAACACTGCATGATGGGCTTAAGGAATGGCTCAGTGAGTCACGGCACTGACTGTGGAAACCAAAACACTGAGTTGGAAGCAGGAACGCTTTGTGATCTTGGGCAAGTCACTAATTAGATTGTAAGCTCTATGGGGCAGATAATGATTTTGCCTGCAAAAATGCTATGTCGGCACCAATTATTATTATTATTATGATGGAATTGGAATGCAGTAATGGGACCATCTCTGGTGTTTATAATACCACAGGAAATTTAACGGGAAAACGATACATTGAAAAATGGAAGAATATCCACATTCAGGTATTTCCACTTATATCTATTCTATCCCTCCAGTTGCTGCAATTAATTGTGGAGTAAATGCATATGCCTGCGTAAGAAAACATTCAATTAATGTTTCTTCAACACTTTTTGTAAACATTTTTTTTACCTTTGTACTTTCAATGAAACCCCCCCCCCCTCTCCCCTCCCCCCAAAAATACAAAAAACAGTTGGCTTCAGAAGGAAAACTAGATTACGAGCAGTTATATTATTTCTATGGGACCAAACTAAAATGAGATGTTCTTCTAAAGTTGATGTACAACATGTATTGTAGAACATTATTCTCTTCCAAAGAATTGAATGATAAGCTGCAAATAAACTAGTCTACTTATAGTAAGCATTTAATAAAAATAATGTACGTTGAATTTTTTTAATTGTACCAGAAAGCATGTTCAAGTGACAGACACAGTTATAAGAAGATGTCCATTGACTAATCCTAATGCCTTTATGATATTGTGCAGCCTTAGTGCATGGCACACAATGACTCTTTATCTTGGGACTGTGCATGTTCTTTAAAAGTCCTCCTTTGGGTTAAGCTTTACTGCAGAGACATTGATAACAAGGCTGGATGTCAGCATCGTGTCACAGAGCATATGGGTGTTCCAAGTGCAGATCTACTTTTTGGTACATGAGATGCTACTTCTCTGCAGTAATATCTAGACAATGATTACAGCTGGAGGCATTCGTTTACCTCTTTTGTAAGGACAGCAGTCATACAGAATGGCATGCAAAGGATATTAGGAAGGTTCTTACCCAGAAAGGACCATAATGTGGGCTGGTTTGAATATAAACACTTTTTGAACATTGGATTTGGTGTACTACAATTTTTTTTTTAATTAGGGCAGTTTTGAGGAAGAACATTTGTAACTGGAAAAGTTTCACACTTCAGACATTAACAGGAGTTTCATTTTAAATCAAGAATCAAGTGTAGTATCCGTAGCAGGTCCCTGCTAAAGCCATTGTTAAGGAAAAGTCTGTTTCATTTGTAGCTTTGGTTACTCACATCTTCTTGAGATGCGGAAGTTTCCTGAAGATCCCGGTAGATTCCAGGACAGAGATTTCATTGTTGTTCAAGCGCCTGTAAATTCCCCAAAAGGAAGGGTATTACGTCATTATGTACCAAATCAAAGCAATGAAATGAGCGTGCCCTGATTTGTTAGCCAGAGTATTGTAATATATCAGGGCTCTCAAACTCAGTCCTCAAGGGCCACCAACAGGCCAGCTTTTATGGATATCCCTGCTACCAACACACGTAGCTCAATCAGTGGCTCAGTGGAGAACTGAGCCACTGATTGAGCCACTAGTGCTGAAGAAGGGATATCCATAAAACCCGGTCTGTCTGTGGCCCTGGAGGACGGAGTTTGAGACCCCTGTAATATGTTACATTTGTATAAAATCATCAGCACAGTAATATTGACCTAGGACTATAGATAGTACATTAAAACATAACAATGAGCTATAACATTAACACCTTTATTCGATATGCTGGGAAGTCGCTACTCCGCGCCGGAGAACATTTTAATCCCATTCATTTTAAGTGAGATGGTCTCTTCTCCAGCACTGGAAAGACGCTTCACCGCAGGACTACGATTGGATTGGGAGAGGAGGAAAGGTAATTGGAATGTGGTAGAATATAGTGTGACGTGTGAAGTGCACAGTGTGAAGATTGCCTTTGATGAGACCACGCTGGAATACGAATGGGGCTGGATCATTGTGACTTTTTAATAGTGAGGTCCGTGTTTCTCAACCAGGAATCCTTGGTTTCCCAGGGGATCCCAAAGGGTTCCCTGCAATTTTCTGGTCAATTGAAAATGGTATCAAATACAAAACAAAGGAGGAGGAAGGCTGATGATCAACTCAGTCACCATACTCGTAGACCAAGGAAATGATTGAAAACAATTAAATCATAGTGGGTGCAGACTGTGAACTGGAGTGAATAGGCAAAAAACAAAATGGAGGGCACAAACGTGCACTCACAAAGAAGTCACTTGGTTGCACACCACCTTAATTAAAACATAACCTTTAATACAAAAAAGAGATTTATAAAAAATATATCACTGTATTGTGTGGATAAACAGTAATTAAAAAATGCATAATGTGAGCCGCCAACGCCAAGAGGCTTCCTAATTGTAAATTGCTGAAATAATGCCTGGATAAGGAAGCAAATAGCTAAATAAATGGTCGAGGTAATGATGCCATCAACATGAGAGTAGGTGGCATAATATACCCAATAGCAATCCAAATAAATATAATATGAACATAATAAACGTCCAATCATATAGTATTGGGGTATAGCCACTATAGATGAGAGCGGAAAGATATAATATAATGGTGATAATAACCCCCATGAGTTATAATAGACAGCCAGGTATTAGGTATGTTTTATGAATTCCCTTTTTGTATTAAAGGTTATGTTTTTAATTGAGGTGGTGTGCAACAAAGTGACTTCTTTGTTAGTGCACATTTTTGTGCCTTCCGTTTAGTTTTTTGTATCAAACACAGAAGAATTTACAATGCATTTGATCTCAGACGCGCTATTAGAGAGGGTTGGGGTTCCTTACAATGCATCTGATCTCAGACGCGCTATTAGAGAAGGTTGGGGTTCCTTACAATGCATCTGATCTCAGACGCGCTATTAGAGAGGGTTGGGGTTCCTTACAATGCATATGATCTCAGACACGCTATTAGAGAGGGTTGAGGTTCCTTACAATGCATCTGATCTCAGACGTGCTATTAGAGAGGGTTGGGGTTCCTTGCAATGCATCTGATCTCAGACGCGCTATTATAGAGGGTTGGGGTTCCTTACCATGCATCTGATCTCAGACGTGCTATTAGAGAGGGTTGGGGTTCCTTACAATGCATCTGATCTCAGACGCGCAATTAGAGAGGGTTGGGGTTCCTTACAATGCATCTGATCTCAGACGCGCTATTAGAGAGGGTTGGGGTTCCTTACAATGCATCTGACCACAGATGCGCTATTAGAGAGGGTCGGGGTTCCATACGATGCATCTGATCTCAGCCACGCTATTAGAGAGGGATGGGGTTTCTTACAATGCATCTAATCTCAGATGCGCTATTAGAGAGGGTTGGGGTTCCTTACAATGCATCTGATCTCAGACGTGCTATTAGAGATGGTTGGGGTTCCTTACAATGCATCTGATCTCAGACGTGCTATTAGAGATGGTTGGGGTTCCTCAGAATTTCACGTAGGGTTTCTTAACCAAAAAAAAGTTGGAAACCACAGAGTTGGGTGTTTGTGTCGTTTGACTGAAAATATCCGCAGATGCGTTAAATCCGGGAGCTGCAGTACAGAAATGAAAAAGTCCATAACAGCAAATCTGAATAACTCTTTGAGTACTGAACTCTGGGCACAGACTAACATTTGCGTGATATATATATATGTTTATGAACACACTGCGTGGAGCTTGTATGGCATGAAACATGGTATACGTACAGCTCTGCTGTGGACTGTGGAATCCGGTCAGGGATTTTTGAAAGCTTCAGGTTGGAGCAGTCCACCACATTTGATTCACAGCGACACTTGGGTGGACACACAACATCACTGTTACATTCACTGTTTAGTTGATAATCCTCTGTCCCTAACAAGAGAAAACAACGGTATGGATGCACATAAGGCATATACATGTACATATACACTGCTAAAAGTACATTGCTCAAGTTGATCCTGCTATATTTATACTGCAAGGGGTATGGTCCGTACATATAAGAAGAATTCTGTAATAGTTACTGACATGATATGTTGCTAATGTTTTACCATCAAGGCTGGAAAAATACAGGTAAAACAACAATTGTTCACCTACTGTTTCATGTAAGATATGATTTCCAGAAAACGCCTCAAAGTAAACTTGTTTTCTAAGCGTTTATAACGGAGTTTGTAGGCGACCTTTGTGGTAGCCCCTGGCTTTTATAAGCAATTCAACTCTTAATAGTAGCATAACAGTTAAGAAGCTCGGAAGGCAAAGAGGTGTGTAATTCTTCAGCCATTATGGCTTTTAGAAGACTCCCTATTTCACTGAAGGAGAGACATACAGTACAATGCATTGCAGAACAATGGCTGAGATTCATGAAGCCACGAAATGGGTTATGGCAGGGGGTGCTCAACTCCACTCCTCAAGTCCCCCAACAGGTCATTTTTTCAGGATATCCCTGCTTCAGCACAGGTGGATCAATCAGAGGCTCAGCCAAACACTCAGCCTCTGATTGAGCCACCTGTGCTAAAGCAGGGACTGATTGAGCCACGAGTGCTGAAGCTGGGATTGATTGAGCCACCTGTGCTGAAGTTTGGATATCCTGAAAACCTGACCTGTTGGGAGGGGCTTGAGGACTGGAGTTGAGCTCCCCTGGGTAATGGCAACTCCTTGATCTGGCATGAACTTCCATTCAAGTCAATGAAAGCTAAAGCCTGGCCGGGGTTCTATTCCCCAATGTGTAACAGGTCCTGGGAAGCAACACCATTTCTATAATACAGTATTATCATGTTAACAAAAATGTTTATTAACACTAGAGCAGTCGTACATAATGAACATAATAAAAAATAGAATGACTGTTATTCTTCCGTTTACCTCTGGAGTCAGAATGCTGCCACATTTGTTTCACTTTACAATACTGGTAGTAAAAGAGGCTGCAGAGCATTGAGATTCATTACTATTTACAGACCCTCTGCTTCTTCTGGAACAACACAGACTTGATTATAACTACAGGTGGGCACATTTTTGGGGCGGATTTGGATCCGCAGCGTATCAGCCACTTTCTTTTGGTCATAGAACACAGAAAAGAACACTTGCCTAGGCAGGTGAGAGAACCCCTTTTGAACAAGCACTCATACAGTGATAGATACAGATAATTAAAAGAATTAACCTTTATTGGTGTATACGGGTAAAGTTAGTGAAGTACATAAATAATCAACACAATTAAAAACGCATTAAACGGATTGCACCTAGGTCTATTGTGGATTGCTAGAGATAGTATTTGAAGGAGAATGGTTTAGAATATCTGGTACCATATGACAGAAACAAAAGTTACTAATAAAGTATATAACTAATATGGTGCCTCAGTGTGGTCTATGTATAATGATTGAGAGAGTCTGGTGTGTGTCACTCGAGTGTAGTGACAGTCAGACTGCCTTCATGCCACATCTGAATAACCTGTGGTTCTGTGGCTGTGTGTCGCTAGGACATTGCGGGTCAGACCCACATAGACAGGTTTAAATCGGTGTAGCCTAGCTATATTCTGTTTGTCACAGAAACCAACAAGGAGTTAAAATAATTTTATCCTTCAAAGCAACACAGGGTGTGGTGAAATATCTAAAAGGGAGGCTACTATGTAGCTGTGGGGGAAAGAAGAGGCTGATCAGTGGGAGCCGCAAATACATGCACTAATTATATCCCACTGTTTGGTGTATGTTTCTGGGTTCTTATAGCCTCAAATGAGCACAATTTAATTCACACCAAATAAATAATGAGGTGAGTTACTGCTCGTGCCCCCTATGAAGGTAGCAAGTAATCTTGAAAACAGGCTAGCTGATATATCTCTGCCAGTAAAAATGTTTAGCTCAGTGCTCAACAGCTGCCTTTAATGAAGTTGCTCTATATCTGCAGATCTAAATATCTAGTGTGGTTGTTGTATGGGCTTGGTAGTTGCCCAGCTAGTTCTGTCGATGTAATGACTGTAGATAGGCAAAGTGTATATTTATGGGTTAATGCCGTTCAGCAACCACTTAATCTCTGGGGCAGGGGAGCCCCGTCTGTTTGATATAGACCACTAAATATGGTATCAGTGGTGTCTTGCCGCCGCTCAGTAATGTGCCCCAGTGATACAGGGGTATCTGAGTAGCTGCACTTTCGGAGCCTTATAACATCGCTCCTGAATGGCGGCATCTGTTCAGTCCCCACCCGGCATGGTGTATTCATGAACACCGCTTAATGTATAAATGCCGGGTGGAACTCAGAGTACAGACAGCGGCTATCTTCCGTGCTGTCAAACAGACGTCGCCACACCAGTACGCGTGCTGACTTCACAGGGGAGCGCCCACCGACGTACGTTTCGCGTCACACTGACGCTTTTTCAAGGTGGCCCCGCCTCTACGTTTGCCAGCGGTTTAAATAGCCGAGCGTTGCTATGGTGACGTTCGCAATCAGGTGAGTATATCAGTATAATAAACGAGGTTGTTTGTGTTGGTATTTATTTCTGTTTAAGTTATTTATTAATTAATTATGGCTGGCTGGAGGTGAAACCATGTGTGAAGTAGAGCCCTTTGTCACTCATGTAAGTAAATAATGATACTGAGGTGAGGCAGATGATAGAACATGCTGAGAATACAGACTGCATATCTTTGCAAAGCTGGTGGTGTGTATGGTCGAATGGGTATGCAGGAGATATCCTTATGGTAGTATTGGATCAGTAATTGTTGTGTGATGTTACTACATGTACAGAGTTACTGTCCACTTGAAGGGGCAATTATACATGCATCACTAGTGCCACTCAGGAGGTAGGCAAAATGCTTGCACTTATACAGAGGGAAAGAGAGTTGATGCAAGGCTCAATGTGATGGGATTGAGGATGGTAAGGGTATGTTTGCAGAGGACTATGTTGTATATATACACATGGCGTGGGATGACACATGTATGAATCCTATCCAATAAAGGGAGCAAACATAAAGCCTTCATTGAGACCCTGTGGATATAGCGTTCCCAAGGTATAAATCCATTGTGCTTCTTTTTTGAGCAGCTCTCTGTCCCAGTCACCCCTTCTGATGGTTTCAGGGAGTGACTGGGACAGAGAGCTGCTCAAAAAAGAAGCACAATGGATTTATACCTTGGGAACGCTATATCCACAGGGTCTCAATGAAGGCTTTATGTTTGCTCCCTTTATTGGATAGGATTCATACATGTGTCATCCCACGCCATGTGTATATATACAACATAGTCCTCTGCAAACATACCCTTACCATCCTCAATCCCATCACATTGAGCCTTGCATCAACTCTCTTTCCCTCTGTATAAGTGCAAGCATTTTGCCTACCTCCTGAGTGGCACTAGTGATGCATGTATAATTGCCCCTTCAAGTGGACAGTAACTCTGTACATGTAGTAACATCACACAACAATTACTGATCCAATACTACCATAAGGATATCTCCTGCATACCCATTCGACCATACACACCACCAGCTTTGCAAAGATATGCAGTCTGTATTCTCAGCATGTTCTATCATCTGCCTCACCTCAGTATCATTATTTACTTACATGAGTGACAAAGGGCTCTACTTCACACATGGTTTCACCTCCAGCCAGCCATAATTAATTAATAAATAACTTAAACAGAAATAAATACCAACACAAACAACCTCGTTTATTATACTGATATACTCACCTGATTGCGAACGTCACCATAGCAACGCTCGGCTATTTAAACCACTGGCAAACATAGAGGCGGGGCCACCTTGAAAAAGCGTCAGTGTGACGCGAAACGTACGTCGGTGGGCGCTCCCCTGTGACGTCAGCACGCGTACTGGTGTGGCGACGTCTGTTTGACAGCGCGGAAGATAGCCGCTGTCTGTACTCTGAGTTCCACCCGGCATTTATACATTAAGCGGTGTTCATGAATACACCATGCCGGGTGGGGACTGAACAGATGCCGCCATTCAGGAGCGATGTTATAAGGCTCCGAAAGTGCAGCTACTCAGATACCCCTGTATCACTGGGGCACATTACTGAGCGGCGGCAAGACACCACTGATACCATATTTAGTGGTCTATATCAAACAGACGGGGCTCCCCTGCCCCAGAGATTAAGTGGTTGCTGAACGGCATTAACCCATAAATATACACTTTGCCTATCTACAGTCATTACATCGACAGAACTAGCTGGGCAACTACCAAGCCCATACAACAACCACACTAGATATTTAGATCTGCAGATATAGAGCAACTTCATTAAAGGCAGCTGTTGAGCACTGAGCTAAACATTTTTACTGGCAGAGATATATCAGCTAGCCTGTTTTCAAGATTACTTGCTACCTTCATAGGGGGCACGAGCAGTAACTCACCTCATTATTTATTTGGTGTGAATTAAATTGTGCTCATTTGAGGCTATAAGAACCCAGAAACATACACCAAACAGTGGGATATAATTAGTGCATGTATTTGCGGCTCCCACTGATCAGCCTCTTCTTTCCCCCACAGCTACATAGTAGCCTCCCTTTTAGATATTTCACCACACCCTGTGTTGCTTTGAAGGATAAAATTATTTTAACTCCTTGTTGGTTTCTGTGACAAACAGAATATAGCTAGGCTACACCGATTTAAACCTGTCTATGTGGGTCTGACCCGCAATGTCCTAGCGACACACAGCCACAGAACCACAGGTTATTCAGATGTGGCATGAAGGCAGTCTGACTGTCACTACACTCGAGTGACACACACCAGACTCTCTCAATCATTATACATAGACCACACTGAGGCACCATATTAGTTATATACTTTATTAGTAACTTTTGTTTCTGTCATATGGTACCAGATATTCTAAACCATTCTCCTTCAAATACTATCTCTAGCAATCCACAATAGACCTAGGTGCAATCCGTTTAATGCGTTTTTAATTGTGTTGATTATTTATGTACTTCACTAACTTTACCCGTATACACCAATAAAGGTTAATTCTTTTAATTATCTGTATCTATCACTGTATGAGTGCTTGTTCAAAAGGGGTTCTCTCACCTGCCTAGGCAAGTGTTCTTTTCTGTGTTCTATGACTCTCTCACCCCTGGCACCGTATCATTGACAGTAGCTAGAGCTCACAACCCCTTCCCCTCTTACTCCCTATAATTACTTTCTTTTGGTCCACAGATTTCCGCGGATTAGACTCAAAAAGGGCGTTTCGTGGTTTTGCAGATTTTTTATTGTTATTAACAATACACTCCGCGGATTGCGCAACCCGTGGGCGGATCTGTAGAATCCAATCCGCGGAGTGTTATTCTCGGAGTGGATTCTCCCGCCTCTAATTATAACCCATGTATCCTGCTGCTGAAGACGGGTTGTGCTACTTGCAAAGAATCAGACGGATTAGTAAAGAACCTCTACCATCTTCAGCCCCGCCAATCCCGCTGGTGTCATTCACGAGGACACCCTAAAGAAATACACCTCGATTATTCTTTGGAGATTAACTTTCTTGTACACTGTGGCTCCTATTGTGTACTTATTCGTGCGTGAAGTGCCATTAAAAAGCGCGGATATACTGTGCTTGTTTAACAACCACACAGATCTCTTTAAACAATGTATTTAGAAAGTTTATGTTATACTTATGAAAGAAAGGTATTTTAAAACATATCGTATCTTTGGGGGAAGTGGAAAGATAATAAAAAATAATGTTACTCCCCTTCTACCACTACTATATATCATTTCTATATACATTGTTAAAGGTGATATGAAATGTGTCACTATGGGTTATAATAATTGCTTATCTAAATTTGCAATTGGTTCCATTTCCTGGCGTTTAATTGCATACCTTGGCACGGCTCATAACATATGGCTTCTTGCCAGCAAATTCAATGTACAAAGTGTTACAACAGTAAACAAATATTTCAAAACCGATGTGTTTCGTTACATTGCTATTGATTTCCTATACCTTAACAAGATTGCAAATATGCTGTGTTCATCATTACTGGACAGTTAAAGTAATACAAAACTGAAACACACTATGCATACTTATATATTAACAGAGGAGACTTACCAGGAATAAAGTATTGCTCTTTTGCTGCGAAGATAAAATGTTACACGTTAACAAACTGATGAGAATATTGTAGTGAAATATACAGATTGCTGCCTAATTGTGTCACCGTTTTTTTTCATAGTGAAAGTATGATGCACAAGTAGAAAATTCTCCCATATATTGCATAACAGGTACAATATATTACAGTTGCATTACATTTAAAATACTGTCCTGATTATACCTTCTATGGCTTCATTTTTAACAAGTCACAATTCAAGGTGAAGAGGGGACTATTTCTTCTGCTCTCTGATTGGTCAAAATTCGGGGTATTATTCATTCAGTAATGGCCCGGAATTGTTGGCACTTTGCAGAGAGCTTTGCACAGGAGACACTGCAGAGAATAAAGCAGCTGTATGTGTAGGGGAGAGCGGGCTGTAGTGTTTGTGTACGAGGAAGGCTGGTGTGTGTGTAGGGTGTAGAGGGGTCTATAGTGTGTGTGTGTGTGTGTGTGTGTGTGTGTGTGTGTGTGTGTGTGTGTGTGTGTGTGTGTGTGTGTGTGTGTGTGTGTGTGTGTGTGTGTGTGTGTGTAAGGGGGAGGGAGGGCTGCTCTGCGTGTGTGTGGGAAGATGGAGAGCTGCAGAGTGTGTGTTTGTGTGTATCAAGGGGGGCTGCTGTATTTGTGTGTATTGAGGGGGCTGCAGTGTCTTTGTTAGTGTGAATAGAGGGGGGCTGCAGAGTATGTGTGTGTGTATAGAGGGGGGTTGTAGTGTGTGTTTGTGTATATACAGGTGGCTGCTGTGTGTGTTTGGGGGGGCTGCAGAGTGTGTTTTGTGTGTATAGAGGGGTACTGCAGTGTGTGTTGTGTATATAGAGGGGGGCTGCAGAGTATGTGTGTGTGTGTGTATAGAGGGGGGTTGCAGTGTGTGTTTGTGTATATACAGGTGGCTGCTGTGTGTGTTTGGGGGGGGGCTGCAGAGTGTGTGTTGTGTATATAGAGGTGGGCTGCAGTGTGTTTGTGTGTATAGAGGGGGGCTGCAGAGTATGTGTGTTTGTGTGTGTGTATAGAGGGAGGCTGCAGTGTATGTTTTTTGGTGTTTGTGGGAGCTGCAGAGTGTGTTTGTGTGTATAGAAGGGGGTTGCAGTGTGTGTTTGTGTATATAGAGGGGGCTACAGTGTGTGTTTGTGTATGTATAGGCGGCTGTAGTGTGTGTTTGTGTTCATAGACGGGAACCGCAGTGTGGGTGTTATGTGGGTGGGTGTGTGTGTTATGTGGGTGGCTGTGTGTGTGTATAGAGAGGGGCTTCAGGGTATTTACAATTTGATTTTAATAAACCAGTACAGTAAAAGTACAAAAGAAAAATGTAGAATATCATGTTTATAAAAATCAATATAACTATAAAAAAACATGTCTATATTATTTATGAAAAAAAAGCCTACATTTAGCCTATAATAGTAATAATCTCCCCAGAACAGGGGATTACTGGCCAGTAATGCCCTGGCTGGGTTCCCTCAACTCTTACGGCCAGGGCATTATTGATCAGTAATGCCCTGGTCTGAAGGGATTATTACTTAAACCAGGGGAGCGCAATCTTTTTTCCCTGCGCCCCCCCGCCCGGCTGTTCCCCTCTCTCCGTGCCCCCCCCACTCTTACCTCAGCGTCATGACGCCACATTGTCATGGCAACATGGTGTCACATGACCTCGAGGCATATAAGTGTAGTTTACAGAGAGCTGACATGTTGTTTTTGTAGTCAGTGCCTTTACTCACTGAGCCATGGAACAACAAGGCCTGATAACACATGCAAGTCACATTTATTCCTAGCAAAACGCTGGCAGCCATATTGATCCTGGAGGAGTGTCGATATGTTGTATGTAGATTGTGGTATCTTTGCTTGTAGCTTATCAACGCTAATTTAACAGAATCTTTCTCTAGTACTCAGAAGGGTTTCTGCAGTTCACGGAGCTCATAAAACAAATGAGTAGAAATCGAGCAATATATTCAGCAAATTAAGTTAATGTCAATTGCAGCTTCATTAAAACACACCTGCAACGAAGTGATCCATAGCACTGTGTATGATTCTCAGGCTCTCACCAGTTTTATATTTACAGTTTACACTGGTACCCTGGCTACACTGACATATAGCTAAATGAAGATTGTATGCTGCACACCACAATCAAACAATGCATTCAACATTACCGGTGCTGCTGGTTCAAGGGGTACCTGTCCTGTTAATCCTGATCTGAACTGTAGATAAGGGAGATCCAACACACAACGGATTTGCTCAATAGAAAATGTATTGTGCCACACAACGTTTCGACCGTTAGGCATCGTCATGCCTGTCACTTGAGAAAGACCTAACGGTCGAAACGTTGTGTGGCACAATACATTTTCTATTGAGCAAATCCGTTGTGTGTTGGATCTCCCTTATCTACACTGACATATAAACATGCTTTCTCCTTACATGAAGATTTGAGTGCAAGCTCTTCAAGACAGGGATTCCCTCTTCACACTTTCTGTGTTTTAAACTTAGACCTCTTACCAACAAATTCAGATCACACCATAAAGTGCCGAGTACACGATCTTGCACAGTGTAACAATAAACCTTTGCAATGCGTGAATTGATTTTGGCGGATACCCAGGCGCCCCGGCTTCAGAAACCTTTCTACTGTATATGGTGGCAGCAGGGAAGTGGCCAGGCAGTGACTTACCCGAACACCTGAACTTCTTGCTTTTGATTTGCCCGATGCGCTTGTTGGCGAGACGGCGGGGGCTGGCACACCGGGCTCCGCTGGTCTCTATGGGATTGGTTCGCAGAAAGTCTGCCAGCCATTTCAGGTTGCAGTCACAGATAAACGGGTTCTGAGCCAAGTGCCTAAACAAAAGGATTGAAATACATATGATCAGCATCTTACATTTGATTAAGATACTAATATTCAGCTAGGATCTAAAAAGAAATATGGTCTTTTGTCTCCCCATGTTCTCAAGTTCACCTTTGTGGATGACGGGAGAATTATTGGAGAATAAGCTCCATAAGCAGTGCAATAATGAAACTGTAAATCATATTTATCTCTATAATCAATAGCGTTCACAGCGAGCAGAGCCTCTGTCCCTCTTCGCTGGTCTGCGCACACACGATGAGGATACGTACAGTGTCTGGATAGCACGGAGAGCAGTAAACGTTCCCTTTGCCAAACTCTGGATCTTGTTGTCATACAGTGACAGTAGGGACAGGTTCTGCAGGTCCTGGAAGGTGTCAGCACGGATGCAGTTAATTTTGTTGGCATTTAGAAGTCTGTAAGCAGGAGAAATGGGGGGAAAAAGTTGAATTGCTTCAATAAACTTCCTTAAATGTTACCAAAAGTCAAAAAGGTTTTATCTGCAGAGCAATGTATTCTGGCCCATAATTGTATTGTATTGTATGTCTTTATTTATATAGCGCCATTAATGTACATAGCGCTTCACAGTAGTAATACAAGGTGGTAATCAAATAAATAACAGATAATATAAATAACAGATCATGGGAATAAGTGCTTCAGACATAAAAGTAACATTAAGGAAGAGGAGTCCCTGCACCGAGGAGCTTACAGTCTAATTGTTAGGTGGCGAGAACGTACAGAGACAGTAGGAGGGAGTTCTGGTAAGTGCGTCTGCAGGGGGCCAAGCTTTATGTATCATGTGTTCAGAATATCCACAGTGCTATTCATTTGCTTCTTTAAGCAAGTGTGTCTTAAGGTGGGTCTTAAAGGTGGATAGAGAGGGTGCTAGTCGGGTACTGAGGGGAAGGGCATTCCAGAGGTGTGGGGCAGTCAGTGAAAAAGGTTTAAGGCGGGAGAGGGCTTTAGATACAAATAGGGTAGAAAGAAGACATCCTTGAGCAGAACGCAAGAGTCGGGATGGTGCATATCGAGAAATTAGGGCTGAGATGTAAGGAGGGGCAGAAGAGTGTAAAGCTTTAAAAGTGAGGAAAAGAATGGAGTGCGAGATGCGGGATTTGATCGGAAGCCAGGAGAGGGATTTCATGAGGGGAGATGCTGAGACAGATCTAGGAAAGAGTAGAGTGATTCTGGCAGCAGCATTTAGGATAGATTGTAGGGGAGACAGGTGAGAGGCAGGAAGGCCGGACAGCAGGAGGTTACAGTAATCAAGACGGGAGAGAATGAGGGCCTGAGTCAGAGTTTTAGCAGTCGAGCAACAGAGGAAAGGGCGTATCTTTGTTATATTTCGGAGGAAAAAGCGACAAGTTTTAGAAATGTTTTGAATGTGAGGGGCGAATGTGAGAGAGGAGTCGAGTGTGACCCCTAGGCAGCGTGCTTGGGCTACTGGGTGAATGATCGTAGTTCCAACAGTAATGTGGAAGGAGGTAGTAGGGCCAGGTTTGGGAGGAAGTATGAGGAGCTCTGTTTTAGCCATGTTGAGTTTAAGGCGGCGGAGGGCCATCCAGGATGATATAGCAGAGAGACATTCAGAAACTTTGGTTTGTACAGCAGGTGTAAGGTCGGGTGTTGAAAAGTATATTTGTGTGTCGTCAGCATACAGGTGATATTCAAACCCAAAAGATGTTATTAGGTCACCTAGAGAGAGTGTGTACAGAGAAAAGAGAAGAGTTCCCAGGACAGAGCCCTGGGGTACCCCCACAGAGAGATCAATAGAGGAGGAGGAGGTGTTAGCAGAAGAGACACTGAAAGTACGAAGGGAGAGGTAGGATGAGATCCAGGATAGAGATTTGTTCCGAATAGCAAGAGTATGGAGAATATGAAGGAGAAGAGGGTGGTCCACGGTGTCAAATGCTGCAGAGAGGTTGAGTAATATGAGCAGAGTGTAATGACCTCTGTCTTTGGCAGCATGGAGGTCATCAGTTATTTTAGTGAGGGCTGTTTCCGTGGAATGAGCAGTGCAGAAGCCAGATTGTAGAGGGTCTAGGAGAGAATAGGTGTTGAGAAAATGGAGCAAGCGAGAGAATACAAGATGTTCAAGGAGTTTAGAGGCAAAAGGCAGGAGGGAGACAGGTCGATAGTTAGAAAGACAGGTAGGGTCAAGTTTGCTGTTTTTGAGTAATGGTATGACTGTTGCATGTTTGAAGGAGGATGGAAAGGTTCCAGAGCAGAGGGAGGAGTTAAAAATGTGTGTGAGCGTAGGGATTATAGTAGGAGCAAGAGGTTTTAGAAGATGGGAGGCAATGGGATCAAGAGGGCAAGTGGTAGAGGGAGAAGAGGCGATCAACAGCGACACATCCTCCTCTGAGACAGTGGAAAAGAGTCAAGGAAGGCAGGAGGAGAGTTAGGAAGAGGTGTAGGATGGGAGGAAGAAACAGATGGGATGTTCTGACGTATGGATTCCACCTTTTCCTTAAAATAGTCAGCAAAGTCCTGAGCGGAGATGGAGGAAGGAGAGGCAGCTGAGGGTGGTTTGAGCAGAGTATCAAAGACAGAGAACAGTCGGCGTGGGTTAGACTTGTGCATGTTGATTAGTGCAGAAAAGTAGGCTTGTTTAGCTTGCGAGAGGGCAGAGTTGAAACAGGATAGCATAAATTTGCAGTGAAGGAAGTCTGCGAGAGTGTGAGACTTCCTCCAGAGGCGTGTGGAGGAACGCAGCATGCGTGTGTGGGAGTTTAGCCAGGGTCTAGGGTTAGAAGGGCGAGGGCGGCAGAGAGAAAGCGGGGCATGTAGATCAAGAGACGAGGACAAGACAGAGTTGTAGTTCCTGACCAGGTTGTCAGGGTCTGTAGCAGAGCTGAGAGAGGAGAGGGAGGAGCGTAAAGTGGACTCAAAGTCAGGTAAGTGAATAGAGCGCGGGTTTCTGCAGAACCGGGGGGAAGATGGAGGTGGAGAAGGGGAGAAGCGAGATAGAGAGAATGAGATGAGATGATTACTAAGAGATGCTATTAATAATAATAGTTTTTTCCCCTGTGTAGCGCTGACAGTATACACAGTGCTGCACATATAATTTTTTCCAGGCACGAGCTTACAATCTATGTTTTTGGTGTCGGAGGCACAGGGAGATAAAGTGACTTGTCCAAGGTCACAAGGCCGACACCAGGATTAGAACCAGGCTCGCTTGCTGCCTTTCTGCCTTTACTGACTGAGTCACTCCTTCAGCTCAATGCTATTCCATAAGACACCTTCTGGGTTGGAAAACACCTTACGGACTATTCAAATGAATGGCCCTAAGCTGTCTGCCTGCACCAGAAGGTGTCTTATGAAAAAGCACTGCCTAATTAACATGCTCCTCCCTGATTCCTGCCACCTACACTTGCAGAATACCCTCTGTAATACAACGCATGCAACGCACAGATGTTGTTTTACTTTGCGTAGCCTTAAGAGCTTAAAATAAAAAATATGATTTATGCAAATATATCATCTGACAACATAAGCACATAGTTAGGACTTAATTTCCCATTCTTTTTATAACGGTACAGATGTCTTTTTTTCAGCGACACATATTTTTAGAACTGTGTTATATAAGACAGATGCAATAAAGACGCTATGAAAGCTTTAAGCTCTATCACTCACTATATTTCCCAAATTAAATGTGTTGAACCCACAGGTTAAAATCTTTGTATAAAATCTACGAGGGCTATTAAACTGCAATAGTGCCGATCGGGAACTGTTGCACGGCAACCTCCTATTGGAGACAATGGGGGATATTGTGGCAACTGCGATTCGTGTCAATCCTGGTCTAAAGAGCCCTTTCTGATGGAAGTGGCATGCTTTGCTATTCTTCAATCCCTTCTCCCATGTGCAATCCGTGCGGGAAAAGGCTCTTTTGGACGCGGTCTCAGTCTGGCTCTGTCAATCCCATCAGTTTGTCCAAAAAGCCTCCAACTTGCATTTTTTTACAACAGGAATTCTCGAAGCTCCGTAATCAAAACCGCTTCTAGAAAAATATTTTTTTCTATTTTTTCTATTTTTCTAAGATTGGTATTGGGAGTTCCATCCAGAGCCTGAAATATGGGTTTGGCTAAGAAAGAGCAAAAACCCATATCTCAGCAAAACCCATATCTCAGCAAAACCCATATCTCAGCAAAACCCATATCTCAGCAAAACCCATATCTCAGCAAAACCCATATCTCAGCAAAACCCATATCTCAGCAAAACCCATATCTCAGCAAAACCCATATCTCAGCAAAACCCATATGCTAGGCCCTGGATGGAGTTAGCACCACCTTCAGGTCATTCCACTTTGGCTGTTAAACCAGGCGGGTTGTCACTTTTTATACACGCAGTTTGCAATACAGAATACGGATTTTTGGTTATTATTTAATCTGCCACTTAAGACCATGTCAAACCGTGCGGTTTGGTAATGACGAACACGCAGTTACGAGAATATCCCCCAGTGTGGGTTTCCAGTCGGAATGGCACGATTGCCACCATTGGACCTTAATTAATAAACACTTATGAATGTAGAGGAATAGTAGCAATTGCATCCTTTACTTAATGAAACACAAAAATCGAAAACGCAAGCTAAAAGTGTAATACAAAAAAACCTAAGCAATAACAACAAGCCTGGAGGAGCCACACTATGAATACCTGTGCATATTACATCCTCGTGCTGCTCATTTTGCCTGTGAGTGCAATGGCAGTGGGAGGAAATCCATATTGGGTTGCCACAGAATTTAAACTTTACTATCTACTGTATATATTTAGCACAGAGTGCGTTTAAGAAGCTTTCTGTAAAAATTCACTGCCTCCCACTCAAAAAAGAACATGTTGCAATGTAAAGGAGTACTCTTTTATTTTGTATATTTAATAATAAATATGATCATCTTTTTTTTAGGGTGAGCAGTTGTTGTTTTTTTGCAGTAAGTGCAAAGAAAAATAAATGTTTGCGTGCATCAGTACTATACAGGGCAACAACCCTTGCATCGCCCCATTGTCACATGACATACACTACAGATGAGGATTCTGGGTAAAAACATGCAAATAAGCGCACAGTGTGCAAACTCTTACTTACAGCAGTTGCAACGCATGAAGACCACTAAACACACCTTTGGGAAGGTCTGTAATCTTGTTGCCATATAAAACCCTGAAAAACATGGTACATTGTTATTTTCCAGTTGTATCCATTTCAACTAGTCAGTTTATTTATTAAGATAAGTAGATAAGATCCTATTCCAACAATAAACTGATTACACAACTCTTGCCTTAGTTATAAAGTTGCCTAAAGCTTTCACATATAATTATGGCATGTACACAATATATAGACTATTTAACTAAAGCCTCATAACTGTGGTGAATGTGTATACAAAGTTGTTTTAATGTGCGCTTAATAGTTCTCAGTTCTCAGATTCTTTTTCACTCACTATAGTTTTCAGCATTGATAATCACAATCGTACTAGCTCATTCCGAGCCGGAAGAGCCTGGAATGCACTATAGCTAAAGGGATTAGAATAGTTAATCATTCTGTAAAGACAACCCCAGATCCTATACTTAGCTCTGTTAATAAATATATATGTTCATATGTATGATATATATATATATATATATATATATATATATATATATATATGAAAAAGAAAAACAAAACAGAGAGCGCACGCCCCATAGTGTGATACTGTAACATTTAATGTAGGGAAGGATGGGTGGGGGGATTAAAAACACTCACAATGTGCAAGTTAAAATTAAGCAGTATGTGATTAATAATCACCACCAGGCAGGTCCAAACCGCAGCAAATAGGGAGTCCAAGAACAGCTGGAATCAGTTTCCCAAACAGCGCTGTCTCTCCGGTTCACTTAAAATCCTCCAAATCAATCTGGCATCAGAGTTCGCCTTACTATAACTCCATGTGCTCCCCGGCCGTAAAGGATGCACATAACGTGATGACGTAATGTCGCAAGGTACGTCCCTGACGCGTTTCGTCGCGTTTGATAAAGTTGCATTTGTTGCGAGGAAACGCGTCAGGGACGTACCTTGCGACATTACGTCATCACGTTGTGTGCATCCTTTATGGCCGGGGAGCACATGGAGTTATAGTAAGGCGAACTCTGATCCCAGATTACAGTACAGTATAACAGTATATATTACACATGTACAGTATAAAGTCATACATCCCCCAAACCATTTCAGAAGAATGGATACAGCACTCCAAAGTCCCGCCTGTGGCCCCTGGTTTTGCATTTGTTTTAGACTTTGGGCTATGATTATATATATATATATATATATATATATATATATATATATATATATATATATAATTCTTCTATTTCATACTTTGGTATCCATTCTTCTGAACCGTTGGTTTGGGTGATGTATGATTTTTTTTAATGATTTGGTTAAAATACATGCTAACTGTTTCTGCCCTGATGAAGTGTGGGTATTGTGATGGTTTAAATATACTTCCTTCAATACTTACTTGGAGTGCCGTTTCCTTCTTCTGAACTGCTGGTTTGGGTGATGCATTATGCTTTATTATTTATGATTCGCGCACATGCTAATACATTAAGTATGCTAGAGGTTGTGAAAATTGGCTTTTTTGTTTCATATATGTATATCTATTTAGAACCTATGGAGTGCTAGTGTCAAGGTAATAGGCAGGTGGAATGCATATGTTACGTGCTTCATTATTCCACTTGCTGAATAATGTGAATCAGTTCTGGTGCAAGTTTCCTCATGGAGCAATTTAGTGGCAATTTTAGCCATAAAAGCGTCCCATTACAATCTATAGAGATAAACCACATATATTAGGTCTATTTTACAGGTTTGTAAATCACTGAGCATTTAGTGTAGGTTGTTGAATGCATCTAATTTTTAAATATGTTTCCTCTGTACCTAGCTCTAATTAATCTAAAAGGGCAGTGCTGCTGAAATCTCATCAATTTCAGCCTACAGAAAGCAATCCCATTAAAATTCAAATCTTCCAGTGCAGCCATCCCAGCCTCATTCTATTAAAATCACTCCTTAGAGAGTAAATGGGTTTATGCAGCCACTATAAGAGCTGTGAGCACTGAGAGCAGATATTTCTTTCCCAGTATAACACACTTACCATTTAATATTGGGTTTAATGCCATTTGGAAATTGAAACAGCATTAAAATCTGCCTTACATGAGAAGAATCGGTGAGCGTGAAATCTGAGCTCGTGCGTTTCGGATCTATATCTGTGCTTGTGCTACAATCTGGGGGGTAATCTAATTTCACTTGGGTCGCAGCGGCTACATTCAACTTACAGAGAATTAAGAGAGCGGAGCCCGTGGAAAGCATCGGGGGCGATCTCCGAGATCTGGTTGTTACTCAGGTCTCTGAAACCAAAAAAAAAAAGGGGGGAGATGAGCGGGGAAATGGGGAGATAAAGTCACATGCATTGTAACACTTTCACTGCCGGAGGGGGCCTGCAAAGCAACGTGTTACAACCCCCCCCTCTGAGAACTGAAGAGTTACAATACTTTGCTGCTGAATGCGTGTGATACGAGCAAAATACTGTACTTGTATTACAGGGGTTTATTTAAAAATACCAATGGAAGTAAGCCAATCATGTGAACCAGGGATAGCCAACTCCAGTCCTCGAACCCCCTCTAACAGGTCAGGTTTTAAGGTTATCCCAGCTTCAGCAGAGGTGGCTCAATCAGCGGCTCAGTCGAAGACCAGTGCTGAAGCAGGGATATCCTCAAAACGTGACCTGTTGGGGAGTCTTGAAGACTGGAGTTGAGAATCCCTGAGGACGACGGAGGACATATTTCTGATAACAAAACCCCCCCAGAAACTAACCATTCAAGTTGAGCAGTTTGGGTGTTTATGGAATTCTGGTGCAGACTTTAATGCAATGTATAGAAACGGCTCATCAGAAAGGACATGATGGGAAATAAATAGACTCTTTGTCCTTTAGCAACCATGGTTATTGTTTAGCCTTGTCAAACATAGGCCCATATTTACTAAGCAGTCTTCTGCCATAAGGCGCTTGAAGCTACTTTACAGTTCAATGGACAGAAAGGTTTCTTACGGCAAATAGTGCTTATTAAAGCAGCAGCCAAGCTGACATTTTTTTTTACATTTTATTTTTCCCCCTTTAATCTGTGCATCAATACAATCCACACAATGATAAGTAATTAGCTAAGTTGTCAATCAATCCGTTCTTCTGTAATCGATTGGCGAAGATTTGGCTCAGGGGTTCATTAAATGGCTGTCAGTGCAGCAGAAGAGGACCAAATATGCAAAGTT
Source organism: Ascaphus truei (assembly GCF_040206685.1). Classification (NCBI taxonomy): domain Eukaryota; kingdom Metazoa; phylum Chordata; class Amphibia; order Anura; family Ascaphidae; genus Ascaphus; species Ascaphus truei. Next base: position 65,389,850 of record NC_134490.1, on the reverse strand, counting down.
CTGTGGGGAAGATCATGTGACCAAGCAGTCACTACATACAGTTGGTGCACTGCTAGAGAGAGGGCAGGGCTCAAAAAGGGGTGTGCCAGACCCTGTTTCAGAAGAGGAAGGGGATGTGACTTTGTAAATGGTTGCTATAGAAACAAAAAATGCTTGTTACATTATAATACATTAAAAATGTCATTTCAGAATTGTATTTTTTAAATGCTACAAGTATTTTCTCACAGTACAGAACTGATTTATTTAAAAAAAAAACACATATGTAGGATATTGCTTGGTTTGCATCTTTAAGTATGAGCTATAGAGCCATATTTACTAATTGATCTTAGGCCAAAAGATAACGTATGGCTCACTCCCTTTAGTAGAACGTAGGGTGACTTATAGCTTAGCATAATTTAGTAAATATGTTCCATATAGAGGTGTCAAATGTGAAGTTGTGAGGCACCTGTTAATGATGAATGGTGGGTCACTTTTGCTTGGCATTAGACCAGGGCTGGGAAACTCCAGTCCTCAAAGACCACCAACAGGTCAGGTTTTAAGGATATCTTCCACTGAACCACTGACCTGTTGGTGGCCCTTGAGGACCGAAGTTGCCCAACCCTGCATTAGACCGAAGAGACAAGTACAGTTTTGAATCAATTGTGTTTTCTTTATATAATTCATTTACATCGAAAGAAATAGCAGCAAAAATGCTCATTGCATCAGCGGCCTGTCCAGGCCCCGGATACACCATGAGCTGTACTTACATCCGGCGCAGCTTTTTATAGGGAGAGAAAGCACCCGGTGGGACGGATTTGATTCCATTGAGCTCCAAACGTCTATAGAAATGAAAAGGTTACAAAAAAAATGAATATTAGACACATGGCCACGTGAGCAATTTTACGAGACCTAATGTCAGAATTAAAACAGCAACGGAAATGCACTATGATTGGAAGTGAATGCATTGCTAACTGTATTTCTCTCTCTTGGGGGTTGTATTACCAAATGTGTTGTTTTTCAGAGAGCATAGCACAGGGGCGGCCAACTCCAGTCCTCAAGAGTCCCCAACAGCTCAGGTTTTCAGGATACCCCTGCTTCAGCACAGGTGTCTCAATCAGTCCCTGCTTCAGCACAGGTGGCTCAGTCTCTGCTTCAACACAGGTGGTGCAGTCTTCGACTGAGCCACTGATTGAGCCACCTGTGCTGAAGCAGGGATATCCTGAAAACCTGACCTGTTGCTGGCTCTTGAGGACTGGCGTTGGCTACCCCTGACAGATGATTAAAGCCTTGCTTTATTTAACAGTTATTAGTATATATATTAAATCTTATTCACATTAGACAAACATTAGGGACCATATTTACCAGGGAGCACTAAGCCATAATAAATAGTCTATATGGTGCCTATCAGGGCTATCAGTGCCTATCAGTCTTTGATGGTGTATCCATAGCTATCTATCTATCCATGCATCATCTATCGACTATCTATCTTTGTATCTATCTATATCTGGTGTGTCTATTTGCATGATCTCTCTATGGGGACATTGATGTTGAGAATGAGTAAGAGGGCCTTCCATCGAGTGTGACTCATTCCAAATGACCTATCAGGGCTACTGATGGACAGAACTGATTTGGCTATTTATTAATCTAAGAGAGGAAGTTACCCCAGGTAAAAGGACAGCATGTACTTGCTGTGCAGAATTCCACTTTGGACTGGACTGCACATCCCAGTACATAACTTCTAAACTTTTATCTGAATATTCTTTATTCCATAGACTATTGCATGTAAACGACTGACCAATAGCAGTTATGGGGTTAACGTTTTGTATTATTTTAATTGGGGATGGTAGTAGTGTGTGATTGGTTGAATTTGACAGGTGGGTGGAGTCTGTTTTGACAGTTATGGCTTGGCTGATTTGGTACTGTCCTTCGAAGCTTGACAGTGGCCAAGTGGCCTTCACGCCCGCCCCCTTTAAAAATAAATAAACAAATGAATGATGAACAATAACAATTACAAATAAATAAATGGAGTAGGAGTAATAATGAGATTGTTTAGGCATTGATTTGTAGTATATATGTTTATTGGTGAGGTTAGAAGTTACTATGTTTATTGTATGTCTCTCTCATGTTATGTGTTTTGTAGATAGCTGTGGATAAAATATACATTTTGTAAGTTTCTTTATGCTCAGGTTTGGGCTTGGGAAGGTAAGCAACCATATCTGCAGCCTTACAGCTAGAGCTTTGAGCTCACCTTTGGTCTGATATGGGTCTATACGTCCTACCCACTTGGTTTAAGCCAGTGGCTGCCATTGGTTAATAAGATATATATAGACAGATAGATAGATAGATAGATAGATAGATAGATAGATCACTCCAAAGAAGTTATTATATCATTCCATTTCAGTCAGGAATAATTTGGTGGGTGACAGGAATTATTCTCAGAGTAAATTATTCATTTCACTACTAGAATGTATTAATCAGGATACAATTTAACACTTTATCGTCTATAAGAAAATCTTCTGGCTGTATAATTTGTGCAAAAGTGAAACAAGTCGTAGCCCTCAATTTATCAAAAGGACAAACTCCTATTTTTTTTCCCCCTTCTGTAAATCTGGGGCACATTTTGAAACCGGTTTGGCAGCTTATGGTGTACTTCATTTATATAAGGGACGCTAGATCACATGTGGCCAACTCCAGTCCTCAATGGCCACCAACGGGTCAGGTCTTAAATATATCCCTACTTCAGCCCAGGTGGCTCAGTCGGTGACTAAACCACTGATTGAGCCACCTGTGCTGAAGCAGGGATATCCTTAAAACCTGACCTGTTGGTGGCCCTTAAGGACTGGAGTTGGACACTCCTTCCCTGGATGAAGATGTAAGCCCTGCATGACCAATGTCACTTTATCTGACTGTACCTTACACAATTACATACCGCTTCATCACATATAGCACAGTGCATACTGTTATTAAGCAAAATAATAATAATGATTATGATGGCAATAACGATGATAATAATAATAATAATTATTATTATTAATTTGATAGCTGCCCTTGTCATGACTAGTCTAGGCCTGTACTTGGTGTATTCAGTCATGCATAGCAGGTTAATGGGTTAAAAACGTCATATTTGCTATAGTGTCAATATTTCATAATAAATATACACAAATAAAAGGCAACACACATATAAAGAAAATAAAAGGTGCTTTTCAGTCCGGTATAAACATGTATATTTAAATACACCGACTTGATTTTCGGATTCGCAGTCCTGTGTTACCGAATGTGTCTGCTGTGCTTTATGGTTTGTGTTATGTCCATGCAGCTATCTTAATAAACCCCGGGGGCCCTACTTGTGCTGTGAGCTGCACTTATCACATATCACTTCACATTGGTAACTCTTAACAAGACCTCTTTACAGATTAGGTTTCCACCATGTCCAAGAAGAGACATAAATCCTCTTTTAGTCAACATTCAGCTGAGCCTTTTAGGCGGATCTTGCTACATAACTGGATTTCCGTAAGAAGATTATCCGTACTTACATTTCACATAGAGAAATACAGAAACGGAGCTGTAAGACAGCCCCATTCCTAGATAATGAAACGAGTATTAGTCAGCAGAGCACTGGCTCCTTTAGCTTTAGCGGCTAATTCCACAATACCACCGTTAACATTATACAGACTGTCTGGCCACCTCTGATAGTGCCCTTCCTAGGGTTGAAACCTGACCTCGGGGATTTCTTAATTAATATTTCTCCAAATGACTAGCTAACAGTCCCCAGACAAAACGGCAGAAAGACGGAGTGACCTGTCAGCTGAGCATGGGAAGTAAAATGACCTAGGTTAAGGCTCCATCAATTACATTTAGGGAATGCCAGCATGGGCCAGTGTAATGCTTCAATGTTTTAACAAAGCTTATGTAATGCTTTCAGCTCGGTTGAGTCTTCCGGCTGTTGAAGCACAGCTGTGTATTAACGAAGCCACTTCAGCCTCACACAGGACTGGACAGTGGAACAGATCAGCTGTAACTAAGCACTGCACTCATTGTAAGGGGAAATGATGTCTGGTAACACATGGTGGGGACGGTCTGCGTTCAGCTTTTAGCAGAGATGCTGTTATTAGACCACAAGGGTCCCTGGTTTCGTCTCAAGTGCACCTGTCGCACAATAGACAACTGTGAACTGCAGTTAAAAGACAGCACGCCTGACAAGTTAATATTCGTGGCAGACCACACCTGATCACATCCGGCTCATGGAGCAAGCATCATTACCGAACCTTGGACTTACCCTGACAGCATTGGCAATAACATGACTGCATGTTAGCATTAGTATAACTGTGTGTGTTATCACCGATCTACATGAAAGTTATTCATAGACAATGCCACAAAGGGTCCTTTATAGGGTTGTATGAACTTAAAGCACTTTCACGCCCGTGTAGAAATATTACATTTGATTGTAAACCCACACACACCCACACACACACACGTATATAGATCTAATAAGAATAAAGCATGTCCAGATTGGTGGGTAGAATAAAAGCATTGCATGTGAATTAATTCAACAACAAGAAGTACCTGCATTTGTTATAAAGGTAGAGTCACATTGTTTTTCCACGATACTGTGTTTCTCATGCACTAGAGCGCATTACATAGGGCTTCAAAATATCCATGTCTACTAGCTAGAAGGGAAGGTGATTCCAGTGAACAGTCTTAATACGTCTCAGTAACCTCTGGCATGAAGGTTAAGTCCAATCAGGGGCGTAGCTATAGCCCGGAGGCCCGCACTCTTGAGGGGCCTGCTCTTCCCCCTCCTCTTCTCTTCCCCCCCCATCTCTTCTCTTCCCCCCCCCTTCCCCCCTCTTCTCTTCCCCCCCCTCTTCTCTTCCCTCCCCCCTCTTCCCCCCCCCCTCTTCCCCGCCCTGTCGGCGGCAAACTGCGGGAGATGCATTAGGCTGAGCTTACTCTGCCTACTACCCGACGTTGCGCGCGTCCGCGGTTGAGCGCGATGTGTGAACATCCCCAGCAGACAAAATGCGGGACAGGGGTAGACGTCATCCTCTTTTTAGAAAAAAAGAAGATGGAGCTTTCATTCATTGGCTGGCGAAGTACAAGTGACGCTGCACAAAATCACAAATTCAGGTGTCTCCCTGAGTTGCAGCAGCGTCAACGCTGTACTTTGCTGCTGGGAGTAGTTTCAAGTCTGAAAACTCCCATTGGCAAACATGAAGGAGTGACGAACGTGCTCACGCATGTAAGCGCGCAGCTAGCAGAGTGAGCGGGCCTTAGGCCTCGTTCAGGGTGCTGGAGGCAGGAGTTGGAGGGCGGGCGTTCGCGAGGGAGGGCGGCAGTCTGCTGGGCGATGTGTGTTCATCCCCAGCAGACTGTTTCAGGAGTTGAGGAGGGGGCGGGGCTACAGACGGGAGCTTAGGGATCGAGGTTGCAGTCTTGAAATCATTCTGAAGAATGATTTCATTGGCTGCTGAGGTCCCAGTGACGCTGCTGCAGCTTCAAAAAACGATTGGTTTGTTTATTGAAACTGTAGCCAGCGTCAACTCCGGGCTTCGGAGACAGGGCAGCTGCTAACCTGACAACCAGTATTCAATTTGAATACATTGTGTCCCACGGCAGCTCGCACGGCAGCACGCCCTCCCTCCGAAGCCTGCACCCTGAACGAGGCCTTAGAAAGGAAGGGAAATCCCTTCCTCTGCAGAGCTTCCGTAGTTGGGCGGGGCCTGGTCAGGGGGCGGGGCCTGGGTCAGGGGTTGGGGCCTGGGTCAGGGGGTGGGGCCTGGGTCAGGGGCGGGGCCTCAAGAAGACTAGCATGCTGGAGCTGAAACCTGAGAGAGGCTGGGAAAGGTGAGAGGGGGGGGGAAAGGCTTAAATCACTGTGGTAAAGACAGACATGAAAGGGAAGAAGAGACACAAAGAGAAAATGAAGTACAAGAGAGAGAGGCAAAGAGAGAGAGGCAAAGAGAGAGAGGCAAAGAGAGAGGTAAAGAGGCAAAGAGAGAGACGCAAAGAGAGAGGTAAAGAGGCAAAGAGAGAGAGAGAAGGAAAGGGAGAGAGAGCAGGAAAGAGAGAGAGAGAAGCAGAGAGAGAGGGAGAGAGAGCAGCAAAGAGAGAGAGAGAGCAGCAAAGAGAGGGAGAGCAGCAAAGAGAGAGAGAGAGAGCAGCAAAGAGAGAGAGAGGCAAAGAGAGAGGCAAAGAGAGAGAGAGGCAAAGAGAGAGGTAAAGAGAGAGGTAAAGAGGCAAAGAGAGAGAGTGAAGGAAAGGGAGAGAGAGCAGGAAAGAGAGAGCAGCAAAGTGAGAGAGAGAAGCAGAGAGAGAGGGAGAGAGAGCAGCAAAGAGAGAGAGAGCAGCAAAGAGAGAGAGAGCAGCAAAGAGAGAGAGAGAGAGAGAGAGCAGCAGACATGCGGAGGAGAGAGAAGGAGACATGAGGGGGAGAAGATAGAGAAGGAGACATGTGGGGGAGAAGAGAGAGAAGAAACAAAGATGCTGGGAAAAGAAACCTCAGGTTGTTAGAGAGAGGATGACAAGGAAAATATATGGGGGATTAAATAAAGAGAATGGCACGTGTGAGAGAGGGAGGAAAAAAGACATGAGGGGGAAATAAGATAAATACATGAGGGGAGAATATATGAGCAGTGTAAGAAGAGAGTTTTTGGGGGGAGAAAAAGTAATGCTGGGGGGTGGAGCGAGACATGCTCGGAGGGCGGGAGCGAGACATGCTCGGAGGGCGGGAGCGAGACATGCTCGGAGGGCGGGAGCGAGACATGCTCGGAGGGCGGCAGAGAGACATGCTGGGGGGGAGGGAGAGAGGAGAGAGAAACATGATATGGGGGAGGAGATAAAGATTCTGTGTGGAAAAGAGAGAGAAAGATATGCTGGGGGAGAGGACAGAGACATGCTGAGAGAAGAGAGATGCTGGAGGGAGGGGAAACGAGAGAGACATACTGGGGAGTGGAGGAGAGACAGGCTGTGGGGAGAGGGGTGAGACCTGCTGGGGGAAGGGAGAGGAGAGAAAGATGAAAAGGAGGAGGGGGAGAGAAAGAGATGAAAAGGAGGAGGGGGAGAGATGATGAGGAGGGGGAGAGATGATAGGAAGGATCAGGGACAGGATGAGGGAGGGAGAAAAAAAAACCAATCAATGAGAATTAATATTAATGGGACCCTGAATTGTTTTGCCCGGGGGCCCTCCATGTCTAGCTACGCCACTGAGTCCAATGTCTCCTCTCGTGAAGCATCAGCCCAGGGTTAGCGCAGGCATACAACAAAGACTTGCCAAGAAGACTTTAGGACAGTACTGCATGTTTCACATAGTGCTGCAGGCTAATTTGTATGTGTGTTTGGGGAGGGGTGCGTGTGTGTCAATGTCACTTTGTGTGGCTATGTGGCTCTGTCTGTGTGTGTGCCACTGTGTGTGCCACCGTGTGTGTCACTGTGTGCGTGTATATTGGGGAGGGAGGTTATTGAGTGTGGGGAGGGGAGAAAAATACATGGGGGGTGGGGTGTGAGAGAGAGGGGTGGAAGGAAAGGGTGACGGAGGTGTAAGAGAATTCAAGGGGGTTCTCGCAGGGCTGCTGACACGTGGGTGGGGGGCCCCGGTAGAAACATTAGTCCTGGGCCCCGGGAAAGCTGTCTGTGGCCCTGGCTGCAGATATGACATATGTCTTTACCCATGTGTGCAGTGTTTCTCATCCCTAAAGGGTTCCCTGCAATTTTCAGGCCATTTGAAAATTGTACCAAATACAGCAGAATTTACAATGCATCTGATCTCAGACACGCTATTAGAGAGGGTTGGGGTTCCTTACAATGCATCTGATCTCAGACGCGCTATTAGAGAGGGTTGGGGTTCCTTACAATGCATCTGATCTCAGACGCGCTATTAGAGAGGGTTGGGGTTCCTTACAATGCATCTGATCTCATACGCGCTATTAGAGAGGGTTGGGGTTCCTTACAATGCATCTGATATCATACGCGCTATTAGAGAGGGTTGGGGTTCCTTACAATACATCTGATCTCAGACGCTCCTTTAGAGAGGGTTGGGGTTCCTCAGAATTTCACAATATATTTATAGGGTTCCTTAACCAAAAAAAAACAAAACGTTAAACACTGATCTAGTGTGGAAACGGAAACTAAAATACTTTAGTTAAAAAATTGTATTCATTTTTCACTGTTGAATGAGATTTGAGGCAGAGCACTGAGAAACGCCTTTACACACAAAGGTAACATACATCACACCTGCTATATCTGCTCCAAATTTCTTCTAAAGACGTCTCCCTAGCCAGCTTGCACATTTTATACGAACATACAGTCACATCTGTCTAAATACATTGTTATCCAGGAAAATAGAGTGAAATCAAAAGGTGACACGTTTCAGGGTCATTCAGCACTTACATTTCAGTCATAGTTTCGGGGAGATTTGCAGGTATTGCTGTCAGACCTTTGCCCCGGCAATCTACAATGCCGTTACTGCAGGTACACATGGCCGGGCAGGACCCAATGGAGAGAGAGCAGATCTGAGTACTAGAAGAATCTGCTTGACCTGCAATAGCGATAAATGAGATTTAAGACCAACACATCTTTATTTCACGTAATTTGCTGAAGGTTTATGGCACGTTAAGGGAATTCCAAACGCGAGAGGACTCAGTATATCTAAGAATATCCAATTACTTTTTTTTAAACTAGGGGACAGTAAGCAGTTGGAATTGTAGAAATTAGTCGGCTATTTAGCTAATTGAATAACTTATGCATGCAATTCTTGAAGATTAAACTGTAAAAATGACTATTATGACTATTATAGCTGGATGTTGCATAACATTGCACCTTCATCAGGATTACTTTTTTTAAATTACATTTAATTAATTAAATTCATGTAAACTGATATGTATATTTAAATATTTCATTACTAGTATGTTATCATTCGAAAGTGCTCTTTACCCAACAAATGTTAACATTGCAGATTTAAAGCTGAAAGTGTGTTAGCTTGTAACCGTAAGCAGTTTTCTTTTGCAAAATGCATCTGGATATAGAGACATAACACACCGCTTCCATAACTTAGCAGTACAGTAAAGAATGCAATAGTAATGTTACTCTATTTTATATTGCGTAAATCCAAAACCTTATGTAGGAGGAGAAATAAACCCCAGGTGAATTTGAACCACAAATGCTACTGAGTATTTATAAAAATGATTTTGCTTCTCTGAAATTCTGATTAGTAAAACCCAAATACAACTGATGAATGATCAGACACACCTAATGTGGGAAGGTTTGAAAAAGGGAGAATTGGGAAAAGTCCCATGACTGTGATGGATAAAAGTAGCACTATATGCTGCTTATGCGATTTATAACACATCTATTTAAGTATAGATAGAAGTGGCAGTATGGAAAGAAAGAAAAACAACAACTCAGTTATTCAGAACATAACTCACTCAACTGGTGGCATAAAAGTTTAATGAGTTTTCTCAAGATACCATATGGCACAGATAGGTGTCAGATTTTCAATTAATTAAAGTGATGCAGTATTCGTGGCTTTGTGTTAGAAATAGGACAATTACACAATAAAACAAACTGGAAAGCAAGCACATGCTGCTACCAGCACATAAATATTGTATTTCAAAGGTTTGAAATTGATTCATGACTGGCTTCTCTTTAGCTAAAACCATTCATTCATTCCAACAAACACAACTAACAAGTCACGCCACAGACCTGGTGTCCAACATGTTGTATGTGGAAGTTTCAGAATAAGCAGATTATGAATGTCTAAAGCAGGGGTGGGCAGCTCCAGTCCTCAAGGGCCACCAACAGTTCAGGTTTTCAGGATATCCCTGCTTCAGCACAATTGACTCAATCAGTGGCTCAGTCTTTGACTGAGCCACTTGTGCTGAAGCAGAGATGTTCCGAAAACCTTAACTGTTGATGGCCCTTGAGGACTGGAGTGGTTCACCTCTAGTCTAAAGACACCGTACATCTCTCTTTCTGGTTATATTGGGAAATTGTGACTGCATCACTCACTTCTTACATGACTGAATTCTCCGATATGGGGGATTTAATAGCTATTAAACCTATCCTAAATTATGTAACAAAAAAGAAAAAATGCTAGAGGATTGAAGAGTTATTTCAATTATTCTATCTCCAATATTGTTTATTCATTGAAAGTGCTTGTTGAAATAAATGCCAATAATAGCCTTGCAAGTAATGTCTCTGTAGAGGAACTCGTTCTCTCTAAGAAACATTGTTTTTCCCCCCATCTGTACACCTTCTTTTTCCTTAACACTCAAGCCTTCTTATACTGTGTTCATATATATGTAATATTCCATCATATTGACTCAGATTGATTCATCCTAGTGGGAGGTCTGGGCTACATACTTTCACCCCAGCAGCAGCTGTTGTTCATCTGCTCCCATCCTATAGACTACCAAGCTGCTTGTTCTTCCATAGAAGTGTGCATACACTACCGACACACTTTATTGAAGTGTGGTCGGTACCGCAAGCCGGGAAATCTCCCGGCTTGCTAGTGGCCGCCCCTCGGCGTGCCGCGCGTCATAGACGCGCGGTCACGCGTCATCGGGAGCGTGCGCCCCCTGCACGCGCGTCCAGGGGCTCCCCGAGGGAGCCCTGGTGTCCCGCGATCGCGGGACAGCGGCAGGGGGTTCCGGGGGACCCGGCGGACCCGGCAGCGGTAGGGAGAGCGCCCCGATCGGAGGGCGCTCTTCCGCTGCTTCGGCGTGCGCCCGTCACTCTCGGGCGCGCGCCAGGCTACTGCTGCGGCACAGAACGGGCAAATGCTCGAATAAACTGTGCCGCAGCAGTATAGTGTGTGAGACTCAAGTTACATCAATAAACCAATTCCTAAGGGAGCACTGCATGCTGTCCTTATTTCCAGTTATCCCAGAGTGCCTGCCACTATTAACCCTTTTACTGCCCGAGGGGTCAGCAACATGCCCCATTGGCTAGCGAAATGGTCAAGTGTCAGTTACTTTGTAAACCATCCTATCACAATATATGTGTATGTGCCTTTATTGTATTATAATTCCCTGTATTCTGTTGTCTATTATGCATGCAATCATTGGCACCATATAAATAAAAATATATAGCAAATAAAAAGATCACTTTCGCCATTATCACCTAGCATACAGTGCTTCCACTGCAGCAAGGGATTCTGGGAAATGACATGCAAATGAGCACACTGTCACCTTTTAATGCACCGAGCATAAGCTTATAATGGTTCCATGTAAAAATGGATTTGAGGCAAAAGGTGACACTGTGTGCTTATTTGCATGTAATTTCCCAGAATCCCATGCTGCAGTGGAAGCATTGTATGCTAGGTGATAATGTTGAAAGGCGGGGTTACAGACCTGTCTGAGACATGTGAATGTGCTCACAAGTGTATTTTTATTTGCTGTATGCTTTACGGTGGAGGGTTTTTGTCACCTTTTTCACCCACCATAACTTATCTAACGTGTAATAAAAATATACATATATACATTTCTCCTATTTTATTTGGGCTTATCATTAAAAGCCCTACCCAAATATTCCTGTGTCCAGTTGTCATGTGGTGGTATAATGGTTCAGAGTAGCACTACATTTTGACTTTTAAGCTTACATTTTGACATCTTTAAAAAAAACCCATAAGGAACCCAGATTTTCTTGGCTCACGGGGAAGCTGCACCACCAAGAGGAGATGGAAAATCCAACACACCAACAACTAGCTTTGATTTATAGGTGGTGATGAATGGCGTCGGAGTAAAAAAAGACTGATATCATCCACGAAAAGATAGTATGTCCCAGAGTGCCAACCTCTCTTCCATGCAGTCAATTATATTTTACAACTTTAATGTACCGGCAGCAGGAATAGTTATTGTAGCGTTCAGGTCTTTATTGGTGCACATCAAAGAATACATAACAGGACAGGGGATCGGTGAGAAATTGTAATTTTTCATTGGTGCGAAGAACAGATATCAACACTATAGCAAACCGCCTGACCTGAGCAGCTGAACTCATTCTTCTGGACCTCTGCCACGTTGAGGCCACGGAGCTGAGGTGGCCCGGTGCACTGCGTGAAGAGTCCAATGGTTGGCCGCTGGCGAAGCCACTGAGACAGCCAGGCCAAGTGACAGTCACAGAACAGGTTATTAGAATGCAGACGGCTGGAAGCAAGAACAAAGATAAGTCAGTGACCACAAGCATCTGTATAATGAGGAGTTTATTAAGTCGCAAAGGGGGATTCACAATTGGAAATGGTCACATTTTTGTTGGCGGATCTGGATCTGTCCCGGATCGGCCGGTTCCTTTGGTCTGCGGATTTTTTTTACACTGACAATCTGTCCGCAAAGTTCGCAACCCGCTGACGGATTTTAAGAATCCAATTGCTGATTGTTAAAATCCACCAATGGATTGTATCCAGTAGCGGTTTTAGATGAATCCGCGCGGATTGAAACTGGAACAATCCGTTGGCAGATTTTACACCGCGGAACGGATTTTGAATGGAAAATTCGGAGAAATCTGGGAAACTGCTTTGGATTGGTTCGAACATCTCTATTCCCAGTGCTCCCATAACAAGTACTGGAGCTCACTCCGTGTGAACTGCCATGGACTTGACCTGCTAACGGAGCTTCATGAACACCCCTCAAAATAGCATGTAATAAATCAAAAAGTGTTACATCAAAAAAAAATACAATCCTTACATTACTTTGGAGTTTATGAACTTATGAGTTTCTACCTGGTACTACTGTACTTCTCCTCGCCAGTATTCATTTTATTTATATAATGCTTTGCTCAGCTTCTCTTTACATTTTTATTACCATCCTGTTACAGTCTAATGTACCTGATGTTCCATTGCCAGTAAATGTGGAGTGGACCAATCTATTCCTCATGCAAACAATAAAATCAATTCATTTAAAAACAGTAGCTGGAAGATGTAGGGAATATTCCATATTGCAGAAAAGATGGAATCAACCAGGGCTTGTATTAGATATAGCTCATTCGTATCATTCATGACCTTTCCATTTGCTCTATTCAAGGTGATATATTCTGTTCCTAAAATGTCCATCTCCCAGCACCGTAAAGATTTCTTATTTTGTTTTCCACTGACCCAGCTTAATGAAAGATAATAATCGAATATATATATATAAGAGACTACAACATTGAGGCTGTCAGCTGGTTCTTACTGAACAATAAAGCAGAGGGAAGTTATTACATTTCACCTGGACATGCTATTCAAATAACATCTGAATAAACTGGAGAACTTCTTACGCAGAATCTCCAACCCATTCTATTTCCAAGCCACAAAATCCCTTTACTTACAAAGTCCGTAGTTTGGGCATGTGGTTAAAGCTGGAGACTGGAATTGTGGTGACGTTGTTGTTGTTGAGCGTTCTGCACCAAGGGGGGGGGGGGGGTGGCGGGGGAAAAAAAAAAAACATTTTAATTACACTGAGCTCAAATTAAAAGCAAAAGTCAAAAATGTGCATCCTAAGCGGGTGTACTTGCTAGAGGGAAGATTTGTATGCTTCTTGTGCTGTTTCCCCAGCAATCCCAGAGATTACTCAGAGCTCCAATTCCCAGGATATCTTTACACATAAGAAACAAACACAACCGCCAGCAATTTAGCATCAATCTATTTAATGAAAGTAAATGTGTTTCATTTAGTTCTTGTTTGGAAGAAGCAAACATGAAATAATTGACTGGTAATCAAAAATGCATTCTATCATACAAAACAGAACCTATATTAGGATGTTCATACATTTGGACACATAGTTCCCCAGGTTATTTTTTACTCATAAGACAATGCCCCAAAAATATGTACTACCCATTATATCACTGCTTTGTCCTCTATTCATGATGTTGTGAAGCTATCATCCCCTCGTTTGGGAACATTTCAGCCCCATTCATTTAAACAGCTGTGAAGCGGTCAACTCCTCTCTTGGGAAGATTTTAATTAATTTAAATGGAACTAAAATCTTCCTACGATAGGGGAAGATGGCTTCACAGCATACTGAATAGGGACTGTAGTACATGAAGTAAAGTTACCATAAAACTATGCAAATTAACTATTAATATGTCTCAACCACCAACATATGGTGGAAAATAAACAATGAAACCTATTTAGTCTTTAATTTGTCCTTAGTAATAAAATCGTTGCTCCTCTCTTTGGATAATTGTGTAAATCAAAGCAAAAACTTTTGGATAATTCATGTTGCATTGTATACTTTAGTGTTTAAAAATATTTCCAGATAATGGACAAGTCTATCAAATTAGCAATTCTCAAGATCGAAAAGTTCAATGGTGAATATGTTAGCTCCAGACTTACAGGGAGTCAAAAAGAATTAAGGGAATTTGCTACCTACATAGTTAGGCTGGTGAGTAACTAGTTACCATATGAAGTGAGGCATCAAGTTAACATGTAAAACCATGAAATTGATGCATGCACTGAACCAGGTAACCTCAAGATGTTACGCTTTAAGTCAGATGGTTAACCACATGTGTGGCTCGCACTTTGCACGTATTGTCTTCATTTCCAGAAGCTGAAATTGGATAAACGATGGGGAAACGCTATTAGACTGACAACACATAGTCATGCGATACGTACAGCACTTCCAACCCTCGCAGAGCCCGGAAGGCTCCGTCTTCAATACAGCTGATCTGGTTCTTGTCCAATTGGCTGTCAAGGAAGGAGTATATTAACACATTGCATCTTAAGTTACTGGCTGCATAGTAAGATGAATTTATAATGAACAAGCTTTCATGAGAACTGCAACGGCCATTTGACACGAACACAAAACATTTTAGCATCATTATGTAAAACATGTACATCATATGGTTATGGTAAAACAGCCCGTACTGCCTCAATGCTTGTAAAGAACAATGAAGAATAAAAATGTCCCTTCCAAACTGAATCCATTTTGCCTTATTAAAGAAGGCTCAAAGCAACCAACAGCACTACAGTCATCGGCCATTGACTTGAATAGCAGTTGGCACTTTGGATATTATCTTGTCTTATTGTCTGATACTATATACATTACATATACTGATAGAAAATGACTGCAATCATTTGCTAAATAACTTTTGAGGTGCGTCTTGGCAGGTCCTTCATCTCTGCAGGAAGAAATCATAAGCGCTATGTACATTAATGGCGCTATATAAATAAAGACATACAATACAAAAGGACACCTGTAACTGGAGGGATGATTGTTAATGTTATACCTTGCTAAGGAACACAATGTACGCACTGAATTCCCAGCACTATCAGCTCCTAGCAGTTTCTTTATACATATCTTCAGGTGTCTGGTTTAACATTTAGTTTGAATAATTGGCCAGATTTCACCAACATAAAACAAGATGGTGGACAGAAGTCAGTAACACTTTTTCCCGTTAAGACCAGTCCACTTACAGGTTTTTAAGCTCTGTGGCCCCACGGAAGGTTTTCCTTGGAATTGCCTGGATAACATTTTCACTAAGGTCACTGAAAGATAAAACAAAAGAAAGCCATTGGAATACACAATCTATATTATACAGCTCTATAAACCTCAATGTCACTAAAGCAAGAATAAGCACGTCAAATCCATGCCACTCACAAGCTAATAAACTGACTTTACAGAGACCGTGCAAACAGTATTTTAACAGATCACATTTGTATGTTTGTATCATCCCAGCTGAAGTTCCCAGGATTCCCAGATAGCAGATCAAGACCCGAGACAGTGAGAAATGACGCTCTGGTTACTTCCCTAATCATTTCAGGGAATCACCCTGGGATATACATATCATGGCAATGTTGGAGCAAAACTGACACAAGCACATCAAGATATCATAACTATGGATGGGCGAATTAATTTCCCAGATTTTCTCGCATTTCCCCCCTCAAATTTGTTTCGGGGTGTAAAATCCGCAAACGGCCGTGGTCGGTTTTAATCCAAACAGATACATCAAAAACCGCCATTGGATACAACCTAGGGATGGATCTGTAGAATCCGATCCGCGGATTCAGTGATCCGTTGGCGGATCCAAAGATTGGATTCTACAGATCAGACTACGGATTGTATTGGCAATAATAATTACAAATCCGCAATCGCGAATCGTCCTTTTTGAGGTTGATCCGCTGAAATCTGCGGAGCAAAGGAACCGGCAGATCCGCTGCGGATCCAAATTCGCCCCCATAATTCGCCCATCTCTCATCATAGCACTTTGCCAAAGATATTGGGAATGTCAATAGGATGGGTGAGGAGTAAATTACATGATACACACATCCTAAAGGGGGGAATCGCCAGCGAATACCAAAAAAAGCAATGTCTTTATCAAATCATTCCAGAAAACAGCATGGGACCTAAACAAGTATTACTACTCAAAGCCATAGGATGTTCTTTCTCTGATAAAGCTGGTTTTGTCTTTGCACTACTTTTGTAGCTTGGAGACTTACATTAATGATGGTTTAGGAACAAGCAATTGCCTATGCTACCTGTAAACATAGGCTAGTGATAGTGACTAATTGTGAGCATTCTGCATCAACTCTCCACAGTTGCTGAATTTCAACATGTAATGAATGGATTTAGTAATAAAGGCAGTAGTAGTTTCTGTGCTTTCAGAGCAACTCCATTATATGGTGAACCAGGAAATTATGCTAAATGCTTTATGGCTGTCTTATTTATATTATCATAAAACAGTGTAAGCCAGGGGTGGCCACCAGCAGGTCAGGTTTTCTGGATATTCCTGCTTCAGCACAGGTGGCTCAATCAGAGTCTCAGTCGAATGGTTAATCTGGGTTTCTTGGCGCGAGGGAAATATAATCTGTGCACCACTTGTTTCCTCCTCCCCAAAATGCAACGGACACTGAGCAAAACAGGCCCCAGCTACTTTGACACACTGATGCTAAAAGACTCAGGATGCCATGCTCCTCTGCAATTTCAATGTAATTGTTGCCCTGACTTAAAGGAGAAATCCATGCAATATGTGTTATTTTAAATAAATCAGTTCTGTAGTATTAGATAATACTTACTATATATTTTTTAATTCAACTCAATGCCATTTTTAATGAGTTTTAATATACTGAGCATCCTTTGATTTCTATAGCAGGTTTAGCACACTTCCCCAGCAGTGCAAGATCTTTGTAACATGTTCCTGTTTCTGATAAATTTGTTGCCAATATTCCCAGCAGTTTGAGCTGCAAACTGTAACAATAGATAATGTTACCTGTGTAATATAAGAATACATTGTAGCTGCTGAGTTACACTGACTGAAAGATTGATTGAAACTGAAAGGCAGCCATTTAGTGAACCCTGGGAAGCAGGATCTTTGCTGATCGATTAACGGGAGATTGAATCAGCAGTTTTGGTAATTAGTTTTCAATAATGGTAAATCGAAAGCTGCATTATATTAAAACAAATATATATATAAAGTGCCGCTTGGATTGCCTCTTTAAAGCTGCATTCCAAGTTGAATACAGACCTTGTTTTAACATGGGTGGGACACAGGAGGTCTCCGGAGCTGAATCGTTCTGATTTCAACCCTCTGGTTTCTGAGATACTTAACGGGGAAAGTGGCCCGGTACTTCAGGCTTGTTTAAATCCATCACACCATGCGGGCCAATAGGAAGCCAGGATAGATGACATTGTGGCTTCCTATTGGCCGGCGTGACTCAGGAGATTTAAACCTCGATTTGGTTTCCCGTGCTTCAGATCCATGTCAACAAGGGCAAAGAAAACAATTCTGTAGGGGACGCTGCTCCTTTAAAGGCACCTGCTCAGTCTAACAAGGAACCGATACTGATTGCAACTAGCTTACTATTGATTTGGCTAAATTACCTCCGCTTTGTTTGCTGAGTCATGCACTACCACATGTGTCCACCATGTGGCACTAACAGACTTTTCAATGTTGGTAGCTGAAAGCACACAGGGGTATTATTATAAATATTCCAAGTTCTTGCAAGATTTAAATATTTACCTTTCCAAAACGTTTGAAATCGTCCTTTTAATTTAAAAAAAAAGTGCAGCCTTAGGTTCACTGCTTCACGAGGACAAAAGCGTCCTCCTAAACACACGAGCACCCCGGCGCTACATAAAGTCAGCTGCAACGCTTGGTAAATCTTTGTCAATGGCGCTGCTTCTAAATCTCCTGTGTGGTTTAGGGTTTCCAGTAAGTGGCCACAAACAAGACGCCCTTTTAACACTGCAGCTCGCTGGCTCATCTTCCATATTAACTATTACAGAGAATGTTCTGTAGACTCAGTTTTTCCGGTTCATCTTTTAGTTTCTATATTGATATGGTTGCATTAAGCCCCTCCAATATCACAGGGATTCACAAATCAAATACTAATGACCAAAACCTGAGCTGGTTTGGGGGGCTGAGGCCAGGTTTATGAACTCCTAGCATAAAAAAGGCAGTATACTTTATTCAGCGGTAAAGCTTGCCTCCCAAAAAGGGCCTAGCTAGTGAAAATACGATTGAAATATATTCAATGTAATATTTTAAGATCTAACTGTAACGTTGCCCTGCTAACACAAGCTGGCAAACTGACCCGGCTCTAATCTTTTTCTTTTTACTGCACACTCTGCAAATATCTCCTGAGGAGAGGGAGAGGTGGACCCCCAAAAAAGGGGCCAGTGTCACCGTCTTCCTCCTCTTACTAATCCCAGATTCACACTTTAACCTGATTGAGTCTTGCCTTGTTTGGTCTTTCCTCTGTGTTCTCTGTTTGAGGGGATTAGGCTTGGTCTCGGCAGGGGGGTAATTGGCTTGTAGCAGCCCAGCATCCAGCTCTCTCCATGGTTCCATTCCTCTTGCTTGGCTGTATGCCACTGGACACAACCTTTATGTAGCACAGTTATAGATGAGAACACAGCCCAATACGTTCATGTCAATTCAAGAACTCTGATGGGGCTGTCTTCATAGGCCTACTTAACAGATTCCTATGGTGCATGTTGGATCGTAATACCTTTGTATCTCATACACAAACTTGATACTTTACCCTAATTGCACTCACTTCAATTCCGCAAAGTCCTAATTGCATCAATGTTAGATCCAATAAGCGGCCCTTCTAAATCGTAATGAAACTACAAAAAGAGACGTTGTGTTGTCCGAGACTGTGCATCCAGAAAAACAACGAGAGGACTGAGAACTTCAGTATCTTCTACAGCCGGAGCCAGCAGAGATGTCTCTATTACAATATGAAATAATTATCCCCATCATTTCCAGGACACGGTTGGCATTGACACGTCAACCCCATTTCCGCGCACAAAATATGGGAAATGATGAATACAAGTGTTATTTTACTTCATACTCACATTCATTGCTAATTTACACCGTACTTTTGTAAAGTGATCCTATAGTTACTGCGGGGGCTATGTATCCGATACTCCCAGCTACAAAACAGGGGCAGATACATTGCACAAGATTTATTAAGGAAAAACATTCCTATTGGAACCAATGGGATTTTCTAGATTGATACATCTCGTGCAGTGTTTTGGCACCAATTGTGCCTGGTTTTGTAGTCAGCAGACTTTGATAAATGTCTGTATATCTTTATTTATTCAGCACTATGCATGTACACAGCGCTTTACAGCAGTAGCACACATGACATAATAGGAATAAGCACTTCCTACATAAAAGTAGACATTTATAAAAAAGGAGTCCCTGCCCCGAAGAGCTTACAATCTAAGGGGCAAGTGGGGAGAACTTACAGAAGCAGTAGAAGGGTGTTATGGTGAGTGTGTTTGCAACCGGCCATGGTAAATGTATATGAGATGTATAGGTTCAGCCAACAGAGCTACCCAAATGCTTCATTAAAGAGATGTGTGTTAAGATGGGCCTTATACAGTAGGTAGATAGAGAGGGTGCCAGTCAGATATTGAGGGGAAGGGCATTACAGAGATGTGAGTGAGAAAGGTTTTAGGTGAGAGAGGGCTTTAAATACAAAAGGGGTAGAGAGAAGACATCTTTGAGCAGAATACAAGACTCGGGCAGGTGTATAGCAAGAAATTAGGGCTGAGATGTAAGGAGGAGCAGAGGAGTGTACAGCCTTAAAAGAGAGAGAGAGACAATTTTGAAAGTAATACGGAATTTAATTGGAAGCCAGGAGAGACGCAGAGACAGATTCAGGAGAGAGTAAAGCGATACTATCAGCAGCGTTTAGGATCAATTGTAGGGGAGACAGGTGAGAGGCAGGAAGGCCGGACAGCAAATAACCCCGATCGAATTTAAATGAATTGTTGACTGTTTCCATTAAATTGTAACTTCAGCTAGGAATATGCAACAAAACCATGAACATAGTGTGATTAGAATGGAAAGCAAATACTTGTCATCGCGTGTACCCGTCTGACACAGGGTCATATGACCTGAAACCGTATAAGATTACTATGTTCACCTGTCCGTTAGGGGGGTAACGTATTTACACCCCACCTCTGCTTAGAAAGCACATGGATGTGCAGAGGAAGCGATGTTTGTTGACGCTATGTTTTGCTCATGTATGTTATGCTGATTTCTTTTCTTTTTGTAATACTGTGATTTGTTTTTAAATACATTCCGTTATTTCTTGTTGAATTTTTGAAGTGTGCCTGGCGTTACTGCATTGCTGTATACTGGAAAAAAATATCCAAAAAGCTAGAACATGTGTAAGCTTGATTCTATAGGAGCAGACACCCGTGGCAGCTATTTTATACTTTGAATGGGGGAATTTTCAGCTGCAAAACTGATTTCATGTTGCTCGTGGAATTAGTAATCCATTATAGCTAATTATGTATCCCAGAAATCGTTTCAACACATTCATGTACTATGATGTCAGAGGAATAGACTGGTGTGTTCAATGGTGTAAGCTGTATTCCCCAAAAGGCATCTGTCTGATGACCCGATGACAGCAATGCAAGTTGAGAAGTTCCTTCCAGATGAGCGCTTTGATTTGGATATTAGATAAGAAGGATGAAATAGTTTGTGGATATCTTTGGGAGCTGTGAGCCGGGCTCCCACTGCACGGCTCTGTCTGCATTACTTTGAAGATTCCCTTTTGGAATGAGAGGCTGCAGAAAATCTATTCTTCCTTCTTGATATGCGAGTCAGTGGGAGCCCCAGGTGCAGGAGACGTGGGTGAGGACTCAGACAATCAATACAGAGGTTAAGCTTCGGATTTTAAAGAGAGAAAGAGAGAGAGAGAGAGAGAGAGAGAGAGAGAGAAAAAAAAGGAGCAGAAAGAGGAACTTAAAGAAACGAAGGAAAGTTCTGAAAGTGGAACATTTGAAGGGCAATAAACAAACTGGTCTGTAATATGATATTTGTTTGTGTTTAGAGCTAGCACCGTAGAAGCATTATGGCTGCGGTCCCAGTCAGCACTGTGGCATGCGCGCCCGGCGGGGGGTAAGGGGGTGCGGCGCGTGCACAGCGCTAACCGCGATCTGCGGTCCTCTGGGGAGAGAGAGAGATTGCGACAGGAGGGGGCGTGGTGGGAGTTTTGCGGGGGCGTGGCCATGACCTACCGTGGCTGGTTCACTCTCATTGGGTGAACCGCGGGCGGGGGCGTGGCCACGCCTCCGTCGCCAGTTCTAAACACTCAATTTCATTGAGTTTCAAAAACCTGGCAGTACAGTGCGGCTGCACCTTCAGCGGGAAGGTGCGTACTGGGCCCAGCCCCATTGAGGGGCGGTGCTTATACGCACAGCGCACGCCGAGGCAGGCGCTGGAGCAGTTACTGGGACCGCAGCCTAAAGCAGCAATACAAGTTTCATTTATTGTTTTTTTCTTTTAATTACAGGATTGAAACAGGGGGTCTCTGGAGCTGAACTGTGTTACTTTCAGCTACGGGGACCCTGTACCTCCAGAAATACTTACCTCCGTAGGGGGTGCCGGTATCTCTGTAGCCAGGGAACTGTGTGCCTAACGAAATGGCGACGTTTAAAAGTCCCGCAGGCCAATAGCAAGCCACGATGTCATCCCTCGCGGCTTCCTATTGGCTGCGTGACCAGGACATTTAAACTCCACAGAGATATGGAGGAATCTTGGCAAACAGGGACTCCCTGGAGCTGAAATGAACACAGGTCAGCTCCTGAGACCTCCTTGCTTCAATTCTGTAATAAAATAAATTTAAAAAAAACAATACATGAAAGCTGTATTGCTGCTTTAAGCAATAATATCCAATTAGTTACACGACCCCGATCAGTAGCAGAGCACAGCAAGTTACAGTACCAGCATATTAACTTCTTCACTGCCAGAGACGTCTCCAGCACAGTGAGCCCTGCACCGCTGGCCGCAGAGAGCGTAATCACAAACACAACAGGCAGTATAGGAATATCACACTTTTTTACTGGCTGAGAGAATTTTTGTTGGACTAACAGAAAAGTTCTAGCATTCTGCACTGTAGCATCACTAACAAACTCATACTCTCCCTTCTAAGACAACACGTTAAGACAAATAGGCAAACGTCTTTTGATTGATTAAGTGGTTGACGCAGCACTAGAGAACAGGAGTACCAATCAAGGTGACCCGTTGTGAGATGATGTGGCTCGCTATGTCGGGAACAGTCCTCAGGTCAACAGCTTCGCTATGTCGGGAACAGTCCTCAGGTCAACAGCTTCAAATGACAACTGGGGAAGATAGCATGAAGGTGTGGAGAGGCTCGGAGACATCAGTGAAGACAGGCTAATGGAAATCGATACAGCAATCAGTGATTGCATTACCTAAGGACAGACGCTATCAAATGAGCTTTGCTTTCAGTGTGTTGTTCTGTCAGAGAGCTGATGACAAAGCACCATCGCTGAAAGACAACAATGCTTCTTCATATCACCTTCTGGGGTTTTTGTTTTGTTTTTTTTTCTAAACTGGGACAGAATTGTCATCCGAAGACAATTTCTTTACAACTGGCTTTTTCCGGGGATCTGAAAAATAAGTATGCTGGGTATGTTTGTCCAGAACAGTAGGAGGTTTAATAAGGACAAGCCCATACACTTCTTATTTCTAATGTTCCTTAATAAGTTCATAGAGACATACCCTCTCTGTACTATTTATATAGCCTTTTCTGGTCAGTTTTTATCCCTGTTGGCCTGTGTTACCCGAGCTAACGATAATTGAACCATTAGGTGATTTACTAATGAAAAAACAAGTGTTTCTTATGGGCGTATTCCCTATTTTGCCGGTTGTAATGTTGACCTTTGCACCTTTCAAGTCCTTGCCCCTTCTTTAAAAAACCCCAATCTACCAATAACCACTGTCCACAGCTTTAGATTAAACCATAACAGCCATTACACATATAATAACCTTGATCCTGGTCAGCACGTAGCCCCCAAACCTGTAGCCTCTTAATGCTCACCCCCGCTGCTGACCCAGTGAGCCCTCTCGGGTCCAAAAGCCCGGGTCCCTTTTAGGACATACTTCGGCCCGCCACACCTGACCCGGACCTAGGACCACTTCCCGAACCACCATTCACATTCAATAAACCCACCACCTGGGCAAAACGGACCGGTTGGCGCCGCTCCAGCTGGGGCAAAGTTATACAAGATACACTCAACAGCAAACACGGCTCAGTATCCTCATGTATCTTAATGTTTCTCTTTGGAAAAAAATTATATTAATAATAATATGGAGGAGGAGCGGCTCAGTGAGTAAAGACACTGACTGCCACTGAGTTTGGAGCAGGGCAACCTGGTTCAATTCCCAGTATCAGCTCCTTGTGACCTTGGCTAAGTCACTTTATCTCCCTGTGCCTCAGGCACCAAAACACAGATTGTAAGCTGCATGGAGTAGTACTGTGTCTGCAAAATGTCTCTGTAAAGCGCTATGTAAAACTAGCAGCGCTATACAAGAACAAACTATTATTATGTATATATATACAAATAACATCATTTAAATATTAATAATTGACCCAACAATTAATTCTTTACCCCATTTACCCTCCCACTCAACCGTTTAACGGCCCTTCGCTGGCTACACAAGCGGAGGGTGGCTGGGATTCTTTTTGGTAGGTGTGCAGAATAAGGAAGAGTGTAAGTAGGAGACTGAGACACCTTCATATCGCCTCCCCTGAATCCCGCCTCTTCCTCCTTCGTCCCTCACCTTAACCCGTAACTACCCTGTGGCACTCACGCCATGACACCCTTACCTTACATGTCAGGGTTAACTTTATACAGCTGAACACCTTTATTTTGCCCCTTTCTTTGTTCGTCACATTATATGTAAAGAGCTTAACTTGAGTGCACTGCATAATATTTTACCAGCTTTGATTGAATAGTATTACTGTAGGTCAAAGTAATGGAAGATATATATATTTTTTATTTTTTGATAGGTAGATTTTTGATAGTGTGTGTGTGATATATATCTATATCTATAGCCATTTAGATAGATAGATAGTATTAATACCACAAATAGGGTTGCTAGGTGGCTTTTCCAAAAATCACTCTTTGATAAAGCGCCTAGAGCATGTAACATGTAAGAGGACTATTTTTGTGACTGCAATGTTGCCAAGTGGTTCCGTGAATAAAACCTATTTTTATTAGCGATTCCAGTCTCCCCCCCCCCCCCCCCACCATGTTTCTGGAGCACTGCTCTCCTTTTTCCTGCGTGTCAGGAGATCTACCATCTCCCTTCCCTTTGGAGACCGCACACCCACGGAGTCCGGATCCAGCGGCGACAGCGGGTCCCCTATCGAGCACTAGCACGGGACTTTTGAGTTTCGCAACTTCTCCAAAAATATTGCACATAATGGTGAAAGGTGCGACACACCCACACTCCCCCCCCTCTCACCGCTCCATGCTGTTTCCTCTTCTCCTTGGCCCCACGCTCAGACTCCGACACCTCCTACTGGTTGGCTGCATTGCCCTGTAGCATCAGCCCCCAATCAGGATGGAGGAAGCTGCCCTGCTTGGGGAATCCCGTGGCCTCACAAGCCGGTCAGCTCACTATGTCTAGAGAGGTAATGCCGAACACATAAATGTCCAGTATTACCTCAAAATTTTTTACTGGACTGAGTGTCCACATACAGGACAGTATGGTTTAATACTGGACACCTGGCAACCCTAACAACAAATAGTTAGGGAATAGTAATAGTGATATTAAGGAACATGTAATATATTAAGTATATGACTATATATTTACCATATATAGATATATACGTGTGTGTATGTGTGTATATATATATGTAGCCAGGGTCCCTCCAGTCCCCCTGACTCCCGGTTCTCTTCTCCCTTACCTCCAGTGTTGCGGGGGCGCTGCGGGGGCGAGCGCATCGCCGGGGGCTCCCGGTGGCTGCTGCGGCAGGACACCGCCATGTTTAATGTGTCCGCGCATGCACGGAGGCGATCCAGTGGCCAAGTTGTGGCTGGCGCAAGGTTCGCGCATGCACAGGAGGTGGTTGGAGTTGCGGCGGCCATTACAGTTAGTGTAGGGGCTCTTGGAGGTTGCGCATGCGCAGGTAGGGCTAGCGGCGGCCATTACACACTTGCGCAGGCGCAGTGCAGATCGCGCACGTGGCCCCAATGTTAAAGAGGGCCATGGGGAACTACAACCACCAGGATGCTTAGGGGCAGGTAGGTCACCTGATGCCAGGGAGCCAATGGGGCTTACAGCTTCCCCTGAGGAAAGGGATACATTGTTGTGCGCTGAGTCAGTGAGTCAGTAGGAGCTAGGAGATACAGGGGAGGGTGTGTAGGTGCAGGGAGCAAGTGGCCCTTGCACAAGGCCAGAGACCCCCCTAGGCCCCAGATAGGCCCCAAGTCATTGTATAGTTTATGGCTGCTACAGGGACATGCCCTAGATAGGGAACGGATCCCCTTAGTAGTCCAGTATAGTCAGGGACATAGCTGTGTGCAATGTGGCCTGGCAAGTGAGGTCTGGGACCAGACCTGTCTCACTACAGATAAAGGGACTATCTGTACAGTGAGATCATTCTGTTGGAAGGAGGACGTCATCGCGGAGACTTCGGCGCTGGACACAGATGGGTCCTCTTCTGTTGTTCTGCTGTATCCGGGTGCAGGAGCCCCGGGTAGATACAGTCATCAAGTGCACCAACTTTAACACCTTGGAGTATTGTGGGACTCTTGTGGACTCTGTGTGAGTTACACAGTATTGGGAATAAGGTGAGGATACGGCCCTGCGAGATCTGGAGGATAGTTGTATTATTAGTGATCCATATAGATTGTTATGTGATGTGTTACACCTAGTTATGCTACCAGTAAAGCCCTTTCTATTTTTACTAATGTGTATGTGTTCATTGTAAGAGTATCCTGTGAGGCGCTGCTTCCACTCTGCTGGGATCACATACAGGTGGAGGCGCTGCACCATATGTAAGAGTAATTCACCCCAGGCTCCCAGCGTCGGAGGCTTAGGCTCCTGCGAGTCAACAGGTAAAGGGCAGCACCAGTAGCTATATACAGCTCACCCTCAGATCTCACTTAGGGGTGGGGGAAACAGGGCTACATATACATACATATATACATATATAGTAATATATGTAATATATTACATGTTCCTTAATATCACTATATACACATCTATACACACACACACACTGTCACACACACACACACACACACACACACACACACACACACACACACACACACACACACACACACACACACACACACACACACACACACACACACACACACACACACACACGTATTTATACGGGAACACCTGTTGAAAAACACTGCATTATAAGCATTACTCTATGGGGGCTATTTACTTACGGAGAGTTTTAGCGTTCACTCATTTTGCCAAGGGATGTTTTGTATCAAATGAACAAATAGAATAGTAAATGCTGTCTTAATTGTATTTTGTAACATATAATGATAACAAATGTAGTGAGAGCACAAGGCTTATTAATAAATAGGCTGTGTTTTCAATGTTAGTAAATGAAACAGAATATATATACTGTAGAATATATATTTCAACAGGGGTTCCCCCGGGCATCCCTAAAGGATTCCCTGCAATTGTCAGGTCATTTGAAAATTGTACCAAATACAGAAGAATTTACAATGCATGTGATCTCAGACGCGCTATTAGAGAGGGCTGGGGTTCCTTACAATGCATGTGATCTCAGACGCGCTATTAGAGAGGGTTGGGATTCCTTACAATGCATCTGATTTCAGAAGCGCTATTTGAGAGGGTTGGGGTTCCTTACAATGCATCTGATTTCAGAAGCGCTATTAGAGAGGGTTGGGGTTCCTTACAATGCATCTGATCTCAGACGCTCTATTAGAGAGGGTTGGGGTTCCTTACAATGCATCTGATCTAAGACGCGCTATTAGAGAGGGTTGGGATTCCTTACAATGCATCTGATCTCAGACGCGCTATTAGAGAGGGTTGGGGTTCCTTACAATGCATCTGATCTCAGACATGCTATTAGAGAGGGTTGGGGTTCCTTATAATGCCCTGATCTCAGACGCGCTATTAGAGAGGGTTGTGGTTCCTTACAATGCATCTGATATCAGACGCGCTATTAGAGAGGGTTGGGGTTCCTTACAATGCATCTGATCTCAGACGCGCTATTAGAGAGGGTTGGGATTCTTTACAATGCATCTGATCTCACACGCGCTATTAGAGAGGGTTGGGGTTGCACACAATTGCACAATATGGTTCCTTAACCAAACATTTTTTTTAAGCCCCCTACTCTAGAGCGAATGATTTTTACTGGCACCAACTCAAGCACATGTTCTTATTTTCCTTTGATTTTTTATCAGTGTGGGATCTTTCTGCCGGTTTGCTACTAGAACATATGAAACAGCTGGAATCATCCAAAACAAAATGTTGGGAAATCTTAAACGGTCACATTACATCACAGCTGCACTCACGTCTAAGTGAGTAACATGTCATTCGTATATTCTGTTGGATTGAGAATTTTTACTTCCAGTTGACTGACAATTCCCCATATGATATAGACACCTAACCAGAACCTAACAGCACATATGTAGCCTACTCACATTATATGCAATGACTTATTAAAACCCAACATGCTTTCCTTTACATTACACATGTAAGCAAAACCTTATGGGTTAGCGGAAATGGAAACTGCAAAGAAAACCCATTAGCTGTGGAAAGAGGTGGAATGGATTTCCTATTTAAGATGTGTTCATCTCCTGTTCATGTCGACTACAAATATCACTATGTTCACAAAATTGAAATGATAGCGTATTTATCTTTTGGGGATGAAAAGTAGGGTCACTTCAAACATAAGTATACCAATGACACACAGTCAATACCAGTGAAACAAGGCTGGAGTTTTCTCGTGGTTAGATGTAATCAGACCCGGTGAAGGCGATTAGGATTTAAAACAACCAGAGAGGATCTTAATCCCTAGGGAAAATCC
This sequence comes from Ascaphus truei, assembly GCF_040206685.1. Lineage (NCBI taxonomy): Eukaryota > Metazoa > Chordata > Amphibia > Anura > Ascaphidae > Ascaphus > Ascaphus truei. The sequence continues at coordinate 65,361,607 of NC_134490.1, read as the reverse complement.
CTAAGAAAAAAGAGTTTTGCAGTTAACTGACAGATACGAGCCAGATATGGTACATAAATAGGGACCACACACCACTATGTAGTCGATTTTGACTCCTACTTAATCCCTATTTGGTAAATGAATAGGGCTAGTGTTGTCTCTTTCTAATGCAGTAAGAGGGTGCTTCATGCATGGGATTCCCAGGATTGTATTGAGTAAAAGACTTTTGACTATAGAGAATTGGACAGCGAGTTCATCTTACTGCATCAGAGGAAGGGGATACCAATCCTATTTTCTTTGATAAATAAGTGTCTTTGTTAGCACCAAGACCCATATTTGCCAAGTGGTGCTATAAACACCTTCCAGCACCAGAAGACGCCTAATGTCCTATTCAAGTGAATGTGTCCTATAGAATAGCATCACTTAGCAAATATGGCCCTAGATCAGAAGTGAGCATTCATCCTCAGAATTGCTTTAGGTTGCAGCATGGTGTGTGGGGGATCGGTAATTTTGCCTTTTTAATACCTTGAGAAAACTTATTGTGAGTATCCTTCCAGTAGCTGAGAAATAACAGACTCTATAAGTTTGTTTTGATTGCCGTTCCACTGTATTCCCCTATCCTCAGTCATTCTATTTAATCCAACAGCCCATAAGTCAGACCTAGGCTGAGAAAGTCATGGGTGATCACATGAAAAGTACAAGCCTGAATCATCTTGGCTTACATTTCTCTGCCATATACCTGTATATGTTTTACTAGGGAACTTGAACCTCTGACGCGTAGACGGTATGCACCCATAAAGAGGCGCTCAAAAGAAGTCTTTTTGCATTTAGGTTCATGTTTAAGAATGAAAATGTATTCATCTTAAAAAACGAATATGTTTCATTGTATAATATAAGATGTCCCCTTTTATTCCCATTCCTGAAATCTCCCTCTCATTAAATAATACAATTGAAAGTAGCCTCAACAAACAAACCAGTTCTGCCATGCTGCTTAGATACAATGCCCATTCAGTGCACCTTCTAGCCTATAGGTTCCTAACCTTCTCCTATACTGGGACTAGCAAACACTATACTCATGATTGTAATCTATCTACTATATATTTTGGAACGCTGTTTGTCTGTTTGTTACGCATTTGGACACCTCTTAAAATATCGAAACCAAATGTTGCCTGATAGTAACTGAAATGAAGGAGCAGGTTTTTGTCTATGTTTGGATACAATTCACACATAACATCACTGATAAAATCACATATGACATCACAAATGACATGATCCCATCACACACCCCTCAAACTACCACTTAATCTTGGGTCACTCTTAAAATCCAATTAGCAATATTAACAAAAATACAGGAGCAGCCAAAGTTCTTCAAGACTGATCATTGTTTGGGACAAAAGTACAATGCCCCACAAACACGCAGCATTAGAGGCTCTCGATCGAACACTTCAGGACCTTCAGGGGAATTCGCATTAAGAAACTACAAAAAATTTAATTATCCATTTGTAGCTCCTATATCCCCACCCTAAGTGAGATTTGGTCTGCTACTAGTGTTTTGGTGTAGAATGGTGCATACCTGTGAGGTTACAGGAGGGCTGAGCACTTCCGCGGTGGTGTGGGGAATCATCAGGACAGGATTTACAGGGTACCTTTGTTCATTGGTTGCAGCGCCTCCAGTCAGCGTGGATCCTCTGGATAGTAGGATGGTCCAGACTGACACCTTTCTTTAGCCCAAGACCGTGAATCACACTGGTATATGGTTTACATTGTATGTATTGCAGTGTTTAGGATCTTACACAGCATGTAAATCACTTTCCTTGCTTCCCTTAAGAAGTTAACTTCAAGGCTTGAGGCCCATCCCAGCTTCCTCCTGCATGGTTCTCCTCCGGATGTCCCCTTATGGGACACAAGGAAGTTGTTGCTCACTCCACAGGAGGAAAGAGACACATCCACTTTTGGGAGAGAGACAGTATTATACTCTGGGGTTGGGCTTGTAACCCTGTCCCATAACAGAGCAGGTCTGATACTGACAGGTCATCACAATCCAGCATGTACCCCTCCCCCCAGGCTGACCATCTCTGGCTGTTGTAGGTCCACCCTTAGATACACTACTGCATCTAAGGCTGCAATAGCAAACAAGACATTGTGGAGGAATTAACCCTTCTACGGCCTGTACCTAACAGGGCTTCCACTGGTAGGGCCCAGGGAAATAAGTAGTGGCTGGAGGCTAGGCTACACATTTATAAATCTCAGTATTTTTTGGTTTGTTAGAACTCCTGAGCAAGGTCGGGTACTGTTATAAAGAGAGAGCTTCATACAACCATACACACATTTAATTACTCACCACCACCCTACTTACAAAGGCATTGCAAAAAGACAGTGAAAAATCCACCAGGTAATTTCACAGTAATGTAATTAACAGTATGTAGAGGTGTGATTGTGAGGTACTGGGTACCCCTCCTTTGCAATTAATTTTTTTTATTTAAAAAAAAAATTGTCCTTTCATTTTTCCGGAAGCATAAGTATAGGATATATATTTTAAAATGGTGCTAAAAAAACATTTCCCATTTGCTTTAAAGCATTATACATTCCTAGAATCACACACAGCCCCACAACTCAATTCCATTTGACCTCCTGATGGCGTGCTATGGCCTAGCTAAGAATCAACAGCAAGGGTACTGAACTCCAGTCCTTTGGGCCCCATCAGCAGGTCAGGTTTTAAGGCTATCCCAGCTTCAGCACAGGCGGCTCAATCAGTGTCTCACCTGTGCTGAAGCTGTAACTGATTGAGGCACCTATGCTGAAGCTGGGAATGACTGAGACACGTGAAAATTTGACTTGTTGGGGGAGCTGGACTTGTTGGGGGAGCTGGACTTGTTGGGGGAGCTGGACTTGTTGGGGGGCTGGACTTGTTGGGGGAGCTGGACTTGTTGGGGGAGCTGGACTTGTTGGGGGAGATGGACTTGTTGGGGGGCTGGACTTGTTGGGGGAGCTGGACTTGTTGGGGGAGCTGGACTTGTTGGGGGAGTTGGACTTGTTGGGGGACCTGGACTTGTTGGGGGGCTGGACTTGTTGGGGGAGCTGGACTTGTTGGGGGAGCTGGACTTGTTGGGGGAGATGGACTTGTTGGGGGGCTGGACTTGTTGGGGGAGCTGGACTTGTTGGGGGAGTTGGACTTGTTGGGGGACCTGGACTTGTTGGGGGAGTTGGACTTGTTGGGGGCTGGACTTGTTGGGGGAGCTGGACTTGTTGGGGGAGCTGGACTTGTTGGGGGAGCTGGACTTGTTGGGGGAGTTGGACTTGTTGGGGGAGCTGGACTTGTTGGGGGAGCTGGACTTGTTGGGGGAGCTGGACTTGTTGGGGGAGTTGAGCGCCCCTGAGTTACAGTGCTAACATTTTCTGCGGGTAAGTATTGGGTAAATGGCTTTAAATTATTTTCTCATTTTCTTCTCTTAGTTGATACAGTACTTAAAAAGAGATTTTTCTTGCACAAATCCTGCCCCCAACAAGGGAACCAGCTGATAATGAGAGATATTAATCACTCTAGCTTTGCAAACGATGACAATTATCTACTCAGTAAATCAATGGGATGTAATTGCACTATTAATACCGCATTACACCGACTAATGAGATATGTACAACGATTATCAACAGCTTCTACTTAGATTGCCTCCACATTACATACCGCTGGGCGCACTTTCCTGATATCTTAAAGTTGAGCCCAATTGTATTCTGCTTTGTTTGGATTAGGCTAAAAACTGCATAAAGCTTGTGCTCTTTAAAGCACTAATCTCGTTTGCAGAAGCATAAAATCAAGTTGCTATTACAGAAGACGTTGCATTATGGGTCTCTCATGTTGTACCAGAACGTTGTGAAATTACATCCTACAGTATAACTCTGCAAAACATGGGAATACATTTGGGGGGGGGGGGAGGAGGGGAGGGGGGGATAGAGAGGATTAATACTAAAAATATGTGCTACTACAGTGGGTTCACCTGGTTTGAATCTGAGTGTCAGCTCCCCCTGTGACTTATTAAATCTCTTTAACTCCCTGTGCACACCAAAATTAGACTGTAAGCTCTGTGGGTCTGGTAATTATTTTACCTCTCAAATTCTATGTAAAGCACTACATGCACTGTCAGTCCTACAAATACAAAAACAAAATATGTTTTGAAATGGAATAAAAGCAGAACATTGACTGCAGTGTGATAAGCCAAATAGCGCTTTAAATGCTGCTTTACACACAAAATAGGTATTTGGAAGGTTTTTGAGGAAGGTTGCACCTGGTTTCTTTGCAGAAATGCTGCACTGTGCATGTGTTCACTCTGAGATGCAAGAATACTGCAGTTTTAATCTTCTGATTGAGCAGCATGTGTTCAATACAGTGAGCAGACAGACTGTACGTACAGTACAATTACCAGTGAGAATAAGCCAGCTACAGTCTGTAAACTGCCATGTGTAGGAAAAAAAAGGAAGCCAGCTTTGACACTACTGTCTTTCCATTTGAGCCTTGAAAATCCTGGTACCCCACTGCGGTAAATTGGTTTGATATCCCCACACTGCTTAGTTTTTGGCTGATACTGGTTAGCTGGATGGAAGGCGCTCCCCTGGTATGGAACTCCGGCCTCTGGCTTGGTGCCAGGTGAATGGTCTGGCTTTGTTTAGCCAGCATCTCAGATGGAAAGTGCCTTGAGCTATAAAAACACCATCAAACGCATATACAAACTCCTAACATTGAATTCTCTTGTTTATTAACTTAAGTTCAACATACAGTACCTATCTAACTGTGACCAAGGCAAGGGACCCTCCCCATCCGGTGCCTTTTAGCTTTATAAATATTTTCAGAAGTTGCTGTGTGTTACTAGCAGCTGACAACAAAAATAAAAGCATTAGTTTTCGAGCACAGATTAAGGAAGGGGTGGGCAACTCCAGTCCTCTTGGGCCACGAACCAGTCAGGTTTTCAGAATATCCCTGCTTCAGCATAGGTGGCTCGGTCTTTTACTGAGCCACTGTGCTGAAGCAGGGATATCCTGAAAAACAGACCTGTTGGTGGCCCTTGAGGACTGGAGTTGCCCACCCCTGGATAAGGCTGACAAGTTGGCAAGAATAATGTTTTTCTCCTAGTGAGTATTGTGTAAACTGGGATAGCTATTCAGCCTTTTCTCATTTATGATGTTTAGATTTTCTTTTAAAGTTTAGGTTGGATAAATTGTATCAGATCTGGGTTTACCAGATGTGTCTGCAAATCTGATGCAGAGAACATTGCTGTTCCTGGTTAAACTATGAATGTGTTAGATGTATGATGTGTGCATCACATAAATAAACATTAGGAGGAAGGAGTCAGTGCCCTAAAGATGTTATAATCGAGGTTAACCAGTGAAGCATTCTACGGGCCATCGTGTTAATATCTCACAATAAACACTATTAGACTGTAGTGAGTGACTCCAAGGTAGAAGCCACTTTTAGCTCTTAACTAATGACTATCATTGCTGTAATGTTTTGACTGAGAAAAGGAGGGATGTTGTATTCCTATTTAAAATTGAAATATGCATCTAAACTGGGACTAAAATATAAATTCTATTTTAATAAGGGAATGATCAAACAGAATATAACTTACACGTATGGTAAATGTTAAGAGTCTGGGGTTTCAAACAATGAAAATAATACATGATGTTCAAGGATTCTAGAGAAGGGGGCTAGATTTACTAAATGATGTTAAGCATTGGTGGGTAAAAGACTGCCCGGGGGCTCCAGCTACGGCTCCCAGTGCAGAGTGAGCGGAGATGTTGCAGTTGTGGATTATAGCTTCTCCCCACTGTGTTGATATATACTGCTCCTGTCCAGTGCTAATCACTAATTCCCAGTGTAAGAAGAGTAGCGGGACAGTATTCCCCCAGTGTGTCGGCATTAAGTCACTGACTGGAGCGGGGAGAAGCTCCTTCTCCCGACTGCAGTGTCGCTTCTGCATGCGCACTATATATAAATGTGTGTGTGATGTGCGGTCCTTCTGAGGGCTTCAGGACCGCACATGCAGCCTTTGAAATATATCATGTTGCCTATAAGCCTTAAGACATCTTACTTAAAGGGGGTTATTTTGTCAAGTCGCCTGGCTCTCAAAGGTGGGACAAAACCAGTGCAAAAAATAATTGACAGATTTATGAAAGGAAAAAGTGACATTACTTTTAATGGGATTCCTTATTGTATTATCAATACTGCGCTATTTTATGCACTGGTTTTGTCTCGCTTTTGCTGTAAAGAAACTTCAGTAAATTGCACAATGAGTTGAAATGAATGTGCCTTAGGCCAGGTCCCCGCTGTCTACTGCAGCGCCCGCTGTGGCGGACACTGCAGGGACAAGAGCTGCCCCACAATCAGGCCGGGACCGCTGCGAGGGGGGGTGGGGCGCCGCGCTGATAATCTCCTGCTCTCAAGAAAATTGAGAGCAGGACTCGCGACGGAGCGCTAGGTCACGCTCGCCAGCGGTTCAGCCAATGAGGGCGTACCTGCCGGGTGACGTCACGGCCACGCCCCCGTCACGCCCCCCCCCGCCTGTCTTTTCCCCTGCAGCTCACTGCGGACCAGGGGACTCGGCTGCACGCGCCGCCTGCCTCACAGGCGCACATGTAGCGCAGGCTCTGGGGCCGCAGCCTTAAGTTGCATCATTTAGTAAATATAACCTTTGTTTGTCTAGCTGCCAAAAGGGATCTTGTTTCGCAGCTGAACACCCTTTTGAGCCAAGAAAGAAAGAAAAGGAACAATTAAAGATGTATATTTGAATGCTTCAATGTTCTGTGGTTTTCCAAACATTTTCTTTGGAAGGACTGCAGCTACACAAACCATGCCTGTGGCAGGGAAAGGGTTAACTGACCCCCTTTGAGTCAAATGACAGACTAACTCGGTATACTTTAAAGCTCTCTCTTGTTGTAATATAATACATTGCGCTAGGGCAGGGGTGCGCAAACTTTTGTTGCTGCGCCCCCCTGCCTCCTTTCCCCCGGTGTTTGTGCCCCTCCCCACCTCCACGGGGTCATGTGACGTGACTCACGACATAATTTGACGCTGCGTTGCCATGGAGACGCGTCCAGATGCCGCCCGAATCTCGGTAAGTTGAGGTTGCAGAGGCCTCGTGCGGTCCCCCGGCATTTAACTTAAATGCCTTGGGGAAGAGTGTGGGGCCTCCGCAACCGCCGCACCTCCCCAGAAAAATCTCACGCCCCCCCCCCCCCCCCCAGTTTGCGTAATCCTCACGACTGAGCCAATGATTGAACCACCTGTGCTGAAGCGGGGATATCCTTAAAAACCAGACTTGTTGGTAGCCCTTGAGGACTGGAGTTGGCCGCCCAGGCGCTAGGAGTCTCTCACCAGCGAGGCCGGATGTTAATAGGTGTGAGGACCCCCGCAGCTCCTGCCTGTTTTATGTTGCGTGAGAATGAACGGCAGAGACTGTGCCGAGAATTGAATCACTGCACTTGTCCGGAGCGGCCTTGTTTCACTTCTCCCCCTACACTTTCATCCTAATTAGTGCTTTCAGCTATCAATTGACAACAGAGTTACCCCCCCCCCCCCCCTTTCCATTACACAGGTGCAGACCTGTTACTAATAAGTGTGAATTTCCAACTTTAGAAGAAATCTCCATTATTATATTAGCCCCCAAGGTTTCTCTAAGGGAGAGTGCCTTTAAGGCTGGCGTTTCCCACAATGCACTGGGCTGCCATTACCTCTTCACTGCTAAAGGTGCAGCGGTGCATTGCTTTGATGCCACCCCTGGCAGCGAAGGGGTTAAATCGCGGGTGGGAACAGATTGCTAAACGGCACATCAGCAGAAAATCTGCAGCAGGTGCTGTCCTACAAACACACGGCACCGTCGTTGGACAGGCGCTAGGACCCAGGAGGAGCCTTTGGGGAGTCGATAGTTGGAGGCACTCTGCCAAGCTTGATTACCCCCTGATGGAGCAGGCCTGGCAGGGCGGTTTTAACAGTTCTGATTGAAGCTGGTGTCCCGCTGACATCTGTGCTCCTTTATCATTATTGGCGCCACAGCCTCCCCCCAGCGAGATAACAAGAAACGAAATAAATAGGGATTTTTTTCTTCTTCTTCCGAAAGCCGCATCATAAATTCAAACTGAAGATGAGATCTGGTTGGAGGAGTGAGGCCAGGGTGCACCAACTCAATCTTTGTTTTAATCAGTATACCCGTATGCGCAACACCAGACCTTATCTACTGCAACATGACACGGGACTGTGTCTAAATAAATTACATATTACAGCTTCCAAATAGACACGCGTGTTGCATGTACTTTTATTGCACAGTTTCCAAGCAAGCTCATTCCTGTTTGACCAGAGATGTCAGTCTACCCCAGGGGTGGCCAACTCCTGTGCTTATGGGCCACCAACAGGTCAGGTTTTTGGGATAGCCCTGCTTCAGCACAGGTGGCTCAATCAGTGGCTCAGTTGTTGAAGCAGGGATATCCTGAAAACTTGACCTGTTGGTGGCCTTCAGGACTGGAGTTGGCCACTCCAGGTCTACACCAAGTTTTAAAAGTGCAATGCCCCCTTATCTACGTGCAGGCAAACACACAGCTTAAAGGGGTGCCAGGGCCTTCACCAGAGCCCAGGACCGAAGTCTTCACCTGAGGCCCGGGGTTGATGAAATGGGGAGAAGGACAGGGGGTGTGTCACGGTGTTGCATGCAGTTTGAGGGGGGCAGAGTTGTTCAGGAGGAGGGAGGGCAGCGAGATGTTGAGTGGGGAAGGGCATCGCCGGTTAAGCCTGGTGGTGGCCAGAGAAATGGGCCTGACAGGCTGACAGGAAGTATAGGGAGGCCTGAAGGAATAGGGAGGGATGCCCTTTCATGCCCAGACCACACTAAATCCACAGTGACCTAATGAAAACTTTTGCTAGTTCCGCCTTTCACATATTGTAATGTAGAAACTGTAGAAAAGCACCAAGCAACTCACCGGGTAGTAGAAAAATAGTAGAAAAATAAAAAAGTTTATTGGGTTACATCATTAAAAAACGAAAAACATACTAGGGACAGAACAGGGACAAAATTCTCCTCCCACGCGTTTCACGCTACACAGCGCTTTCTCAAGGAGTCTGCAGGAGTGGGTACAAAGGTAAGTAATATAGCCCCTCCTACGAAAGTGATAAAGTCTGACGGTAATAAGACATAATGAACAAATGGTGGTAATCTTCCCCATTTGGGAGTCCTCTCATTAACGAATATATCAGTGTATGTATTATCCAGAATATATCTATGGTAAATATTAAACCACGGCAATAAATTATGACCGGCTATGTTGATGTGATTTGATGTAATCCGAGGTCAACCTTTAGTTTGATACTATAATAGTAATCATATAGAATACAGTATATCTAAAAGAAAGGCAGGTGTTATTCATGTGACAATCTAATCACAGATGTTAATTGAAAGCCATACAGCTGGGAGGATAAACCATGTATGATCTCACCATAAGTAACCTATGTTAGAACCATTCAAATCAACCGGGAGTCAAGTAGATATATGCACATTCGCAATGAGAGTTCAGAATTGTAAAACTTGCTCTGACACAAAATTACATTAATAACAAACTTCCAACAGAGTTAATCTCTATAGACATTGAAGCATTCATATAAAGGCAGCCACAGTGAAAGCCACCGGTCAATTAACTATACCTGCTCATAGAACTGCTGAATACAGTATATCCAGACCACAGTATTACTTATACTATCAATTATAACAACATACAGGACTTTACAGAGTTTAAATCCCTAGGTTGAACTTGGAGCTATAAGTGATCCATTTTGATTTCACATATTGTAGACTGAAGTTCCAGTGGCTATATTGACCCTCGAAAAGTGAAGATTTGTGTAGGATGTGACACAGGAACCAGGAACGTTCTTCATAACTGAAACTTCTGTGCACAGAGCTTGGAAAACCCCACAGGTCTTTTCATCATGAGACCTTACACATGAATGAGAGATCTGTAAGGTTTCAAATACCCTGCACGCTACACTTTTATCTATAGACAATTATCTTCCTGGACTATTAATAGGTATCACAACCAACACTAACCTTTCCAATTTCCGCAGCCGGCCTGGAAAGACACCTCTGGGTGATGAGAACCCAGGTGACAACCTTAGAATGTAATATTGTGTGTGTACTTATTTAGAATACATTATAAACCGGCAATGTGCATAGAGACAGCAGGGTTGCAAAACAATAAAGGTTTGCAATGCATTTATTTATATAACGGTTATAGTACTGGCACATTTCTGTTGCTATAGATTTAAAGAATTGACAAGAAACACGTAAGGGTGATGTCACTCTTACATCACCCACTGGTCTTAACCGTCATTAGCACAGATAATTGCCATTTGGTATATATATATATATATATATATATATATATATATATATGTATATATATATATATATATATATATATATACACGCACAAACACTGCATTCCAAAGTCTGGTATTTACAGACATAACCAAATGTCTATTCTCTTAAAGACGGGGCAACATAAAAAATGCAAAGCATAAAAGGCATGCCCATAAAGATGATGAGGTCTTCTCAGGATTTCACTGATCCAGCACTCTATGTAGCAGAAACTCGTTAACACGAGTAACCTCACAGCACCCATAAAAGAGGTGAAATGGATCCTGCCATCTCTCAGGAGAAAGAGTGTATTGTCTAAAACAAATTTAACTTCAAGAAAAAAGGAAAAAAAATAATAATATTGTGAATATGTAAGTTTAAGGTATGATCTGGAATTACAAAGGATGACAGTGTATCTTTGTGTTAACTCTATTGAACCTATTTTCTCTTCGAGGCTCCCCCCCCCACCCCCCATAATACTGTCATTTTTAACATAGGAGTTAACATTTCAGTGCATTTTGTAAATGAACTGCTCTGACCTTTTTAACAATCATGAGTCTTTTAAGACAGCACACATTATTTAATCTGCTGCACTGGCTAATTACCAAGAGTAGCAAATAAAGCATCTGAAAATTGCAGGATGGAATCAAGCTGTGGACATATATCTTTGCAGGGCCGCCGACGGGGGGACCGCCGGGACAGGTGTCCTAGGCCCGGTGTCTGCGGGGGGCCCCGGCTTTGATGCAAGTTGGGCCCGACCTCTGGCCAGCCCGGCTGCCGGTCCTCTCGCGGCCGGGACCCGGCTCTCCCTCAGCTGCAGGCTTCTTCCTACTCTGTCCCACGCCAAGCTTCCAAAGCCGGCGCGCGACGAGCATCTCTGACGTCAGCGCGCTGGAAGTAAGATTGGAAGCAAGCCAGACAGAGTAAGGAAGGGGCCGGCAGCTGATGGAGTGCTGGGGCCCAGCCACGAGAGGACTGGGGCCCGGCCATGAGAGGACCGGCAGCCGGGCCTGACCAGAGGTCGGGCCCAACTTGCATAGCCGACCAGCCGGCCGGGCCCGGTGTCTGCAGGGGGCCTGGCCAGACCATCCACAAGGTAAGTCTGTTTTTTTTTGTTTTTTTAGGTATTGGGGAGGGGGGTGGGGGGTATATTTTTCTATATGTATTTGGGTCTTTTTTATATGCATTGGGATTTTTTGATATTCATTGGGTTTTTTTTATATGCAATGAGGCTTTTTTATATGCATGTTTTTTTTATGTGTATTTTTATATGTATTGGAGTTTATATGTATTGGGGAGGTGTTTTTTTAATGTATTTGGGGGGTTTGAATATATTTGGGGGGTTTGTATATCTTTGGGGAGGTGGGGGGTTTGTATATATTTGGGGAGGTGGGGGTTTGTATATATTTGGGGAGGTGGGGATTTTTTGTATATATTTGGGGAGGTGCGGGGTTGTATATATTTGGGGGGTGGGGATTTTTTTGTATATATTTGGGGAGGTGCGGGGTTGTATATATTTGGGGAGGTGGGGGGTTTGTATATATTTGGGGGGTGGGGATTTTTTGTATATATTTGGGGAGGTGCGGGGTTGTATATATTTGGGGGGTGGGGATTTTTTTGTATGTATTTGGGGGTGGGAAGTTTTTGTATATATTTTGTGGGGGAATTGTGTGAGGATGGGGATTGACTGAGAGTGGGGTAATTCAGGGGGGCGCAAACTTTTTTCCCTGCGCCCCCCTGACGGCTGTCCCCTCGCTCCCGCGCCCCCCCCAACCCCAACTTACCCGCGCTCCGGCGTAATGACGTCACGTTGCCATAGCAACGTAACGTCACATGACCTCGCAGCGTCATTTTGACGCCGCGTTGCCATGGCGCCGCAGGGAGGAAGCCGCCGGAGCCACGGTAAGTTAGGTTTACAGAGGCCCTGCAGCTCCCCCGGCACTTAATTTAAGTGCCTTCGGGAAGCGCGCGGGGCCTCTGTAAACCCCGCGCCCCCCGTCGGCAGTTTGCGCACCGCTGGGGTAATTGATGGAGGGGGGGAGAGTGAGAGGTGAGACAGAGGGGAGAGAAATACATGGGAAGAGTGAGGGAAATACAGGGGGCTCGTGAGGTGTGAAATGGGGCTCGCAACACTGCCGACGGTGGGGGGGGGGGGGGGGGGGGGGTGTTTGTCAGAACTGTAGTCTTGGGTCCCGGGAAATCTGTCTGCGGCCTTGTTTCTTCGCATTGTCTAGACTCTATATTATGCATTAATTGCACCATTTTCTACAACAATCCAAATAAAGCCATCAACGGACTGTCATGATTTCCTCTATTCTACTTATTGAACACTTCAGGTCACTGCTTAGTGACAATCTTGGTGGCTCCTGTTCTGTTGTGATATGCTGTATTGCTATATTGAATAGCGGTAATGCCATATGTTAGAGGTAGCAGATGGGAGAGGGTTGGGGATGACATGGTTAGACATTACACTGTGCACACTCTATCCCAGAATGTCAGCCCACATTTCAGAAAACATATTATCAGAAAAAGTAACGAATTTCAGTTAGACATTGTCTGATGTATAGGGCCATATTTACTAAGCAGGGCTATATCATAAGAAACTTTTTGCTGCCAAAAGCTACCTTACAACCCTCTCACGTGAGTAGGACATAAGGCATCTTCTGGAGCTGGACATTGACTTCTGGCATAGCACTGCCTAGTATATATGGTCCATAATCTCAATGTGCCAGTGCGAGAGAGAAACACCGACCCCTATCTGATTTAGTACAATATTCTTTCGTTTCCTGTGATATGTATATTAACTAAATAGATTTTGGAGTCCTAGGGCAGGGGTGCGCAAACTGGGGAAAACGTGTTTATTTTTTCCTGGACATAAAGTTGTCCAATTTTAACTTCAAACGTAACTTCTTGTTACTAAGGAAGCCAATGACATTAGTGAGTTATTCAAAAATATATTGTTTGTCTGCGAGAGAGATCCTTCACTAGGAAGGTGAAGCCGAGTTACTTAATAATACTGATAATAAGACTCTTAATTACCTACATCTTAACCTCACTTTTTGTCTTCCTGATTTTACCCTCTGAGAATTACTTTTAGGCACTTGAATGAAACAGTGAGATGTTTATCCTGGCAATTTCCAGAAGACTGCAGTCTAATTTCTCAGTTCAGTTGACTGACCGTCATACCCCTAATCAGGTCGATGATACTATGTGACAGCTCACCTCTGCATTCTCATTTCAATCTCACTCCGCGGATAGCTCTATTTCCATTTTCATGATTAGATTTTCTTTGTGGGCGGCAAGTGCAGAGAAGTCAAGAAAAGTGATTGAGAAAATTGTTTTGTTTGGCAATAACAGTGATACTTTGTAACAGCGGCAGTTTCCCGGGTTCTGTGCACAGAGTAACAGTGCAGATACAGTTCCTTATCTATTATTACATCTTTTATACAAATAGATAAACAGGGGGAACATTTGTGTTGAATGGCTCGGTAAGGACTTTTCTTTTAGTCCATTTTCTGAGCACTAAAACCGCCAAATTTACCAAGAAGAATGATTGAAAACAAATATGTCTTTATAAAACTCATTAATATGACTATTCCACGTCTCCTTGTTGTTGAAGGATGTGGTACTGTATTAGCACAAATAAAACCAATGGAAAAACCATACGTTCTTCCTTTGGTTTCCAAAACCTCAATTGCATCAACACCAATAATCCAAATGTAACCCCTTAAGTGCTGGGGGGGGGCTTACATTGGGGATCTAGGTCCTCCGGTTCCTAAGTCTAGCATGGCGTTTACTCCTGTCCTCCATGGACCAAACATGGATGTGAGGCAACAGGAAGCGCGGGGCGGAAGAATAGCTGGGCATCGAGGAAATCTACCTGGGCTTTCATACTGCTGAAGGAATTCTCTGCAATGAATAAGCTTAGATGTTCTGATAGTTGAAACGAGTGAACATAATGATATATAGATTGTGTAAGTGTGACATGCTATTTAAAATAAAATGATTTTTTTTAGCACTTGATGTAACGTTTCTTTAGTATGTGAGAAAAAAAACTTTAAACCAGAAAGATTTATCATTTAGAGGATCTGCTGAATAAAACATATGATTTATCTGGGTCGGGGCTGGCCAACTGCAGTCCTCTAGGGCCACCAACAGGTCAGGTTTTCAGGATATCCCTGAGTCAGCACAGGTGGCTCAATCAGTGGCTCAGTCTTTGAGCTCATTGGTTCATTTTAGGAAAAGTATCGGTATTGTGGCTTGAATATTTCTGGCACTAAAGATCCTAACATTTTCTCAGCGCTCACAGGGTTCTACAGACATGTGTCCTCTTAGAATGGAAACAATCTGTATTTTATTTTACAGGACAAACCATTACACTGGCAGCTTTTACATATCTGATGGGTCGCCTCCTTTAAATAATAGTAGGCATGCATTGGAAAAACAGATAATATACTTTGTTGTAATCCTGTTAAGTATAAGTAAGTCTTATAAGGAATTCCTGCACCTAATGTATTCATTATTAGGATGCTGAAGGATTTCTGACAGCAGAACGCTGACGGACAAGTGAAGGTAATAGTGAACTCTCACAAAGTATGAATTTGTAGGGCATGTTGGTGCAGATTTGCCCTTGTATGTATGTATGTATGTATGTATGTATGTATGTACTGTATGTATGTATGTATGTATGTATGTACTGTATGTACTGTATGTACTGTATGTATGTATGTATGTACTGTATGTATGTATGTATGTATGTATGTATGTATGTATGTATGCATGCATGCATGTATGTACTGTATGTACTGTATGTATGTATGCATGCATGCATGCATGTATGTATGCATGCATGCATGTATGTATGTTTGTA
Source organism: Ascaphus truei (assembly GCF_040206685.1). Classification (NCBI taxonomy): domain Eukaryota; kingdom Metazoa; phylum Chordata; class Amphibia; order Anura; family Ascaphidae; genus Ascaphus; species Ascaphus truei. The sequence goes on along the minus strand of NC_134490.1, from coordinate 65,346,376 downwards.
TGTATGCATGCATGCATGTATGTATGTATGTATGTACTGTATGTATGTACTGTATGTATGTACTGTATGTATGTATGTATGTATGTATGTATGTATGTATGTATGTATGTACTGTATGTATGTATGTCTGTATGTATGTAGTATGTCTTTTTTTCCGTAAATTCTTTATTTTAATTTTAGTTTACGAACAGTAGTCAAAAATCGTTACGGATACATTTTTTCTCTTTTTTGTTATTACATTAGATAATGAAACCGGTAGACATGGAATATTTGGTGTTTTGTTTCTCATTTTTTGTCCAGCGTCAGTCTGGTGTCTTCATTATTACCCCAAATCTATAGTTCCTGTCTGTCTTATTTCCATTTATGTTTGATCTCTTTTTTAGAGGCTTTTATTCTCTCGATCATTATACTGTGTCACATTTACAGGAGTTACCCTCTCTTGTTGGGTACAATGTTGACCAATATATTCAACTGTGTTTTATCCCATTACAATAAATGTAAGAGACTTCACATAAATTCAACGTTGTGTCTATATCCCATCTGAACCATAGTGATAATGACATTATCTCATAACTACAATAACTTATAATATGTTTACCATATCGTTATAACATCGACAGTAAGTATAACACATATATTACATAAAATAAAATACATTACATTAAATACGTAAAATAACATAAACAAATGACCATGCTGCTATCCATGGTTGCATGATTTGGTACCCTCTTCTTCTAGTATCGGTAGATGCTTCTTTTAATGACTATTCGCATCCCTTCTAGTCTACCATACTATATTTTTTACACTGTTGTCCACCTTCACCCATTGCTATTTTCATGTAATTGGTCTATGGTGTCCATAGGACTTCAAATTTTGAAGTTGTGTCCTTAACTACATGCAAGATTTGTTCCGAACGCATAACTTTCCAAACTCTATTGGTCCATTGATGCCACGTTTAGCATATGTATACAATAGTTAGGGATTTTTGGATTTTGTGCTCCTGTGGTTAGGTTAGGTTTATGTGGTTACGTTATTATATTTCTATATTTAGTTACTTCGTCCAATGCAGAGAGTGCTGCAACAATATTTAGATGTTCATATAGACTCTTTGGGTGGTCAGATTTCTTTAGCCATGGGGTCATTTTTTTTCAATATCTTTGCTATACTCATTCTCTATCACTCTCTACCCATAGCTAGTCTTGGGGCAGTGGTGCCATTCAATCAGTGTGTTAATTTGTGTGGCTAGATAGTATTTATTGCTCTTTGGTAATCCTAATCCTCGTAGTTATTTGTGCCTGTGTAATATGAATTTAGTGATTTTACTTTGGAGGGCTGCTATATAATGTTTGGGTACTTTTAATGGATGGTTTGGAACAGATACTGTACATCATTCTAGGCTGGATGGTCATTTTGACACAGTTAATCCTACCTATCCAAGATATGATACACCCATTCCATATTTTTAGATCATTCTCTACGGCCATTGCCATAGAGATATAATTGGCCTGGAAAAAGTCCTCTACCCTTGGGGTTATATTTGCGCCCAGATATCTTATACTATTCTATTAAATTCAATTCCATTTGCTGTTGGAAGACTTATATCTAGCGCCTCTGTTTTTGAAAGGTTAATCTTAAAGTTGGATGCCTTACTATATTTCCCTAGTACACTCATAATGCTTGGTAATGATATTAAGGGAGTTGTTATGATCAGAAGGATGTCATCCGTGTCCTGTGCGATCTTATGTTCTTTGTTTCCTATTTTTATGCCCGTTATATCTACATGGTTCCTTATTGTTTCTGCCAATGCATCCACTATCAGTACAAAGATTAATGGAGATAGTGGGCATCCTTGTTGTATGCCGTTCAGTATATTAAAAGGTTCTGATACTTGTCCATTTACTTTGACTTTTGCCGACAGGTTGCTATATAGGGCTTTAATATATTGCATAAACAGATCTCCTGTTCCTATACATTCCAGCATCCTGAACATGAATCTCCATTGCACTCTTTCGAAAGCTTTTTCTTTATCTATCAATAATATCATACCTGGAGATTGTGTTGTTTTTATATGGTTCAATATACAGTATTTATAATACGTCTGGTGTGATCCTTTGCTTCTCTTTTGGATATGAAACCCGTTTGATCTAGCTTTGCTAAATCTGGCAGGTATTTATTGAAGCTATTGGCCAATATTTTAGTGAGTTGAACATACCTTGGATATATATTATTATTGAGCTGGCAAAGGTTTTGTAATATATGTGTGGTAGACCATCCGGGCTCTGACTATTCCTGTTAGGTAGTTATTTTATAACTTTTTCTATTTCTTCCCAAGTTATAGGTGTATCAAGACTGTTTCTTGCCTCTGTATTAATTGTTTTAATTTTTAACTTCTCAGTAATTTCTTAGGAATTTTTCTATATCGTCTTCATTTTGTGCTTCCCTCTATTTTGCGTACTTTCTACATTGTATAATTTGTCGTAGAATAATCTAAATTCTTCTATAATAATTTGGGGGTCTTGAGATACTATTACATCCTGTTTTCTGTTTTGTTGATATTATACTGGCTTTGTTTTTAACTGATTGGCTAGCAGTCTATCCATCTTGTTCCCTTTCTCATTATATTTGTGTTTAAGGCAGGGCAGTGATTTTTTTAAATTTTTGGGGTCATTAAAAGATTACATTCTCCTCTCGCTGTTACAAACTCTGTCAGCATCTTTCTATCTGATGTTCTTTTATGTTTTGTTTCTGGTCTTATATAGTCAAAATTTATTTTTCTCTTAGCTTTTTTCTGAGGGAGACTTGCTGAATAACCCCCCCCCCCCCTATGATTACAGTCTTGTGGGCTTCCTATAGGGTTGATGGAGATATGTTTTCAATATTATTTTCCGTGGAGAAGTCGGAGTGCATCCTCTATTATTAATACTACTGTATTATTCTTCAATAAGGACTTGTTTAGTCCATTCTCCTTTTTGTGTGGCCCCTGCCCGAATATCAATTTGTAGTGTTACTGGTGCGTGATCTGGCCACGTGATACAGTATTGCCAATTTCATTTTTATTAATTTTTTTAGATTTTATACACATTGATTTGGTCTGTGACTAGATACAGTATCTATCCCGGAATAGCTATCACGTGGGTGAGAATAGAACATATAATCCTTCCCTGATGGGTTCATCGCCCTCCATGTGTCAACTAGTGCGTGCTGGTTTAATGTTTTGATGAGATATTTGTTCGGTTTCTTGCTGGTTTTGGTATGTCCCTTAGCTGTATCTAATGCCAGGTTCAATGCTATATTGAAATCACCTCCCAGATATAGAGCCCCTTCTCTAAATATATTAATGATTGATGGTACGTTTTCTAGAAAGTATGTCTGTCCTATGTTGGGGGCGTATATATTTGCCAGAGTGATGTTCCTCCCTGTGAAATTTCCTTTAAGTAGCCCTCCAAGTCTCTCTTAATAGTGATGTCTTGCAGTGGGAACTTTTTACCAAGCAGAATTCCAGTCCCATTTGATGTTGGTGCTGGATGAGCTGTAAAAGCTCTGCATTATACCTTTGTCTACCATCTTAGGCTCATTATCCCTTTCAAAATGTGTTTCCTGTACGAATATAACCTCATTTTTCATCTTTTTGTACTCAGCAAGAGCTCGCCTCCTTTTTATCGGAGAGTTTAACCCTTTCACGTTTAGCGTACTTATTTTATATGCCATATTTGTATTGGTGTGTGGGTTCGCTAGTGGGTTGAGGGTGCCTACCCCTACAATCCGGTCACCCGTGTTCAGCCAGCGGTGCTACACATATGCTTCATTAAAGAGGTGTGTTTTAAGAAAGGCACAAAAGGTGGATAGAGAGGGTGCCAGTCGGATATTGAGGGGAAGGGCATTCCAGAGGTGCGGGGCAGTGAGTGAGAAAGGTTTTAGGCAGGAGAAGGCTTTAGATACCAAAGAGGTAGACAGAAGACATCCTTGAGCAGAATGCAAGACTCGAGCAGGCCTTTCAGAAAAACCTAAAATAAGTGCCAGGAATTTTGTGTCGGGACTAATTAAGGTAGTAAAAAGCTTGTAATTAAAGTCAATGTCCTAATTTAGACAAGAAAAGAACAGGTAAGAAAGGAATTTGGTTAATTTCCAAAGGCAGGGGTACTATCACATATTATCAGGGGGTTGGAGGGACTGACAGAGGCCACATTTGCTGAGAAAACAAAAAGGGTAATTTAAAGGTCACTGTGCGGTCTCGATGCTGAGGAACTCTTAGCAGCACCACAAGGAAGAAAGTGCTACAGCCGCATACTGTACTATGCTAAGTTCTGCGTAGCAGTGCAGACCAATCTGAGAATAAACACAGAATGTTTGGAGCTGGCGTTTGCTACGTTCTGTCCATGGGCTAACACAACGGCAACTAAAAGACATTACGCTAAAAGCGGGAAACTCTAAGGTAAAAATAGTGGAAGAAAATAGTAAGATACAATTCCCATAATTTTTTTTTTTTCCACAACCACAGAGATTTATGTTGAGATGTTTTAGTTTTTATTTTCTGTACTACTTCACCATCGGCATTTTCCTGTTCAACAACTTTATATAGAAAAAACACAAGTGACTGATTCAAACAGTGAAATTTCAAGTTTCCTGAAGTTATGAAAATATTACTAATTTGGGACTTGGTACCTTTTGATTGAACACATTCTGGTTTCAGAATGTAATTATTTACTTCAGTTTACCGGCTCACATTAAAACTGGAAAAAATTGATGAATAGCCTTCATTTAGCACCCAGCTATAAAAGTTGTAACGATTTCTAGTTAGGAATGTTTGATGAATTAAGTCCTTTATGTACTAATGTTTTGCATACCCTTTAATTTTCTTATATTATAGACATATTTAGCTGTTGTGGCTCCAACAGGTCCAAATATGGGATACCAAGCAGACTAATATGGGTACAACAGAACTAATCTGAAGTTTCACCTGAAAAAAGGTAATACTGGAACTGACCAAGAGAAGAAATGCAGCCACAACACATAGGCACATTGCGTTTAGTTCACAGATTAAAGGTGTCAGGGCACAATTCACCAATTATTTCTCAGGCAACATTTTATTTGCCGTGTACTGTAACAACGAATTATTTTGGAACGCCTTTACATGCTGCAATAAAAGGTTACAGGTAAATTACCAATGGGAAAAATGTCAGCAATGTGTTTGCAGCCGCAGCTGTGTCCACATCAGAGAGGAAGGGATACAGGTTTATGGAGTCCAGGTGTTTATCACAGCTGGGAACCACTGCATGGTATTATGAATGCAGCCATTTTTAAAGGTAGGTGTGTGTGTCATTCACTTCAGCAGTGGCTGGCAATCTGAAACCTCACCATTTTTTCAGAAATATTTCACATTGGAAGAAAGGTGAAAGCTGGTCCGTGTTTAAAAAAAAAAAAATAACATTAAGATGCCCTCCATAGGGGAGTCCGCTGTCCATACGATTATCAAAATCATAGCCCCTTAAAAACATAACTCCATTTAGGTGCGAAAACATGAAACTGGTTCTGCTGATGACCCCTGTGTATGAAGTAACGAATCGAAAGCTTAGCAGATGTTTTGTGGCGTGTAAATAGCAGTCAATGAGGTTAATCAGATGGCATGTAGAAAGCAACACAGTGTTGAATGACTGTGTACATCACTATTAACAATCGAATGTACATGGGAACCCAGGCTCTGCACTTCAAGTTTATTTTCTGGAGAATAAAGTGCGCAATTTATTAAAAGGTGAGAGTTCATGGTGACCGCTGCAGACTTTAAACAAATTCATTATCTGGCTTCTGTTTCCTGGTTCATTTGAAATATTCACATATTAACAATAAGTTAATGGCTAGAAGATAAAAAAAGGCATGCAGCTAATGTACATCTTCTTTCTGGCTAATTCTGCATAGCATCAAAATCAATACCATGTCTTCTAATAGAATAAGTAAAACCATTTAACTAATGACTTTTTACAATAAAGATAAAAAGAGTATATAACAAGTCTAAAGACATATTTCCAGTGATGCTACAGCACAGCATCGCCTGCAACTATAGCTCCATCACAGAGTCCAGTTATATAACTAGTAGTAGGAATCATTGTTTCTAGTAGGCAGATATATGTTGATACTGTATCCAATCTATCTACACGTATTGTCATAATTGTATCATAGTGATACATTTCAAAATCCACTGGAGCTTAAAGCTGCAGACCAAGCAATATCCTACATGTGTGATATGTTGGGTCTTCTCTGCATTGCCCCTGGTGGCATGTCTGCATCCCCTCTATGGGACCTGCTCCACTCTTGTTGCCATACTATTGTACTATTGGATTGTAACTTATAGGGCACTGTCCCTTAATGAAACACAAGAAAAGGGGGGCCTGATCTATACTATAACTGTGTGAACATATCCCCTACCTATACTTCCTGGGGCTCCTCTCCTCCTGCCATGCTGGGACCTCCTCTTTAGCACATTCTCTCTCTTATACCCCCTGTCACATAGTTCCATACTGTATGTCATCACAAGGTGGAGCCTATCAGCCACAGCTTACTAGTAACTCCTTTATAGTACCTTAGTAACCCACACTGGGGGGAGGGCGGAGGGGGGGGGGGGTTACATGTATGTTTCTCATTGTCTGTAATGTATATAGTTATGTTTGTTGAATATTATGTTACATTTTTTACACACAATGCCTAAACAGTGTGTAATTAAATATTATTTTGTCTACTTCTGTCTCCTTGAAAATAATTTTCTCATATGTAAATTCATTCTGGTAAACTCATACTTTACACCATAAATTATATATATACAATAGTAGGCCAATTAAACATATCTAACATTCACTTTCAGGATTAAATAACACATTATAGTTAATCCCTTAAAAAAAACAAACAAAAAAAAACCCAGTGAATTTTCATTTGATGCTGTTCCAGCCATTTATGTGCCACCATATACCTGTTAGTATAACACATCATAACAGGGTTAATTCCTACACTCAGTCCATTCATATGGGTACCACTTAAGACCTTCCCTTTTCCCTTTTTGGCTATTTGGAGAAATAATGCAATGCTGCTCAGGGTTTAGGCTGCGCTAAAAGTGCCGGCGACAGCGACGCAATGTTGCGGCAAAACAAATACATTGCCGCCATTGCGTGCGCTTATAGAAAGGGATACGTTAAAATTAGATCATGTAACCTTCAAAAATTAGCGACCTTCTTAGGATCTACCCTTATGACCCTTAATGTTTGTAACTATAAGTATCTAAGTGAAGCAAAGTTATTTACGTTATTCTTATTGCACTCAAGTTTTTGGACCATCACAGTCCATTAGACATCAGGCAATAAAGTGATTTACATTGTAACTTATTTGATAGAAATGTACGTTCTCCATCGTAAAATAAAATGCTTTGTGCGCACCTCTGATGGGGAACATGGTTTTCCGGAAACAGAACAGTTTGTTCCATTCCACTCATCACCGAGGACTGCGGCGTTACCCGTGAGGTCGGTTTATTGCCAGGTACTTAAAGAATTGGAATGGCTCCATAACCTGAACTTCTGCGCCCTCATGTTGTTCGATCCAATGTGTCGGTTTGCAGGTCGGTTGCATCTGCTATTTCGTTACTCTGTATTTGTTTAGACCAAACTCACCTGGCACATGAACTACTTTTTAAAATGCACAATATTTGAGGGACTGTGGTTAGTGTGACCTCAAAAAACAGCAGAGATAAAATGCGACGGGGCCTCCTTTTAACCTCCTATGCTGCATCGAAACATGGATTCCACTGTCATTCGCCATTTCTAATCGCTCAACGTTTGTTTTAATATGCTGCATGGAGCCGGATTTTTTTTACCTTCAAATTGTTAACTCTTTCCTGTTTGTTAAGTATAAAGAGGTTTCCACTAGTTGAGTAAAAAAACGAAAAGAAAAATAAAGCCAGCCTCACGCCAATTTCAATCCCACGAATCCTCATTTCATTCATAAGTGCTCTTAAAAATCCCCTTTATGGTCACAGAGGGGTTCAGTACAAGACACAGATCTGCGCCTGTATGTCATCACAGAGCTCACGTTACCGGCTCGACCTGAGAACTATCTTATACCTCATCAATAATTTGCAAATACAAACGAGAATGTCAGCTGTCCTGCTCCGCAAGCCCCAAGCTCTCAAGGGACCCAAGGTAAAGTGTAATCTTTATTATTAATGTAGCATTGGGGAGGAAACGAAATAAATATTTAACCAGATGTCCCCAGGCAGTTGTCTATGACTGAATTCTGAACATGGGTTTTACACTGCACTGCTACGCTTCGGGGACTCATTGTTACAACATTAAAGCCCTCAGCGTTACTCATGCCCACGGGCCATTAATGGAAAAACAATGTATGCATCCAATTTCATTCCATTAAATATTTCTCCTCTTTATAGAAAAAAAAAAAAACAGAATGTGAGTTTGTTATAAACAAACTGCAATTCATACAGGCCCCTACCTAGAAAAAAATCATGGAGCAAAAAACCTCAAATGAATTATGATCCGTTTTAACTTTTACAAGTTAGCATTGCACAGAAATGAGCGGAATTACTATTTTTATCAGCCGAATTGTATGATAATTAGCTTCATATTTGTGGTTCATAAAATTCAACTAAATAATGCAGCCTCTCACGAAGGTGAAATGCCGCCTGCAGCTAAATACTGCCATCGAATTAATATTAAAGAAAAGGTTTGTATTTTTATGTCAAAATGATATTCTGGAATGATTGTCCAACTCCATATGTTATACCTTATTGTAAGCAGGTATTAATAATGAAACCAGCATGATAAAAAAAACATGAATAGACTTTTTAAAGAACAGCCATATATATTGGCATATTCAGCCTGAATAGATGGTAAAAACATTACAACCAAAAAGCCAGAGTTCCAGCAACCAATGAGCTGAGATAAAGTTAAGTTCTACATTCTTTTTTCATCCTTTTATATACAAGTTACTGTAGCACAAAAAGAATGAGCAGGTGAAATGTTCTGATCTCCTGCAATATTGTTTTACTATTTCAACATAAGAAAAAAATAAACTATAGTTTTCACTTAAATACCATACGCTTAGTATAGAGGAGATATCCCACTGCATCAGACACATACATCTACCCCTAAATAAAGTTGGTTTTATCTTCATCTTTTAAAATGCCACATAACGAAGCAACGCAGTATTTAAAAGGTGTCATTTGCTATCTTAAGTACATTCGTTCTTCTTGAGTCTGTTGTGTGACAAACTGTGTATACTGTAGCTCTTCTAGCAGCGTTAAGAAAAATCTCTGCCATAAGGCTGCGTCCCCGCTAGCGCTGAGCGGGTGGCGCTTGTGGTGGTTACTTACATATATAGATATATGTAAGTCCCCGCTCACGCTGTGTGCACGGCGCTTAGATAAACAAAAAATATATACTTTCCCGCGCGCTCAACTACCCACAATGCACCCCCCCCCACGCACGCACGCGTAAATGCAGGACACCCCACGCTCATGCTTGGAGCACTTTCCAAGTATGAGCGCGCTCAGCGCCAGTGGGGACTCAGCCTTACCCAGAAAACAAGTGACAGATTCCTTCCTCCAACTTATTTTGACCCAGAAAGTGAGGAGTTACATACAGTATTCCTGCCCTTATAACTTGGCATTGTCAATGATGAACAAGAATATATAATAGCGGAGGACAACTTCTAGCCGCAGTCGGGAGATGGTTGCTAAGACACAGAAGATGCCCAGCTGGAATTGTGACTAAGGCTTCTTGTTTGTGCATCAGTGAGCCACAGAGCATGTATTGGTGTAGTGTGCATATGATCAATCCCAGCCCTGGTCAGGTGCTTCCATAGGGATAAGATTAAGAGGCTGTGCGTAGGAATATATCCATTGCATATCCCAGGCTTTGTAAGTACAGTAGCTAAAGGCTCACACTAATGAAACACACTAGTGCTAATGATGTGGTCTCTATGCTATGCCACCAAGCCATGAATTTGCATGTGCAGATAAAAGGCGGCAGAATGATTAACAGCCCATGAAAGAGGTCTGATCTCTTCTGTTAAATGCAGATGTATAATTATAAGTTGGTCTCAAAATAGAACACCAGGAATATGCAATTCCTCCTCTCATATTTCACTGATACCTCCCAGTGGGTTCATGTTATTTGAGAGGACATGTCACATATTTCTCTTGAACTTCGACTGAGATAATTCCTCAATAGGACAAAGGAGATCACCCAAACTATATAGTATTGTATGTATAAGGAGTGCACACTCAGCCAGCCCAAGGTGCAAGACTCAGACAAGGACAAACACTCCTTTGTTGTGACTGGCTCATTGGAGCAATCCTTCCAGGAACGTTTCGAACGAATGTTTGCTCACCCGAAGAATATCTTCCTACACTTCCGAGGCTCGCACATTAGACATTGGTGATGCAACCTTTCTGCTCCATTAAACACATCGCATCTAACAAGGATGTTTCTCTTCCCACTTCACTCCAGTCTGCATTCTACATTTGCCTCCTACATTTAAACAAATGACCAGAGACTAGGAACTAGGAAGGAGAATATTTAATGCACTGAATTCTCATGCTATCTAGTGAGACATTTCTCTTTCGACTAGCAACTCTGCAGAGGTACATCCATAATTCCACAACATAGTGAGCACTCTTTCTTGCATTTAGTAAGTGTTACATTGTGAAACATTCCCTATGTTAACATTTTACTTTGTGAGAAATCAGTTCCACATAATTGCAAACTCTGCTTTCTTATATATTTGGCCACTTTTCAGGTTTGCCTATTTTTGGATAGGTTAGCCCAGGAGTGGCCGACTCCAGTCCTCGAGGGCCACCAACGGGTCAGGTTTTAAGGCTATCCCTACTTCAGCACAGGTGGATCAATCAGTCAACAACTGAAGCCACTGATTGAGCCATCTGTGCTGAAGCAGGGATATCCTGAAAACTTGACCTGTTGGTGGCTCTTGAGGACTGGAGTTGGCCACCCCTGGGTTAGGCTGCGGCCCCAGTGCCTCCGCTGCACGCGCGCCCGCGAGGCTGGCGGCGTGTGCAGCTGAATTCCCCGGTATGCAGGGGGAATGACAGGGGGGGGCGTGACAGGGGAGTGATGGGACTTGGCCATGACATCACCCGGCAGGTTCGCCCTCGTTGGATGAACCACCAGGGGGCGTGCCCTAGCACTCCGTCGCTCGTGGCCCTCTCCATTTTCAGGTGTTCCTGAAAAACTCGGCGCGGCGGCGGCCCCCCTCACAGCGGGCCCGGCCCCATTGAGGGGAGGGCTCTTGTCCCTGCAGCATCCGCCACAGGGGGCGCTGCAGTAGCCAGCGGGGACCTGGCCTAAGTTATTCTGGCTCCTCTTCAATATGCTTTCCAGTCTCCTTTCCCATGAGGGTAAATGTTTTATCAATGGGACAGAATTCTTCCCCAGCACGAGGAAGATAGATCTGCAGGGGGCAGATTATGCACTGTAGGTGGAGTAAAGTAAAAGGAATAATGCATTTAACCCCTTGCTATGTTCCAATATGTTAACTTGCATATTCACACCTTTATCTTGATATCTGCCCAATGTCAGGATGTAAGGAAAGCTGTGTGGGTACAAATAGGGAATGCACACCTTACAAATTATTTTCACCTAGAAAATGAAGATCTGATTAGTAATTTGTCACCTGCAGTTATAACCAATTTTATCATTGTATTTTGAATCGACTCAATTTTGGGAAATATTCTATTTTTGTTGGTGCACTTATTGGTGGATGTTTTTGTACAGTACATTGTGCTTTCCCATTATAATTATGTTTGTAATTACATAATTGATACTACTAAAATGTGGGATATGTAGACGTATATATATATATCGGAATGTATATATATCGGAAAATATGCATGTCATCCCTGGGTGAAGCCTGTCGTGATGAAACTACATCACGCGTTGAGACTACTGTCAGGTTTACTTATTATCCGGATGTGACAGGCATCTAGCGCCTAAGATCTCCATCCTATGGCTGACCAGCCATTGCACAACTAGTGACTAGTCTTATACAGTAATATTTTTTTCTTTCCGTCTTCCCAAGCTATGTGTCCCCATTCTTGTTCTAATAAATAATAGTTTTGACTACCTTTAGGGGACCCTTGCCTGATTTCAAGTTGACTAGAGCCAGCAGTCTAATACCTGACTTTATATGGACCATCCTCTAACCTAGCTAGTACAAAAGGAGGTACTACTACAGATATTACATAGTTACATAGTAAATGAGGTTGAAAAAAGACGTACGTCCATCAAGTTCAACCTATGCTAAATTTAGACAACAGATACTTTATCCTATATCTATACTTACTTATTGATCCAGAGGAAGGCAAACAAAAAACCCCATTAAGGGGAAAAATTAATTCCTTCCTGACTCCAAGAATTGGCAATCGGATTAATCCCTGGATCAACATCCTTCCCATGTATACTTATTTGGTATATCCCTGTATACCTTTCCCATCTAAAAAGATGTCCAACCTTTTTTTGAACAAGTCTATTGTATCTGCCATCACAGTCTCCATGGGTAATGAATTCCACATTTTAACTGCCCTTACTGTAAAGAACCCTTTCCTTTGTTGCTGGTGAAATTTCCTTTCCTACAACCTTAAGGGATGGCCCCGAGTCCTTTGTACTGCCCGTGGGATGAATAGATCTTTTGAAAGCTCCTTGTATTGTCCCTGAATATATTTGTATATAGTTATCATATCCCCTCTTAGATGCCTCTTTTCTAATGTAAATAAATCTAATTTAGCTAGCCTCTCCTCATAAGTTAGAATGTCCATCCACTTTATTAATTTGGTGGCTCTTCTCTGCACTCTCTCTAGTTCCATAATGTCTTTTCTTAGGATTGGTGCCCAAAATTGTACTCCATATTAAAGGTAAACGACATCAACTACTACAGTAGCTACTATCTGTCACGCAGCCTATCTATTATTGACCACACTACTGTCATTTTGTGAGGCATATGAATGCATGCTATTGGGGCTATCCTGTCATCTCCCCTTCTAGGAGAGCATCTGTCAACAGGACCTCTTCCTCTTACTGTAGAATTATTGAGCAGCAGACTCCCTCCACACAGGTTCCTAAGGGCAGAGACATGGGTTACCGGAGCCGTTTACATGGGTGTTTTCGAAGTGGACAGCTTACTCTTTTTTCTACTATTGTAAGTGTACTGCATGTGTTTTTTTTGGACAATTTATGTTTTAATACGTATCTCTGGTGCACTTATTCCTTTTTCTTGAGTGTTCTTTTCATCTGGAACCAGATCCTCTATTTTAACGACAACTGGATGCTCACACAATGCAGCTGTTACAAGCCGTACGACATCCAAAGAATACTGCGTTGCACAAGCACTCTTGACTATTGAAAACATTACAGTACAGTACCGTTACACCTTCATCAGGACCCAGTCAGGAAAGCTGTGTCCTGATGTTCGGAAATCCTGATGAAGGTGTATCTGTACAGCAAAACGTTGACACTTTCATAACAGTATTCATTAGTGGATGACGTGCATGCAGTCATGTTTGTTTTTGTTGTGATTAATAGGGTTGAGCTTGCTTTTAATATCTGTGCCTAATGCAAATGAATCCTCTAAGTGCTCCATGGCGTAGCCACTACGGGGCTCCCCCTCTTCCACTTCAGGAGTTAGTGATGCCACAATCACATGATCCCTCTGAGGAGCCGTCACATGATCTCAATGTGCCGGAGAGGCCGTGGCACTCTGGTGCCGTGGCCCCTACGGTATTAAAAGCGGTTAATACAAATGTTATCGTGTTAAATAAAAAAATACACTAAAGTCAGTGTTGTCTTTCTAGGGGTACACATCTGTAAAACTGGTGTTGGATGCAGATCCACCAGCTGAAACTATCAAGGTATTGCACCAGTTTTGTAGCATGGAGACTTTAATAAATGACCCCTCTGCCTATCTCATACTTAATCAAACACTTGGGGAAGAAAAAGGGCATTTGGTCATTTGAATTGATGCACTGGATGCTTAACTAACTTATCAACAGAGACACAGCAGTATCAGGAGATTATTGGAATCATCCATCAACGTCTATACTGTATGTTGCAAAACTGCTGCAACACTTGTAAAAAAAAAAAACCGTAGCACATTTATCAAAGGAAAGTACAGTATTGAATTTGCTGTTCATTGGATTTTGGGTTTCTTCTCCTTGATAAATTTAGTACTTTATCTTGCATCAGTATTGCAGCACAAAGACAAAGCAGGCTATTTATCAGTGCAACACTCGTGCAAAAACAGTTCTAGACTTACAGCTAACAAAGTTTTACTAAGTGCAATACATATCTTTTTCTATTTGGTTTATTGACTGCACCACATTTTTTTTTTAACCAGGCTTTGACTCATTAAATCCTCGAACACATCCCCCTTATTATCTGCTGTAAATTATTGTATATATTCATTAGATGTGTGTGGACAGGGTTTTTACTTCTTGTGGATCATTCTCCTATTCTCACTCGGCTTGAAGGGTCTTAAATCAGCATGACACAAGGCATGTCGTACACCAAACAGTACATGATTAAAATCTGAAGCCAAATAATACCAACTGGTGTTTCCAGCTGAATCCGATAAGAAGAGGATGTGCCCAGCGGATGATCTTTGTGTTCTTGGTTATTGATGTCCAAAGCATTTATTTGATTGTGTGTTCATACATATTCACAGAATGTCGCCCAGACTGGCTGTGACCCCACCAATCAAAACTCTGTTGCCCCAGAGACCAAAACCATTTCCCCTGTATAAATGTTGTTGGGATGAAAATAAGACTTAGTGCAAAGGTTCTTTGCTAAGCTAATATTTGCTTTTCTCTAGCTAACCCTCCATACTTTGGGAAGGTCAGAGGTTACCACCTGCTCACCTCCTCTGGGAAAAACTGATAAGAATCAAATGCTTGAGAAGTACAAATATAGACGGGGCAAAAAGTCCAGCATTTTTTTTTGTATCTAGTAGTACATTTTCATATATCTTTTAGAAGGAAAGAGACAAGATTTTACAGCAGAGGGAAGGGGGGTGGGGGGTAGGGGTACTTGCTGTAGAATGGAACATTTACTTAGTGATAAAATAAGAGCATGCACTGTGTTCTCCAGTCACAGACATAATCCGACAGCAATTTCAGAAGCAAGAGTCATTTAGAGACAAATGACAACAGACACTGTTATGTTGAAAGCCATTCAGACACAGCACAACAGCAGACTGGCAACCTGGTCAATGAGTTGTTCCATGACACTTTAGCATCAATGCCACGCACTATACTGTAGGTGTTTCATGTGAAACAAACCTGCATAGTCCACTACTTAATATCCCATCCTTACAACTCACAGTCAACAGACATTATTGTGAATGTGAACAGACAAACTAAAGTAACAATCATGCAGTAAGTCAAATTCTAGAGACTAAGAATGCTGTTCCTCAACAGAGACAGAGCTATGAATACAAAAGTCCCTTGGCAAAGCAAACCACTACCTCTGTAAGCTTACTCACAGCTCGAAGGAATCATTTCATCAGATGCCAGGCAAAGCAATTTAAATAATGCTGGGTCCTTGTGTCATACATGGAAAATGTGTCTACAAAAGGCCCCAGCATTACTTCTGTAAACACTGTGCCACCGAAATAAAACTTAACACAGTGGTTTGTGATAGGTCAAAATATGGTTACGGCTCTGTTGTCTCATTTGTTAACTGTGGGTTTTTACGATAGTCAAACTGATCAGCAGGACGTGTCGATCATGCATAATATCACTGCAGTATTCTATAAGTTACATGCAGACGGCTCCAAAGCTGACCTTTTATTAAAGTGAAGAAAAATGCAAAATATTTCAGATTACATTTACAGCAAAACATCTATTATTTATGCATTTATTTGTACTCTGGGGTATATGTATCACGCAAGAGTGGTGAAATTCTGGGTCAAAACAACTGCACCAGATTTATCAAAGCAAAATAAATAAATACTGATTTAAAGTCTTTCTTTGATAGATATGGTGCAGAATTGTTGCCCTTTATTTGCACCAATTTTCACTTGATACACATGCCCTATGGAGATTTCACTGACTAGTATGTCCTGGCCTGACACACAAAGCATGCATTGGGTTTGCACCACTCATCCTACTAACTGGCCGTTTTGATTTGAACATTCTGTTTGAAATGAGGATTTGGAAAGTGAGAGACTTTAGCCTTGACTTTGAGAAATGCTGCAATTATCCGTCTTGCAATTATGTTATATCGATACCGTACTGTGAAGATAATCCGTGGCTCAGAAATAAAAACATTACGTAAACTCTACAATGTTCACCAAAAGCTGTGGCATTTATTTAAATCTTTTATGGCAAATAATTAGAAATACACTTTTTCTAAAAAAAAAGCAAAATGATCCCACGCAATCAATGACAGAAAACAGCTTTTTAGTTTACATGGGCCTGTCCACCTGGAACAAATTTGCTACTTTTAATACCTTTTTACATGCAATTGATGTCGTCTGCCCCTCTCGCTGTCCCTCCCTATCACTTACACACATGAACCAACACTGCCATCCAAGCAAGTAATTTAAACAATTTCTGCTGCCGGTCTCTCCAGCTGAAGATAAAAAAAAAAAATGCCATTTTCTTTTGGATCGTTTGAAAACAAAAGCTGGGAGAACATGTATATTCTCACAAAACAAGTACAGCAGCATGAAAATGTGTCGGGATTTGGAATTAGGCCCACCTCCACTAAACTCCACTAAATCACTTAACATGACATTATCCCAGGGTGGGCAACTCCAGTCATCAAGGGCCACCAACAGGTCAGGTTTTCAGAATTATCCCTGCTTCAACACAGGTGGCACAGCCGAAGACTGACTCACTGATTGAGCCACCTGTGCTGAAGCAAGCACTGATTAGCCAAGCAAGGACTGATGGAGCTACTAATGTTGAAGCAGAGAGATCCTGAAAACCTGACCTGTTGGTGGCCTTTGAGGACTGGAGTTGCCCACCCATGCGTCAACCTAACTTAACGACATCTTAAGAGCAAAGCGCTAGCTTTGGTTCATATAACCTTGTATGTACACTTAGGCCTCGGACACGCTTACCGCTGGCGTGCTGAGGCTCAGGGAAAGCGGGTGCTTTCCCTGGCCTTGCGGTTGTTTACCGCAAGCGCTCTCAGCAGCCGTTAGGGGGCGGTCCGGGGGCGGTCCGGGGGCGGTCCGGGGGCGGGCGTGTCACTGGCCGGGGGCGGGCTAGTGACGTCACGGAGCTGGTTCGCCCTCATTGGGCGAACCGCTCACGTGACCGGCCTGTCTCGCCGGTAAGCGGGGGAATTTTAAATTCCCCTAAGACCTGCGCTTCCGCAAGCGCGCGGAAGCGCAGGTGAGCCCCTACTAAAGCCGCTCTAATTGCGGCTGTAGGGGCTCATTGCTGAGCGGGAGCGCGCGTCAGCACGCTTCCGCCAGCAAGCGCCAAACATGGCCAAGGCCTTAGAAAAAAAAGACATAGACTGTAAAGGAGAATAAGGAAAGACCATTCCCACCATTATTCCGGTAATTTCCCCTATTTATTGTAAAACCTTACCAGGTACTTTCTTCATGCTAGTCTCTTACTCCGGTTATCCCAAATTCTTAGGCATTCCTTGTCCTCCTTAGGATGTATTTCCTGAATTCCTTTTTTCGAACCCATTCACTGAGCAAAGCAAAAACCTTGCAACTCTACCCAAGCCTAAAGCACTGTCCAAAAATAACAAAAACAATATACTTGCAAAAACTTCTGTAACTTTTTAAGGGTGCTAATTGCCCTTGGTGTGGCCACACCAGGCCCTTACCGAGGTGGTAAGCAGGTAAGGTACTGGATAGGGGCGGCAGGTCTCGGCGAGCGGCAAGAGGTAGAGAGTAACAGCACTGCCTTCCTTTTACTTTTAATACATGTAGGATTGAGTACATGTAAGGTCTCCGGAGCTGGACCCCGTTAATTTCAGCTCTGGGGACCCCCTGCTTCCTGAGATACTTACCTCCTTAGGGGCTGCTGGTATCTCATGCTCAGGTTTAAAAGCTCCCGGTCACATGGGTCAACAGGAAGCCGCATATGATGTCACAGCTTCCTATTGACCCGACATGGGAAATCTAAACCTCAGCGGAGATACCGACACCCCTAAGGAGGTAAGTATCTCAGGAAGCAGGTGGTCCCCAGAGCTGAAATTAACGGTGCTCAGCTCTGGAGACCCCTTGCTTCCTACCTGGGGGGGGGGGGGGGGGTGTGGAGGGTATGTCTTTGGGAAAAACTTTTTCAGGGAAACATTTTTTGGAGGGGGGATTTTTTTTTTTGCAGGGGTGGAGGGGCATCCTTAATAGTGCTTGCCTACTGGTGGCACATACCGAGGGATGGGCCTGGGCCACACTACTTCATGCAAGACATGGAGCAACCAAAAGGTTGAAGAGGATACAGCACACCACTTGTATGACTCATGGATAGGCACTCTTCAACCTACTGTTTGTTCCTTGCTTTGTCTAATGCACTGTCCTCATGTTGCTACAGCATGGCAGAGGACTGTTCGTGTGTGGAGATCTGCAGGACTTTCCTGTAAACCTTGGCATACATGTCAAAGTTCAAACATATCTATCACAATGATAACTAAAGAGCGACCTTGTTCAGTGCAAACTGCTCCATTTTTTATATTGACATCATTTTGTCAGTTCTTTTGATAAATTTGTTGATGTGAGATTGGAGATCTGTTTTTTACACTAAGAACAATAGAAATCTGAACTCCAATAAATTCTATGACCACATATTATCAACAAGTAAGATAATGACCTAATCTTACCCCAGCCACATTATTCACGAACATTAGAGAAAAATGAATCGGGTGCCCTAACACAGAGGTCCCCAACTGCAGTCCTCAAGGACCGCTAGCAGTGCAGGATTTAAGGATAGCCACTCATTAGCACAGGTGGCCCAATCATTTTGACTGAGCAACCTGTGCTCTAGCAGGGGTATCCGTAAAACCTGCACTGTTAGTGGACTGGAGTTGGGGACCTCTGCCCTACCAGATAAGAAATGGGAGACAAGGGGCCTTTCTCAATATGCTACTGTATGATGCCTGCTGAGGAAAAGGTAAGCCTGGTCCTGCAAATGGGTCTTAAACATTGGGTAGATGGCTTCAAAGCATATTAAAAAAGGCCACCGTGGCCGTGTAGACGTATGAAACTAAATGCTTGAAACAAATGAGCTATTAATCTATCGAATACCACCTATTTTCCGTATATCATTTAGTGAAATACATATTGAATCTATTATTATGCTAACTGAAGAAGCACATTTAAGCTCATTATGTTGCTACTACTTATCGGCAGTAATAAAATAATTATAACCCATTTTTATTGTTAAACACTATAATTAAATATAAGTACATCATTAAAAAAAAAGATTGATCAAGACTATAGACTGTATAAAATGATGTTTGAAGTCTTTCATTTTTCATTACTAATGAATTATAAAAGGGTATAAGTGGAAAATAATCTCCTTTATATTCTTCATTTTCTGCCAGCAGGATTCTTTTTTAATGTTGCTGCATGACAATGTAAGCTTTCTTGTGGGATAAGGAGAGCGTGCTGTTACAGAGTCAAGCAAATTCTTCAAAACCCAGTTAAAAGGTAACACTGCTATTTAGAATAATCAGACCTGGTTAAAGAATCAAGGAAGAACACAGACAAGAGCTGCACGGTGTTAATACAAGTGTACCTTACAGGTCTTCAACATTAAACATATGAAAATAATACTTTGACACGGTGGCAAGATTAACATGTTTTGGCCAAAATATATGTTGGTTAAATAATTTTTTATATGGGATGTGTATTGGGGTTTCTTTGTTTACTGTTGTACATTTCAGGTCATTTCCCCGGTAGCGCTCCAGTTGGCGCTACTAATTGTATAAATATATAATACTGTAGGTTGCGGTTTCTGGGCTCGCTATGATTGTGTATTTCTAACACTGAAAGCAGTGTGACACCGAAAGGCATCTTATTGCAACTTCAAGAATGTTGGGCTTTATTCTGTATATGCATAGACTTTAATGGGGATTTTTGTCCCCCAAAACTGCCCAAACAGCCGCTTCGACATACACAGAATTACCCCCACTGGCTTCAGTGCTCCAGGTCGAGGTTGAACAGGTTGGTTGTGTTTACATATCTATCACTTAGCACTGTTAAAAAGCATCAGCCCCATGTTGGCATTGGTACAGCAAATGACTTTGAAATACAATCAGAGTTATATATCAAAGTTGTCTCTTAATGCAAAATCCCATATACAGATGTAGCAGCCGTCACGTCAGCGCATTAGCCCCGCCCCTTTTCACACATGGCTAATTCAGACGTGTCTGGCATGTAGTGTGTGTTCCGCTGCAACGGGGCCATTAACATCTGCCACATCTGTATGTGACTCATAACTCATTTAGCATTTCCGTTTTTTCTATGTAACTAGTCCCGAATGCATTTAAAATAAGAGATATATGTCTAGAATGTTCATTAGCACAAATGTAGCACTACTGAGCTTGATACAATTTAATAGCAGGGCCACCATTTTTTGTAACAAATTGTACTGCCAGCCCCACATATCTCACTTTGTTTCCCCTTTCCCTAGACCAGGGGTGGCCAACTCCAGTCCATGAGGGTCACCAACAGGTCAGGTTTTCAGGACATCCCTGCTTCAGCACAGGTGGCTCAATCAGTGGCTCAGTCAGAATGACCACCTGTGCTGAAGCAGGGATATCCCTAATACCTGGCCTGTTGGTGGCCCTTGAGGACTGGATTTGGCCGCACGTGCTCTAGAATCCTATAAGATTCCTCCATGAATCTCATTATTTAATGTGCTCCATCATGTAACAAAAAAAAAAGATTGTATTTATCAAACCGTATGCAAATCATATGCAAATCTTTTTACATCTTTTCCACTGGTGATAAGTTATGTCTTGGAAGCCAGATGTTGCTTTTCAATATCCTTTCTATGAGTGTCAATCCATATCACATTCCACCTTTTTTGTGCTGTAGAGGGAAGGGGGTGGGGGGAGGTGGTTTTATATTTGTTCATAATTGGCACTTGAATGAGTAAGCAGGGACCCCATCCTGCCAGCATGCAGATGTTACGCCTGCCATTGTACAGATGAAGTGCAGCAAGAGTCCCTCTTGCCTAAACTTTGCAGGGGCTTCATCCCCATACCCTGGTAACAACAAGAGATGAAAGTGCCCCACTTGCATGGCCAAATGTATTGTTGCTTTTAGGTGCGGAGTAGGAATGAAATAAATAAGCCCATGGCTCATTCAGAACATTCCAGCTGGTAAAGGCCCTCTCTGTATACAAAGGCAGAGCCATTTACAGGTAGAGAATGGGTTGACCTGGTTTTTTTTAACTCCCTGGAATCCCTCTTGTTTGATTTGATTACTTAACATGACTATATCTTCCTGATTCAACACGTTTGATAGACATGTAGTCTAGCTATGTTTCCCTTCTCTTCTCTCCACCGATATATATACCCCCCACCCCAGTACTACTGAATAGACATCGGGGGCTAAAGTAGCCTGACAAATGACTGAGGAGGTCCCGAGGATGCCCAGTTTATTCTGCTGTCTTTATTGTGCCTGACCTAAAACCAAATACCCAGGCCCTTGTCTCCCTGGTGACACCTGAAGGCCTCTGTCTCCTAGCAACTATGAACAATGATCCCTGGGAAAAGCACATGCAGTTTGGTAAAGGGCAGCTCTTTCTCTCAGAGCTCCCGGTTTTCTCCTCTGGGTGATGATGGGAGGGAGAGGGGGGAATGTGTAGGCTCCCGCAGGCAAACCACGAGCAGAAATGAAAGCTGTAAATGCATTCACTCATTTCTTGTGCCTTTAAAAGTATGCTAAAGTTAGCACTGTATACTCCCATGAGACAAGGAAGTGGTCCCCCCACCTGTGGAGTTATTAGCTGGCTTTTAAGGGGACAAAAGCTCCTTTCACAACTTTCTGCCTCCCCCCCCCCACCCTCTCTATGGCCACTTTTAAAAACGATGGGGGTCGCCGATGCAACGGCAAATTCCACTTTTATTAAAGGAGAAGGGAAAAAAAGTAGCGTTGCCCTACGTACAGGAGACGTTTCCTGTTTCTTTTTAAATGACTTGCACAAAGTTGCATGTGTTGTAATGGCAGGGCACAGAAAACACCCCATACTCTGTGTTCCTGGGACAAACACCTCCGTTCTTTACTACCTGCATTTGTACATCACATGACCTATTATTTCACAAACAAAACTATCATTATATTCATTTTGCATGCTATTTTATAACTTAAACAGAACATAGATTAGAGGATTTGGAAACTCTGTCCAGTGAGATTATAGAACAGATCACAACATGGGATGATGAGGAATATAATCCGGTTTTCCGTCTCTTTTTCACGCGGCTTCCCGCCATTAGATTTGTACTGTACAGTATGTGACAATCTTCTCCATGCAGCCTACTCAAATTCTACATAGCATTTGCCAGTGTTCTCCCAGGCTTACTTGTGTTTACCTCCCTGATGCCCCTTTCACCAAGCTATAGTTCCTCATACTACCTTCCCTTGTGCAGATATACCTAGAAATTCACTCTTTCCCAGAACCCAACTTCTTTTCCCGCATATGAAGTTCACCCACAGTTCAGATAATCCAATTAACCATGAAATAGGCCAAATGTCTTTAGCATCAACTACAAGGAGAGGCAGGAGATAAACTCGGCAACATCAGCAATATCCATTGAACTACTACATATAGCTATTACCGTGCAAAGTATTCTATAGAACTAGGAATGTTAGTGCAAGTAATATAACTTACATGGCGCTATTTTGGTCTTGTCTACCTGCTACATGGATTAAAAGTTGTACTCAATTGGCACCAAATCAGATGTTCAGGTCGATACATTTGTAAAACACACAGAGGGGAGTACACATTCTCGCAGGGTATATGTGAAAAAGATAACACACACAATAGTGCAATACATCTAAATAGAAAAGGACATGGATCTTAACTAAAATGGCCAATGCACTCACAAGTGTAGATGGCAATAAAGCCTTGTGATATAAGTAAGCTGGTGCTTGAGTTCTTAGGTAGTCGTCTGAGGGATGGATTCCTCACAGAAAAAAGGACATATATATATAGAGCAAAATTATTTCTAATATATAAAAACATAAAATCAGATCACTCAATGCCCTTTAAAGGAGGATGCCATGAGGTGACCCTGGTCGGTGTTCGTGTCGGAACGAGAAACCAAGAGTGCGGCTCATCCCAGAGCAATGGTCTATATGCTTTTAAGGGCATTCATTTGTGAGTGCTCTGATTTTATATGTTTTTATATTGTTGGGAGTAAAAATTATTTTGCACTATATATGTCCTCTTTTAACTGGGGAATCCATCCCGCAGACGACTAGCTAAGACCTCAATCACCTGCTTACTTATATCTTAAGGCTTTATTGCCATCTACACTTGTGAGTGCTTTGGCCATTTTAGTTAAGATCCATGTCCTTTTCTATGTAGATGTATTGCACTATTGTATGTGTTTCTTTTTCACATATACCCTGCGAGAATGTGCACTCCCCTCTGTGTGTTTTGGAGCGTTTTGTGGGATATTTGGAAAGTCCCTCTTTTTGAATGCAGCATTTCTAGGCTGCGTCCAGCACGCTCACTTCAGTTAAAATCAATCTGTATGACCACGCTCATGCTCGTGAGAGTGCACGTACGCTCTCCCAAGCTAGGCGCTTGGGGAGACAGAGCAAATGATTTTTAAGCGCGCTGAAGGGTCACGTGACCCTTCAGCAACCAATCAGCACCAGTCAATGCACACAGCACACAGCCACACACACACAGCCACAAACACACACACATACCCAAACACACACACACACACAGAAATAGTCCCGATCCAGCCAATGACACGCCCCCGGCCATCCCCCCCCCCTCCCCCAATCCCCTGCTCGCGCTTGCAATATTTAGCAGGACAGCCGGCGCTCATGCTTGGAGAGTTGGTGTCGTCACCGCTCTGAAGCATGAGCGCGCTCAGCGGCAGTTTGGCCGCAGCCTTAGAAGGGTTGTATTTATATTTATATTATCGTTTATTGTCACAGTATTTCCCTGTTGCACCTATTTGATTCACTAACTGTTTGTGTGGATGATTTGCACTAGCACATTTCTTTTTCACCAATACTTTTCTAGGCAAATTGCACTAGTGATAAGCCCATCTAAGTTAATTGGGTAAATATGTGTTCATTAGATAAAGCTTGAAAACCAGTTATGTTAGTGGCCTTTCATTGATGAGCCACCCTGTTAGATAATAACCCAATAACATGGTAGTAAGATGAGTGTAGTACTGTTTATATGACATCGGTGGTAGCCAACCTTTTGGTCATATATGACAAAACATGGCAACATGTACGTGGTTTATGCTAAGTGTGAGTGGTATGGTATCTAGTAACTTACTGTCACTACGGATTGTTTTCCAAATTTGTTGCAAGACCTGGTGCCAAGTTGTGGCACACGTGCTGGTAGATTACTATCTTTGCTACATTGTGGTGCCTCTTACATCCCCCAGTTTGACAAACCTCATTAAATCTCATTATCTACTTCACAGTAAAATCCCACTTTGACTCCTATGGGAAACGACAGATTCAGAAGATAAACATCACTTTGTGGCCTGGAGAAACAGGACTTCAGGAAAATAAAGCTGCAAGAGAGACACCGAATAATACCCTGAAACCAAATAGTCATTGCTAATGGGGGACCACCGTCGCTTTGTTTTCTGCCTGTCTGCCAGTTCTTCCAAACCATCTAGATTTCACTGATGCATTCACAGTTTACAAGAAACAAGACAGCAAAATGTCTTCAGTTACAAATGTCTCCCACGGGCTCAGTAAAAATTAATCCAGCTCTTCCTGTCTTTATAACACACACATAACACTCCACCGGCCTAAGGGAGGGAAGTAAACTGCTGTGAGATGACTCAGGGGAGCCAGTCTGTGATGCAAACTGGACTAACTATCGATGGCAATTTGTGCTTTGGTTATTCATTGTAAATTAGTGCACCAGTGTTTTATACTAGTTTTTCACTAAACCAGCCAGGCATTGTCTTAATGAAGTCAATATGTTGATATATTCAATAAGGATGGACATGTTTGTCAGTTTGTAATCTGAAACCCATGAAAGGGGTGAGTGTCTGGATTACCGCAATCCAAGTACTGGGAATATTCGCTTTCCGGATTATTTATTTATTTATAAAATATTTTACCAGGAAGTAATACTTGAAAACGAGAGGTAACTCTCAATGTATGTCCTGGGCACAGAGTTATAAGGATAAATACATGGTTACAAATACGTAGTTACAAAGAGTGAAAAGGGTTATACAGTACTGTACATTATATACAAGACATTGTGTGTGCAGTTAAAGATAATACATAATATAGGCGTATATTACAGTTACAGACCAGATTAAAATGTGAGACCGCTTTAGTTTTGAAAGGATTTAGACTGGTGGTGGCAGTGAGAGTCTCAGGTAGACTGATCCAGGTGTGGGGTGCATAGTACAAGAAGGAGGAGCGGCCGGATACTTTGCTGAACCTTGGGACCATGAACTTTTGGAGTCAGATCTCAGATGAGAAGTGCTGCATGTGGTAGGGGTGAGGAGCTTGTTCTGATAGCTGGGTAGCTTGCCCAGAAAGTATTTGAAGGCAAGACAGGAGAGATGAACTTTGCGCCTAGACTCAAGTGATGACCAATATAGTTCTTTGAGCATTTTGCAGTGATGTTTGTTGTAATTGCATTGGAGGACAAAGCAGCATATTGAGTTGTAGAGGGTATCAAGTTTGCCAAGGTAAGTTTGGGGTGCCGAGCCGTATACTATGTCCCATAGTCTAAATGTGGCATCAGCATCTGCTGTGCGATGCACTTTATGATCAGCTGGCTTTGGCTTAGGCCCCGCTGCCTCAGACCACGCGACCGCACTGCAGACAGGCGGTGCGTGGAGAGGCACTTGATCACTATCTGCGGTCTGCCAGGGGTTCCCTCCCCCGCTTCCCCCCTCCCCGCAGCCTCCCTGCTCTCTGAAGCCTCCCCATCTCTCCTCATTGACAGGGGTTCCCACCCCCCCGTGCATCTGCTGACACTGCAGACTATGAGGAGAGAGTCTGTGGGAGGGAGCAGGGGGCTCCCTTGGTTCTGCAGCCCTCTCCTCCCCGCTCCCCGAAGCTTCCCCTCCTCATTGGCTCACAGCCACACCACGTGATGCGTTGCCGCTTGGGATTACAATTCTCTTGTATCCCCTGGTGGCTGACGCGTCACAGCGTGTAGTGAGTCGTGCAGGGAGGAGGGACTGGGACCTGTCGGGAGAACACCATCACATTGTGAGTAGCGCTCACGCGGCCGCGCACCGCCGGACTCAGCGGGACGAAAGCCTAAGGCAGGCTTTGTTCCTATATAGTACACCTAGTTTGGCATAGGTTTTGGATGTCAGGGTATCAATGTGCAACCCAAATGTTAAATGGGAGTCAAACCATATGCCCCAATATTTGAATCTATTAACAGGGGCTAGGATAGTATTAGAGTTGGTTCTGATCTGTAGCTCCTTCCTTGGAAGTTTTAGAAATATAGCCTTGGTTCCAAATACCATGTTACAGTCTTGTCAGTGTGTAGAAACAGTTTGTTTTGGGAAATCCAATTTTCAAGTATCAAAAAGTCAGATTCAAGTATGTGTTCAAGGTCAGAGAGGTTAGGGCTGTGTGCATTGTGTCATCTGCATACATGTGTATTGAGGTTCCCTTACAAGCTGTAGGAAGATCATTAATGAACACTGAGGGGGGCCCAGAACAGAGCCTTGCGGGACACCACAGGTGATATCCAAGGGGTTGGAGTTAGAGCCTGAGATAGACACATGTTGGGATCTACCCGATAGGTAGGAATGAAACGAGTTTAAAGCATGCGTCCCTATTCCAGAGCTCTGGAGTTTGTTTAGCAAGATAACATGATCAACAGTATCAAAAGCCTTTGCAAAATCTAGGAATATTGCACCAGTGAGTTGTCCCTGTTCCATTCCACACTGAATTTAATTGCAAACTTTTAGGATGGTAGTTACTGTGGAGTGTTTGGGGCAAAAGCCAGATTGGAAATGGCTAGGGATTTGTCTTGGTGTAGTAATCGCTTAATTGGGAGTGAACACGTTTTTCCATCACTTTGGAAAGTATTAGGAGAAGAGAGATTGGGGTCCGAAACAAAGAGAGATAGAAAGGTGGCAGAGAGACAATCAGATCAGATCATAATGCAGGGAAACAAAAAATAGAGAGATATCACAGTTACTCAGCCTCTAATCTCTTCAATGTATAAATATATTAAATATAATTTTAGTTAAGTATAATGACACTATAAGTAACTGTTTCATACGCCCATAATATATATTTTCTTTAACTGTGCATGCAATGTCTTGTATATAATGTATATAGCCTGTTCACTTATGTAACTGTATTTGTAACACTGGTTGGCATACCGATAGCACCATGTTACATCTTTGTTATTTTACCATGTTCCTGTTTATCTTGCATTTTTGCCCTAATTGTGTAACAAAAAACAAAAAAACGAACAAACTGAGCTTTTTTTTTCAAAACCAAATTCAAAATCATAACACGAAAAATGTTCAGAACAAAAAACATGTATAAAACCAAAACACTGAAATCTTTTAGAGCCAAAGCCAATGCCAGAACACAAGTGCAAGTGCCCACCCTTCATATTCAACCAATCTGGATGAAACGACCCAAAATGGCAAGCCAAGAATCTGCTGCCTAATTAATTAAATTGAGATACTGCAAGACGGTATCCCAGCTTAATGAATGGGGCCCTTTGTTCTAACATCAATAAATCACTAGGTGCAGCTGTGATAAACATAATGCTTTCTCCCTTCCACAGTACCATATTGTCCTTCACAATCTTGTCCGTTGCACAAATTGTAGCGTTTTGAAAAAGTCTACGTCATGTTACTGAGTATGACCTAATGAGCCCTGGTATTGAATAAATACAGCTTGTTTACTATGAAAGAGACCCTCAGTGAAATATTATTATACATTACTTTACACTATTAGTATGTACAACAGTGATTATAAGTAGTCTGGGTCTGCTCTGGGACAAGATCTGGTCCAAGGTTTACTCAGAATGGGGTTTGTGCCTATTCTTATTGGAGAATTAGAAGTCCATCCAAACCTGAAAGGTGCACCAGAAATGTCTAACGTTGTTAGTAGATAAATCCAATAAAAAACATTGTCATGCTCTTTAAGGCTGTCTTCTTTTAGTCACTGCGTGTTACAGACTAAATCAACATTTATACTCCAAAAGTAATGCATTTGCTCCAAAAACACAAATGCTTTAATAAATAAAAAAGTTAATACCACTTTGGTTAAAAATCGATTAAAAAAAGGGGGGGGATCAGCTTTAATAATGATTTATACATTGTATATAATTCTAATAAAATTAGTCAGTGCCCTGGCATGATGCAAAGGATAAAAAGAAATGATACTGTATGTCCTCAGTACAATTAAATCACAAATTACATCATATCTATAACGTAGACAAAAAAGTACTCTGCAGATCTAGGTGCATGAGGATAGTGAAAACAATGTGGATGTAATTTGTACAGGTAATACAGAACGAGCTGGTATTGAAAGTGAATTATCCGGTTATTAGCAGACTTTATAGCATGATAACATTAAATAAATGTAGGTTTTGAGACAAACATATCCCTTTATGCTTGGACAAGGAAGAGGCTTATCATTAGCTAACAAGTTAATTGTCAGTGGCCATATAGTCATACAGATTTGAGGCTAAAGTAGTTACATTTAAATAATACTTTAACTATATCATGGTTTTGCAACTTGAAGATCTTATGGGTAAGTCTCACCTGTAACTTCTATACATGGGGATGTTCATGAAACATACGCCCTTTCATTATACATGATGTCAACAAAATGTCTACATTAAGTCTACATTCAGACAGATCAAGAGTAAGCATCATAAATAGAGAACAAGGACGTTTCCTAAATGATGTAGCACCAGAGCAGTAATGATGTGAAGCTTCGTGATAACAAGAGACCAGATGGCACAGACTGAAGAATGAGAATAAAACGCCATATAATGTAGGTGCAAGGAAGAGCCCCCAGATCCATCATTATAGCAAAGCAGGAAGTGGACATCCTGTCCATAAGAGGGCATTCTAACCAAAACATATCCCGTGTATCCACCCACGGCTGGCATCTCCAGTCTGCAGATATGACATTAACATTGTGATGTATACAATTATTTAATATCCCATATATAAAAATAATATTGGAGGAGGAACATAATCTATGCATTTTAAATGGTAAGAGTTGTCTTCATTGGAGGAGAGACCCAACGTGATCTTTAAATGAGACGTCCTATTGAATTGACATTAAACGTAAACTGGAAAAAAAATACCAGCACTAAACACGTAAACCCAATAAATAGGGCGGCTAATATAGAACAGGAAGGTATGTGCCCCGTACTTTCCCATCTAATAAACTAGAGTGATGGATTGTTGATAAACCTTGTCTCTGGAATGCATTGTGAGAGCCTGCTGTGTTACTAATGCACCACGTATTTACCAACTCCCTGAACTGAGACGGTATGGCAGTTTTATGCTTCATTTATTTATACAAGTTTGCATAGGTGGATATAACGACCAGGTAATAAATGTACTTAAATTGCAACTGGAGATCCTCTTCCAGCCGCTTTTTGTTGTTTGCTTATTGAGGCCAGGAGGAGGAGGACGCGGTCTGTGCTCAGAGTGGGTCATGATGTAAAAGTGGGCAGCTTTTTGGTGAAGGAGTTTCACATGTTTCCATCTCTGACTCTTTTTATATGATCCCTCAGGTATTTCTATATTAGCTTTCAAAATAAACATATTAAGGCAGCAATCCACCCCCAGAAGATTATGACTTTAACTCGTATAATGTTATTATCGTGTCCCATGAGCATACCCAACTCTTTAAAAATAAAAATAAAAAAATTTTAGTGTTAAAATCATGATTCTTTTTTTTTTTTTTTAAATCTCTAGCATCTGAGGTTACTATGGAAATCTTTACACTGCACTGGGCTCTGGGGAGAGCTTCATTATAACCTCTTGGACAGTTCATATTTCAAACACTTATATCCAGCGAACAAAGCATCAGAATAAAAATAAAATAAAAACGGCGTTGGAAAGGGCAAGACGAGATCTCTCGAAGCAAAAGAATAAAATGGATCAATTATGGCGATCATTGTGGTCTACTGCATTCAACTAACTTTTAATGCAGCAGGCCACGGTGATCGCCATCAGTTATGCATTATATTTTTTTCTGATACCATATCAAACTTAAACAAAAAGAACGATTCCTGCGCTCCTACCAATTAGGCTAAGATACAATAATAATCTCATGAAAAAGGGTATTTTGTTAAACCCTTTGACCAAAGCTTTTGTAAGCCTGCGTGTGTTTATATAAATACACTCCAGTGTCAGTCTGGACATCGCCCTCCATTGAATGGTAGGTGAATGTATGAGGCTGACAGAGAGAAATATGTGTGAGTTTTATTATATTCACACCAGGGAAATTGTGCACCCAGTTTGCCTCTTTAGTAAGGTAACTATGATACTGGCTTCAGCCAGATTGTAATTGCACTACTCACATAAACTCATGCTTTATTTAACCCTTTCAGGGCTTTCACACTTTTTTCACCAGTCCATGGGACAACTATTACATATATATATAGTGTAGGTACCTGCATTAAACGGGTTGCCTTGACGTGGCATGCAGGCTTACAAATGCTTTGGCCAAAGGGTTTAACAAAATACCCTTTTTCACGAGATTACTATTTTATCTTAGCATAATTGGTAGGAGCGCAGGAATCGTTCTTTTTGTTTTTCTATATGTGAAGCCTATCTTTTTACCTGCAGCAAACTTCTATAGGGAGCAGCGCGGTATTATGTACAATTTCTCATCATATCAAACTTGACATCTAGTCACATCAAAGTTAGTAGATAAGTAACAGCCACTGATAGTAAATGCACACATTTTATTTTGCTTAGTTTTGTGATTTAGGCACTTGCCTTTCAGGTGAAAGAACCAGATTTGAGACTCATTGCCGCCACTATGTGACCACGGACATGTCCTTGCACCTCACTGAGTCAGGCTTGTAGTGCTGTACACATTCCGGCACACAGTCACATGAGCACATTAATAAATAAAAAGTCTTGTGCTATATCAGTATTTTACTTCCTCTTGTACAATTTTAGGAACATGAAGCCATCATCTTGTACCACCATTGTTCTCTGAAGAGGGAGCTTGGACCACCAGCCTGCACAGCATGGAGTACCCTTGACTGGCTTCAAAACAGACTCTTAGATGTGAAAATCCAGCTTTCATCCACCAGCTTTAAACTATTTCCAATTTAATCTGCATGGACAATACATGTTTTAGTTGGGTTACACCACAGCTATTAAAAACACCCTGGTGTGCATGTTAATGTTTAGTGCAAGCACTTGGACTGCATCACATGTCTACTTGAGTTATCTAACAAAACGCTGTATGGGAAGATTTATTTTTCCCACAGACTTACTGGATATAGCTGTGAGAAAATGTGTTTATTGCCACAAATGGACATAAATACAGCTCAACACCATCTGCAAAATCTGCCCTCTTGCTATGTATAACCCCCCTTCTAACGTGTAATCAAGTGTTAGTGTAGGCTAGGTCTGCCCTGGGTTGCTATGAGGATCCAGACGTCACACAGGGGTATTTAAGGAGGAGAGACAGTTCTGGAAGGTTATGTTCCAGGAGGACATGAGGAGAGGAGCCTTGGAGAGAGTAGCCACCCATGTTGTTAAGGTAATAGAATAAACCAGGCTTCCCTACTTTGTTATGTTCTAGACAGGGACAGTGACCTTGTCAGTTAGGATCCCAAGAGAAGACTAAGGGAGTCCAAGAAGAGTGCTAAGTATGAAACGGCATGCGCTTGGGCCTCAGTAACGAGGAGTCCCAGATGCCGGTGGATTGGCTCTAATCGCAGATCTGTATATACATTCCTCTCAGGCTGAAATGGAAGTGGCAGTAATCATAATGGCTAAAAGGTATTGGGTTATGTATTCAGGACCTGCTAGGATCCCCAATGGGCCTAGTACAGGGATCTGCAAACTTTCAAGGAAGAAGAGCCATTTTATAAAAATGTCTTTGTCCAACATATTCAGAGAGCCGCAACACATGCATGAATATAATTAGTTTGTCATTTAGAAATACACCATACATACATACATACATGCATACATACACCACCGTCCCCCACACAAATACACGCACACACTACCTCCCCAAATACACACACACACACTACCCCCCCAAATATACACGCACACACTACCCCCCAAATACACACGCACACACTATCCCCCAAATACACACCCACACACTACCTCCCTCTCAAATACACACGCACACACTACCCTCCCCCAAAATACACACACACACTACCCTCCCACAAAATACACACACTACCACACTACCCCCCCAAATACACACACACACTACCCTCCCCTAAATATATATATATACTGTATATATCACTACACAAGGGCCTAACTTCTGAAAGGCATAATAATCACCAGCTCTCCAGGCGCATTATCAGTAATCTGTTTCACTTATTGTCCAAATACACATCACAATGTTTTCTTGAAGGAGCACACACACACACACACAGCGCAGAGAGATTGATCATAGAATAATTCTAAAAAGGATAGATTCGCTAAAGAAAGCTCAAGAACGTCAGTTTTAAAGTAAGAGATGTCAGAAGGTTGCACCTTTAATATGTGAAACACACACACACTTACTTTGGGCCCGCCTCTCTCCTGCGTCTGCAGGTTGCCGCTCCCCAGCTGCTGCCTCTCTCCCTCACAGTACTGCTCTTGGCTGCGGGAGGCGAGGGGGGGCAGCCGGCGCCTCTTGTTGCCGCCGGGCATCTCCCCAGCTGCTGGCCTGCCTCCTACACTGTCCCACGCTCTGTGACGTCAGCGCGTGCCAAAAGTTGCGGTGTGCACTTCCGGTGCGCGCCGGCATCAGAATGTAGTATTGCTGCTTTAAAGTGCCAATCCACTAACTCTTTCCTTTTCCTTAAATATCATGAACCAGAATAGAATAAGTTTTACTAGTTGTTTTTCAAGATGGCTGCCAGACGGTTTCCTGCCATTGAACGATGATGTCACATATCGCCCCTTTCTGCTCGGGTTGCAGACAGCTTCCTGCCAAGGGCAAATCTTTTCAACTCACGCTTGAGCAAAGTTGCGGGGTGCACAGCTCCTTAACCCACGATTCCCCAACACCAATGCAGTACAATACCACTCCCATCTAAGGACATCAAACAAAGAAAAATGGCGAGCCGCACAGATGTACGCTTTAAATACCAGATTCCACTGTGATGACACATGACAGAAGTATGAATGAAAGGCAAATCTATATAAATAGGTCTTTATAGTTACTATGACTTTTGAGCTGCACGCCATCAACCTTGGCTGCTGAAATCATAGGCTACCTAACAACATGTCAGTAAACTTCTCAGTATTCATGTATGCGGGCAGCTGGTTGATTCATAACATACTCAGCAAGGTGCCAGAAAGGAAACCCGGAGAAGTTCCCAACTCTGTTAGCGAGTTAACAGGGATTTATTAGAAGCCTGTTTTACAGAGTAATCCTCTCCATCGATTACAATGCCATTAGTTCCCCTGCGGTGTTTAGAGCTGTCAGTAGAGCCACAGTACACTGACCGCTTTGTTGTCTATTGGGGGCTTACATTTCTCCAGCCACAAGAATCAGTGTTTCATTCCTCATCATAGACCAGTTTTTTATTTTTCAAGAGATGTCAGACATTTTTACATTACATTCACAACAAACAAAAAATGATACATAACAATCTTAATAGATCTTACATTAAAATATCATACATACATGATCGTTATATACAGTATGTAGCTATGGCTGGTTCTGGCTATACTTATGCCCCCCTGTCATGTAAGTCCTGGTAGCTGCAGGCTGTGGCAGGCTATCATCTTGGGTTTTCCCCTTCCTCAGGCGGCCTCTCTGAGTGACAGGGGTGGGCTTGGTCTGTGTGCAGCCAATCCAGGTGCAGACCTTGTGCCCTTCCCCTCTGTGTTAGAGAGGAAGCCATTCCAAATTATAGTCAGTCTGGGTCTCTCCCCTTGGGAGTGAGATGTGCCCTTGAGTCCCTTAAGGGTACTGGCTGAAAAAAAAGATCCAACAGATTGCAAGGCCTCAATTGTAATAGAAGGTCAGGTACCATCCAGAGGTTTGGCCTGTCTCTGCAGAGCATGTATCCGCTGTACTAAGGTCTGCAGTGGATGCTAATAAAGAGGGTCCTGTTTTATATACCCCTGCCTGAGTCTACAGTCTATTGGGTAGTGGTATGTTTGAGGACTTTCACAGTGGGGACTGTCTCCAGCCACGCTGTAGCCTACTGTGAATGTAGGCGCTTGCACATGAGAAGAACACAGCCTGATGACATCCCAAAAGCCTGTCCTGTTTCCCCATACCAACGCAGACCCTCAGCATCTCCTGGAACCTAATAGGTATGAAGCACCATGACACTAGAAGCAAAGGCCAGATCTCCCAGAGGTGGGGAAGCAGCGATATATATATATATATATATATATATATATATATATATATATATATATATATATATATATATATATATAAAATTACATTATCAGATTGCTTTCTCTTTCTGCTATTTTCTTAAGCTCTCCAAGATGACCCATTCTGCACCTTCAACAAATTTTTTATTATTTTTCCTTTGCTTCCAGGGGTAAGAAAGCGTTGTGGTAACTTTAAGTTAGAAAGATCTTTGGATGTCATAAAAATCTTTATGGACATTAAATTTAAGGAAAGTGCCATATGCATGTGCTGGATGTTAAATCAAAGTGTTAAAGGCAATGTACTATTATCATTATTTATTTATCGGGCGCCAGCATATTCTACAGCAAAGCACAAATGGGATAACAGACAATAATATAACACATACTATTAGCAAACGATCCCAAGCAAGAACGTTTCTGCTCTAAAGAGCTTAACAACCTTAAACATTTTTAGTGTTTGGGGCTAATGGTACATTTCGAAATGGAGAAGGTGGTAAGATATCAAATTCCTTTTTCAGAGACAATAGGGGTCGGAGATCACAGACTAGGAATCTCCAAGTTGTTTTCCAAAGGGCCCAGATCAGAAAAAATGTCACGGGTCCATTAGCAAAGGATAAACTTCTAACATGTTGCAAGCATTCATAACATCTGTACCATATGTACAGTATATAGCAGGATCCCCCCTCTTACCTTCTGGGGGAGAGAACAGCTCCGTAGTAAGGAGAAGCAGCAGTATTGCGTTGGCCATGTTATGGTTGGCATGGCCCTTCAGACTGTGTAATGCGTATGCAGCGGCCATCTTAGGGATAGCGCAGCCGGAAGGAAGAGGCAGAGACAGACAGGATTTTCTCCCCGGTACAAGGGTGACCTCGTATCCGGAACCAGGGAGGAGGAAGGTAGTATCCGGGAGCCTGTCAAGCTCCTCGACTAGGCCCAAAGCCTGCCCCTAGGCCCCAGGTAGTTTCCCCTCACATAAGAACGTGTGCAGGACTGGCCCAATGCATAGGTAGCTCCCGGTAGGAAACACAGCGGAGCAGACCGTATCGTAGAGGGAGGCTTCCCCCAGCTGCATGTGTACCAGCCGCCATCCGGACATTAAGGTGTGAGGGGCTTGTTATTGGAGACCCCACAACGTGGGACCCTGCTGCTGTTCTTGCCATTGCTGGGAAGTGTGGCCTGGCTGGTCCTTAAGCCAGGAAGGTATTGTGCACCAATGCAAGGGAGAGGGTAGTTCTGCCCTCACACGTTGGGAGGGGTTGCTTGCTGGACACTGGGTTAGAGGTGCCCGAGCACCCTAGGTACTATTGGGGCTAGCTACACCAGAACTATATTACTGATATCCTTGTTGTATTCGTGTATTGTGTTGTAAGTATTATTTGAGGCCTCCTGTGGGACCACAGTAAAGTAGTTATATTATACCGGGTTGTGATTGTGTTATTGAGGTAACCCTAAGGTATACTATGTTCTACTGGGTACCTATGAGGAGTCATCCTATTACCCAGGATCCTCATAGGTGGAGGCGCTGCACCGTAGAGGTATAGAGAACACACAGTGACCCCAGGCTCCCTATGAGCAGAGGCCCGGGCCTTCTGTATGCCTAACAGGTAGCACCAGTACCGTAATTACCGCTGTTTCCCATAGGGATAGGGGAAAGGGTGTTACATGTATATATATTTACATTACCTTAGCTTCCAAGTACATTTTACTGTGAACAAATTGCACTATGTTGTGCAGACAACTACAATGAAATTAGTAGGGAGCAGACAGCCCAAGGGGTGCTCTGAAGACCACCACAGACTGGATTTGGCTCACGGCAACTAGTTGAAGAGCCCTGCCATAGACCAAGAACGAACAAATACTATTATACTGCATCAAGTTATGGAACTACAGATGCAAAGTACAATAATGTGCCGTATAAATATTAATATATAAAGGAAAGCAGGAGTGTGAACTTGATACCGAATTGTTCTATATATTAACACAACACAAAATATGTGACAGTCGCTTAGGTTTTGCACATGAGTCTCTCCTTTACTATTGATACTATTAATGCAGTGGTGCTCAACTCCAGTCCTTAATCCTACGGGTCAGATCCTGAGGATATTCCAGCTTCAGGACAGGTGGCTCAATCTGCCATCAATTGAGCCACCTGTGCTGAAGCATCGATATCATGAAAACCTGACCTGTTGGGGGGTCGAAGACTGAGCCACTGATTGAGCCACTTGTGTTGAAGCAGGTATATCCTCAATATCTGACCTGTTCGGGGTCTTGAAGACTGGAGTTGAGCACCAGTCAACTTAGAAAAGGATCAGGCATAGTTAGTAAAGTTGGATAACTGAAGCACAGATCTTTGGGAAACACAGAACACTTCCACCTGTTTCCATGTTATCTCTGACACTTCTGCACTTGTGAGGTACAACAAAAAATCATTGTGCTCAAAATCTTTTCGTGCATTACTTTACAGAACAAAAGATTGTTAGACATTTGGAAGCATTCCTTATATGGGGATATTTGAAAGTTTCTTGAAGAATGTATTTGTACAAAAACTCAGAGATCACGGGCCTCATTCTATATAAATATTTTATAAAGCGCGACCGCGCCGATTCATCGCTACAGCATGGAAAGCCTAATTGACTGAAGCATTAAAAAACTATTATGACACTAAAAATGTAATTATGGA
This sequence comes from Ascaphus truei, assembly GCF_040206685.1. Lineage (NCBI taxonomy): Eukaryota > Metazoa > Chordata > Amphibia > Anura > Ascaphidae > Ascaphus > Ascaphus truei. The sequence goes on along the minus strand of NC_134490.1, from coordinate 65,308,948 downwards.
AATGTCTTGGTGTCCTGTGGAACAAACGCCGCAGATAAAATTGAGTTGGGAAAACATTCTTCAGGTGGCAGTCAATCTATATATTATGTATGGTCACAATGATCTATTTTTTAATTGCTGAGCAGTTCCAAAGCTTTCCAGCGCTCAGATCCCAAACCATTTTGCAGAAGTCGAATGGTCTTATTTTACAGTTTTGCGCTTGTAGGTACACTTAACAATCTGTAAATGTTGACTAAAAGCTTATGAAGTAAGATGGATAGCCTCATCTCACACTTACGCAGCATGGAAGACAATAAGGTCGAATGTGGGATTATCATACACAATCTCTACATTTCTGCCTATTAAGGGAAATGCAAACTTCCTCCCAGGCCAAAATCTGACATCTTTTCAACTGTGGGAAGGCAAAGGCTTAAGGTGTATTGGACATTTAATAAAGGAAGACCAGGAAAGGCTTCTTACCTTTGAGGAATTTAAAGCTGCAGTTCAGTCTTTTTTTAAAAAATTTTTTTATTTTTTTACTTCAATAGTTTCATGTGGCAATCTCTAATTACCTAAAGAACTGCAATTCGTTCTCCGTCTATTGATCGGCAAAGTTTGGCGACATCTTTAAATATGGGGAATGTAAATCATTGCTATAGGAACAAGCATGCTTGTTAAAATAGAATACAAGAAAAATGGTCTTTCAAAGTTGTTGTTTTTTAAACAGAAAATGCTAAAAGTATTTTTTCTTACTACAGAACGGATTTATTAAAAAAAACACACATGCAGGATATTGCCCGAACTGCAGCTTTAAGTAAAAGTGGGAGATACCTAGTTCACATGGATACTCGTATGCACAGGTGACACATTAATGTAAATCACTGGAGAACTATAAAAAGGAAGTATTGTCAAATAATATATATGATAATTGTTTTAGTCTATCCTGAGAGAATAGATACACTATATAAGATATATAATTTAGTAAGAGACAAAAATAAGGAGAGGATTTTGCAAAAGGTTTTTGTGGCCTGGAACAAAGATTTCAAGGAAATAACGGAACTTGATTTTTTTAATTTATTTATAAAAATATTTTACCAGGAAGTAATACATTGAGTTACCTCTCGTTTTCAAGTATGTCCTGGGCATAGTTAATATGACAAATAATACATGGTTACAAATACAGTTATATAAATGAACAGGGTATACATTATATACAATACATTGCATGCACAGTTAGAGAAGATGTATATTATAGGCTTATGTAACAGTTACAGACCAGATTAAAATGTGAGACAGCCTTAGTTTTGAAAGAACTTAAACTGGTGGTGGATGTGAGAGTCTCCGGTAGGTTGTTCCAGTTTTGGGGTGCACGGTAAGAGAAGGAGGAGCGGCCGGATGCTTTGTTGAACCTTGGGACCATGAACAGTCTTTTGGAGTCTGATCTCAGGTGATAGGTGCTGCATGTGGTAGGGGTGAGGAGCTTGTTCAGATAGGTGGGTAGCTTGCCCAGAAAGTATTTGAAAGCAAGACAGGAAAGGTGAACTTTGCGCCTAGACTCGAGTGATGACCAATCTAGTTCTTTGAGCATTTTGCAGTGATGTGTTTTGTAATTGCATTTGAGAACAAAACGACAAATTGAATTGTAGAGGGTGTCAAGTTTGCTAAGGTGGGATTGAGTTGCCGAGCCATATACTATGTCTCCATAGTCAATGATTGGCATTAGCATCTGCTGTGCGATACGTTTTCTGACCAGGAGACTTAGGGAGGATTTGTTCCTGTAAAGTACCCCTAGTTTGGCATAGGTCTTGGTTGTCAGGGTATCAATGTGCATCCTGAATGTTAAGTGGGAGTCAAACCATATGCCCAGTTATTTAAAACTAGTGACAGGGGTTAGTGTGGTGTTAGTGTTGGTTCTAATGTGGAGCTCAGTCGCTGGAAGCTTTAAAAATTTAGTCTTGGTCCCAAATACCATTGTTACAGTCTTGTCAGTGTTTAAAAACAGTTTGTTTTGGGAAATCCAGTTTTCGAGTCTCAAAAAGTCAGACTGAAGTATGTGTTGAAGGTCAGAGAGGCTATGGCTGTGTGCATACAGTATAGGATTGTGTCATCTGCATACATGTGTATTGAGGCTTCCTGACAAGCTGTGGGAAGATAATTGATGAACACTGAGAAGAGTAGGGGCCCCAGAACAGAGCCTTGCGGGACACCACAGGTGATAGCCAGGGGGTTGGAGTTAGAGCCTGAGATGGACACATGTTGGGATCTTCCTGATAGGTAGGACTGAAACCAGTTTAAAGCATGCTTCCCTATTCCAGAGCTCTGGAGTTTGTTAAGCAGGATAGCATGACCAACTGTATCAAAAGCCTTTGCAAAATCTAGGAATACTGCACCAGTGAGTTGACCCCGTTCCATTCCAGAACAGGAGAAATAGGGGGAGCAAGGGGTTAAAACATATATCCAATCAGCGATAACAAGGTTTAAAATTTAAACACGGGGCCAAAAAGGCCTCTAGAGTGGACGGGGAGTGAGATGAAAATAATGATAATAATAATAATGGAATACTCACACGGCCCTGTGTGAGTAGAGTTGCAAAGGGGTATCTTGTATGGTAAAACCTGACCCTTCCAGATAAGTGGTCAGATTGGGAATGAGGGTACAGGAGCCAAGGTAAAATGTACCAATAATATTAAAGAACTTACACTGCCATGTGTAAGCAAGAGTGCAGAAAGGTTTCTGTGTGGTGTAGGGGATTTAACCCATCCAGGTCGATTCCAGGCCGATTCCAGGAGCAGGGCACAAGTAATTGCTGGCAGGTAAGGTTTCACACGGGTATTCCCCTTCTCAGTGCTCACGTTAGAGCCCTTTCCTCTCCGATCCAGCAATTACGGGTAAGTGAGGTAATGTATCAGCAAGGTGTCAGCGTTTGTATAAAAAAGCATTTATTACAAGATAAAAAGACAACCACAAATGCACTCACATAAAATAGTATTTCCCTGGCCCGCCACCGCAGCAAGGTTCACACGCCGCTTCACAGGTAGCCTGCTCTCCGCGTCCGGAGTGAGGACAGATGGTAACTCCTAACCGGCTCAGCTGTTACTGCGACTGCTTCCACTAGCTACGGATGCCTCCGTAGTCCAAAAACATGCAGTGAATTAGAGCAACGCGTTTCGCCGTGAAAACGGCTTCCTCAGGCTCAAAACCCCTTGCTCCCCCTATTTCTCCTGTTCTATATTGTACCAAGGGCTCTGGACGTTCCCTTCTGGGGTTGTAGCAGAGGGATTTTTCAGCGTCACCTCTTGTCATTCTGAGAGGCTTCAATTGTTGGTTTGAACTAGTAATTGTTTGCATCCTCCACCCTGACCCAATTATTTAAGGTAAGCGCCCGGTTTTCTTTTTCTTGCCCGTTCCATTCCACACTGGATTTCATTGCAAACTTTTAGCAGGGTAGTTAGAGTGTTTGGGGCAAAAGCCAGATTGGAATTGGTTAGGGAAATTTGTCTTGTTATAGTAATCTCTTAATTGGGAGTGGACGCATATTTCCATGACATTGGATAGGATTGGGAGAAGGGAGATTGGCCTGTAGTTTGAGACAGTGTTTTTGTCCCCACTTTTGAAGATTGGGACAACTCTGGCAGTTTTCCAGGTCTTAGGGATATGGCCTGCAGACAGGATAGAGTTGACTATGGATGCAATTGGTTTGGCAATTGCTGGGGCACCAAGTCTTAAAAACCTAGATTGTAGTAAGTCAGGTCCGCATTGGCTGCTTAGTTTTAATTTGAGAAGCGCTTGATGTAATACTTACTGGTTTAGATAGAACTAGAAAACGTATCATATCAGAAACGTGGAGAGAGATGCAACTAAAACTGACGCACAGGGCATATTGTGCTTTTAACATAAGTTACAAGGATACAGACAAATCCAGGAATAGATATCCAATGTGCCAACAACCTAACAGACCTAAAACACTGCTTATGGGACTGCCCCAAGATTGCACATTTTTGGGACCAAGTGCTGGTTTACATACAGCAGAATGTTACAATAACTGCGGATAAAGAACCAGTTTCTTTGATATTTGGCAACTTGGAGGAATGGAAGATTGTGAAAAAAAAGAATATAAAAGTCTTCCCACTGCAAAACTGGGATCAAAATAACCCCAATACTATATACAAGGGAAAAAAAGTATCCCATAGGAATGAATGGATTATGTTCCACTGATAAATCGGAAGTGGTATCTTTGCACCACTTTGCCCCAGTTTTACAGCCAAGAGACACTCACCGTGACAGTGGGGACCCCTACAGCCTGCCTCCTAAATCACAATTATTATACCCCCAATTTCTAGTCTCAATTTGCTGATCTATTAGTAGTTTTGGTGTAACTGAGCAACATGTAAAGGAGGGCTGTCAAACTCAAGGGCCACCAACAGGCCAGGTTTTAGGGATATCCTTGCTCCAGGACAGGTTGCCCAATCAGTGGCACAGATTGAGCCACCTGTGCTGAAGCAAGGATATCTATAAAAACCTGGCCGGTTGGTGGCCGTTGAGGACCGAGTTTGACACCCCTGATGTAAAGCAATGTGTTTCAGGTCCCAGTGGCAAGACAATGGGTTAATATGAAGCAATTACCCTTAGTCACTAGGATGAAAGTGTAAATTGTAAGCTGCAGACTGGAAAACAGATGGCACACTCAAAGCAGACAGATCTGTGTGTCATTCATTATTGTGCACAAAGTGATCTGAGCCCCTATTGCTTACATTGTGTTGGCCTCAACTTCTGGTTTGCAAAAATAAATGTTCCCATTTTTAGGTGCCTGTAATAACCTTGCTTTGGAATGCAGACTTCGCAGTCAGCCAGGAATCTCAGGAGTAGGGTTTTAACAAGAGATAGCCTCCAGCTAAATTTACAAACCCCTGCTGGGGCAGTAATGAGATCAGAGTTAAGTGGCGGAGCAGCTGACAATGAAAGTGCACATATGTACGTGTGGGTGAGAATTTGTCTTTGCATTGAAGATTCTATGTCCATCATACTGTATGTGCCTTTATATTATACCGTTTGTATGTTTCATGTCAGCTGTCGGCATGCATGTAGCAATATCACATGCACATCTAACAACCTATGTGTATGTATAGTACTGTTACATTATTTTTGCACATAGGTGCATCACGGCATGGGAGCTGCTTTGGCAATCTGATAACGGATGGCTTTGAAATTGACATTGAACTGAAAATGCACGAGCCAGTGAAGCTGCTCCAAAAAGTGTCATTATAACAGGGCTGAAGGAGGCGCTGAGTGGTAAAGTTGGTGAACCCATTTCAAATTCCTGTGTCAGTTCTCCTTGTGGCCATGGGCAAGTCACTTTAACTTCTTGTGCCTAAGCCACCAAAATTAGATGGCAAGTTCTGCAGGGCAGGGACCAATTGTGCTTTCAAAATGCTATATACAGTGCTGCATACATTAACAGCACTATCTATCTATATATATATATATATACACACACATTATTATTATTTATAATCATGCTCCCCAGGGGTGAGAATGACACAATAACAATGTAACATACACAGATTTGTACATCAGAGAGAATTTCTATTCTAACCAATTTTCATTCAATACTACACTACACAATTCTGAAACAGGGACTTGTAAAAGCTCACGTGCCAACAATGAAGAACGAATGATGGCCAGTTACAAGGTATCACCATGCAAAACAATCACCATAATTAGAACAATTAAGAACACAATAACAACTTATGTGTTTTTCTCCACATGAGCGATCATTATATTGTAACTATATGGTATAGAAGCAGTGTGAAATATAGTGTTTTACTGATTGTGAATGGTTTCGTCCTTGATGGAGCACATCTGGCTGCAAGAACACATTTTTCCTCTTCCCATAGCCATAAACACTTTCCCTTACACTTCTACCTAATGTGGCAATTTTGGTATAATAAAAACCCTCTGCATGAGTTGCAGGACTCCAACTTCCTCAAGGTCATTTTTCACCAGTGTTACAGTGAAAGTATTTTAGGTGTTTACTAGTTAACAAGCTCAGATGGATGTGAACTAGTGACCTGCAGATAAATACGTCTGTTGGTGCTATGACAGATGCATGTTCGAATGCCAATCTCTTGCAGATATAGTTTAATGCCTGAAGTAAAACTGTTTGCATCTTTAAATATTTGCATTTCTGGTTAAAGGCAGAGAGAAGTGGTGAAGCTGAGAGTGTCCTGGGGAGCAGTTAGATTGTCTGCCTGCCTTTCATGTGAATACCATGTATATTCATTGAGCTCTGGGAAAGGTTCGTTATTCAAACAGGCAAACGAGAGGGAAAAAAAAACACGGTTCCTTTGGTTTTCAAAGGACGCTCTGATGCTCGAGTCGGAGAACTGTCATAGTATCCCTCAAGCGAATGATCCAGGGAAAGAAAGATGAAAAAGAAAGACAAACATCAGAGGTAGGATTAGGAAAAGGCCAAAAAGAAAAGAGAGAAAAGGAAAGAGTGTACAATATCCGCAAGGGCACAAGATGGAAAATAGAGTCAATAATGGAACTAGAGAAGGGAACAGCACAAATACAATGATATGATATTACTTAGTAAGACGTCCACCCTTTTTTTATATGGTTGAGAAGCAGGGGTCTCTGGAGCTGAAGCGTGCTATTTGCAGCTCTGGGTACCAATTGTTTCACAGATATATACAGTACATGTAAAGGCAGCGGTGGTACCGTGCCCTCCAGGGGAAACAAAATGGCAGTTAAATTCTCCCTTGTCACGTGGGCCAATAGCTGTCCACACTGTCATCCATCGCAGCTTCCTGTTGGTCTGTGTGACGTGGGGATTTAAATACCAGGAAGTAACCAGGGGCACCTTTCTCGGTATGTATCTCCGGAACCAGAAGGTTCCTGGAGCTGAAATGAACATGGTTCAGCTCTGAGTCCCCTTGCTCTCCATCCATGCAAACAATAATCTGGAGCAAGGCATTGATTGCTCCTTTAAGTTACATAAGTTGTGAGCTTAACCACATTCAGGAGAAAAAATCAAAATCAAATGATGCCCTCTTTACTGAGCAATGTATTTAGTTGATATCTTTATTGAAGGGAGCTGGTAGCTGTACTGGTCGCAGAAATAGTAAGATACTTCGTAGGCTGTGATACCTTTAAATGGACCAACATATAAATTGTACAAGGTTGTCTTGTGCAAAAGCTTTTGAGACTGCAGAGGTCTCTTCATCGGCAAAAGCTTATCCAGATCTCTTTAGAGCAAGAGACTTAATTACTCATCAACTTTCATTCTGTTGCCAAGTATATGGGGCTGGCTTTTAACAGCTGAATTGTTGGTCTCCACAGCACTTGCACGTCCCGGGATTTCTCCAAACAAAGATGTAAAAGTGAAGGCAAATCATGTCTTGTGAGCAGCGTGAATTCCACTGGCTGTTCTCCCATCTACTCCATACCGGAGGAGGTTTTCTGACCACCTTTTTAGTGGTAGCATGAGATCCAAGCATACAAGCAAAGGCCCCGAGCCCTGATTGCTCAGGGATTTATTACTGACCATCAGCAACAGAATTCAGAACAGAATTAAACTGAAGGTTATAATAATATAAAGTATTATGCGTGAAGTATATTGCACATGAGCAGAAGGAATCCGAGAGTGGGGTAGCCCATCTTAGACGTCATTCTGAAGAGCTGGGGCATTGTAATTAAATGTGTGATTTAGAAACATATATTGGAGTTGAAGTGATAGCACTCAGCCAGGTAACACCATATCAGCACCTAAATGCCAACATGAGAGTTCAAGATGCATTTTTCAAATTGAGGTTTCAAAGCTTAACTTAAAATCAAAATGACAAATACCAGTTGCAGTGCTAACATGCAATAGCACTAACATGGAACAGGAATTGCTTATGTCAGGGGCTTATTGTGAGCTCATAACCAAGGAAAAACATAGTGCTGAAGCAATTCCAATGTTGCAGTGATCACAGAGTGCTGATTTATAAAGAATATCTCTGAAACCTCACAGTGACGGCTATTATTGAGAGTCCATGAAATAATTATTTCACATCCAGAGCTTCTTGAATGTCTCGACTATTCACACCTGCTTGTGACACTGGTGTCCACCCTCTACTCCTGAAAATTCTTCACTCTCCTGGTATCCGTAACAATCCCTCTCCTGGCTCTCCTCTTATCTTTTTAACTGCACCTTCTGTGTCTCCATTGCCTCCAGTATCTCTTCCTCGACTCCTGTTGACCTGTCTGTCTGTTGGTGTGCCTCGGGGCGCTGTCCTGGTTCTGCTTCTTTTTGTCTCTATATACACTCTCACTAGGTGATCTCATTATCTCCTTTGGTTTCAAATATCATCTCTATGCAGATGACACACAGCTGTATCTATCAATCCTTAAGCTTCCTCTTTACATCCGGTCCCAAGTCTCTCTTCTAGATCTGTCTCTGCCCCTCTCCTCCTGGAAGCCCCTTTTATGGCTGACCATCAAATGCCCCAATAACTACTGTATAAGATTCTACTTCTCTCCTTCAAGACTCTCTATTTACAACCCAGCTCTAATCTCTGGCCCTTCTCATCAGTTATGCGCTGTCGAAGGCTGTCTCCTCTCTGCTCTATGTGTCTCTACAGCACTCACATCTGAAACCTGAGACTATGCCTCACACTCCTCATACACTCACTTGCACCCTGAAATATTGTCTCTACTGCACTTGCCCCTATTACATTCTGTAAGTCTCCCATTTTTCCATTTAGATTGGAAGCTCTATGGGGCAGGGACTCCCTAATTCCATCTGTTTACTTTCCTTTTGTTCCTTTGTATAGTATCTCCATGTATTATCTATATTATAACTCTGTAAAGTGCAGCGTACAGTGGTGGTGCAATATAAATAAATATATATATATACAGTACATACATTACCTACAATCTCACAATAATCTATAGTATATTACAAGGGCAGAAAAGAGAAAGTAAGCAATATTTCTACTGTATCATATATATATATATATATATATATATATATATATATATATATATATATATATATATATATAAACACACACACACACACACACACACACACACACACACACACACACACACACACACACACACACACACACAATATATATATATATATTTATATATATATATATATATATATATATACACATATACATATATATACATACGAGTCTAAAGTAAACACGACTGCTATTTTAAATGACTCCCTTAGTTCTGCATGTTTTTCTTCTTATGTGTTTTTTCCATCTCACCCTCAATGAGTGTCCTGAGTCTCCCCTCAGGGTTGTGTTTCCATGTGAAAATCACAACTAACTACAAGCTGAAGCCAAACAGAACAATTGTATTTAATTTGCAGTGGAGTTATTTCCAACTTGTTGAGATTAAAAGCTTGTTTACATAAAAACATACTACGTACTCCGTCTCCAGATGCCGAACCACACAAAAAAATAGCATTCTGCTGTCTGAGACAGAATACGTTCCTTCTAACTCAAAAGAAATACAAAAAAATAGTGTTCAAAAAGTTATTATTTTGTGCTTGATATCACAAAATGTAGTGTAAGCTCTTCTGGACAGGAACTCAATCGTGCCCAAGAATGCGTCACTACCTGAAATACATGACATCAAATTGTCCTGATTTGGGGTTTAGTTAAAAACTATTTAATTAGGTAATCCTCCACCCCAACCCCCCCCCCCCCCTCCACCCCCCCATAATCAAGGTGAGCTAATGACAGTGACATTTTTTTGCAGGTTAAATGTACGGAAGTAACATCTCATAATATATTTTAAAAGAATTGTACACTTCATTGTTTCCGTGGTAACTAAATGCTCTTGGAGTTTTATGATACCCAAACCATTTCACAATAGCCTTGTTTGTTGGTCTTCGAAGTCTCCCAGGTGAATTTGCAAATTGCCATTTTTTACTTTTGTGTTTGGTTTGGTAAGTCATGCAAGTTAATTGATTTAAGTGAATGAATCAGGGGGCATCTTAATGTAGCACCACTTAGCAAATATGGCAATTAATCAGAAAGCAAAATGGAGTCATTATAAGAGCATGCACTCACCACAAATGTATCTGTGTAGGAGCTTCAAGCAGTGCCGATTAAACAAGTACCTAATATTATTTTACAAAAATGAAGGAAAGGAGGAGCACACAGGAGACTTGATTTGAGTTTTGAAAAACTTTAATAAGGTGTTCACAGCATCAGAGCTTTAGTACAGATAACGTTTCAGGACTAATATGTCCCTTCCTCAGTTATCTGTACTAAAGCTCTGATGCTGTGAACACCTTATTGAAGTTTTTCAAAACTCAAATCAAGTCTCCTGTGTGCTCCTCCTTTCCTTTCCCATTATCAGGTCCAGCCTTGAGACGCCGGGACCATTGGCAGGTAAGCACCAGAAGCAGAATTATACCTGCATGCCTTTATTAACAGTGGTGTGCCATTTATTTCTATGATAGCTCTAATATTATTTTGCTATAATTATGTGGGAACAGAATAACATTTGACTAAAATATGCCTCATGTTTACTAGAATTATATTGTGTATAATAATGACAAGGCTATAAAATGTATTTAATGCCCCAAGGTGCAATCAATCTAAAATGTATACATCGCTGATAAAAATTCAGTAACATAATATTCCTTGACCTGTGGAAGAGAGAAGTACTGAAAATGTGTCTTAAAAAAATATATTCAGTCAACCTTAATACAAGGTTTACTCTTTGAAGAGTTGCAGTTTGTTCTACATAAAATAGAGATGGCTTTGACATTGAATAAGAGACCACTGAGTCTCCACTGGTGCTCTAACCACAATAGCCGAGCAAAATCAATAAAGTTCCATATAATCTTGAATGAAATGAGAGCTAGATAGTCAAAGTCAATATGTGAGTATATAATGGTCATCCGATAATCTTGATGGTTGTGACAGCAACTGCTGTCCCCCTATAACACAAGTGGACAACTGAATGAGTAGCAGTTGGTAGTTTGAACCTCCCAGTTCAAAGGTAAACATGAACCATATCTTGCAATCCAAGGAAGCCAAAGTGAGATATATATATATATCTTGATATTGGAAAGGTTGTACTCACAATCTATGACCATCAGACAGGCTCTGTGTGGCGTGCATCTCCTGTAGAGGTAAATGTAGATAAGGAGTTCCTTGTTGATCCAGGTGGACGCAGGGAACCAGAAAAGCACAGCAGCAAAAAGCGGGGACCAAACGATAATATGCCGTAAAACAAGGTTTAATCCATCGACAACGACACACAATGTTGAAAGGTGCGACGTGCTCGAGACACACACACACGCTCAAGATGCATACACGCTCAAGATACACACACGCTTGAGACACACATACCTCTCTCTCTGCTCCATGCTGTTTCCTCCTCTCCTCGGCTCCACCCTAAGGCTCCTGACATCTACTCCTGATTGGCTGCATTACCTAGCAACAACCAATCTGGATGGAGGAAGCTGCCTAGCCCCCTAGCAACCACCCTGCTCTCTCCTTGCTCAGGAAAATCCCGTGCCCCCCCAAGCTGGTCAGGTTATTATGTCCAGAGAGGTAATACCGGACACATACATGTCCAGTATTACCTCTCATTTTTTTATTGGACAGTGCCAAACACAGGAAAGTCCAGTTCAGTACTGGACACCTTGCAACCCTAGTTTTGACTACCTTGGAATGTGTAGGGTTATTGGGAGTAGACTATACATTCCAAAGTTCACCCACTCATTGGCAGGTATTATACTGTCCTATACTACGTAGGCAGCAATAAAGCGAGCAACCAAGGAAATGTATCTCTTTTTTTGATAAAGAAGACCACTCTGCCATATCAAAATACTACAGGAAAAGAGCATAAGAAGACAGAACTTCCTTTTTCATAATACTAAGATCATCTTAATAAATGCCACTCAAATAGATGTGTGTTACTGTGGAGTAAATGCAAGTGAATGGATTACATGTAAATTGGGGGTCTTTGCAATGTGCTGCACTCTTCTAAACAAGTTGTTTAATGCAGAAGGGTGGTCAGCCTTACAACTTCTTAGGTCTAGATCAGGGGTTGCCAACTTCAGTACTTAAGAGCCACCAACTGGTCAGGGTTTGAGTATATCCCTGCTTCAGCACAGGTGGATCAATCAGTGGCTCTGTCAAATGACTGAGCCCCTGATTGAGCCACCTCTGCTGAAGCATGAATATCCTCAAAACCTGACCTGTTGGCGGCCCTTGAGGACTGGAGTTGGCCACTCCTGTCCTAGATCCACAAAGCTCAATTATGTATGGGTTCATAAGGTATTGTTATCTAAACCAGGATCGGATGTTATGTTCCCTGAGGTGAACGTGCATCTTCAAAGCTAATTATATGCAAAACACAACATCCATCCTACATCTCATGCGCATCACCTTAACGCAACATTATTGTAGTATGACATTTCGGCATCTTCCAATAACGTGACATTAAGTACGACTTAGCGTTACTCCGATTCAGACCCTGAAACTTTCGCTGAAATTGGAAAAGAGAGGAGAGGGAAATAATCCCGGGAAATAACACTATGTTAGTAAAATCATGCCTTGCGTGGTATTAAACCCATCCCGGCCCTATAAAACCCCCATTTCAGGGTCTAGATAGGAGTATGCCAATTTCAGGTATGGCGTAACATTAACGTGCAGCATTAACCTTAACAGTCTGTAACATAGGCAATGATCGTGCTCAATTTGCATATCTTCGTTAGCACCATGCTCTTCGGAGAAATCACTGTTAGTCTTGGCGTGAGTAGCTTTACGGAGCGCTGTGGATCTAGGCCTTAGAGTTATATAACATGATTGAAATCCAACTCCAAGTGCCGCTTGCAACTTTACGACTTTCAGAAAGGTTCCACTGGCTATAACAGGCATTGCAAGCATCTCTGTCAGGACAGGGGTCAAGTACTCACCTAGCCCACCTCTGATATGCTTTGGCTGCATCCCTGTTCTATGAACCTCAAGGCAACCCAAAAAACTCCCAACAGAATCACAGTATCCCTTTAATGCACTATGTCTCCTTGTTTTCTTGCTCGTCTCCTCAATTGGTAATATAAACAATGACGAGACTAAAGCAATTTAAGTTATCAACATCTGACAGTCATATGTTGCTGTGTAAATGCATGTGAGGCTTCTTTTAGCTTGAGGTTAGATCTAATGTTTGCCAAAAATCAGGCAACGGTCAAAGTCAGCTTAGTCAGACAGAAAATTGTTTACTTCACAACGGACCTTGTAAAAGTTGCTCAGTTTTCAGAAAAAACCGGAAAGATTATGGGTCACAGTTGAGTAACCGAGGCCTACATGAAAATTAATGCAGAAACTAAACCGTCCACAGAGGAGAGCTTTACAGGTGTTTGCAGAACTAAGAGGGGGTGCAATAATAAGTTTAACGCCCCTATTCTATAAACTGCAAGAGCACTGATACGGCGACTTTAATTGGGCTTTCCGTGTGCTAGCGCCAGACTTTAAAATAAGGCCCTAAATAACGAACATCAAAGGATGCCAAAGGAAGTTAAGCGGGTGCTGACAAAACCATATTGAAACCTGACAGCAGACGTGCTACCTTAAACATATTTTGAGTGTTGAGAACACGTAGGCTGGACAAACTGAGGGTGAGATCTAGAGCCGGAGTGGCCAGCTCCTGTCCCTAAGGGCCACCAATAGGTCAGGTTTTAATGATATCCCTGATTGAGCCACCGGTGCTGAAGCAGGAATATCCCTAATACCTGGCCTGTTGGTGGCCCCTGGGGACTGGAGATGGCCGCCCCTGATCTAGAGACACGTGAGAAGAGGTCACGATTAAGGCAAATACAGTCCAATGCTAGGAAATGAATAATAAGCCCTTGGGACACAAACACCCAGGGCCAGAATTCACGCAACACTGTCAAAGATGAATGGGACCTGGTAGTTATCATACATGAACACCTAAAAGTGCTACAAATGTAGCAAAGTACTAGAAAGGGACCCTGATGCCCCTTTGTAGATCATTAATGAGATGTCACCCAGAGTTCAGTGTCCAGTTCTGCTGCCATATTGCTAGGTAGTCCCAGAAAAAAGGCGGTAAAATGGAAACAAAATGAATTGCATGTGAAAAAACGAAATCTATTTTGCAAATGAAAATGGAAAATATGTCCATGTTTGTACTAAGCGCCTATTCCTGCCTATACTGTAATGTTGCCGCGCTATTCCTGCCTATACTGTTATGTTGCCGCGCTATTCCTGCCTATACTGTAATGTTGCCGCGCTATTCCTGCCTATACTGTAATGTTGCCGCGCTATTCCTGCCTATACTGTAATGTTGCCGCGCTATTCCTGCCTATACTGTAATGTTGCCGCGCTGTTCCTGCCTATACTGTAATGTTGCCGTACTATTCCTGCCTATACTGTAATGTTGCCGTACTATTCCTGCCTATACTGTAATGTTGCCGTACTATTCCTGCCTATACTGTAATGTTGCCGCGCTATTCCTGCCTATACTGTAATGTTGCCGTACTATTCCTGCCTATACTGTAATGTTGCCGCGCTGTTCCTGCCTATACTGTAATGTTGCCGCGCTATTCCTGCCTATACTGTAATGTTGCCGCGCTGTTCCTGCCTATACTGTAATGTTGCCGCGCTGTTCCTGCCTATACTGTAATGTTGCCGCGCTGTTCCTGCCTATACTGTAATGTTGCCGCGCTGTTCCTGCCTATACTGTAATGTTGCCGCGCTATTCCTGCCTATACTGTAATGTTGCCGCGCTATTCCTGCCTATACTGTAATGTTGCCGTGCTATTCCTGCCTATACTGTAATGTTGCCGCGCTATTCCTGCCTATACTGTAATGTTGCCGCGCTATTCCTGCCTATACTGTAATGTTGCCGCGCTATTCCTGCCTATACTGTAATGTTGCCGCGCTGTTCCTGCCTATACTGTAATGTTGCCGCTCTGTTCCTGCCTATACTGTAATGTTGCCGCGCTGTTCCTGCCTATACTGTAATGTTGCCGCGCTATTCCTGCCTATACTGTAATGTTGCCGCGCTATTCCTGCCTATACTGTAATGTTGCCGCGCTATTCCTGCCTATACTGTAATGTTGCCGTGCTATTCCTGCCTATACTGTAATGTTGCCGCGCTATTCCTGCCTATACTGTAATGTTGCCGCGCTATTCCTGCCTATACTGTAATGTTGCCGCGCTATTCCTGCCTATACTGTAATGTTGCCGCGTTATTCCTGCCTATACTGTAATGTTGCCGCGCTATTCCTGCCTATACTGTAATGTTGCCGCGCTGTTCCTGCCTATACTGTAATGTTGCCGCGCTGTTCCTGCCTATACTGTAATGTTGCCGTGCTGTTCCTGCCTATACTGTAATGTTGCCGCGCTATTCCTGCCTATACTGTAATGTTGCCGCGCTGTTCCTGCCTATACTGTAATGTTGCCGCACTGTTCCTGCCTATACTGTAATGTTGCCGCGCTATTCCTGCCTATACTGTAATGTTGCCGCGCTATTCCTGCCTATACTGTAATGTTGCCGTGTTGTTCCTGCCTATACTGTAATGTTGCCGCGCTGTTCCTGCCTATACTGTAATGTTGCCGCGCTATTCCTGCCTATACTGTAATGTTGCCGCGCTATTCCTGCCTATACTGTAATGTTGCCGCGCTATTCCTGCCTATACTTTAATGTTGCCGCGCTATTCCTGCCTATACTGTAATGTTGCCGCGCTATTCCTGCCTATACTGTAATGTTGCCGCGCTATTCCTGCCTATACTGTAATGTTGCCGCGCTATTCCTGCCTATACTGTAATGTTGCCGCGCTATTCCTGCCTATACTGTAATGTTGTCGCGCTATTCCTGCCTATACTGTAATGTTGCCGCGCTATTCCTGCCTATACTGTAATGTTGCCGCGCTATTCCTGCCTATACTGTAATGTTGCCGCGCTGTTCCTGCCTATACTGTAATATTGCCGCGCTGTTCCTGCCTATACTGTAATGTTGCCGCGCTATTCCTGCCTATACTGTAATGTTGCCGCGCTATTCCTGCCTATACTGTAATATTGCCGCGCTATTCCTGCCTATACTGTAATGTTGCCGCGCTATTCCTGCCTATACTGTAATATTGCCGCGCTATTCCTGCCTATACTGTAATGTTGCCGCGCTATTCCTGCCTATACTGTAATATTGCCGCGCTATTCCTGCCTATACTGTAATGTTGCCGCGCTATTCCTGCCTATACTGTAATGTTGCGGCGCTATTCCTGCCTATACTGTAATGTTGCCGCGCTATTCCTGCCTATACTGTAATGTTGCCGCGTTATTCCTGCCTATACTGTAATGTTGCCGCGCTATTCCTGCCTATACTGTAATGTTGCCGCGCTATTCCTGCCTATACTGTAATGTTGCCGCGCTATTCCTGCCTATACTGTAATGTTGCCGCGCTGTTCCTGCCTATACTGTAATGTTGCCGTGTTGTTCCTGCCTATACTGTAATGTTGCCGCGCTATTCCTGCCTATACTGTAATGTTGCCGCGCTGTTCCTGCCTATACTGTAATGTTGCCGCGCTATTCCTGCCTAAACTGTAACTGTTGCCGCGCTGTTCCTGCCTATACTGTAATGTTGCCTCGTTATTCCTGCCTATACTGTAATGTTGCCGCGCTGTTCCTGCCTATACTGTAATGTTGCCGCGCTGTTCCTGCCTATACTGTAATGTTGCCGTGCTGTTCCTGCCTATACTGTAATGTTGCCGCGCTGTTCCTGCCTATACTGTAATGTTGCCGTGCTGTTCCTGCCTATACTGTAATGTTGCCGCGCTGTTCCTGCCTATACTGTAATGTTGCCGCGCTGTTCCTGCCTATACTGTAATGTTGCCGCGCTGTTCCTGCCTATACTGTAATGTTGCCGTGTTGTTCCTGCCTATACTGTAATGTTGCCGCGCTGTTCCTGCCTATACTGTAATGTTGCCGCGCTGTTCCTGCCTATACTGTAATGTTGCCGCGTTGTTCCTGCCTATACTGTAATGTTGCCGCGCTGTTCCTGCCTATACTGTAATGTTGCCGCGCTGTTCCTGCCTATACTGTAATGTTGCCGCGCTATTCCTGCCTATACTGTAATGTTGCCGCGCTATTCCTGCCTATACTGTAATGTTGCCGCGCTATTCCTGCCTATACTGTAATGTTGCCGCGCTATTCCTGCCTATACTGTAATGTTGCCGCGCTATTCCTGCCTATACTGTAATGTTGCCGCGCTATTCCTGCCTATACTGTAATGTTGCCGCGCTATTCCCGCCTATACTGTAATGTTGCCGCGCTATTCCTGCCTATACTGTAATGTTGCCGCGCTATTCCTGCCTATACTGTTATGTTGCCGCGCTATTCCTGCCTATACTGTAATGTTGCCGCGTTATTCCTGCCTATACTGTAATGTTGCCGCGCTATTCCTGCCTATACTGTAATGTTGCCGCGCTATTCCTGCCTATACTGTAATGTTGCCGCGCTATTCCTGCCTATACTGTAATGTTGCCGCGCTATTCCTGCCTATACTGTAATGTTGCCGCGCTATTCCTGCCTATACTGTAATGTTGCCGTGCTGTTCCTGCCTATACTGTAATGTTGCCGCGCTGTTCCTGCCTATACTGTAATGTTGCCGTGCTGTTCCTGCCTATACTGTAATGTTGCCGCGCTGTTCCTGCCTATACTGTAATGTTGCCGCGCTGTTCCTGCCTATACTGTAATGTTGCCGCGCTGTTCCTGCCTATACTGTAATGTTGCCGTGTTGTTCCTGCCTATACTGTAATGTTGCCGCGCTGTTCCTGCCTATACTGTAATGTTGCCGCGCTGTTCCTGCCTATACTGTAATGTTGCCGCGTTGTTCCTGCCTATACTGTAATGTTGCCGCGCTGTTCCTGCCTATACTGTAATGTTGCCGCGCTGTTCCTGCCTATACTGTAATGTTGCCGCGCTATTCCTGCCTATACTGTAATGTTGCCGTACTATTCCTGCCTATACTGTAATGTTGCCGCGCTATTCCTGCCTATACTGTAATGTTGCCGCGCTATTCCTGCCTATACTGTAATGTTGCCGCGCTATTCCTGCCTATACTGTAATGTTGCCGCGCTATTCCTGCCTATACTGTAATGTTGCCGCGCTATTCCTGCCTATACTGTAATGTTGCCGCGCTATTCCTGCCTATACTGTAATGTTGCCGCGCTATTCCTGCCTATACTGTAATGTTGCCGCGCTATTCCCGCCTATACTGTAATGTTGCCGCGCTATTCCTGCCTATACTGTAATGTTGCCGCGCTATTCCTGCCTATACTGTTATGTTGCCGCGCTATTCCTGCCTATACTGTAATGTTGCCGCGTTATTCCTGCCTATACTGTAATGTTGCCGCGCTATTCCTGCCTATACTGTAATGTTGCCGCGCTATTCCTGCCTATACTGTAATGTTGCCGCGCTATTCCTGCCTATACTGTAATGTTGCCGCGCTATTCCTGCCTATACTGTAATGTTGCCGCGCTATTCCTGCCTATACTGTAATGTTGCCGCGCTATTCCTGCCTATACTGTAATGTTGCCGCGCTATTCCTGCCTATACGGTAATGTTGCCGCGCTATTCCTGCCTATACTGTAATGTTGCCGCGCTATTCCTGCCTATACTGTAATGTTGCCGCGCTGTTCCTGCCTATACTGTAATGTTGCCGCGCTATTCCTGCCTATACTGTAATGTTGCCGCGCTATTCCTGCCTATACTGTAATGTTGCCGCGCTATTCCTGCCTATACTGTAATGTTGCCGCGCTATTCCTGCCTATACTGTAATGTTGCCGCGCTATTCCTGCCTATACTGTAATGTTGCCGCGCTATTCCTGCCTATACTGTAATGTTGCCGCGCTATTCCTGCCTATACTGTAATGTTGCCGCGCTATTCCTGCCTATACTGTAATGTTGCAGCGCTATTCCTGCCTATACTGTAATGTTGCCGCGCTATTCCTGCCTGTACTGTAATGTTGCCGCGCTATTCCTGCCTATACTGTAATGTTGCCGCGCTATTCCTGCCTATACTGTAATGTTGCCGCGCTATTCCTGCCTATACTGTAATGTTGCCGCGCTATTCCTGCCTATACCGTAATGTTGCCGCGCTGTTTCTGCCTATACCGTAATATTGCCGCGCTGTTCCTGCCTATACCGTAATGTTGCCGCGCTATTCCTGCCTATACTGTAATGTTGCCGCGCTATTCCTGCCTATACTGTAATGTTGCCGCGCTGTTCCTGCCTATACTGTAATGTTGCCGCGCTGTTCCTGCCTATACTGTAATGTTGCCGCGCTATTCCTGCCTATACTGTAATGTTGCCGCGCTGTTCCTGCCTATACTGTAATATTGCCGCGCTGTTCCTGCCTATACTGTAATATTGCCGCGCTGTTCCTGCCTATACTGTAATGTTGCCGTGTTGTTCCTGCCTATACTGTAATGTTGCCGCGCTATTCCTGCCTATACTGTAATGTTGCCGCGCTATTCCTGCCTATACTGTAATGTTGCCGCGCTGTTCCTGCCTATACTGTAATGTTGCCGCGCTATTCGTGCCTATACTGTAATGTTGCCGCGCTATTCCTGCCTATACTGTAATGTTGCCGCGCTATTCCTGCCTATACTGTAATGTTGCCGCGCTGTTCCTGCCTATACTGTAATGTTGCCGCGCTATTCCTGCCTATACTGTAATATTGCCGCGCTATTCCTGCCTATACTGTAATGTTGCCGCGCTATTCCTGCCTATACTGTAATGTTGCCGCGCTATTCCTGCCTATACTGTAATGTTGCCGCGCTGTTCCTGCCTATACTGTAATGTTGCCGCGCTGTTCCTGCCTATACTGTAATGTTGCCGCGCTGTTCCTGCCTATACTGTAATGTTGCCGCGCTGTTCCTGCCTATACTGTAATGTTGCCGCGCTGTTCCTGCCTATAATGTAATGTTGCCGCGCTGTTCCTGCCTATACTGTAATGTTGCCGCGCTATTCCTGCCTATACTGTAATGTTGCCGCGCTGTTCCTGCCTATACTGTAATGTTGCCGCGCTGTTCCTGCCTATACTGTAATGTTGCCGCGCTGTTCCTGCCTATACTGTAATGTTGCCGCGCTGTTCCTGCCTATACTGTAATGTTGCCGCGCTGTTCCTGCCTATACTGTAATGTTGCCGCGCTATTCCTGCCTATACTGTAATGTTGCCGCGCTGTTCCTGCCTATACTGTAATGTTGCCGCGCTGTTCCTGCCTATACTGTAATGTTGCCGCGCTGTTCCTGCCTATACTGTAATGTTGCCGCGCTATTCCTGCCTATACTGTAATGTTGCCGCGCTGTTCCTGCCTATACTGTAATGTTGCCGCGCTATTCCTGCCTATACTGTAATGTTGCCGCGCTATTCCTGCCTATACTGTAATGTTGCCGCGCTATTCCTGCCTATACTGTAATGTTGCCGCGCTATTCCTGCCTATACTGTAATGTTGCCGCGCTATTCCTGCCTATACTGTAATGTTGCCGCGCTGTTCCTGCCTATACTGTAATGTTGCCGCGCTGTTCCTGCCTATACTGTAATGTTGCCGCGCTGTTCCTGCCTATACTGTAATGTTGGCGCGCTATTCCTGCCTATACTGTAATGTTGCCGTGCTATTCCTGCCTATACTGTAATGTTGCCGCGCTATTCCTGCCTATACTGTAATGTTGCCGTGCTATTCCTGCCTATACTGTAATGTTGCCGCGCTATTCCTGCCTATACTGTAATGTTGCCGCGTTATTCCTGCCTATACTGTAATGTTGCCGCGCTATTCCTGCCTATACTGTAATGTTGCCGCGCTATTCCTGCCTATACTGTAATGTTGCCGCGCTATTCCTGCCTATACTGTAATGTTGCCGCGCTATTCCGTAATTGTACAAAATGAGCATATATCAGGGGTGGTCCAACACCAGTTCTCAAAGGCTACCAACAGGTCAGGTCTTGGTGACCCTTGAGGACTGGAGTTGACCACTCCTGGCCTATATATTCATGAATTGGCAATGAATTGTTTCATTTTTAACAGTGATCTCATTTTTGTACTTCTTTCAACAACATGACTCCGGAACCTTTAGAAATCAAATAGGAAATAAAATCAGTAAGACAGCTAGGGGAAATATCAGTGAAGCGGCGAGAAGAGAGAGAGAGAGAGAGAGAGAGAGCCAAGTACGACTCGCGTTGGAAAGTGTACTCACCTTGCAGGCCCTGCTTATATGAACCAAACCATCTTCCTTTAGCAAACATAGCTCCTTAATCTAGGGCAGGCCAACTCCAGTCCTCAAGAGGCACCAACAGTTCAGGTTTTCAGGCTATCTCTGCTTCAGCACAGGTGGGTCAATCAGTGGCTCAATCTTCAACTGAAGCTGAAGCAGGGATATCCTGAAAACCTGACCTGTTGGTGCCTTTGAGGACTGGCGTTGGCCACCCCAGCCTTAATCAATACTATGAAATGAAAATCAACTACATTGATTAGGCATGTGATTTCTTAAGTACTTATAGTGTCCTATCATTATTTGTACTGTATATGACCCAGTGTCACTCCAGTGAGAAGTCCCCTTTACAAGTCACATGCTGCCATAAATTGGTGTTACCGTGCTGAAAAGGGAAGAAAATATGTCAACCTGACACACAAATGTGTACCAGCTACATTCAAATAATTGCGTACCGCGCGCTATACTGTAACTGTGAAGCGCTTTGTGTCCCATGGGGAGAAAAGCGCTATATGAAATAAAAGTTATTATTATTAACCCCATATGTATTATCATGTCTTTCATGTACAATGAATGTTTACATGTATATGTTATACGCGAACGATCCTGCAATAGCCTAATAAACCTATAAATGCTTCAATAAGCCTTTTTCCAATAGACAAAGAGAAACAACATTTCCAATTAGAAATGCTTGTGTTAGGGAGGTGGATTTATAGGTGTTAAATAACTGAGCTGCCATTGAGAAAAACTCTGCTTTCCAAGAGAGCTGAAAGGAACATCGGGAGAATATCGTTTCGCTTGCTTGGAAGGCTGTGGAGCTAGAGAGAGCTGAGGTCATCTTCAATCCTTTGTCATTTTCTTTGTAGGAAAGAGTGATCAATTTTTAACAGTTCCTCTTTTCATTGGAGACAATGTCCTTGCTGCCTGGACAGAACCCGGCCCCTATTGTTTGTCTGTCCAGCGCTGACAGTTTAATTAAACCCTGCTCAAGATGGGGTCGTAGGGTCAGCCATTCATCGCCGGTGCTTTACTGAAATATCAGCTCAGTACCTTGTTTAAATCCCAGAATCAAGTTAATGAGTTGTGCACTCCTCGTTTTAACTGGGGAGGGGAGAGCAATAAGAACACTATATAGGAAAAACAAGTAATCGTGCGTGGCTGGCAACCAATTTTAATAAAAAGCCGCTGACTAAAATGAAGTTAGAGTGAAACTGGATTTTTCTTCCTTACGTTGGAAGTAAGGAATTCAGGCCGGCTATGTGTTCTGTGCGTACATAAGCACCAGACAAGCATGGGCAGTGCTTACAATTGCCAGCGGTATGAGTTATAAAAGACAGTGACATTTGTCAAATACATGACTCCATGTTTTTTGTTTGCTCCTGTTGTTGGAATCTCATCTTTTTTTTAACATGTAAATCAGTGAGAGGACTATATGCTGTGTGATTGCAGGGTCATACTGCCGGTTTAGGACCTGTCTGAGGTATGTGGAGGGGCTCATAAGTGTTCTTTGGTCGCTCCTCCTTCTCTTACCGTGCACCTCACGCCTGGAACAGTCCGCCGGAGACTCTCACAGCCAGCACCAGTCTAAATTCTTTCAAAACTAAGGCTGTCTCACATTTTAATTTGGTCTGTAACTGTTACATACGCCTATAATATATATTATCTCTTACTGTGCATGCTATGTTTTGTATATAATATATAACCCTGCTCACTTAATGTAACCATGTATTTGTCATCATAACTCTGTGCCCAGGACATACTTGAAAACGAGAGGTAACTCTCCATGTATTACTTCCTGGTAAAACATTTTATAAAAAATAAATAATTTTCTATCGTTACCGTACTTATGTTTAAATCCATATGTTATCCAGGATGAAGACATTCAGAAAAATACAAAATCACAACTACTGAAATTAAAAAATAATTCGCTAATATCAAAACAATCCTTCCCACATTCATTCTTTTTTCTAAATGCAAACAGATTATACAATGATAGATTCTGCTGCCAAGTGGTGAAACTTTTAGTTATGCATCATGATCACCGAAGTTAAAATAACGGAATATTTTAATATGTAATGATGATTATTATTATTGCATCTTGAGAAATGTAATATTTAGTACAGAGGAATTGGCCCCACAGAGAGGTATTTTTATAGGTATTGAGATTTCTTATGTAGCAAGGAAACCTTTGAAGTGGGAGTCGGTAAGTGGAGACCGCAAGCTGTCTCTATGACTTGAAGGATCCGGTCCGATTCCTAAAGCCCCATGCCCAAAGGGTCCAAAAGAGAGGTGTGTTATCTAGTGCCCACCAGTCATTCTCAGCTCCATAGAATTGTAGCTTCTCAGTGACACAGACAAAGAAAAAAAAAATATAAAGCAAAAAGAAAAACAAAACTATCAAATTAAAACAGGCAAATTCCCTAAGGCAAGCGAGATAATCACCACAGAGTCACTGACCGGTGGCAGAAATCCAAATTAAGCTCCCCGGCTACCATGGAAACAGCTGCCTCAGACGCCGGGATCTTTCAGGGTGGCTTGGCATCATTTTATCACTTTTCTTGTCCCTTTATCTCTCAGACAAAACCAGAGGAAGCAATCTTAACGATGTGTTTGCCCCGCATTACAAACCCCTCGCCTTTTCCCCATCGATTAGGGAGATGTCACTAGGTCCATACAAGGTTTTAGTCGTGTGCTTCCAGAATGTTGACATAGTACCCATAGAAAGACGAAGAATAAAACCCACACACAGTTGGTTTAAATGACATTTTGCTTTAAATAGGTGAATGCATAATCCTAGTAACCAAGATGGGGGGGGGGGGGTTGTATATAAAGACTTACGGTAGGAGATTTATTTTGAAATTAGTTACTTCCTCCTTTACAGAAGTGAAACTGTAGGTATGGGACCAAGGAAATGTAGCAGTACCCCATAGCACCTCCTATTACCCCATCTGGACTACAAGAGGAGGTGAGAAGCATCATGTCTCGCTATGCTGGGGTGTCAGCTCTCAGTATATTTTAGTTTTTTCCCGGTTTTCTTTTATTAGTATTTGTGCATTTTGTTATATTTACTGTTTGATAACTTTCTTTTATTATTTTGTATTGAATACATTTTTATACTTTTTTTTATAGAGCCCTCTTTATGTGCCAATAATCTCATTCTTGCATTGCATTATTATCTATGTGGCACTACTGTGGAAGAGTGCTCTTAGGATATTTTCTCCCTGCTTCATTTTCTTCTCCCTGTTACCCCGCCAGCGACACGTATTATCATGAATGTTTGCCATTTGATAACTGAGAGGCAATGCATTGCCTACTACTGCCAGTAAATTACACTGTTGTATTTAAATGTTTAATTTGTCTATTGGGTCTTTATGAAAAGGTCTTTATGTCCCTGTAAATGGAAAAGGATGATGGTGTAATATCCACTGGTTTCTAAAAGGGTCATGAAATGTGACTTTTTATTGATATTTACAGTAGTTCTGCCCTAGAATTGTTTTTTTTATCACAAGAATGAGCTATATATTTTTTTAATATTCAAGGTTATTATCAGGAGGCAATCTTCCAGATTTAGGCCAAGATCAACTGAACAGTGCCAAGACATTAAGACATCTTAACAGCCCATTCTGATGTTTTAGCAATGCTTTGTATATATGGCTCTTACTATCTTTTTATACCATGTAATTGTCTCTGTCAATCTGCATATTTACAGTTTTAAAACCAGAGACAGAACATGAAACACAGACAGAGCTCAGTGCTACATCAAAAGACACCAATACACGGTACAGTGCCTAAATATATATATATATATATATATATATATATATATATATATATATATATATATATCTTTTGAATAAAATGGTCTTTTAGTTTAACCCTTTGGCCAAAGTGTTGTAAGCCCTTGAGCCCCTCCAAGGCAGACCACGTCTCAAGGGTCCTAACACTAAAATAGATTCTTAATAACCTGTACATTACCAGGAAGAATGATTTATAATAAATCTGTCAAAATTAGTTGCATAGTTCTTGAAGCTCTTATTAACCTGTATAATACCAGGAAAAGCCCTCTGTATTAGATTTGTCGCAATCATACTGGATGCAAGATCCCATGGGTGTTGAAGGTGCATAGGAGTAAGCCTTATACTTTTAAAAGTGGGAGGGGTGAGCTTAAAAATAGGGAAGGAGGAGCCACCCTCCAAATCAGCCAGGACCAGCTGAACAAGAATTGCAAAACATGCAGGACCCCTATAAGCTCATATTGGACCCACAAAATAACCACAACATATATATATATATATGCGTATAAGCAGTGGTTGACAAATCATCAAAAAATCTACTCGCCACACAAAAAAATCTACTCGCCACCTAGTACCAAACGTGTGCTGCTTGGGCCAATATTTACTCGCCCGGGGGTTAAATCCACTCGCCCCGGGCGAGCAAATGTATAGGTTTGTCGAACACTGCGTATAAGTATGATTGCGACAAATCTAATACAGAGTGCTTTTCCTGGTATTATACAGGTTAGACGCCGAGCCGTGCGGTGACGCAGTTGAGCGGAGGCATAGACGGATGAGCGCGGAGAGTTGCGGGATGGTGAGCCAGCTGGCTGTTGATATCCTCTGATACACTTATTCAAGTGTGACATGCCCGATTTTATCTTATATATTGTGTGTATTATTTTTTACTTAGATAAACTTTTTATACCTTGGTTGATCTGCGCTATGCCAGTTTGTTCTCTCTCTTGCACTTGGGCCCTATCTTCCTGAGTACCTGAACCACCTTGATGATAACTACACCACATACCCACCACTGACTGGTAGTCAACCTTGCTGTTTTGACTCTTACATCTTGTAAGTAGTCATTTCATAAGAGCCAAGTTCTTGGACACGCATCTTTCCCATTGAAATTCTGCTGCACTTAGATTTGTTTTATCTTTTGTTTCTTCCCTATGCTCCCCCTGGATTTCGTGTCTACTACTGTTACCTTTGGGGTCGAGTGAGGACTGCCCCTCCCAGTGGGTCTGAGCAGGGGTTGAAACTGTATACACAAATATTTATATTTCTGTGTTCCACTTATTATAAGATTTTTATATATCTGTAAACTTATTTTTAGTGACCACCCTTTTATTTGTTTGCGCCTGTTTTCACTTTATCACTACACTGTCTCTGGTTTTAAAACTGTAAATATGCAGATTGACAGAGACAATTACATGGTATAAAAAGATAGTAAGAGCCATATATACAAAGCATTGCTAAAACATCAGAATGGGCTGTTAAGTTCCTTCCACTCATACAGAGGTAACAGGAAGGGTTCACAGTTTTAGTGTTAGGACCTGCATTTTTGGTTTACCTTGACGTGGTATGCAGGCTTACGACGCTTTGGCCAAAGGGTTTAACTAAAAAAACAAGTAATTACTATTATTATTCAAGTTTTTAAACTTTATACTCATTACCATATATGTTTTGTCAATTTGATGTAGCATTGGGCACCCGTGTCTTCTGTTGTACGTATACATTTGCCACGCTCAGTAACACTCATTTTGGCATAAATATATATTCATGATGTGGTGAATGTAGGAGTTTGAGCTATCTGGGAATGTGTGTTTATATATATATATATATATATATATATATATATATATATATATATATATATATATATATAGGCACTGTACCGTGTATTGGTGTCTTTGGATGTAGCACTGATCTCTGTCTGTGTTTCATGTTCTGTCTCTGGTTTTAAATATATATCGCCATGCTCAGTAGCACTCCTCTTTGACACTTATACGCATATATATATATATGTTGTGGTTATTTTGGGGGTTCAATATGAGCTTATAGGAGGGGTCCTGTATATTTACAGGTTTCTCATATACTAGTCTGTGGGCATAAATCTATGGTATGAATTGTCAATAAAGAATCAATCATTGTTTCCTGCCTGTGGTGTACACACCTCGTGTGAATATGCTGAAGTTCTTCAGATTTCTCAGTCCCAGGACATGCTTGAGAACGAGAGGTAACTCTCAAAGAATTTATTTCCGGGTAAAATATTTGATAAATGTCTGAAAGTTGCTCATTCATTAACACAGGGGTGGCCAACTGCAGTCTTCAAGAGCTTCCAACAGATCAGGTTTTCAGGACATCCGTGCTTCAGCACAGGGACGGAGCCACTGATTGGGTCACCTGTGCTGAAGCTGGGACATCCTTAAAACTTGAGCTGTTGGGGGGGTCTTGAGGACTGGAGTTGAGCGCCCCTGCTCTAGGGAACTCCCAGTTCCCGTAATATAAAAAGAATAGGGAGATTGGCGCTTTCAGACCAATATCCCTCTCCTCTACTCGGTGTCAAGAGAACTTTCCGCAAAACCTCCCGCCTGCTGTAATTCCTTCTTTACAGATAGTAGAAATGTTATAATTGGCAATTAAAGGCATTATCCACACACATCTGTTAATGTCTAGACAGGCATCTTATTCACTGATGTCTTACAGAAAAGGTCATATATCAGTCACCATATTTAATTATGTGCGGTGGGTACATGGAGTAACACTTTGTAGATAAAAGGGCCATAAGAGTTGAAAGAATGAAGGCTGCTGAAATGGATTTGGTCCATACTTATTCTGCTTCCGGATAAGTATTTGCAGAGATCCATTTCCAGTAAGTAAATTGTTAAAAAGAAGGAGGCAGGAACAAGGCTGCTTGGATGATAAGTAACCGTTTTCTAACAATGTAATTAGTTTCCTGTAACAAATGTAATCTGATGTTTTAAAAAAAAAAAATCTATTGAAAAAAATACACATCTCCTTTTGATAACTTGTACTTTTTCACATTTGGATAATTTCCATCTCAGTTGGAATGAAAATACTGTATTAGCCTGAGCACTGACAAGAGTTATCTGACGTGTACATTGGCATATGAACTCCACCTTCTGATTCACTAAATCAGGGACTCTCCAGTCCTCCAGCCCCCCCCCCCCACCCACTCCAGAACAGGTCAGGTTTTAAGGCTATCCCAGCTTCAGCATAGGTGGCTCAATTAGGGGTTTAGTCAAAGACTGAGCCACTGATTGAGTCACTCACCTATGCTGAAGCAGGGACTGACTGAGCCACCTGAAGCAGGGATATCCTGAAAACCTGACCTGTTGGGGCGTCTTGAGGGCTGGAGTGTAGAACCCCTGCCCTAAATGGAGAGTAGTTGGAGCATGTAGGCCCAGTTTCACAGTAAATAACGTAATGTTATCTAAAACAGGAACGGTCTATATTTGCCCTGAAGTTGACGCTGTATTCACGAAGATAATTATATGCAAAAATAACGGTCTTACTCATTAGCATAGGATAACGCTGTGTTACCTTCAAATGGAGAGGGAGCGGCTCAGTGAGTAGACGCTGACAGTAAACAATGACACTGAGATTGCTGCAGGGGAGCCTGGTTCAATATCCAGTGTCGGCTCCTTGTGACCTTGGGCAAGTCACTTTATCTCCCTGTGCCTCAGGCATAAAAACAGATCATAAGCTCCACGGGGCAGGGACTGTGTCTATAAAATTCCGATGTGCTGTGTACCACGCACTATACTGTAACTGCGAACCGCTTTGAGTCCCATTTGAGAGAAATGTGCTATATGAAATAAAGTTATTAAATAATGTGGTATTATCTCAGCGTTATTCTTATAGAGACACCGACAGAGGGCTTTTCATGGAGAAAAAGTCCTATTTCAGGGTCTGGATGGGGGCAACCTCAGCTACGGGTATGACATATAACATAGCAGTACAGTATACGCCTGCATTAACATTAATGGTGCATAGTGAATAGGTATGCTTATAATTAGGACCCATGTGCATTTCATCTTCCATAACGGACGTTATTTCCAAGGCTATGCTTTCTATGATGAGAGTAAAACCAGGTCAACATCATGTCATTTTCTTCAGTGAATACTGCATCACCATTACCGTATGCAAAGGTATCCATACAAAAAGAATTACATTTGAATAAGTAGGGTTGCTGATCACAGGAGTCAGAGAAAGAAACCACTGGGAAACAAAGGATTGGAACAGAGTCCTACTATGAAACATTTCTGAATGCAGAAAGAATCACATCTGCATTGATTTATTCTGCTGCCTGTAAAGTATTTATTTATTTGGTGTTTTAAACTGTCGGAAACTCAGATTTCTCAAAGCATCTTTGCTATTTGGCCACTGGATCCTTTTATGGAAAATAAATTAGCGCTGGTCTTGTTCATTGGACCTTTTAGAATGTAAAAGTCCTCGTTTCCCCCTCGTTTCAGATGGACTTGGACAGGACCACTTGCTTGTCTATCCAATTCAATCCTGTTTAAAGTCTTTCGATTTACGCAGCCACGTTGCTCAAAATAAGTTGTGTATACTGATTTATAAGGACAATCCTACTAGGTTCACAATTGATCATTTTGCAGAGAACCTAACAATGTAATTGTGTAAACTGTTTTTTAGTGGATAGATAACTTGAAATGCTAGATGCATCATAATGAAGTGCTGTATCCACCTGAGGTCCTTTCCCTCCTTGGTAGAGGACAGGTTAAGAAAAGAAGGACACTTTGCGTTGGTGGGGTGGGAGGGGGGCAGACCCTGTTCAGCACACAGTGATTTCCAATGATAGGAGGGAGCTAAAGGAAGTCAAAGCCATCCCGAGCTCCAGTTTATCAAACCTTTATTCTAGGTGGGTCGAGATTTTTAATACTGGAATGGAATGTCAAATAATCAGAAAATACGTTGAGATCTATTTAACATTCTTAATTTCCTCAAACCCGAACTATTCCCTATTCTGGAACTGGGGGTTCTGGTCTGGGATGCACATCCAGAAATATGCTGGTCCAAGACTAGCAGGGTTAAGAAAAGAAACACCACGATTTCCTAAAAGTCTGTTTCTTCCAAGTATTTGTGCTCCATGCTATGCAGTTCAAGTAGACAGACCAACATACCAGGAAGGGCAAACCATTAATTATACCCAGCGGGACACAAGCCACAGCAGTGTATAATGGAAGAGCAGGAGAATCCCCTTCTCTCCTAGAGCTCGGAGAGCAGAGAGTTGGGAGTCCACTGTCTGGTGCCACAGCTGTTCTTTCTGACGGAGGCTTTAAGGAAACACAGCAGGAGCTCGGCTCTGTCAGCTGAAAACAAGACAAACATTGTAATGAAAACAATAGGGATAACAGAAGAATTGCTACACTGGTTTGCCATGGTAACAATGGATGTTATTTCTGTATCATTTGATTCCTCAAGAAAGCCCACAAACCAATGGTGTATAGCTATTTTATTTTGTCATATACTATATATGTGTGGGAGAGCCTTCTTCATCAAAATATGCCTGGGCAAAAAGCTGTGGTTGACTAGGCAATGATTTTGTTAGCAAGTCATTGAAAATATAATTACCCGCAGTTCATTTCAGTTACAGTTCACATTCCTTGTCTTATGTGACCATAATGGAAAAAATGGGGGCACTCATTGGGAGAAAAAATGCAATGTAAACATTTACATGCAGACGGAAGATATGAAGTTAACCTACTCTCCAAACTCAGAACATTGCCTACAAGGCAGAGAGGCCCATATTTACCAAGTGGTGCTAAGGCAGAAGGCTGTAAGGTGCACTATGGCTTTGCATCGTTAAGTAAATATCGCCCACACTCGTCACAATTTACCTGTATGTGGGATATATTTTTTTTTAATCCTCTACCTTTCACAATCCTGCATGCATTGTCCACTGATCATGCTATAATCCCTACTACATACTACTGTCTCTCTGTTGGTCCCTCTGTCTCAAAGTATGGATCAAAGGCAGAGGTCAAGCACATATGATCTGGCAGAGCCAAGAGTGAACACAGTTTGAAAGCAGTGGCAGGTCCTTATCTTGTTATCTTAAACTAAGCAGTTTGTTGTGAGGATAAGAAGATGCAGAATTCTGCACTGGGACAGTGGCATGGACCACCTGCCAGCCTCTGTAGAATGTTAGAAATACTGCTACAGGTGGACAGCTCACTAAAGTGATTGGGAGGTAACTGATAAAAAAAAACGTCAAGCTGGAAGCCAGCCTGACAGAGGATACCTGATTCAGGCAGGTCCACAACCCTGCCTTTCCCCATTATCTCTTAGCATACAATGCTTCCACCGCTGCAGCCGGGGATTCTGGGTAATGATATGCAAATCAGCACTCAGAGTGTATACTTACTATTGAAAATTGTTTGTTCCCCTTTTTCTTCATTTTTGTATATTTTGGGTCACTGATAAAAACACAAGGTTCTCTTCAGGGAGAAAAAAAAGCACAGTCCAGGTTGATAAGCCTTGCTGTGTTCCAAAAAACGTTTTTAATTTATCAATTTAATGAGCTGTATAGAAGAGGAACTTTAAAAACGAGTTTAGACATGTTGATAAGCTAACTGCTTAAAACTTTAGGCCGAGCTCACGGTGGGGGCGTCGTTACGTGCGCTCGCTTGCGTCCGCGCGCATTTCAAGGACTCTTACCTGATTGCCTATGGTAGTTCCTCAAGTGCGCGCGGCGCTGCGTGGCGACATTTTGCTGCCACAAAAGAAATTGAATTTCCGTGCGGCAGTAAAGTGATGTCCACATCACGTGAGCTGGTTCAGCCACTGAGGGCGAACCAGCTCCGTGACGTGTCCATGACGCGTCTGCCACGCCCCCGCCATGTCCCCGAATGCCGCGACCCATTTCCTGCATCTGGCGCAGGCATCGCTGGGGCTGCAGGAGTGAGCGCGGGGCGAGCGCGGAAGCGCGCGGCCAAGCAGCCACCGTGAGCTCGGCCTTAGAATGCACTATACTGCAGGTCTCTTTGGACATAATCTCTTCGGGCAGGTCTCATATCTCATAATAATCAGCATAAGGATTTTTAAAATGACGTTTATTGACCATTTCGCAACTTCTTACAGAAGACAACCTACCAACGGGCCTTTGAAAAACAGCTATCTTTAACTTGTACAATGTTTGTATAATTGTATTTACATAGTGCCAACAGTGTACGCAACAAAGTGAGACCCTGCCCCGGCGAGTTAAACAGTTAAGGCAAACCACTTAACAGAATATTCAAAAATACACCCTCTTCATCATCTAATCATGAAGCTAGCACTATCATCAGCTGATGCTGCTCACAATGGGAGTCTTTTCTACAACACTAACTCATGCCAGCATTCAGCATATTGGAGCATTGCCTACTGGGTCATATTCACTGCAGTTGTGCAGGGCGCTCAGTTACATAGTTACATAGTTACATAGTATGAGGTTTAAAAAAGACGTACGTCCATCAAGTTCAACCTATGCTAAATTTAGACAACAGATACTTTATCCTATGTCTATACTTACTTATGGATCCAGAGGAAGGCAAACAAAAAACCCCATTGTCATATCATCCAATGATATCTCATAAGGGGAAAATAAATTCCTTCCTGACTCCAAGAATTGGCAATCGGATTAATCCCTGGATCAATTGAGCACTAGGTTAATAGTGAATGGATGGAGGAAGTTACATAATAATGAACACCACTAAAAGGCAGACAAGTTGTCCCTTTTTCTCAAAGTCAGAATAAGGCCATATGTGGCTGATCCATTAAACTGTGATAGTGCCAATCAGGGCACTACTAGATAGAAACTACAATTAACTTCAATGGAGTTTCAGTGCGATTGTGACACAGGTCTGCACTATAGCAGTTTAATGAATAATCCCCTAAGGCACATATTTACTAAGTGTTTGTGATTCCATATGGCACATTCTGGAGCTGGAAGGTGTGTTATGGAAAAACACCGCTTAGTAAATATGGCCCTATGCATTTATTTTATTTTATTATGCAGCTCAACGCTGCTAAGCACCTTAACCTTTCCATACAATACTCAACCAAAACGCCTGGCATCATTACGAATATAAAACACATTGTTAATGTTGTGTTGACAATGTAGTTTATAATATAACAAAGTGATATTACACTGTTTGCAATAAGAAAAAAATACAGGGTGATATAAAATTCTAGTAGTGCAGCCGGTCCCAGGGAAAGCTGGATGTGATATATTTTATACCATAATGTGGTTTGCGTGCAGGTTACGATACATGTTATAGGATAAAAGTAACCTAAGGAGGCTCTAAAGATCCTGCACATAAACATCTGTATATAATGTTTAGGTTATGTCTCTAACCAGTGTCCCAGCTTGTAAAGAATCTAGTGAAATACAGCACGTGTATTGTACTGTAAGACACAACTGTAATGTAAAGTATCACGTGAGTTCTGCTTAACACACACACACACACACACATTATATAGTGTTCAAGATCAGTAAAAATAGGGCACTGATAATGTTTATTTGTAAACCTCATTTGGTGACCTGGATATTGCTAATAGGGTAACATCTCCCAAAAGGAGGGAGGTTAGCAATAAACCTATTCATGTACCGTATGCTACCCGCACACATATCAGAGATTCAAGGGTTAACGTCGTAAGAGCCAAAGGAAACTATCGCATTTCATTCTGGCAAATACTATAGTGAAACGGTTGGAATAAAACACATGCATCTGTTAATGGTTCTTTTGTCATTCCAACCAAAGCACCACAAAATTGAGATAATTAAGTAGACACAAGAAATGTATGAAATAAAAAAAAAAGACACAATACTGTAGCCCAGTCATAGGATAATGGCTCATATTCACTTAGCAGTGCGATGCCATAAGACACCTTCTGATGCCGGAAGACACCCAATGGCCACTCACTTCAAGTGAATTAGAATTTACTTGAAGCCAATGGGCCTTAGCGGGTCCTGTAGTGCTGGAAGGTCTCTTATGGAATAGCACTGCTTATTAATATGGGCCACTATGTCTTGTTTACTGCAGAGGGTGGGTACAACCAGATGTAATATTCTTTGACATTTCTGCTGCTTCTCCTGCCGCAATTGGATTAATGATGGTGTTTATCAAAACATTCTGAGAGTGACAGCACAATTCAGCTTGTGGAGCATTTTCTAAAGGGCCCAGGTTCGCTGCGGAGCTCAGAGAACGCGCACGGGAAAGAGGTGAGAAAGTGAGATACTGTAGGTGTCCAAATATTCACTGCTCCCTATTCAATATACTGGGAAGCTGCTTCTTCATGTCAGGGAAGCTCTAAGCTCCATTAATATGACTAGCAATTTGAATGAAGTTCTGCGCTTCCCTGACATGGAGAAGCGGCCTTACAGAATACTGTATAGGGCTATAGCCAACGTGAGATAGTAGTGATACGTCTACTTATTTATCAAAGGCACATTTCTAATACAAAAATGAACAAGAAGGACTCATTTTATAAAGATTTTTTTTAAACTTATCTTTTATCATAAACCATTACAATCAGTGCAAAGCTGTACCTCTACTTTATATGCATGTATGTGTATTGTTATTTATATCAAGCTAACAGTGTATGCAGTTCTTTATACTAATAGTAAATAAGGCCTGATACGGGGGAATATCATACAGAACTCGTCTGATAGCATAAAATATGAAAGGAAGCATTGAACCTGCCCTGAGAATGGTATTTTCCTGCGGTGTGTTGGTAAAATAACAGACAGTAGCAGAACATGTAAGTGCATTAATACGAGGTGCTAAGAGGGTGAGTAAATACATCTCAAAGCGAGTGTGCTTTGGAGGTATTGGAATGCTTTGTTAAGGAGGTCAGCTTTCAGATGGGCTTTGAGCATAAGGAGAGCAGAATCTCTGTAGAAGATGAAAGACTGTGTTCTGCGCCATCCAAGCACAGTACCATTAACTTAATGCAATGCACATGGATTCTGTCAGCTGGTCAGATGGAATGCAAACATAATTCAAGTGAAGATGCTGTAAGCACAGACACGGGCTATATCTGCCTGCATCCTACCATTCTAAGGTGCAACATAAAATGCTCTATTGTCTTCAGCACGATTTCCCATGATGAATGGTGGATTAGTTAGGATTGGAAGAATAATGCTTAATTCTTTGTGGGGTTTTTAGAAACCCTTCAGGTCTGCATTACCATTAATTCCATAAATCATTCTCTGACAATGCTAGTATAATACTGGATTAATGCTGAAGCAGGTGATGACCCTCCTATTCCCTGTGACTGGTATGAGCACGCAGAACACCTTTTTCATTTCTTCAGCGAACGCCAAAAGTTTGCTTGAGAAACAAACTATACCAATCATGCCAAATGTCAAGATATTTAACTCTGTCAGTGCCACATGAGTATGCCAAGCAATGTTTCACGGATTTAAACACATGCAGTAATCCCATTTACTTAACAGCATATGGAGCACGTGGTTCTGCTAATAGTAAACTCTTGTTACCACGAACCCTGTAATCACAAGTGCACTAGACAAAAAACAGGTTCAAATATGCAGAAGGCAAATCAATTTGACCATATCTTTATATCCAGACTTTGCTATTCTTTAGAGGACAATATCTTTTTTGAATATGTTCTTTTGACCAGCAAGCAGCCCCACAGAGATAACATAGGTCTTCCACTTTAAAGCCTTTTTAAACAAGCAGCTGTGAATAACCAGTCTATTAAAACTTCTTCCTCTTATTAGAGAGGTAAAGAGAACGTTTGCAGAGACCGTGTTAGGACTTGCAGAACGAGGGCACACGTTGACGTGGTCTGCAAGCTTACAAATGGTTTGGCCAAAGAATTTAACTAAGTGACCCTCACTTATGAGAACAGAACAGATAAGTATTTAACTATATAATTTGTCATGTTGGATGTAGCATTGGGGTTCTCCGTCTTTTGTTTATACATTGTCACATACCCAGTAGCACTCATTTTGACATAAAAATATATGACAAGGTGGTTCTGGGTTTGAGCTTACAGGGGTTGTGTGTTTAAAGCCTTTTTACCTGGTATCTATGGGAGTGTTGGATTTGGAGATCTGGTAAATGGAACTAAAGCTACATACTCCGCAATGTCCCACCCGAGTAAGCAGGATGTCACTGTCTTTCAGAAGGCAGACAAAGCAGAGGACAAGAACACTTACACATTGATTTCTCTTTAGAGGTTGCATTATTGCTGCACGGTGCAAATAGATTCACGTTTTCTTTCTCATATGAAAGGAGAGATTAAATACCTGTGACATTCTGGGCTGGCAGAAAACCACAGTCAGGTACGTGTGGATTCTACACTGCTTTATAATAACATTATCACTATAATGAACAGCACATACTGTAATTGGGTAAGGAGAGAAAAACATACTTCTGAATCTGCAATTCTCAGTACTCATACATTGTAAAATGACCTGATAATGTAATTACTGCGTTTAACTTTGTATCACATTGGCTTTTAAAAGTAGACACAGCATTTCAAACAGTTCACATTCTTCATATTGAATATATTAAGAAGCAGAACAGCGCTCAACTTGAAACGGGATAAATTCTCAATTAAATGTTATCCTGCTTCTTACTATATGGAGTAGAGGCCCATATTTGCTGCCACAGACTCCAATGACACCCTTTGTAATGGACAACACCTACTCATCAGCAGTTACCATGTAAAACGTATAATTAGCCAGGTATACAAATAGATATGTAGCCAGTGATATATGTATCATCATGGTCATACTAGATACTCTATATCTATATAGATGAATATATAACACAAGAAGAAACGACCGTGCAGAAAAGTTGCACCTCAATGCCACACAGGTTTGGACGAGCACACTCTTTCTTACATTCAGTTTGAGACGGAATAATATGGTACTCACAGTCTGGAGAGCGCCTGGTTATTTTGGAAGAGAAGCTCAGGCAGTGTGTGCAGCTGGTTTCGGTTGAGACGTCTAAAACATGAGGGGGAAGAAACACACCAGAATATCAAATTCTACTTCATATCCCACTGACAATGTGTCTAAAATATACCGCACTATAAATCCAAGCACTAAAATGTCTCCTGAAAGTCACATACTTCCCCGGCCACTGTAATCCCTTCAGGGCACCGATATCCTTCTCACACAGACGACTGGCTGGGATGGATTACACACACCTGCACTGATTGTTATTACTTTTATATTGTGTACTGGGGGAAACCGACAAGTGCTTATATTTAACTTTCAAGACAACCTGGCTCTACTTCTCATACTCCTTCCTGATGCCTGAAACATTGCTTATTCTACTGTATATTGCTGTCGCCTTTAATTTAAGACCACATTATTGATTTTTCCTGTTCGCGTCGTTATGTTAAAGCTGCAGACCAAGCAATATCCTCCCTTTGCGTTTTTTTGTTGTTTTTTTTTAAACTTATATTTGTATTATTTTTTTCACACATAAATGGAAAGGGGGAGGGGGAACCATTTTGTATCAAATTTCTTACAAACAACAACAGTCACATTACATGTCATACAATATTTGGTAAACACCATATTTTACATTCAGCACTCTCATATCCTCTCTCCCTCCGGGAGCGCCCCCCAATCCAGCATCCCAGGGCTCCCAGACCCTATCATACTTCCTAGTGGAGTGGTTCAGAAATGAGGTAAATTCCTCCATTAATTGGACGCCATTTACCCTTCTAATAACCTCTCTTCTGGAGGGCGGGAGTGTCTTTTTCCACGCCGCTGCTACAGCGCACCTAGCAGCCAGCCGCCGTTAAGATATGCTGGATCAATCTTTGTGTATTGTGATTTACATCTTCCATAGGTTTAGCCAGAGTAATTAGGATTGGATCTAGTGGGATTTTGATGTCATTCACATATTTTATTAGTTTCAAAACTGTCCTCCAATACATCTACATTACTGGGCAATACCACCAGATATGTGCCAAATCTCCTATTTGTCCACAACCCCTCCAACATCTGTCCAAGGTCCCCAGGAACATCTGCTTTAGTCTTTTGGGTATGTAATACCAACGTAACAAAATGTTATATATATTCTCTTTTGTGACCATAGGTTTTATCCACATTGTCCCAAATATCTTCCCAGTCCACCCTTGTTATTTCAGTCTGGAAATCCAGAGCCCACTGGTCCATATATTTATGGTTTGGGGTATCCATTTTTACGGTTAGCCCCTGGTACAGAGATGATATCAAACTTCTTTGATATTTTTTTGTTCTACATAGATCTTCAAATCGTGTATAACTAGGAAATTCCTCATCACCTCTCCCTATTACTGCGTCAATTGTGTCTAGTGACTGCCTGGTCACATGATCTTCCCCACAGAACTTTGCATCTTTGGTCCTCTTCTGCTGCACTGACAGACATTTAGTGAACCCCCGAGCCGAATCTTCGTGAATCGATCACAGGAGAACGGATCAATCGTCAACATAGCTAATTACTTATCATTGTGTGGATTGTATTGATGAACATATTAGAGGGGAAAAAATTGTTTTTTTTGGTTTGTTTTTTTAAATGGCAGTTTGGACTGCTGCAGTAACACAGACATACCCCTCTATAAGCATTTACATCGAGTATGACTGCATGCACCATCTGTAAAACTATATAGTTAACAGTAATGTTCATTTAGAGTCTCCACAGAGCACATTTACAATGCTTAATCACAGAACGAGATATGCAGACAGCAGTTGGGCAGATCTTGGCTGCTTCAAATGAGGAAAAGTGAAAGAGCTCTTTGTGGCTCTTGTCAGGCGAAGTTCTTCAGAGGCTTTGTGGAAGTGGTTAGTTTATGACACAAACAATGTATTTACTGTCTTTTATCAGTGTCGGCTTGTGATCATCCCATCTGAATCAGAGCTCTGTGCAAAAGGCAAACCCCTCATAAACTTGTTATGACACAAGTATGCCGAGTGATTAACTAAAGATGAAACCTTATGTTGGTTATAACAAGATGTTCTAAAATGTCACAAGACTGCTTTGTTTAACGAACGGTGTCTCCTCTGAGACTGGAGAGATATGCAGGGAATGGGCTGAACATTTTGTCTGCTTGTGGCCAACCAAAGCTTACAAGTTACAACTTAATAACGATGCCTGAGATTTAGGCCTTAATGAGGCGCTACTGATATTCATACCCGCCTCGTTCACACTAAAACGCAGTGCATTGACCACTAAGCCTTATATTGAATACTACAATATATAAACGTGAATGTGTGGTGAAGATCTCCTTACTCCTGAAGTGCAGCTAAACGTTCAGGTGCAGCTATGTCACTGGTCAAGAATGTAATCTGCTCCTAAGTGCCAGGGAAAACGTTTTTACTTTAACATAGTGAAGAGAAGATAAATCTACATAATATGTCCTCAAGGGCCACCAACAGGCCAGGTATTGGGGATATCCCTGTTCAGCACAGGTGGCTCAATCAGTGGCTCAGTCATTCTGACTGAGCCACCTGTGCTGAAGCAGGGATATTTTTAAAACCTGACCTGTTGGTGGCCCTTGAGGACCGGAGTTGGCCA
Organism: Ascaphus truei; assembly: GCF_040206685.1. NCBI lineage: Eukaryota > Metazoa > Chordata > Amphibia > Anura > Ascaphidae > Ascaphus > Ascaphus truei. Next base: position 65,269,365 of record NC_134490.1, on the reverse strand, counting down.
TTCCTGCTATATAATATTGAAGCCACCATGCCAGGGCACTTTCTGACATAGTAGGTACAAATATGGCTCTCTAATTATCCCATTAGCTCAAATATGGCTCTCTAATTATCCTCCGGAGCTTAGCTGTGCTATTTTTAGCTGCTGGGAGTCGGGACGCCAGGTTCCTGAGAAACTTACTGGTTTAGTTGCTAGTGTTTAACTTGCTTTTTAGGAAAATAAAATTGGTCACCGGCCAACAGGGAGCCACAAAGTCATCAGGAACATGATGTTGCGGCCGCCATTTTGATCCCCCCCTTACCTTCTTTCAGGCTCTCCGACGTCAAATTGATGCCGCGTCGCCGAAGACAAGGCAAGGGAAGTCTCAGAGTCTTCACGCAATCCCCCGGCATTCATTTAAATGCCTTGGGGGAAGACCCCGGGGCCTCTGCAACCGCCGCGCCCCCCTGAAATTTCTTGCACCCCCCAGTTTGCTCACACAAGGTCTAGAGTTTTAAATAGTATGATACCACCAGCCTCCCAGCAGGGGATTCGCTGCACACCCCTTAAAGCCGCACTCTGTGCTGAATGACATTTATTCTCATTTTTCTTCTTGCCGTTCCCAGCACCGCCTTTATTTTTGAAATGTGATGCTTCATTCAGGAAATATCAGCGTTTGAAATATTATAATAATAACAATAATAAAAGCTGCTAGTTTTGCGTAGCGCTTTACAGAGACATTTTGCAGGCACAGGTCCCTGCCCCGTGGAGCTTACAATCTATGTTTTTGGTGCCTGAGGCACAGGGAGATAAAGTGACTTGCCCAAGGTCACAAGAAGCCGACACCGGGAATTGAACCAGGTTCCCCTGCTTCACACTCAGTGCCAGTCAGTGTCTTTACTCACTGAGCCGCTCCTCCCTGTGTCCGGCAAGTTAAAATGGAGCTCTCCCCAGAGCCCAGTGCAGTCTAAATATTACCATGGTAACTTCAGATGGTAGAGGTAATGATTTATAACACTGAAAACAAGAACAACAAAAAAACAGCAGAACATGCTGGAGGCGAAATACTAACATTATATGAGTTAAATTCATATAGGCTTCTGGGGGTGAGTTATTTTATACCCAATAAAATGTGTTACATTGGGAGTACTCACAGTCTCTCAAGCTCCTTCATGTCATCAAAAACTCCACGCTCCACACTGTTGATGTGATTCTCCATTAGCTGCCTAGAACATAAAAGACACAGAATCTGTTTCAGGCACTTACTTTTGGTTATGCTGATGTAAAATAATCCCCTCAATCATAAAGCAATGACTGGCTGAACAGGACCACTACCCGGACTCTGCTTAGGAAACCAACCGGCAAGACTGATAGCAACAGGGCACGTTGGAGAAAAGCAGACCTGGCTGTAAAACAACAAAGCAGTTCTCTGTTGCGAAGGACACGCTTAGCTTTTTTGATACGCATAGCTTTTGGACATGCATAGCTTTTGGACACGCATAGTTTTTGGACATGCATAGCTTTTGGACACGCATAGTTTTTGGACATGCATAGCTTTTGGACACGCATAGTTTTTGGACATGCATAGCTTTTGGACACGCATAGTTTTTTGGGCACACATAGCTTTTGGACACGCATAGCTATTTGACACGCAAAGCTTTTGGACACGCATAGCTTTTGGACACGCATAGCTATTTGACACGCAAAGCTTTTGGACACGCAAAGCTTTTGGACACGCATAGCTATTTGACACGCAAAGCTTTTTTGACACGTATAGCTTATGGACACGCAATGCTTTTTTGACACGTATAGCTTATGGACACACAATGCTTTTTTGACACGTATAGCTTATGGACACGCAATGCTTTTCGCCTGAGACAGGCCAGTCAGCCTCCTGCAATTCCATTTATTTCTCCTACATGCATAAGGGCAGTGACTAAACTCCAGTTCTCAAGACCCCCAACAGGTCAGGTTTTGAGGATATCCCAGCTTAAGCACAGGTGGCTCAATCAGAACCGTCTTCAGCACAGGTGGCTCAATCAGTCCCTGCTTCAGCACAGATGGCTCAATCAGTGGCTCTGAGCCACAGATTGAGGCACAGATTGAGCCACCTATGCTGAAGCTAAGATATCTTCAAAACCTGACCTGGGGGGGGGGGGGGGTGTCTTGAGGACTGCTGTTGAGAATAATATGTTCTACTTCAGGATCCCCACATTCACAGGTCATTTCTTACAATACTAATGAAACAATTTAGAATCGTCTAAAATAAGCCTCTGATGGTTGTGGGGCTTATTGAAAGCTTCTAAAAAAAATGTATCATGTTAGTCCAAAAACAAATGATGTCACCTACTATTAAAGTTGAAAAAAAAACATATGTCCATTGAGTTTGGACATATTGTTAAATTCTAAATGGGGGAGATATGTATCCTATATTTATTGTCACATTGATCTTGAGGAGGCCAACATCCAACATCCCTCCCTCACCAACCTCATCAGGACCATCTGTGTAGCTGGACCAATCTCTACCCTAAGTAACATCCCCCACGCCCCAACCCTTAATGGCTTCAGCTGTCAGACTGAGCCATATTCTAACCTGAGACAGAACTTATCCTACAATAAGCAGCCACCATAGCTTCTTGTTTCAACATGGTTCCTCATTCCCTCTAGACCAGGAGGTGGGAAACCTATTTTACAATGTAGCCACAGGTGTGGCGAATGAGAAGTGAAAATCGCCACACCGTGCTTTTCGTTTACTTGCGTCACTACAAATGTTGGCTCCCATAAAAAATAACAGCGGGTCACGTGACATCACATGACCCCGCAGCGTCATTTGACACATCATTAGAGGCGAGGGGGGGGGGGGGCGCAACCGAGGAGGCAGCAGGTAAGGGGGGCGCAGGCGCAGGGAGTTTGCGCACCGCAGGGATACTGTACAGGGTGCCTTTAGAGCAGCAATCCTGCGTCCCTTTAAAAAGTAAAAATAGGTTTAAAGCAGGGGGTCTCCGGAGCTGAACTGCATTAATTTCAGCTCTGGTAACCCCCTGCTTCCCGAGATACTTACCTCTGTAGGGGGCGCTGCTCGCAGCTCCAGCTGGGCTGTGTATGGGGAATATAATGGTGGCTTAAATGGAGCTGCAACCGGTACCCACAACTGATATACAGTATGCATCACGGAGAGCAGGGGATCCCCGGAGCTGCAACCGGTACCCCTACTGATATACAGTACCCACCACTGATATACAGTACCCACTACTGATATACAGTACCCACTACTGATATACAGTACCCACTACTGATATACAGTATGCATCTCGGAGAGCAGGGGATCCCCAGAGCTGAAATGAACACGGTTCAGCTGCATCGGAGAACTCCTGCTTCCTACGTATTAAAAAAAAAACAACAACATGTTCTGCTCCTTTAAGATACTTATTGTTCCAATAACACATCATCTGTTGTGCATTTTAGATGCAAGACAACAGCCTGGAAATTAACTAAATGTCATCTTAATCCCTAGAGATTGAAGATACCAGCCAATTCCTGCAGCATTTCCAATTTTCCAGGCTTACATCATACAGAACATTGTGCTTCTCCCACATTTAGAATGGAACAAAGCTGAGGAATTGAACTGTTTCTCAACATGCCCCCTTACATGTAATTATGTTGGAATGGAAGAAGATAAATATGGGAAACATGGCGTTTAACCACACCGCTCCTTTTATCCATCAAACTTCAATGTGAATAGTTAACCCCCTTGTAAGGAGTAGGTCTGCTTTACAGAGCCCAGTGCTTTAGGGAATATTACTTTTATACCGCACGTATTCTTATATAGCGTCAATGCTATAGTGAGCGTTATACAAAATTACATTTAGCATTGGTTGTAGGGGTTACACAAAATCGGGAACCTTTGTGGTCCTGAACGCTTGCACTTTTTTAACCACTAGTTAGCTATGGTATCACTTCTACGTTTGTTTCACTTGTATGTTTGTACAGTATCTATGTATGACATACTTGAAACCGAGAGGTAACTCTCAATGTACTTCTTCCTGGTTAAACATTTTATAAATAAGTATATATATCTTTATTTCTATAGCGCCATCCAGGTACATAGCACTTCACAGCAGTAATGCACGTGATATAATATATAATACATAATAGGAATAAGCGCTTCATAAATGAAAGTAACAATAGGAAAGAGAGTCCCTGCCCAGAAGAGCTTACAATCCAAGTGATAAGTGGGGAGAACTTACAGAGACATTTGGAGGGTGGGTAAGTGCATCCGCAAGGGGCCAAGGTCTGTGCATATGAGATGTATAGTATCAGCCAGGGGAGCTACCCATATGCTTGGTTAAAAAGGTGTGTTTTACTTCTCCCTTGGTCCTACTCTTTGTCACTTACATTTTATTAATTAAAGATTTTAAAAGGGAGAATGGAAGAGGAAACCATACCATCCGCAACAGGATACAAGTGGTCCAAAATTCCACACAATCAGAGAAATGTTGCTTAAAATGTAGATAGACATACAGAAAGCATAACCTTTCAACTCATAACCAACAATATAGGTGTCCTACAGCAACATGTTTACATTCAGGACTTTATCTATTTATCCATGGATCCCAGATTTTGTTATGTTTTAGAAAATTGGATTATTTGTCCATTAGCATAAACTCATTGATTCTCTGAACCATTCTGTTGAATGAGGGCATCGCTTGTTTAATTCCAAACTGCCGATATGGTGCATCTGGCTGCCGTAAGGATGTGTGAGCTTCCCTTGTGCTGGTGTGGGGTCATTGTTTCTATTGGGTTAGCTAACAGAAAGGATATTGGGTCTAAATCAATCCTGACATCCAAGATTGATTCTACCAGACTCCGCACCATATTCCAGAACCTTACAATGTTTTGACAGAAACACCACATGTGGGTCATGTCATCCACCTGCCCACGGTTTCTCCAACATTTGTCAGGTGAACCCCAGATAAATTATACTCAGCCTCTTGGATTTTATCAATATTTTCTATTGTGGTTGTACAATTTGAGGATTTTGATGCCCACTCCCAAATATCACTGCAGTCCTTGTTTGGAATTTCAATCCAGAGATAATTTTCCCACTTGGTCATATCATTGTGGGCTGGGAGCTCTCTAGAAGGATCTACCACTTGATATTGAACTTTTAAGGTATTGATTATGACTACACAGATTTTCAAACCGATATACATTTTGGGAACTCTTGAGAGTGTGACAATTGTAGGATAAAGTGCCTGACCTGAAGCCAATGAGAGAGTTCTGAGGAAGATAAGGTTATATTTGGAACACAAGGCCTTGAAATGTAACAATTTCCCCTTAACATGCAGGTCTCTTATATCACTAATATCGGACGCCCTCCAGATCTGAAAAGTTCTTGTTTATATACCTTGTGGGAAACTAGGATTTTCCAGTAACAGGGTCAGTTTGGAAGAAGCAGAGAGAAGTGAGTACTATACTTACTCTTTGTCAACGTCCAAATACTTAGGGTGGATTTGATGGTTGGGGAAATATTCGGATATCCCAAATAAGACTTCTTGTAGACTTCTTTCTATAAATTGTACATTTTCGCACAGTCCCAGAAACAGCGCCGCCAGTTGGCAGTCATGGCTGAGAATTTTTAGCACTTATTATTTTCAGTATACCACTTACTGCAGGAGTAAAATACATTATAGGCATCAATTTATATATCATCTCCTGGTAGATTGAGCCAGGGATTATTTTTAACGTTTTATTAAATAACTTCAATAAGTCTTGTTATGTTGTGTCTGGAAGATATACTTGCCATTTCTATAACCCTCCTTTCGTTTTCGTACAATCTACATCTTTCCTGGTACAATTATACTGCATATTGTAGAAGTTGAAATCCTTAGCGATAATGGCAAATGTATCAGATCGTCCAAAGGGTTCTCAAAATCTACCTGGGACGGACCAGCCACCACTTCTATGGCTTACCTGAAGATAGGCAGAAAAATGTGCAGTTTCCACTTTATATTTTTCCATAAGATATTGGAATGAGTGGATAGAGTGATCCAATTTATTTATAAAATTGCAACATTTGTTTTAGGCCTTTTTTTTTTTTTTGCCCCCAATGAGAATGGAAACCCAGCCTTTCCTTCTTGAAATGCATTATTTCCCACCAAAAGAAGAAACGACAGATGCTGTTTATTCAATCTTAATCATTCATTTCCTCTGGGATATTCTTCAATGGACTATGTCGTATACTTATTAGATTGCAATCTGGGGAGAATTGTTGGTCACATTTTGGCATTGTACTGTATACCTGTTTCTGTCTTTGATTCAATCTGTTGCATATCTTATCAAAGCTGCCACATTATACGCCTTGATATTTGGGCGATTGGCCATTTCATTAGCTAGCTTTTTTGTTACCCCATTTGAATTGTTGGTATTCTCTGTTTATACATTTTTCATTTTTGTTTGTAAGTAGAATAGCTAACATTTGTATTACATACAGAAATATTAACTTTTTTTATCAAGTGACATCTGTCTAAGAAGAATAAATATAATTGTTTCTATTTGTGAAAATCAAGTATCATCTCTTGTATTATGGGGTTTATATTGTATGCCTACAGCTTAATTATGTTTGGTAAATGAATTCCCAAGAATTTCAGCAGTTTGTTTGCCCATATAAATGGGAATTTGTCCGTCCAAGCTTTATTGGCTTCTTGGAAGATTGTCATAGCCTCTAATTTATCTAGGTTAAATCCAAATATTGTGCCAAAGAGTTTTATGTTGGTTATTATTTCTGTTATCGCTGATTCAGGATTTGAGATTGATAAAAGCATGTCATTAGCAAATACAGTAACTTTAAGTTGTTTGTTGCCAATTTGGATCCTATCTAAATTCTTTAGGCATCTCAACAATGGATCGAGAGCCAAATAAAATAATAAAGGTGATAGTGAGCAGCCTTGCTTCATCCCTTTTTCTAAAGTAGAGCAAGGTAAGTTAGGATTATTGAATGTCACTGTAGCTGTTCGATATTTATAGATTGCTTTTAGAACATTTTAAAATTGTCTCGTCAAATTATTGATGCTCTATGATTCTGAAAAGGTGTCATGTAATCTGGTCGAATGCTCTCCGCATCGCCATTTACTGTAATGTTTTATTTCCCTCTGTCCTGTTTGGATACTATAATGCCGCTATTGCTGACCTGATACTTGTTACGGAATGTCTTCCTGGTATAAAACCTGTCTGTTCTTGTATAATTTGTTTTGGTATTATGGTTTGCAGCCTATTTGCAAATATTTTCATAATTATTTTTAAATTGTCGTTTAAGAGGGATATTGGTCTATAGGATGATATTAGGTTCACATCTCTACCTGGTTTGGGCAATATTAAAATTCTTGCTGTGTTAAAATTATTTGGAATGTTGCCTTCTAAAATCAGATTATATAGTAATGCTAGACAAAGAGTTATCTGTTCTGAAAATATTTTGTAATACTCTGCCAATAGACCATGAGGGTCTGGGGCTTCATTATTTTTAAGATTTTTGATTACTTTCCAAATTTCCGATTTGTCTGTATTAACCATGTAGCCCGGAGGTTGCTAAACTCGGCTAGGGCTAAACGTAGATTAGAAAGTGACGTGAAAGAGTTTGCTACCGTTAAAATAATATCATCATCAAATAAAGATCATTTGTATATTTCTTTACGTATTTAATTCCCTGGATCTTGGGGTTTTCTCCAATTGTTCTTGCTGAGGGTTCTATCAAAAGCACAAATAAAAGTGGTGATAACAGACAGCCCTGTCTAAGTCCACTGTTTATTTTTACTACTGTATATCCGAGATGCGTCCAACTAATTTCAAAGAAGCTATCAGAGTTTTATAAAGGGCTTGGATCCCATTTAAGATGGGATCGTCAAATGCGAACACGGATAGGGTCTTATCCATGTGTGCAAGCTGAGCCTATCAAATGCCTTCTCTGTGTCATGGCTCAGGAGGAATGCTTTAACTTTATTGCGAATGACATGAGCTATGATATTGATCATTTTGCTTGTATTATCTGAGGCCGGCCTATTATTTATAAAAACCAACCAGGTCCTTTTGAATCCATTTGGGAAGGATGGGGTTTAATCTGTTGGCTACGATTTTACTACAGACCTTCAGATCTGAATCAAAGAGTGAAGTGGGCCTATAGTTTTCACATCTAAGGGGATCTTTTCCCTCTTTGTGAATCAGAACAATATTGGCTTTAGACATTTTATTGGGTGTTTGGTTATCCTCCTTGTGAGGGGCCAATTGGTTTATGTAGTTTTTGTAATAGATATTTGAAAGACCTTCTGGCCTGGAGCTTTGAATGCTTTTAAAAATTTAACAACTAACATCAATTCCAATTCAGTAATTTTAGCATTTAAACTTGATCGATCTTCTCAAGATAACTTTGGGAGGCTGCATTTCCCTAGATACTTTGAGATCTTAGAATTTAAGGATGATTAGGGTTTGTACCCAGGTTAAATAGATTAGAATAATAATTGGTAAATTATTTTGCAATCAACATAGGATAATATATATCACTTCTCCTTTTTTTGTCTTGATAGTTAAAACATTAGATTTGGCTTTCAATCTCTCAATGTATTTGCTAAAAGCCTGTCTGCTTCGTTACCCTTGCTATAATATTGTTGCTTGAGATCAGTTCGCAGAGAAGCTAGTTCCTTTAACGGGGGGAAATTTTGTGTGATTGCTCCAGTTTTGGGATTTCATCCGTAAACGCCTTTATATTCTGAATGTCACTTTTTTCCTATGTGAGCCTATTGATATAAAAGTGCTTCTTGTGTAAGCCTTGTGAGCCTCCCATAATGAGGGGGATGAGTCTACACTACTCAGGGTAATTTTCAAATAATCATCTGGGGTATCAATTTCTTTTCTGTCAATCTCCAGGTGACTCAGAAAATTGTCTGGGGATTAACAGCAGAGTATCCAGGAGTATGTGAATAGACGAATGATCCGACCATGTGATTGAACCTAAATTCTCTCAGGAGACCACCATCTTTAGCAAAGGGCTGATACAAATATCGTCTATACTGGATTAAGATTTATGTGGGGGGAAGTAAAAGGTATAGTCTCTTTGAATACGGTTCAAAGCTCTCCAGCTGTCTATCAAAGGGAAATCCAATGTAAATGTTCTAAAAGCTGTAGCCAAATTACTTACATTGTGTGCGTGAGACTGATGTGCTGTGCTTTTCTTATCTATGTCCTGTTTTTGTATCAGGTTGACATCTCCCCTAATGATTAGAGGGAGGACATATTACTCCTTCAGTAAATCATTCATTTTAAAGTAATTTCATTTTAAAAAGTCTATTTGTCGAGACTTCCGGTGACGTCGACTGACATGGACGGCTAGCTTGGGAGCTCAGCAGACTCTCCCGCATAATTATTAACTTTAGCACCCTCCCATTTAAAAATCCATCTCAATTTCTACATCCCCAAGAAGGGCACGATCGCCAGCATGTCAAGGCAAACGAAGAAGCCGGCAACACAGTCGTTCGCGAAGATATTCTCACCGCAGCAGAAAAGCCCTGAAACGCAGCCAGGGATCCAAGATGGCGGAGGCGCACGCGGAGACCACGCTCCACAGAGCAAAGCGGCTCGGCCCAGAGAAGCCTCAGCACAAGAACAGCCGATTACCAGAGCGTTCATGGAGGAGTTGATGGCGCTACAACATACAAAGCTGCATGCCTCCCTCCAGGTTGAGATCAAAACGGCCGTCCACGACCTGACCCAACAAATAAATGGCCTAACCGACAAAACAGCAAAGCTGGAGGGCGAAATGGAGAAGTGCCAGCGGCGCCAGTCGGCAGCGGAGAGGGAGATCCTCCTACTCCGGGAAGAAATCGGCCTAATCAGGGAAGCGCAGGAGGACCAGGAGAACAGAGACAGGAGGCAAAACCTCCGCATCCGCAACGTCCCCGAAACGGTTCTCCCTGGCCTCCTCCGCCCCTACCTAGTGGACCTCTTTGGGTCAATATGCGACTCCCTCCAGAACCGCGACCTGGAAATAGACAGAGCCCACAGGGCCCTGGGGCCCAGATCGGAGGACCCGAACAGACGGCGGGACATAATTGTGCGCCTGCACAGTTATACTACTAAAGAAAAAATATTGATGGCAAGCAGAAAGAAAGAGGAACTTACCTTCCAAAACGAACAAATCCAAATCTTCTCTGACTTATCCAAAATAACAGTGCTGAGAAGAAAAGAGATGAAGCCCCTGACGACCTTTCTGCGGGAGAACGAGATTAGGTACCGTTGGGGGTTCCCCTTTAAGCTCACCGCGAGCAACAAAGGTAAATATCTCACCATAAGATTCCCGGAAGACATGTCCCAGTATGTCCGAGCCTTGGGTCTAACACCGCCAGCTGCCTGGATAACGGACCAGCCCCACGCCTCAGCCCAGCACGAGGAGGAGGGAGATGCTAACACCGAGCCAGGACAGAGAGAGGCCCCGACCAACACGAGGAGGCCCAGACGGGGAGGAGATTGATATTGCACACGACTCGGCCCCAAACGTTCCAGTGTAACCAAACACCCAGAGGAGGTCAGTCAGCGATGATGCGGACAGCGGCAACTCACCATGCTGACTCCAGAGGAATGGGAGCCGCTCGTGGAAGAAGACGCCTACGGAAGCCCGTGGGTCACCGGCGGCAGCCCAGCAGTTCTAAAGCGGCTTGAATGTTTGCCGCAGTTTCTCAAGTTTTTCAGTTGGTGTTTGTGTGGAGGCAGCCCGCCCGGCCGGGTTCTCCAGGGCTGGGGGGCCCGGGCGCTGGGGGGGGCGGGGGGAGGGGGGTGGAGGCGAGACCCTCTGAAGCCCAGTCAAGTCGACTAACTGTAAGTACTTTTCCCCCCGGACCCTCTCCCCCCTCTGGGAAGGAACCCTGCCCCCAACGAGAGGGGAGCGGAGGCAGCGGTACGATCCAGGTCCCTGAAAATACACCCCCCCCCCCCTGTCCCGCACCGCCCCCCCCCCCTGTCCCGCACCACCCCCCCCCCCTGTCCCGCACCACCCCCCCCCCCTGTCCCGCACCACCCCCCTGTCCCACACCACCCCTACCTCCCACCTATACAACTACCATCTAAGAGCAGAAATAACCCCCCCCCCCCCGGAACCACTGAACAAGCAGCCTTGGCTACCATAATAAGCTCCCCCCCCCCCCCCCCACACCCCCGCTCCCCCCCCCCCCCACACCCCCGCTCCCCCCCCCCATGTACATACCGCCACCCTACCCCGTTTTGCCCCGCCCCGCCCTGCCCTGCCCTGCCCTGCCTTGCCCTGCCTCGCCCTGCACCTCCCGGGACTTTCTGACACATCAGACCCGCCCACAATGGACCTTGGTGCCCACTGTTTGGGCCAATCGGACACAAGCAAGAAGCTCCCAGAGGGAAGGGTTAAGCAACCATAGTGAGGCGGAGATAAGCACTTCAACATAACATTGTGTTGCAAGGTTTCATTAAAGTGTTGATACTGTATGTTGGTACTAAATGAAAATAACTAAGTGATATGTCCCCGATGAACCCCCCCCCTCCATCCCCTTCCCCTATTTCTCATCCCTCTTCTTTGCCCCTCCCCCCCCCCTTTACCCCCCCCACCCCACCCCTGTACCCCCCCCTGCCCCACCCCTTTACCCCCCCCACCCCACTACGTGTCCCCTTATTCCCTCCCCCCCCTTTTTTCCTGACATACACCAAAATCACTATAGTGTAACATGTTAATCACAAGGCTGGAGGAAACGTAGTAATCCAATCCCAAGGTATAAGGAGTAACTAAAAACTCCTATGTTAAACTGTTGCAATGTTCGTTAAAAAATGTTGGTATTGATTGATCGTTCTTTATGAAAACAACAGAGAGATATGCTTCCCTTGCCCACCTGCGCTCCCCCCCTCCCCTAACCTAACCCCAAGGTTTAAAGAGTAACTAAACTTTTATGCCAAGGTTCAATGTGTAACTATACCCCAAGAGAGGTATACTGATATGACGGGCAAATTCGCCCAAACTGTATAACAAGGATAAAGAGATGTATTTCCCCCATCCCTCCTCCATCCTCTCCCCTTCCCCCACCTCCCCCCCCATCCCTCTTCCCTCCCCCCCTCCCCCCTTCCTTCCCCCCTCCCCTCTCCCCCCTTCCCTTCCTCCCCCCCTCCCTCCCCCCCTCCCCCCCTCCCCCCTTCCCTTTCCCCCCCTCCCTTCCTCCCCCTTCCCTCCCCCCCTCCCCCCCCTCCCATCTCCTCCCCTCCCTCCCCCCTCCCTCCCCTCCTCCCCCCCCTCCCCCCTCCCCTCCCCCCCCTTCCCCTCCTCCCCCCTCCCCCACCCCCCACCCCACTCTCCACCCCACCTTCCCCGCCCTATCCTTCACCCCCCCCTCCCCAAACACGGATTAAGGTGTAAAAAGTTAAATGTGAACTAAAGCAAATGTCATAATTCAACCTGAAGGCCCAATGAGTAATTAAACCTCAAAGGAGGTTCGCTGAAAGGTGGGGCAAACTCGCCCAAACTGAACGATAACAAAAGAAAGATGTGGTCCCCCTCTCTCCCCCCCCCCCCCCCGCCCCCCCTCTCCTGGACCCCCCCCCTTGCTCAGGGATCCCCAAATAGGAGTAAAAGATTAACGCGTAACCCACAGTCAAGGAGTATTGGTGATGGTCTCCACTAACTGTATTAGAACCAGGATAGCACGGGACCAGAACGTTGGGTCCCCCCCCATGAAAACCTATATGTTAGGGTAAGATGTATATAGTTTTTGAGAGTCTGCGCCCCGGATTTGCCTGTTCCCTCGGTTTAGGGGTCAACGGACTTCTCCCAACGGGCCTTACGCCCATATGCCGGTTAATATGACCGGCAGCAAATTAAGAGGACCATTTCTGGCCCTCCTTCCACCCTTTTTCTTCCTGGCGACCCTGTCCCGCCAGACCTTCCATCTGTCCCCTTACCCCCACCCACCGCCCGCAGGCGCCCCTCATGTATCCAACCCCTCCCCCCCATACACGAGGCCTGACAAACTACCCCACATATGCCAGCTCAGGCCTAGGAGCCCTGAAACCCAAGAAAACCTCTTGACATGGGAATCCCAAGAGCTTCGGAGCCCAAGGCCCCGAAAAAAAAACAAATAGCAATAATTTCTGACATTAAACTCATTTCAATAAACGCCAAGGGGCTTAACTCCCTGAGGAAAAGGAAACTAGTCCTGAAAGATTTGAAAAAATCCAAAGGAGATATTATCCTTATTCAGGAGACCCACTTCAACTCTCCCACCCCTCCCAACACATTTAAAAGCGTGTTCCCACAGGCATACTATGCCTCGTCCCCAAGTAAAAAGCGAGGAGTAGCCATCCTCATCAGAGCAGGGACACCATTTGCCCTCACAAAAACCCACCCAGACCCAGATGGACGATTCCTAATAGTTCAGGGTACACTTGCAGGTACACCTATCACACTAATCAATATTTATGCCCCCAACGACAATCAAGTCCCCTTCCTCAGAAAACTGCTTGAATCGCTAGAACAACAATCCTTGGGGTCACTCATCATAGGCGGAGACTTCAATATGGTAGCCTCCCATACGCAAGACAAGTCAAACCCCGCTAGTACTGCCCATCCGCCCCCCCATGCCACGCACATCTCACAATCCCAAAAGAAAGCCAAGAAATTTAGGGACATCATGGGGGAATTCTCACTAGTAGATATCTGGAGGGCCCAGCACCAGGGTCAAAGGGACTACACCTTCTTCTCTTCCCCTCATCAGTCTTACTCGAGGATTGATTATTTTCTAGGTACAAGAAATGTTCTCCAGGCCTCTGCTCAGTCAAGCATAGGATCAATCACTTGGTCGGATCATGCACCCATAGATTTAACCCTGACACTCCCTTTTACCAAAAACACACAATACAAATGGAAACTAAATGACTCCATGCTCAATTGCCCAGACACAGAGGCAACCTTACGTCAAAAACTCTCACTATATTTCCAGCAAAACATAGGGTCTGTCTCCTCCCCAGCCATGCTCTGGGAGGCTCACAAAGCCACAATCAGAGGAGATTTAATATCAATAGCCTCATACAAGAAAAAAATTAAAATTAAACTTCAAAAAGACCTGACAGAAAAAATTGCACAATTGGAGCAACAACATAAAGCCACAATGTCAAAAAAAATACTAAAAAATTTAAATTTAGCAAGGGCGTCCCTTAAACAGTCTCAACTAGAAGACGTCGAAAAGGCCCTCAGGTGGACTAGACAGAAGTATTTTGATAAAGGCAATAAAGCAGATAAACTGCTAGCCGCCAGGCTAAGAGGAACCAAGGTCAAATGCCAGATAACCCGAATTAAGTCTAGAAAGGGTCAGGTTACATACATTGAAAAAGAAATAGCGCAGGAATTTGCGGACTTCTATTCCGATTTATATAACCTCCACCCTCCAGGCCAAGACCCAGTCAGCCTTGAAACAATTACCAGCTATCTAGAGCAATGCTCCTTACCAACACTAACCCCCGAGGAATTGAAAACACTAAATGAAAAGATATCACAGGAGGAACTGAGCCAGGCCATAACCTCACTCAAACCATCTAAGGCCCCGGGCCCAGATGGGTTCACTAACTCCTACTACAAAATGTTCAGATCCACTTTATCACCTCACCTCCTCAGCATGTTTAATTCTTTCCTACAAGGCGAACCAATTCCAGCCACTATTACAGAGGCAAATCTTGCCATAATACACAAAGAGGGTAGAGACCCACTATTATGTGGAAACTACAGGCCCATCTCCCTATTAAATACAGACCTCAAAATCTACAGCAAGATCCTGGCAAACAGGTTAAATCCTATTCTCCCTAGACTTATACACATAGACCAAGTGGGTTTTGTGTCAGGAAGACAGGCCTCCGACAATACCCGCAAAATTGTTGATATAATTGATCACGTGCATCTCACTGGTTCTAAAGCAATGATTCTTAGTCTTGACGCCGAAAAGGCATTCGACAGAATCAAATGGACATTCCTGGACCAGACTATGAAGAGGTTTGGTTTCTGTGGCCCATTTCTAGAGGGAGTGAGAGCCCTCTATCAAAACCCCACAGCCCATGTAAAACTTCCAGGAGGCCTCTTGAATCCAATACAAATTAAAAATGGGACCAGACAAGGCTGCCCACTCTCCCCACTACTATTCGCGTTAACTATAGAACCCCTCGCAGCGACAATCAGGAACGACAAAAGCATAAAGGGAATACCTATCGCGAGTAGGGAGCATAAAATCTCACTATTCGCGGATGACGTGATCTTGACGCTCGCGGACCCTCACACCTCCCTCCCTAACCTCCAAAGAGTCCTAACCCAATTCGGAACAGTCTCAGACTATAAAGTCAATATGGACAAGTCTGAGGCACTAAATTTATCCCTACCCGATCAAATATGGAAGCTTATTCAAGCCAACTATAAGTATAAATGGAGTACTACCTGTATAAAATATCTGGGAGTTAAAATCTCCAACTCCTATAACAAACTCTACCAACATAATTATCCCCCCTTATTCGATCAAATTAAGAAAGATCTTGAAGCATGGAGAAAGCACCAAATTTCATGGTTTGGTAGAATGGTGTCCATAAAAATGAACATCCTGCCCAGACTACTTTATTATTTTCAAACCCTCCCAATCCTAATCCCACAAGCAGCACTAAAAAATCTCCAATCTCAACTATTCCAATTCATATGGAATGATAAAAAACCCAGAGTCCCTAGATCAGTTTTGCTCTCATCAAAAGAGAGAGGAGGTTTGGGGGTCCCCGATATAGTCAAGTACTACCATGCAGCACAGCTGAAGCAGGCAGTGATATGGAACTGTGACCCGGCCCTGGCTTCTTGGCTTGAAATAGAAACCTACTATGCACGTCATAGCCCCTTCCAGTTAGCAATGTGGTCTCCAAACAGCAGAGGGAACGGACCACAGAGATTTGACCTTGGAGCAATGAGATGCACGTGGAATATATGGCTTAGAAGCAAAGGGAAGTACGGTCTGATAGCATCCCCCTCCCAGCTCACGCCACTCTTCGGGAACCCCAATTTCCCACCGGGGTGTTCCCTAAGACAATTCGACCAATTTCAGGGTCATAATATTAAGCTGGTTGCTGATCTGCTGCAGAAAGAGGTGCTCTTGACCTATCAAGAGCTTAAAAACAAATATAAAATCCCCGATCTCCACTTATTCAAGTATCTACAAGTCCGCCACTTCCTACTAGCACTGTCCCCAACAGCCAAATTCCCTCCACTTACTAGGTTTGAATCTCTCTGTATCAAACACAACTACCAGAGAGGCCTGATATCCGAGATCTACAAGGATCTGGAGCTCGGATCCCGGGCTCCCACTCACCGGTACATGCAAAAATGGTCAGAGGACCTTCAGATTCAAATAGATAAGGAAGACTGGGCAGAGATCTGGGAACAAGCCAAAAAAACATCAATATGTACAATAACAAAAGAGAACATCTATAAAATTATGTATCAGTGGTACCTGACTCCAGCCAGACTGAGCCAAATCTACCCCGGCACAATAGACCTCTGCTGGCGGGGATGTGGTCAAAAGGGGGACATGGCCCATATTTGGTGGTCATGTCCAGAGATTCAGAAGTACTGGAACATGATCCAGACACTTGTAGAGGACACAACGGGATTTAGACTCCCGCCTGACCCGCTGATCCTGGTGCTGGGCAAACCTACAGAGGATGTCCCTTCTCCGAGGTCCAGGCTCACCACGGCCATACTGACAGCAGCCAGGTGCTCAATAGCAGCGGCCTGGAAGCAGATCAAGCCTCCTTCAAAGACAACTGTGGTCAGGAGAATAAACGAGGTAATGTTAATGGAGAGGCTCACGGCCATGCTCCAGAAAAAGATACCCCAATTCCAGAACACCTGGGAACCCTGGCTAGGGAGATAG
Organism: Ascaphus truei; assembly: GCF_040206685.1. Lineage (NCBI taxonomy): Eukaryota > Metazoa > Chordata > Amphibia > Anura > Ascaphidae > Ascaphus > Ascaphus truei. Next base: position 65,252,443 of record NC_134490.1, on the reverse strand, counting down.
GATCACAGTAGACCGCATAAAAGACACCCCACAGCGGGCAAACTCGCTACACATATAATCTAAAGCTAAGGAACGGCCTCAGTCCCCCCACCCCCCCCCCCTCCTTCTTCCTTTCCCTCCCCATCCCCTGTTAGTCCCTCTTTTCTTTTTCACTTCTATCCCCACTTTTGGAAACTGAGAAAAAAGACCCTGGTCAAAATGTATAACTATCTTGGGCCCAAGATAACAATGTATGTAAAAACTGTTTTTTATGCTTGAAAATTGACCAATAAAAGAAATTGTTACAAAAAAAAAAAGTCTATTTGTCGTCCGTTAGAAACATAGATGTTGACTAAGGATACCACCTCTCCCGCTAAGGAGTCATGTCAAATTATGTATCTCCCTCAGTGTCTTTTTTTACCTCATGCACCTGAAAAGGAACATCATATTTTATCAAAATGGCCGCCGCCGCCGCCCCATTTTTTTTACTGTCACAAGAGGAAAAGAATACATTAGGAAAATATCTACAGAAAGTATTTGGAAGGTCTTACTTATTGAAATGAGTCTTCAGCATGAATATTATATCTCCCTTTTGTCTTTTGAAGTCCGTCAATACAAGTCTTTTTTTATAGTTAGTATTTAGGTCCTTCACGTTGAGTGATGGCCACTTTGTTGTTGATTATTAAGGACTCTGGAAAAAGACTAACTGTTATATCTCAACAGGTATTGTGTCTTGCTCTTCCTGCGGATAACCTGGTATACAACTCCAGGTGAACAGACTGGTGTGTATTGTGAGTGTGGTAGATGGTATTGGGGAAGTGAATGGGGAGTGGAAAAAACAATTGGAAGGAAAAAACAGAGAGGGAGTTAGGATAGTGCAACATGCACTAAAAGTTACCGACGTACAGGTCGAAAATTGAACCAGTACGTGGGCCTATCAGCCCAAAGGTGGGCATTTAGGAAATGGGCCAGGGACCACCTACAAACAGAATGGATTTGGGCCGAGTCTACAGGGAGAGAGTGGAGAACAGGGCACAATGAGGACCTCTGTCTCCTCCCACCTACCCCGGCCCCTCCTCCTCCACTTAATGTATTATGTTAACCCAAACAATTTTACACTATCTAAGAGACATTGAACTATGTACAGAGAATTATAACAATCAAACAAAATTATAGAACATAATAAAATAGTTAAGTAAAACTTCGAACCTGCATCAAAAGACCCTTCTATCTCAACTCTTCTCATGACTCCAGTTATCTGGTTAACAATGCCAATCTCTTACCAGGGATTGTGTGACCTCTTTGAGCTTAACAGGGTGTCTGGCCCAAGAAGTTATATGGGGGAATAAAAACTCTTATAGCACCCAATTGTCTAGTTCAGAAGCTAGGCTGGGTAGTTCATTTCTTTTGTAAGACAAGTTCCATAAGACTCATCTTCCCTGAATCCCACAGAATGACAGACTCATTTGGTATGTCACTGTATACATACGAGCTCCCCAACTCCACCTCTGGGATGTGGTTTACACACTGCCACGAGTAGCCGGACATGTAGGCTGTTTTTAGACCCAAGATGGATACATTTAATAGGAACCTCAGAGGTTGTTCTGGACTTCACGATGGGTAGGTGGCTGTGTGGAGTCACTGCTATGGCAAGTGTCTAATTATAGAAGGGCCCGGAATAAGGGCACGGGAGGTGCAGGAGATGGCAAATCCAGGAAATACAGGTCTTTATTCGGGAGTTAGCTATCAAGGGAACTCATGTCTTGGAGGTTCCTTGGGCATTCTCCTCACACATTCTCCGCTAGTCTGGTCCTGCTCTGGCTTTCATGAGGTCTCATGGGTGGGTCGAGTCTTTGCAGAGATTCTTCGAGTTTAGGCCAATCGTCTAGGAAGTAATCGGCCTCCTCAATCAACTTGGAGGTTTGTTTTCCATCTCCAACAACAACTTAGTTTGAATGGGATCCCCACCGGTATTTGATGCCTTTTTACCTTAGGATATTAGTTACAGGTTGTATTTCTCTACCATCTTAGAATGTGGTCCATTCAAGGTCACTGAATACATTTTTAAGAGCAAACCCTCAAACTCAACGTTGGTGCCACCTCTGGTCCTGTAGCCATTTAAGATTTTCTCAGTGGCGTAGAAATAGTGTAACTTTATCATTACATCCCTGTTTCTGTTTGGGATGTTAGATCAAGGACCCAGTGCTCTGTGGACCCTAACCATCAGCATCACGTCATCAGTTAGGTGGGCCCTATGAGTACTATGTAGGTGAACAGCTACTTTAAGTAGGCTGGTAGATCCTCCGTGGAGACAGATTGGGGGATATTTCTAATTCTGATATTCTGTCTGTCTCTTTTCTCGGTTTTCCAAGTCTTGCCAAGAGTCCTTAAGCCCTCGGGGACCTCATCATCCATGTTTGCCTGCATCTGTAGGGAATCTATTCATAGAAATCTGGACAAATGGGCACAAAGGGCTTGTGGGCAAGTGAATAAATATGGAAGAAGATAACACTATAAACTCTATTGAAACGTGGGAAATTATACTTAGCTCCAAGTAGGAGTCCTTCAGACTGCTTGAGGGGATTAGAAAATCCTCTGATTTGGCCTGTGGCAGCAGGACGGAGGCATTGGATTTTTTATGATTTGATTTTTATTTTGTTTTAATTGGTGGTATTTAGTTTTATGCAATCTGTTTTACTGGTTTGCATTTGTACCTTTTGTAATATTTTACTGTTTTAAATAGTGTTTTAGCGCTTCCCCCACTTGTTCTGCATCTGTAGGGACTCCTCCATTTTGCGCTCCAAGTCCCTGAGTGAGGAGATCTTCTGCTTAGACTCAGAAACCGCCTTAAGGAGCTCGGATTGCAGAGTGCAAGACGTGTCATCATCCGACGCGACTTCCTATTGGCTCACATGACACAGGAGTTTTAAACTTGCAGGAGATACCGGCGCCCCCTTTGGAGGTAAGTATCTCTGGAAGCAGGAGGTCCCCAGAGGTGAAATTAATGGGGTTCAGCTCTGGAGACCCCCTGCTTCCTTACAATGTTAAACATTTAACAAAATTACCCAAAAAATCACGCGCTTGCATTGCTCCTTTAAAGTCAATACAGGTAATATAGGGGTAAGAAAAGAAGAAAGAAATGTGGGACCCAGAGATTATATGAACACAAGTGTGCGTGGTATAACATTATTACTGCACATCAACAGAGAGCCTGCTAACTGCGCGGGTTCAATAAGGTGTTTAAGAATGAAAGAAGTGCAACATGTAGAGCAGACAGAGCAGACAAATAACCCTGCATTTTAAAGAGGCAGTCCAAGCAGCTTAAATATAAATATATATATATATATATATATATATATATATATATATATATATATATCTGTTTCAATATATGTAGCCTTAGATTATCTTTATTGAAAACTAATTACTTAATGTGCCGATCGATTCATTCTCCCGTGATCGATCAGCAAAATCCTGCTTCCCAGGGTTCATTAAATGGCTGCTTTTTCGTTTCAAATCAATCCTTCAGTCAATGTAACTCAGCAGCTACAATGTATTCTTAAATTACTAAAGTAACATTATCTATTGTTACAGTTTACAGCTCAAACTGCTGGGAATATTGGCAACAAATTATCACAAACAGGAAAGTGTTACAAAGATCTTGCACTGCCGGGGATGTGGGCTAAAGCTGGCTATAGAAATCAAAAGATGCTCCGTATATTTAAACTCATTACAAATGGCATTAAGAGTTGAATTGTAAAATACAAAAAAGGTAGTGAGTATTATCTAATAATACAGAACTGATTCATTTAAAAACACACATGTAGGATATTGCTTGGATTGCTCCTTTAAAATTAGCCCATAGTTTAATTCGGGCTTCCTCCAGAATTATGAGTTGTTGGTTACAAGAGACATATAAACATCACATGACTGCAGTGCCCGGAATTAAACCCATCACAATGCTGTGCCCCTCAGAGACTTCTCCGCAGCTCTGAAAAATCTGTCTGCACCAACTCCTGAAAGAAAGACCATGCTTTGGAGTAACCATAGGAGGTGTAACATGCAAAGTATTGTCATCTTAAAGGGATTATCGCTATTAGAAGTTAATTATGTTTCACTTAGTTATTATTGAGACTGATGTTTTTCTTCTATTACTGCTGCTATTGCTGGGTAGGATTGCTGCTGGGATATTCTGAAAGTTTTAGCCTATCATTTAAGTTGGCTCACAACACTACTACCAATATTACGGGCCAGGCAGAGGTGGTGGATGCAGGGTTTCAGGATATCCCTGTTTTAGCACAGCTGGCTCAATCAGTCTCTGCATCAGCACAGCTGGCTCAATCAGTCTCTGCATCAGCACAGGTGGCTCAATCAGTCCCTGCTTAAGTCTTTGACTGAGCCTCTGATTGAGCCACCTGTGCTGAAGCTGGGATATCCTGAAAACATGACCTGTTGGGGGGCTCCCCTGCTTTAAAGAGAAGGCACATGGAAAAGTGAACCTGTTATGCGATATGCACTGTATAGCACAGTAGAGGAACTACCATACGTTCAGCTGGTTCAATTGCACCACAGCTCTGACTGGCTAGAGCAGTGGTTTTCAACTGGGGTTCCGCGAGCACCCCTCAGGGGTTCCGCGACCACCAGGGGGGGGGGAAGAGCTGGGACAACTCTCCCATGCTGTCCCAAGCCCGGCGGCGGGGCAACACCCCATCTAGCTGTACCCCGGCAGCCGCCCGGTCACACTTCTTTTCTTCCTCTCCCTGCCTGCTCCGGTCGGCGTGCTGACAAGAGGGAGAGAGGATCGGGCGGGCGCGCTAACACAGTGGGGTGGGGGGGGGTGAGTGTGTGAGTGGGAGTGTAAGTGGGAGTGTGTGTGTGTGTGTGTGTGCATGTGTGTGTAAGTGGGAGTGTGTGTGTGTGCATGTGTGTGTGTGTTAGTGTAAGTGGGAGTGTGTGTCTGTCTGTGTGTGTGTGAGTGTGTGTGTGTAAGTGGGAGAGTGTGTGTGTAAGTGCGAGAGCGTGTGTGTAAGTGCGAGAGTGTGTGTGTGTGTGTAAGTGGGAGAGTGTGTGTGTGTGTGTGTGTGTGTGTGTGTGTGTGTGTGTGTGTGTGTGTGTGTGTGTGTGTGTGTGTGTGTGTGTGTGTGTGTGTGTGTGTGTGTGTGTAAGTGGGAGAATGTGTGAGTGTGTGTGTATACGTGGGAGAGTGTGTGTGTAAGTGGGAGTGTGTATGTGTCCGCGTGCAAGGGGGAAAGTGTAAGGGGGAGAGGGAGCGTAAGGCAGAGAGTGAGGGGAGAGAGACGGGGCGACCGGGGGGGAGGGGGAGAGAAGAGACAGGGGCGAGGGTTGGGGTTTCCCAGAATTTCAAAATCAAATTCTGGGGTTCCCCAACCAAAAAAAGGTTAAAAACCACTGGGCTAGAGGCTCACCCTCCCGGCTGTTCTGCAGAGTCAACAGCACATTGCACCACCCCCCCTTTCCTTTTCCACTCCATGCCTTGTCGAAGGGGGGGGCGCTGTAGCCATCCTACAGAGAGAGCATGGTGAGGAGGGGGCACGTGGGCTGTGATAGAGAGCATGCATTTTATTCTTCAAATTGTATGTATTTCCAAGTATGGGTTGAAGGAAAGGCCCAGTTCATTTACTTGCAGAGGGGCCCACAATTCACTTGTTCCGCTCCTGCTGCAGCAGGTTAATTTAAAAATGTTCTCCAGAGAACGACAGCCACATTTAATACCTTGAAATATGCATTACATTTTGTTTAAAAAAAAAATTAAAATAAGGGCAAGATCTTACAAGACTCGCAGCTGCTTGAGTCCGGAGAAGTCATTCTTACTGATACGTGTAATGTTGTTCCCGTTCAGCTCTCTGGAAAAAAAAAACAAAGAAAAGGAAAACTTTGATCAAAGGAATTTAGCACATTGCTCGAGAAAACGTTATCGTTACACCTAAACTCCGCCAGATCTGCTCTGGAATTGTTCCGAGCCCTGTACTTCTCTGAGAACCAGTGGCGGAATTAACATTTAACCACCTGTAGGCTGGGGGGGGGCGCCCCTCCTTAGCGTATGACGTAGGGTTGCCAGGTGGCTTCTCCAAAAATACTGGGCTCAGTGGTGAAAGGTGCGTCAGGTCACTATATCCCGGGAGGAAAATACCGGACACATACATGTCCAGTATTACAGTACCTCTCATTTTTTACTGGACATAGTATCCAAATACAGGGCAGTCCGGTTCAATCCCGGACACCTGGCAACCCTAGTATGACGTGATGATGTCACAACGCTACCGGCGGGGGTCTGCTACGGAAAAGGTGAGTCACTCACATACTCACACAAACACACTGCCTCCCCAACAAATAAATGCCCCCTCCCCCCCCCAAAAAAAAATGCCGCTCTAAGCTGTAGCCTTCTCAGCCCCCTGGGAAATCCACCACTGCGGAAAACTAAACAATTGTAACTAAGAAGTAACTTCACGTTTACCAAGAAGAATTTATAACACTAACATCATAAAGAATGGATGGTCTTCTTTTCTAAGTTGTTGTAAAGACAAATGTTGCTTTATTACCACATTTTATTTTACTTATTATTTATTTCCCTCCATCCCATACACTTAGTTTTGCAGATTCATATACAGTATTTATGAGTTGCACTTTTCACTTAATGCTACATGTAAGGCTATACGTTTTAATACGAGGAATGTAATATTTGCGTGTAATTTTTTATATTTGTTTATATTATACTTATATGATACATATTACACATTACCTGTTTATTGTTCGGTTTTATATGTATAATATTAAATACAACTTATCTATCTCTATCTTTGTTTTAATTCCTTTTTTAATTTATTTCCACGCGTTTCCTCTACGTTTTGGGACTTGGTTCCTGATGGCGCTTACAGTAGGTATGTTCGTTTCACAGCAACTTTTATTCAAAATCTCTTTCGAAGAGACAACGGAGAAACAGGAATTTCAACCTGGTTCTATTTCATCCTGAGACTTCCGTGCCTTGCAACTTCTACCAGTACCGAATCCCAGTGCAAAACCATCTCACAATGACCTAGACCAGGGGTCTCCAAACTCAGTCCTCAAGAGCCACCAACAGGCCAGCTTTTCAGGATATCCTTGCTTCAGCACAGGTGGCTCAATCAATGGCTCAATTGAAGACATTGAGCCACATGTGCTAAAGCAGGGATATCCATAAAACCTGGCCTGTTGGTGGTTCTTGAGGACTGAGTTTGGAGACCCCTGACCTAGACCAGGGGTCGGCAACCTGCGGCTCTTTCAGCACCTGCATGCGGCTCTCCTCACTGTGCTGCTCTTGGCTGGTCCCTTTTGGGAAATCAATATGGCCACCATCCAAGCGTCATCACTCCCACGGGCCAATAGAAAGCTACAATGTCGTTACAACATGATATTGCCGGTTTCCATTGGATGGCCCCGGCAGCCATCTTTGATTTTACTCACATTTGACCAACAAATGCAAAAGCAAATATCTCAGAGGTCAATAGTGCGGTGTGGCACCGGAGCACCACCCAGTTCTGATTCTGTAACAAATGGGAATAAAAATCCTAAAATGGGTGAATTGTTGCTTTAAATAATTGCAATCATGGTATGAGTCAAATCATTTGGTAATAGCATAGAATTGTTCTCCGTCAATTAATTTGTTGTAAAACCAATTTAGAAATGTCATAAAGCACAAAATATATATTGAGCATGGCACCCGTTTGAAATTATAAGTAAAACTTCCGAAAAAAAATTAGATAGAATTGCAAAATGGAGCGACAATAATCATCTTTAAAAGAAAAAAAAAGCGCAGATACGTTAAGGATCCTGTAATTTAAACACTGTGTTTCTTTATCAAACATTTATTTTTAGGATTTGGGAACATTTGATAAATGTCACTTTATTATGTATCACGTAACTCCTCCCAGATCCTCAAATCACAAACTGCTGGGACAAGGGGAGCTGGCTACCCTGATAGGGACGGACTTCGCTATATGGGACTCCAGCCTACGGGAGTAATGCAAAAATGTTACAGGGTCGCACGGGGAGATTTACATTTCTTTTATTGTAGTGAAACGTCTTTGCTGGCACCTACCGAAATTCTCATAGGACTAAAACGCCTTCATGGAGATGAAAACGCGTCACGGGCAGGCGCGCCCCCGCTGGCTCAAAATTCTCACAGCACTCAAAGTCGTTCATGCAGACGAAAATGCGATCAAGCAAGCAAACAGCACTTTTATAAGCAAACCTGCCACAGTACCAGTACTTTAATATCCAAACCTGCCACAGTACCAGTACTTTTATAAGCAAACCTGCCACAGTACCAGTACTTTTATATCCAAACCTGCCACAGTACCAGTACTTTTATATCTAAACCTGCAACAGTACCAGTACTTTTATATCCAATCCTGCTACAGTACTAGTACTTTTATATCCAAAGCTGCCACAGTACCAGTACTTTTATATCCAAACCTGCTACATGACTAGTACTTTTATATCCAAAGCTGCCACAGTACCAGTACTTTTATATCCAAACCTGCCACAGTACCAGTACTTTTATATCCAAACCTGCCACAGTAACAGTACTTTTATAAGCAAACCTGCTACAATACCAGTACTTTTATAAGCAAAGCTGCCACAGTACCAGTACTTTTATATCCAAACCTGCTACAGAACTAGTACTTTAATATCCAAAGCTGCCAAAGTACCCGTACTTTTCTATCCAAAGCTGCCAAAGTACCATTACTTTTATAGCCAAATCTGCCACAGTAACAGTACTTTTATATCCAAACCTGCCACAGCAACAGTACTTTTATAAGCAAACCTGCTACAGTACCAGTACTTTTATATCCAAACCTGCCACAGTACCAGTACTTTTATATCCAAACCTGCTACAGAACTAGTACTTTTATATCCAAACCTGCCACAGTACCAGTACTTTTATATCCAAACCTGCCACAGTAAAAGTACTTTTATATCCAAACCTGCCACAGTAAGAGTACTTTTATATCCAAACCTGCCACAGTACCAGTACTTTTATATCCAAACCTGCTACAATACCAGTACTTTTATATCCAAACCTGCTACAGTACTAGTACTTTTATATCCAAAGCTACCACAGTACCAGTACTTTTATATCCAAAGCTGCCACAGTACCAGTACTTTTATATCCAAACCTGCCACAGTAACAGTACTTTTCTAAAAAAAAAAAATTATACTCTAAAAGTCTTTCATTCAATCAAAAACATCAAAATCAAAATCCAATTTCAGTGACAAAACACACAGAAGTGTCACTTAGAACGTGTGTGACTGGCGCACAGCCCGTCTTTTTATTACAGGATGAGGCAGGGGGTCTCCGGGAGCTCCGGGGACCCCCTGCTTCCTGAGATACCTCCGTAGCGGTGCCCGTATCTCTGCAGCCAGGGAACTGTGTGCCTAACGAAATATCGGCTGAAATGTCCAGAGTCACACGAGCCAATAGGAAGCTGTGACATCCTCCCTTGTGGCTTCCTATTGGCCCACGTGACCTGGACATTTAAACTCCACAGAGATACCTGCACTCTCTCTCTACAGAGGTAAGTATCTCCGGAAGCAGAAATGAACACAGTTTAGCTCCAGAGAGCCACTACATCAAACCTGTAATAAAAACTCTGCGGCTAAATGCAATAGAAACTCAATGGAGAGACTAAATCACACGCAAACAGTGACCGCGGTGGATGGCAAAGGAAACAGAATGAGGAATTCCCAGCAGGGTTCTCTATCTAGTTACCGGTGGGGGCTGCATTTACTGATCCACTCACACAGTGCGTATAAGCTTCGGAGCAGACTTGTACCTACCTGGGAGGTGGCCGAACACTGAAAATGTCATGTAAATCAGGGCTTTCCTAAACAGGACATGCACATCCCCAGAAAGAGGCAACTGAGCTGCACAAAACATTCCCACCAGCCATCTCTCTATTACACTCACAAATATATTTCCTATAGCAGCAGTGGTCAACTCCAGTCTTCAAGGGCCACCAACAGGTCAATGATACTCCTGCTTCAGCGTGGCGTGGCTCAACTCCTCTCTCTCTCTCTCTCTCTCTCTCTCTCTCTCTCTCTCTCTCTCTCTCTCTCTCTCTCTCTCTCTCTCTCTCTCTCTCTCTCTCTCTCTCTCTCTCTCTCTCATAATAAAATCAGAGACATTTTCCATGATTGTGGAGATTAAGGTAATAGGGCCTCTCTTAACAAGCACTGTAGTAACATTGCTGATCGAATCATGAAACTGATAGCCCTTCCGCTGCCAACGCCTTCATGGACTCAGATTTCACGACTGCAAGGTCAGAGGCAACAAAAAAAGTGTATAGGAAAGGATATAACCAAGTAATTCCAAAATCTAAAGTAACTCATTTTTATACAAGGTCCTTTGGCAACTTAGTAGTTCACATGTAAATTATGTAGCAATCTCACAAACATGTATTTCTTTGTTTTGCATTGTTTCATTAATTTAATCCACAGTCCAGCTATGCACGACATTACAGAGACTTGTCCCACCAGTAGCAGAGTTTCCAGGATATGATCACTCGGGGTCGCTGATAGGGGTGAATAGCTGGGACTCCTGTCCCGGACCTGGTGAGTCAAGGGACCTGGACCACATGCCAACAACCCTAACATGTAATGCCAGATCCGCAGAGGTGCCTGTCAGAGCAGAGGGGGCCTGCTGCAGGGTGTTGGCAGAGTTGCCTGTCAGAGGGGGCCTGCTGGAGGCTGATGGAAGGGAGGCCCCGTCTGACAGGCACTTCCGGGGGCACACTCCCGCAGACCCCCTCTGACAGGCACCATTTGCGGGCCACCTCGATCCCCCAAGGCAGCAGGTAGACACACTCAGCTCCCCCCTCTGTTTTGACCCTCCCTGCCTCCCAGGCCCCTACCTATACCTCCAAGCCAATACTTCCTTCCACTTCCTCCCCTCAGGTCCATACCTACACCCCCCTCCCTGGTCCTTATCTCATCACAACCTCCCCCCCTCCCTCCTCCCCATGTCCCTATCTCCTTCTCCCCTCCCTCAGGGACCACCAGTGTGGCATGAGTGGGGGAGTTAATGGGGGGCTGGACCTGCTTCTTTCCAAGACTTCTGTTGGACATTGTTTTTTATATATATATATATATATATATATATATATATATATATATATATATATATATATATATATATATATATATATAATATTTATGGATAGGTATTGTTTTTTTTTTTTTTTTTCCAAACTTTTTTTATTGGGTAGGTACACTGTTACATGAATACAAATGACAACATTTTTCATCCCAATACATAACGCCATTTTCAATTTTTGTAGGGGGAGAGGCAAGGCAGCTTGCCCATAAGGAGCACTTCCCAAGAGGGGGAAGCTTGGTATAGTACCAAAGTGGGGGAAAGGGAGAGGGGGAACCTGCATGGGGGGGGGGGGGGAAGAACAGGGAGGGAGGGGAGAGGAGGGGGGGAGTATTCCTTCTTCTGGGCGTCCTGCGTCCCAGTTATTAGGGCTGCTAGATCTCCATGGGGGGGGGTCCTGTTTTGACCCGAGGGGGACCCTCGTCCTATAGTGACAGCCACGGTTCCCACACTCTTTCGAATGAATTAGCTTTTTGCTTTAGGTAGGCCGTAAGCTTTTCCATAAGCATCACTTCGTTGAGTCTTTTTTTTATCATTCCCTTAGTAGGGGGGGCTACCTTCTTCCAGGAAGACGCTATTTCACATCTTGCCGCTGTGAGAATAAAGGAGATCAATTTCCTAGTTGGACGACCAATTTCCTCAGTTGGTCTGGCCAGTAGGTAGGTCAGCGGCTCAATGGGTAACTCGAGGTCTGTGACCTCTTTTATTAAATTTTGGACCGTAGTCCAGTATTTCTTAATTTCTGGACATGTCCACCATATATGGACCATGTCCCCCCTTTGACCACAGCCTCTCCAGCACAGATCCGATGCCAGAGGGTAGATTTGTTTTAGTCTCGCTGGCGTAAGGTACCAGTTGAAGAGTACCTTATAAATATTTTCCTTTGTGGTGGTACAGATGGATGTCTCTGTGGCCGCTCCCCAGATTTCTTCCCAATCTTCCTCCTCAATAGTTATATTCAAGTCAGCGGCCCATTTAAGCATGTAATCATGCTGAGGAGGTCCCTCCCTTGTTTCCATTTCCGAGTAGATCTTGGAGATTAGTCCCCTTTGGTCTGAATCGGGCTTGCATAATCTCTCGAATCTAGTGGGAAAGGGGAATTCCGGGTTTGGAGATACCTTTTGGGCGAAGTGTCTAATTTGGAGGTACTTAAACGCATCCAAATTCGGGATCTTATATTTTGCTTTTAGGTCCCGGTAGCTTAGGAGACTTCCTAGACACATTATGTCCATCAATGTCTTTATTCCTTTTGACTTTAGTTGGTTAAACTGTTTTGACGCACACCCCGGGGGGAATTTAGGATTATCAAATATTGGAGTAAGTTGTGACCCCGTAGAAGTGAGTTTATATTTGAGTTTAGTTTTTAGCCAGACTTCCCAAGTGTGTCTTGCCGTTTTTAATTTAAATTTTCGCGGTGGCATGTCTTCTCTTTCCATACTCCATAGGCATGCTGGCAGAGAAGGCATTTTAGAGTAGAATGTTTCTATTTGGAGCCAGCGTCTTTGGGCTGGGTCTGTGTTCCATAGTACCGCTTGCTTTAGTTGGGCGGCTTGATAGTATTTTTGGATATCTGGGACTCCCATGCCCCCTCTCCCCCGTGGTGACAGTAGAACTGAGCGGGCTACTCTGGGTCTTTTGCCTTGCCAAATAAAATGGAACATCTTGTTTTGGATGTTTTTGAGCTCTGAGCCGGGGACATGGACCGGGAGGGTTTGAAAAAAATATAGTAGTCTTGGGAGTATATTCATTTTGAGAGAAATCATCCTTCCGATCCACGATATCTGGTAATCTTCCCATTTGCTCAAATCCTTTTTGATTTTGTCAAAGAGAGCTGGGTAGTTACATTGATATAGTGACTGGTAGTCCTTCGATACATTCACTCCCAGGTATTTAATGTATGAGGGGCTCCATTTATATGCAAAGTTTATTTTAATTAATTTCACTTCTGGCTCTGCTAGGCTGAGATTTAGGGCCTCTGATTTATCACTATTAATTTTGTATCCTGATATGCCCCCAAAGTCCTCAAGCTCCTTTTGGAGGTTGGGGAGGGAGGTCTGGGGCTTGGTTAGCGTTAGGATGATATCATCGGCGAACAGGGATATTTTGTAATTTGTTTTTCCAATCGTTATGCCCTGGATATTTATGTTACTTCGAATTTTAGCCGCCAAAGGTTCTATGGTGAGAGCAAAGAGGAGGGGGGACAAGGGGCAACCCTGTCTTGTACCATTTCGTATTTGGAATCTCTCAGAATTTCCTCCTGGCAGTTTTACTATTGCTGACGGATTCTGGTACAGCGCCTTTACTCCTTCTAAGTATGTGTCTTTAAAGCCGAATTTCTCCAACGTTTTGGTAAGGAAAAGCCAATCGATTCTATCAAATGCCTTCTCTGCATCTAAACTTAGTAACATTGCCTTGGAGTTGGTGAGGTGGACGTGTTCAATAATGTCAAAGATCTTTCTGGTGTTGTCTGAGGCTTGACGCCCTAGGACAAACCCTACCTGGTCAGTGTTTATTAGTCTTGGCAGAATGGGGTTCAGCCGATTCGCCAAGATTTTACTGTAAAGTTTCAGGTCGTTGTTTAGAAGTGAGATGGGCCTGTAGCTTCCGCACTGTGTTGGGTCTCTCCCTTCTTTGTGGATAATGGCCAGATTAGCTAGGGACATTGATGAGGGGATAGGGTTCCCTTCCAGGAATGAATTGAACAGGCTCAGCAAGTGTGGGGTCAAGACTGGGAGAAACCTTTTGTAATAGGTATTGGAGAAGCCGTCTGGGCCTGGTGCTTTGGATATTTTAGAAACCTTTACTGCGGATATCAGTTCTTCTTTAGTGATTTTGGAGTTGAGGTGGGAATTTTCTTCCCCCGTCAACTTGGGGAGATCACAGTCAGCCAGGTAGCCTAAGATTGCTTCCGACTTTGCCGACTCTGAGGCCCCCTTTTGAGTCTTCAAATTGTAAAGTTTAGTATAGAATTTAGTGAATTCGTCCGCTATTTTCTTCTCATTGTATAGCACCTCCCCAGACCTGCTTCTTATTGCCGTGATCTGGGATCTCTTTTGTACACCTCTTAGCTTAGAAGCTAGCAATCTATCGGCCTTGTTCCCCTTGTCGTAATATCTCTGATTAGTCCATTTGAGGGCTTTTTCCACACTTTCTAGCTGAATGTTTTTTAATTCATTTCTAGTGGAGGTCAGTGCTTTATATATTCTTTTTGAGGGGTTAATTTTATGTTGTTGTTCCAAATTGGTTATTTTCTCTGTTAGATCTTTTATTATTTTTGCCTTAGTTTTTTTCTTATGGGAGGCAATCGAGATAAAATCACCTCTGATTGCTGCTTTATGAGCTTCCCATAGTATAGCAGGTGATGAGACCGTGCCATAGTTGTTAGTGAAGTACTCCTTAAGGGCCTTTTTGATCTTCCTCTCTACCTCTGGACAATTTAATAGTGTGTCATTCAACTTCCAATTGTAGGAAAATGTTTTTACAAAGGGGACTGATAGGGTTAAGGTGACTGGCGCATGGTCTGACCAGGTTGTTGGGCCTATGTCAGAGCCTGCGGAGGCCTCTAAAATGTTCCTGGATCCAAGGAAGTAATCAATGCGCGAATAGGTCTGGTGAGGTGCCGAGAAGAACGTATAATCTCTTTGGCCCTGATGCTGGGTTCTCCATATATCCATTAAGGAAAATTCCTTTAGTATCTCTCTGAATCTCTTCCCCTTACTTAAGGATTGGGGTGGGTGTGGTCGGCCTGGGATGAGTGATTTATCTTCTAATGGGTTAAGGACCATGTTCAGGTCTCCTCCCACTATCACTGATGACAGGTATTTTGGGTCCAGATCCTCTAACACTTTTTTCAGAAATACTGTCTGGTTTTCATTCGGGGCATATAGGTTGACTAGAGCGATTTCCGTGCCCGAGAGTGTACCATACACCACTAAAAATCTACCCTCTGGATCTATGACTGTTTTTGTTAAATTGAATGGGGTTCCTTGGCGGACTAGAATTGCTACTCCCCTTTTTTTACTGCTAAATGAGGAATAAAACCCCAAGGGGAATGCATTTTGAAATGTTTTGGGCGGATCTTGGGATGTAAAGTGCGTCTCCTGGAGGAAAATGATATCTCCGCCAGACTTCTTCATTTCTTGAAGAGCTAATCGTCTTTTTCTGTTGTTTTGTAGGCCTTTTACATTAAGGGAGACCAATTTGATTGCGGATTTGCTAGCCATAGGGGCTTTTATCAGCGAAGTTTTTTAGGGCCTCGCTTTTCCCAACAACGAGGGTCTGCCTGAGTACTTCCTTTAGGATGTGGGGCCGTGTTTCCGGACCAGGGTCGTCCCCCCAGGGGCAAGGGGGAGGACGGGAGGACGGGGAGGGACCGGGACTGGGATGGGGAGGGAGGAGGGGTTCCTGCTGGGACAGCATCAGCAGGGGGTTTTGGGAAAGGATAGAAAAAAGAAACTAGGCTTCTGAGTGGCCTAGTAAAAATATAAACCGGTAGTCTACTAGCCGGTTGTTGGGCTTAAGGCCCGTGGGAGGTAGTTCCGGGTCTGTCGCCTCTCAGGCTGGGCAGGAGGGCGTGGACCCTTACATATTTTTTGTCAGTTACACCATTGGGTGCTAGTTTAGGGTTTTGGTTTGGGGCCTCGAGTTGGGGGTTCAAGTATCTTCCGTAGGGTGGCGTGGGGGGAGGGAGGGTGTGGAGGGGGGGGGGGTAATGGACAGGGGGGGTGCCTATTTGTTTAGGTTGGGTTGGGGTGATCACATAACATTTTTGGTATCAGCGCTTCAACCCGTGGGGGTTATACAATCAGGGGACAGAAATTAACAGTGCTGGATAACTTGTGTTACAACCTAGAACATTAGTGCTTGTTTCCTCTGGTTTATCCGCTAAACGAGGCTTGCAGTAGTACAATTGCGTGTATGCATTCACCATAAACTGTGCTTGACCCATATAACTTATAACTTAGGGGGGGGGAGACCTGGTGGGGGGGGAGGGGGGAGTGGAGGAAGGGTGAGGGAGTGACGGGGGAGGGGGGGGAATGGGGGGAGGGGAGGGGTGCTTATTTGTGTGGGTCGGGGGGAGGCAATCATCTAGCATTCTATAACAGTCTATCAGCGGAAGGGGAATAACTGTTCAGGCAGTAGATAGCAGTGGTGCTCAGAGCTTTGCAACCTTCCCTTTTGATATAACAGTATCGTTCATCATTTATATTTCAATTTTTACCTTACATGGAAACACATTGCGATTCTCTTTTGTTTCCCAGTCAGGGAGGGAGGGGGGGAGGGAGAGGGGGGGGAGGGAGAGGGGGGAGGGGGGGGAGGGAGAGGGGGGAGGGAGGGAGAGGAGGGAGGTGGGGAGATGGGGGAGGGAGGGAGAGGAGGGAGGTGGGGAGATGGGGGGGGAGGGGAGGGGGAGGGGAGGAGAGGGGGGAGAGGGGGGGGAGGGGGGAGGGAGAGGGAGGAGGGAGAGGGAGGGGGGAGAGGGGGGGGAGAGGGGGGGGGGAGGGGGGAGGGAGAGGGAGGGGGGAGAGGGAGGGGGGAGAGGGGGGGGAGAGGGGGGGGGGGAGGGGGGAGGGAGAGGGGGGAGGGAGGGAGAGGGGGGGAGGGAGGGAGGGGGGGAAGGGGGGAGGGAGGGGGGGGAAGGGGGGAGGGAGGGGGGGGAGGGGTGGGGGAGGGAGGGGGGAGAGGGGGAAGGGGGAGGGAGGGGGGGAAGGGGGGGAGAGAGGGGGGAGAGAGGGGGGAGGGGGGAAGGGGGGAGAGAGGGGGATGGGGGGAGGGAGATGGGGATGGGGGGGGAGGGAGATGGGGAGGGGGGGGAGGGAGATGGGGAGGGGGGGGAGGGAGATGGGGAGGGGGGGAGGGAGAGGAGGGGGGAGGGAGATGGGGAGGGGGGGAGGGAGAGGAGGGGGGAGGGAGAGGGGGAGAGAGGGGGGGAGAGGAGGGGGAGGGCAGAGCTATGTTCACATCATGTTAGTTTATATGCTTTTAAAAACCGGATATTTGTCAGGGTAAACATTTTGCATAACACTTAGCTTTATAAATGTGAACAACTGGCCCCACCATACCATGTGGGGCCTTGTCTAAAAACACAGGCACAGTTAACTTTTGCTTTCACCTTACATAAATCCCATTGCGATTCTCTTTTGTTTCCCAATCAGGGAGCCTCTGCATTTTCCATAAAAATTCTGCAGGACAGGGGGAAAGGGGAGGGGCAAGGGGGGGGCAGCTTCCTTTTAACACCTTAATAACTTCCCCCCCTCCATGGCCGGGGGGGAGGAACAAGGGCCGGTGGGGGGGGGGGGGGAGAGAGGGATGGGGGGGGGGAGAGAGGGATGGGGGGGGAGAGGGGGGGGGGAGGGAGAGGGGGGGGAGAGGGGGGGAGAGAGGGATGGGGGGGGGAGAGGGGGGGGAGAGAGGGATGGGGGGGGGGAGAGAGGGATGGGGGGGGGAGAGAGGGATGGGGGGGGGGAGAGAGGGATGGGGGGGGGAGAGGGGGGGAGAGGGGGGGGCAGAGGGGGGGGAGAGGGGGGGGCAGAGGGGGGGGAGAGGGGGGGGGGAGAGGGGGGGGAGAGAGGGATGGGGGGGGGGGGAGAGAGGGATGGGGGGGGGAGAGAGGGATGGGGGGAGGGGAGAGAGGGATGGGGGGGGATGGGGGGGGGGAAGAGAGGGATGGGGGGGGGAGAGAGAGGGATGGGGGGGAGAGAGGGATGGGGGGGGGGGGAGAGAGGGATGGGGGGGGAGAGAGGGGGGGGGAGAGAGGGATGGGGGGGGGGAGAGAGGGATGGGGGGGGGAGAGAGGGATGGGGGGGGGGAGAGAGGGATGGGGGGGGAGAGAGGGATGGGGGGGGAGAGAGGGATGGGGGGGGGGGAGAGAGGGATGGGGGGGGAGAGAGGGATGGGGGGGGGGAGAGAGGGATGGGGGGGGGGAGAGAGGGATGGGGGGGGGAGAGAGGGATGGGGGGGGGAGAGAGGGATGGGGGGGGGGGGGAGAGAGGGATGGGGGGGGGGAGAGAGGGATGGGGGGGGGGAGAGAGGGATGGGGGGGGGAGAGAGGGATGGGGGGGGGGGGAGGAGAGAGGGATGGGGGGGGGGAGGAGAGAGGGATGGGGGGGAGGAGAGAGGGATGGGGGGGGGAGGAGAGAGGGATGGGGG
The DNA here is from genome assembly GCF_040206685.1 of Ascaphus truei. NCBI lineage: Eukaryota > Metazoa > Chordata > Amphibia > Anura > Ascaphidae > Ascaphus > Ascaphus truei. Next base: position 65,234,163 of record NC_134490.1, on the reverse strand, counting down.
GGGGGGTGGAGAGAGGGATGGGGGGGGGAGGAGAGAGGGATGGGGGGGGGGAGGAGAGAGGGATGGGGGGGGGAGGAGAGAGGGATGGGGGGGGGGAGGAGAGAGGGATGGGGGGGGGAGGAGAGAGGGATGGGGGGGGGAGGAGAGAGGGATGGGGGGGGGGGGGGAGGAGAGAGGGATGGGGGGGGGAGGAGAGAGGGATGGGGGGGGGGGAGGAGAGAGGGATGGGGGGGGGAGGAGAGAGGGATGGGGGGGGGGAGGAGAGAGGGATGGGGGGGGGGGGAGGAGAGAGGGATGGGGGGGGGAGGAGAGAGGGATGGGGGGGAGAGAGGGATGGATAGGGGTAGGAGCTGAACTGGGAGGAGGGCTATACGAGTGTGTTGTGCATTGATTTGTACACTTCTGCTATTGGGAGGTTACTGCTTGCGTGCCTTTATGACGGGGGGGGGGATCGGGGTGTGTACACAGTTGAACCGTGGGGGGATGGGACCGGGGGGGGGGAGGGGACCGGGGGGGCCGAAGGGACCCGTCCGTACCGCTTCCAGGGATTCAACGCCAGCAGAGAAGTCCCCCCCCCCCCCAAACATCCCCACAAACCCTCCGCCGCCTCGGGCCCATCACTGTCTGGAGAGTGGACTTGTCGCCCTGCGCCTTGGGGTCTCCGGCATCTGTTGTCTCTGCTCCAGGTGGGCTGCTGCTTCAGGTCGGGGCTGTGGTATGTAGGACCCTCCCCCGTCCGGCCGGGCGACCCGTTTAGGGGTTTCCCCGGCCAGTCGGCAGATTTGGGACCGCATTACCGAGGTTGACGGGGGTCCGGGGGTCAGTTCCAGTGGGCCTCAGGAGCTCTTCAGCAAAGATCCCTCCGCTGTACCGTCTCCTCTGGGCTTCTTCAGGGCGGCCGTGGCCCTCCCGGTTGCCGTCGCCTCCGTCGGCCTCGGCGATCAGTGGGGAGTCAGGTATTCTCGCGATGTCCCTTCTTCTCGCGCGGGGGAGCCAGGCGCGGGAACCTGGTGGTTCAGTCAGAAGGCAGGCGTCTTCAGGGGCGTTGGGATCGCAGGGGAGCTGCGGTACTTTTTTTTTTCCAGGTCTGGGGTTCGGGGCACAGTGGTTTCAGGGTCTCAGGACAATCCGGATCAATCAGGTAAGTTGAAAGTTTATTTATTCGCCACTTTATTTATTTCTTGGCACATTTTGCTGGAGGGCCGCGATCCTTTCAGAGGCTCTTGCTGGTCCACTTCTGTCTTCTTTGCGACCCCTGGCTGGGGGGACTTCCAGCCACGATGGAGGGGGGGTCAGACCCAAGGCCTGGGCAAACGGCAACATGTCCTCGGGGTGTCGTATAGTGAGAAACCTTCCTCCTTTATTTACTGTTAACTTAAAGGGGAACCCCCATCGGTATTTCACTTCTTTTTCCCTCAGGAATGAGGTCAGAGGCTTCAGCTCTTGGCGCCGGATTACTGTTTGCCTTGAGAGGTCACTATACAGTTGTATGCTTTCCTCTTGGAAGGTTAGGGATTCCATTTCTCGGCTGGCAGCAAGGATCCTTTCTTTTGAGGAGTAGCTGTGCAGCCTTACAATAATGTCCCTTCTTCTCTTGGGGTCGTCTGATTTAGGACCCAGGGCTCGGTGGGCCCTGTCAATCTCCAGGTCTTTCTCTGGGATGTCTCCACAGATCAGTGCAAATAGTTCCATTATGTATGCTTTAACTTGAGAGGGGGCAATTGTCTCAGGGACATTTCTGACGCGTATATTCTGGCGTCTGTCCCTGTTTTCTTGCTCCTCCTGATTTTCTTTTAAAGCTGCTATTTCCTCCCCTAGGCGTGTTATTTCCTCTTCTGCAGCTGCTTGTTTTGTCCAGGTGTCCTCCACCTTTGCCTCAGTGTCCGTTGTTCTCTTTGTCAGGGTAGAGATTTCCTCCCTGATGCCCCTCACTGCCTCCTTTAGATCAATTTGTAGGGACTGGTGTAGTTTAGTGTGCATTTCGGCAAACAGCTCCTCCATATATTCCCTGGTTACTGGCATCCCTGATGCTGGGGTCTCTTCAGTGTGTTTCCGAGCACTCGTTGCAGCAGATGGGCCTCGTGGCCCGCCGCCATCTTGTTTTTCTGCCGGCTCTTCCATTCTCCTCTGCTGTGGTGAGAAGTACTTTGAAACCCCTTGATTTGTGGATTTCTTTCCTTTCCCAGACATTCTTGATACCTTCCCCCTTGTTTTGATCCAAAAAAACGGGGTGAAAATCGGGTGGTGTGTATTGCTTTAATACAGGTTATGCAGCGGGTCCACGGAGCTCAGTGCCTACCCGACCATTCCTGGTGACGTCACCGGAAGCCTCATAGGTATTGTTTTTTAAGGTGTAAGTGGGCCCTTGGGACACAGGTAGCCCACCACTCACTGCCCCTGTGTGTGGGGAAGGACTTTCCTTTTTTTACTGGGAGTTAAGGGGTCTGCCCCACATATAATCAATTCAGCAAATGTTTTTGTGTTGGAAAACAAAGATCTTGATAAGGAGGAGGAACTTTAGTGGGACGTGTATAATTATACTAAGTACTGAATGTAGCAGGTTCATTTTCAGAGGAAGAGGAAACTCATGGAATGTAGCTCTAAAGCTTATGAAATGCTTTCAAATCATGTGCCAACTTCTAAGTTACTTCCTTGTGTCTCAGCCACTACAAATTAGATTACATGATTAGACACATGAAAATTCCATCATACGCATTTAAAATATGGCTGATATATAAATACATGGGACATTTACTCTATACGGTTCAGGATGTATCAGGTATGTTTTTGTTATGTCTCAGACACAAATTAGCAAAGGAAGCACTAATTTCCTGATACTGTGATTCACAAATAATGTGAACCATATTCCTGACATTGCATGGATTGCAGTACTATGAACGGTAATTGCAATGCGGCCATTCATTTCATATGTCCAGGTCTCAATGCTGTCATGGGTTATGTTTCCTTATATAAACGTAGTGTAACCTATACATTTAACATTCCAACCCTCAGTGTGTCCTATCGTATGTTTTCCTAACTCCTTCAGCACTATAGTGTCCTGCAGTGCTTATAGCTATGTTAAACATACCCCAAAAATGAGTTCATTATTGGCAACAACAAAAAAAAGCATAACATTAAAATAGTATATACATGTTGTTATCACACAGTTTTATTTTTGTTTCGTTTTTATAATGTCCTGTGTTTTCTCATTATAGTGTAACAATTGCATCTTGTGAGTTATAGGTATTTGTCATTTTGTAATGTCATTTTGTACAACAGCATGACAGCTGTCTAATACATCGGCTTTTTTTTTAGACCTCAGAAGCATCTTCTTCACATCTGGAAGACTATCAGCGCAGAGCCACTGCTGACATCTGGAAACAGACTCAGGAACAGCATCTTCTAGGAAGCATTTTCCCATTGATCCAGCACCAGTCACAATCTGCTTAATATCTGTCTTATCTCAGGAATAGATACGCCCAAACTGTCTGCTTATCACTTTCGGTATACACTGACTGCAGCAAGAGTTTGTGTGTATATTTGTAATCTTTAACATTGGTAAGTGAGGGTAAGCACCTAGCAGACACATCATACTGGTCAACGTCTGTTCAGGGAAGTTTGTGTTTCAACTCCTCAGCTGCCGCAGATTCACACGGTGTTCAGGGTACTCTTTTCAAGGAGAAAGTTAAAAAATAAAAAATTATATATATATATATATATTATTTTTTTCAGGAAAAAGGATGGGACTCTTACAGGAGAGTTAAAGTTCCACCATTGTCTCTAAAATATCACCACCAGGATTCTGCCACACTACATTTTTTATGTATGTATGTTTTTATTTATATACCATCCAGGTACATAGCACTTATTTATTTTAATTTATTTATCAAATGTTTTACCAGGAAGTAATACATTGAGAGTTACCTCTCGTTTTCAAGTATGTCCTGGGCACAGAGTTATAACAATACATGGTTACATTAAAAGAACAGAGATTATACAGTCAATTCACAAGCATTTTCATGGACAGATAAATGGACAGTAGTAATACACGTGACATAATATTATAACACATAATTGTGGTAAGTGTTTCAGACATAAATCAACAGGAAAGAGAGTCCCTGTCCCGAAGAGCTTACAATCTAAGTGGTAAGTGAAGAGAATTTACAGAGACAGTAGGAGGGTGGGTAAGTGCATCTGCAAGGGGCCAAGGTCGGTTAGTGCATATGAGATGTATAGTATCAGCCAGTGGAGCTACCCATATGCTTCGTTAAAGAGGTGTGTTTTAAGAAAGTTGCTAAAGGTGTAAGAGAGGGTGCTGGTCGGATATTGAGGGGAAGGGCAATCCAGAGGTGTGGAGCAGTGAGTGAGAAAGGTTTAAGGTGGGAGAGGGCTTTAGATACAAAATGTGCCCAGGATGTGTCACTTAAGACACTTTTCAGGCATAGGATTAGCTCCATTAACTCGAATAGAGCTCACAGCTTCCCTGAAACAGAGAAGTAGCTTCCCAGCATACGTTATAGCAGGGGTGCGCAAAGTTTTCCCCCTGCGCCACTCTGCCTGCTCTCCTCCCCTACTCGGGCCCCTCCCACCTGCTCGGCCCCAGCGTCAAATGACGCAACAGGGTCATGTGACGTCACATTGCTATGGCAATGAGACGTCGCGTGACCCCGTGGTGTCATTTGACGCCGGGCTACCATGGCGACGCGTCACTGAAGACAAGGTAGGTGAAAGTTACAGAGACCTCTCGCGGTCCCCCGGTATTTAATTGAAATGCCTTGGAGGAGAGCGCAGGACCTCTGTAAGTGCCGCACCCCCACCCCCCGAAAATCCTGCCCCCCAGTTTGCGCACCCCTGCGTTATAGGGTCCATGACTTTACAGCATCTTGGATAAGTCCCTTAGAATGCATAAGATTTGACTGCTGCCTTCATAACAGCTGCTAAACAAAGCATGAGCTAGGTACCATGTTCCCAATCAATGCCAAGATATAAAAACTCTTTTGCATGTGACCTTTAAGTCCAATTAGGGAGAAATTTATGAAGAGAGTCAGATACCAGTATTCATTTTATAAAGAACTTCTGCTTTCCACAAAAACATTCTTAAATGCTCTATACCAATAACACACGCCTGGGGGACTTTTCATGTTAAATTATTAGTTTTCTTGATCTATCATTTTCCAGGAATAGATGTGTATTCTCAAGGAATATTGCTGGCTGGTTCAAATCACCCCCCCCCCCCCCCCCCCCCATCTCATTACATCATTGCTTTACAATTTTTTTGATGTTTTGTTTTTTTGTTAGAAGCACACTCAATGGTAAAAGTCAGGTTCTTACGGCTGTAAACAACCATCTTGGAAATTAATTCGATGCTCATAATAACTGTGGCAGAAAAGCACCATAAGGCCCCCTTATATGTAGCCTCAAATGTTCTATGTAAATGCCAGAAATAGTAGAGTAAGACTAGGGCATCCTAGCTTTTGCCATTCTTTTGGCTATCAAAATGTCTTATTTTTGAAGAGAGCTGTCAGATTAGACTTGTCATATTGAGTTTAACCCTTTGAGTACCAGGGGGATTTGTGTTAGAGGTGTTCTAGAATGAGTGTAATTAGCACATGAATTCGCCTTAAAGTGCAAAGGAGCATCCTGAAATAATAAAGTGGCCATTGATGGAGACTGGCATGCTAGATAGATCAGCTTTCAGTGACACAAAGTCTGGACACAAAGGAAGTGAGGTGAGTTTGTGCTGTGTGTGTGTGTTACTAGCAGATGCTGCTTTGCCTTTTAGTACTGGAGCCTGAAGACACACTGACAGATCATTTATAATGGTTTGGAGGGGATTAAACAGACCAGACCTCCAACAATTTCCTTTCCCCCAGGCCTATCAGTTAAAGAAAAGCTCTAACAGATTCATTCCCTTTACCTGCTCCCAATGAATTGGCCTCATGTTAGATTGAAGTCACACACGTGCATGTACTAGTATTATAAATCAGGAGTGTTACAATGAGTGCTTAATCCCTTCTATGCTACAAAGCAATATAGCAGCCGCCCCACCTAACTAACTCCCCTTTTTTACAGCATGAGAACCAAGCTATTTCAGCTTCAGGGACCCCCCACGTTCTTGAGGTACTCATTGGTGAAGTTACCAGTCATATTACCTGTTTTTTTAGAGGGACGACCAATAGGAAGCCACGACCGATTATGTGGCGGCTTCCTATTGGCGCACGGGATGTGGCGGCCATTTTGATTCCCCTAGGGGAGCACAGACACAGGTAACTTATTTCTTTAACAGGGGAATCCCAGGAGCTAAAAATAGTGCTGTTCAACTTCGGCCTCCCTCTGGTTACCAGGCTGTGAAAAAAAATGATTTTAAAAAAATCAGGCTGGAGAATTGCTAAAAAAAAAAAAACACCTTAACCAAAATATAAAAAGGACACACAATCTCCTTTAAATCAGCTACAACATACATTTATTGTAAAGAAGGGATTGTCGTTTTAGCTTTTAACTTTAAAAAAAAAAAAAGAAACACAGCACTGGCAAATCTTCTTCCATTTCTGGTTAAAACTCATAAAAAACTTAAAGGAAGCATAATTTCCTACTGAGTTCGATCTGTTGTAGCAGCCACAGGTAGGAGACAAAGAAAACACAAGGGGGGTATGCAAACTAAAAAAATAAAGGTGCGGCATGCGCCAATGTCAAGGGAAGGTTATTGTCATTATGGAAACCCCCAGTTCAAAGTTTCCATCTAGAGAGCTGCCGTCTTTAAAACACCCAATTACTAGCCCTCTTTCAAATGTAAAAATAAACAGGTAAGACACTGAGGTTTTATATGTTTTATATGTTTTGGAAAGCAAACAGTAAATAAAAATATCACTTGTGAGTACATTCACTACAGGTCTGCAACCCTGCCTTCCCCCATTATCTTTTAGAATACAGTGCTTCCACTGCAGCCAGGGATTCTGGGAAATGGCATGCAAAGGAGCACTCACCGTGTGTCAGATTTTGCTTCGTATCCATTTTAACATGGGGGCCGTGCTAAGCTTATGCCTGCTGCATTGCACACATTTTGAGTATATCCTGGGTTTAAGTGGTGCAAAGCCAGTAACCCTACTCACAGACTGCTGTTTCGACCTCTTGGGTCTCATCAGCGTGAGGTGGGTTATACTGGCTTTGTAATGTGAAGCCGGGATATGTTTCAACCACACATTAAATAAGCAAACACAAGGCCTGGCATTATTTGTTTCAGAAAGTTGTCATTTTATTTTAATTTTGTAAAGTGAACAAAGAAGAAGTGGTGTTTTCATGTCCTCGTTTCTGAGGAGGGGACGTCTCCAGAAAGAAACTAAGTAGACTTGCCAAAAGCCTTCCTCTTTCCATCATCTTCTGACTGTTATAGATCCTGGCAGACAAAGAGATTAATATACTAATCCCATCACTACCTTCCCCTGCCTCCCTTAGGGTCTCCAGGCAGAGCTGCACCGTTCACAGCTGCACTGCCAGACTGGGAGCTCAAGAAGCAAAGGCCAAGCGCTAGTAAGTGTGTGTGGGCAGCAGGCAGGGACTCTGTATTGCAGATTCAGCCGACACTGCACCATTTCCTTTTATGCCTCTTCGGTCAATGCAGAAAAATGAGGCTCCCAAGAAAAGATTTTGGAATGGTTTCATGATGACAAGTTTACTGCAAGCTCCAGGGCTTTATACTAATGTTAGTGACGTTTAAATGTCTCTACACCAGGGGTGGCCAACTCCAGTCCTCAAGAGCTACCAACAGGTACGGTTTTCAAGATATCCCTGCTTCAGCACAGGTGGCTCAGTCAGTGGCTTAGTCAAAGACTGAGCCACTGACGGAGCCACCTGTGCTGAAGAAGGAACATCCTTAAAACCTGACCCGTTGGTGGCCGTTGAGGAGTTGGCTACCCCTGCTATACAGCTACAAAAGAGAGCAAGGGGTGTAATCTGGGTTAGTTTATCAAGAAATCGGGTAGGATTTAGGGGCTTATTTTAGTAGCTGCGAGAAATGCTTATCCACGTGGAAAGAGACCTTTTTTGCTTGGATCTGCAGCTCGCCGTATTCTAAAAGCTCTTCTCGCACGTCCAAACCACGTGAGGAAGCTATATTCCAAGCGATTTCATTCTGCAAATCACTGCGATGTGGCTGAATTGTTACCATTGCACACGAATGTGAGAAGGGGGAGAGAAATAGGAGGGGGTGTGTGTGAGAGGTGGGGGGCAGGGGAGTGTAAGAGAAAGAGAGGGGGGCTCTGAAGGAAACTAGATTTAATTAGCATTTTCTATCTGGGGGCCCACCTGTTTTAAGTGCCCCGGGCCCCACATAGCCTTAATCCGGCCCTGATCCAGACTAACCTCCAGCTCCCAACTTTTTTCTACTTCTAATTCTCTTCTTTCCCACACAACACCAGCTCCCCCTGCCTTTACTGCCCATGATTTATCAACCTATCTTCGAGATAAAATTGATAGAACTGAGCATGATATCATATATCCTGTCATGCCTGATAATCTTTAAAAGCAGTCCTGTAATCCTTCTCTCCCACCTTCTCTCCTCCTCAAACCTGCTCACTTGACCCTATTGCTTCACATCCCATCTGCTCCCTTTCGTCCACTATAGTTCTCACCTCAACTCACATCTTCAACCACTCTCCACAGCGGTGGTATTCCCCTGCTACTATAACACTTAACTTCTTCATGTTTTCTCTTGATCCAGCCTCTCCCTCCAGCTACTGCCTCATCTCCCTTCTACCTCTTGCTTCTCCAACCACATGATAGATTTTCTGTCTGCTAACTCACTCCTCTAAGCACTAAATCAGGATGATATCCTAACCCCTACACTGAGAATGCTCTAGCTGGAAGTACCCAATGACTTTTAACAGCAAAATCCAAGGGTCAAGTCTCATTACTCATTCTACTCCACTCCACTGCCTTTGAAAACTGTAGAACAGGGGTGGCCAACTCCAGTCCTCAAGGGCCAACAACAGGTCATGTTTTAAGGATGTCCGTGCTGCAGCATAGGTGGCTCAGTCAATTGAGCCACCTGTGCTAAAGCAGGGATATCCATAAAGTAAGGGGTGAAACGGACCACAGCCAGCAATATGGTCAAAAATGAGATATCCAGGGCAAACTTGAAAAAATTGATTTATTTGCAAGCTCTTAGAAGAATGGCACATGAAATGCACCTACGCATTTCATGTGCTATTCTTCTAAGAATGTATGCAGATATAACCCGAGCCATAGTGTGCAATGGCAGCACAATCTATAGAAGAATAACCATAAAATCACAAATTACAAATCACATCAATTACAAATAATGCTTTGGTACTGCTGGCACAGAATACCATTTTATAATAAACAATGCCACATGCCAGATGGATATGATGCCTTCATGGTTAAATTTGCTGATAATTATAGTTAGAACCAGACTGAGGATTTCAAGCACAGTAGACAGAGTAATAGAGGCAGAGTTAGGCAATACATAGGAATACTTTGTTCTGGAAACATTTTACCCTTTCCAGGCCAAAAGCTGAACATCTAATAGTTTTTAGTATCAACCTAAGGTAATGGCGTCCTTAAATACGAAACCAATTTGTTAATTAAACAATGATTGCAGGAAGCAATTCTTAGGGCTACTCTTAAACAAGAAATATACACTTCTAATTGTGGCAAAACAGGTTATCTGATTGAACAGAGAAAAGGAGTAGTTTACATAGAATATCAATCATCATTTCAACAAATACCTGCAATTACTTGCAAATACTTTTACAGATACTTGCAAATAACAAATAAATAAAAATATTATATATATATATACATATATACATACACACACTGTATATAAATATATATATTTTATATAGAAAAAATATATATTTATATACACATATGTATATTGTAAACTACTATATTAAAAACATATTTTACCCATGAATTTCAAGTGATTTTATTAGGCAAATCCTGGAGATATTCAATGAGATATTATTTTTTTATGTTCTAAGTTTTTTTTGTTTTAGTTACTTTGGTGAACTTAAAAGTTTGTGTACAAAATCTATCACGAGCATTCATGTTGGGCCAGTGAAAGCTGACAGCGTGCAAAATGCATATGCTTTAATAACGGCTGTAGATATTGTAAATTGGTTTTTATCAAATACAAAAATGTTATGAAAATCATCAGTAGGTTGGATAAGAAAACAAACAATATTCAATGTAAACCTGAGACTACAGCTTATTTTTCCTCTCCTCAGATGAATGGGGCTTACATCTTCCCAAGCAATGGGAAGATGGCTGTACAGCATATTGAATAGACGCTTTAGACTTTTATATATGTATATGTATACGTGATAGAAGTGGTGTAACAACACACAAGGTTTCGTCCACATCTGGCCAATCAAACGAGACTTAGGCCGAGTCCATGGTGCAGACGCGCACGCGACGGAGAACACGGCCCCGCGCCCTCCTGTCAGCCTGAGCGATCTGTGAACTACAGATCCTCACGACAGGGCGGTGTGTCGGAGGCATGGCCGATGACGTCACGGAGCTGGTTCTCCTTCGTTGGGCGTCGCGACCTGGCCGTCGCGAGACAGAGATCAAAAACAGTTGTCTCGCGAAAAAAAACAGCAACGCCGACGCGTGCGGTCACTCTGGACGTTCCCATAGACCTCAATGTGTTTGATCACGCCCCGTGAGCGTTCGCCTGCGCGGTCGCGCTCAGCAAGTTATATACAAGAGTGGTTGTCGAAATGACTTCAACATTACACCGAAAAATCCAACCAGGTATTAAAAATATATAGTTGAATTATTATTACAATCCTCATATGTTATTTAATCCTCATATGAGCCCCAAACAAAACGACATTATTTGATTTTTTAATAACTCTAATAACACCAATGTAATAATTATTCTTAGTTGTTGCTGTACGTGATCTCTCCAGACTTCCTAGGCTTGGATGATATATGAACCCTAAGCCATGTTTGCAGAAATGACTCCATCTGGCCCACAGATTGTTATCAGAAGTATAAAATGAGCCTGTGGTGGCAGGGATTGGACCTGTCAGGGGCCACGGTCGTAGCAAGATTTTGGGTCGCTGACAAAATATATATATATTTTTAACTATCACTTGAAAGAGTAAGAACCCATTACAGTTTATGAGCACATATGCTAAAAAATGTGTTGCACTGTCTTCCAGTAAACGAGACTCACCCCAAAAGAGTGAGATTGGGCTCGTGCAATACTTGCCATCCTATCAAGCAGAACGACACAGTTCCTGTTTCTCAGCTTTTCCCATAGTGTAATGGTATGTCCTTCTTTTCTTGTTGACCTTCCCTGTCTGTCAACAGTTCCCCTAACTCTGTATACCTGTGCATGTCTTCCTTTCACTTAATCACCCTCTCTCTCTCTCTCTCTGTCTTTTCCCCCTTCTGCCCTGGCTACACCCCTCCCTTATCTTTCATTCCTCCCTGTTTTTTCAGACCAACTCTCTCTATTCCACCTCCTTCCTCCAATCTGTCTCCTTCATAAAACGAACTGACCGATTCTAACTACTGCTCTCAGGTGTAGTACCAAACCTGCCTTATCTATGTAGCCAGGTCCCAATGGGTCCCCTTTCCTCCTGGGCAGCAGCAGCTGGCAGCGGAGGTTGGGGAGAGTGAGGGGAGGTGATTGGGTGCATCCGGTGAGTGCTGGGGACATGCAGGGCAGGGTGTGCAGCGGCAGGCAGGCGATCCGGTCGCCGGAGCTCCGCCAAGGGCACCGCCATTTTGAATGTGCATGCGCAGTAAAGCATAGCGCATGCGCAGAAGGGTGCCAACAGCCGGCAGCCATCTTAGTACACCTCGCGCATGCACAGTAGCAAGCGCGAACGGCAGCTATTGAATATAGGCACCGAAGGGGAACTACAGCCCCCAGAAGGCCATAGGGTTAGTTAGTCAGGTGGCTAAGCTTAGCCAATCGCGCGACCAGATTCCCCTGCTTCCACAATGGATACATTTGGCGTGCCAGAGACCACACCAGTCAGAGCTGGGACATCAGAAGGGTAGGGTGTGCGTGTGCAGAGCGTCAGTGGCCCCTGCACTAGGCCAGAGACCCCCTTAGGCCCCAGCTAGGCACCGACTCACCTCAGCTTGTGGTTGCTGCAGGGACAGGCCCATCAGTTAGGGACACTGCCCCTGTAGTACAAGTGTGAGGGACGTGGCTGCATCCTGGCCTCCGGTGGTCTGGGACCAGGCCATCAACTACCTATGAGAGACTTCACGGTGGGACACTCCAACTGGATACCACCCCACGTAGAGGCGGAGGATTTGCTTCCGTCATCGTTGGATCAGCGGATCCCTTTCTTCTATCTTCCAGCCATACCCAGGTGTAGGAGCACCTGGGCAGGCACTACAAGTGCACCAACTATAACACCATCAGTTCTTGTGGGCAGCGCTGTCGCACACATTTGGGTGGGCTAATTCCTGTGGACACCGGGGAGGTTAGGTGCCCAGGAGCACCTCAGTACTGTGGGGACATATCCATCAGGTGGGGACATTGGTTGGAAGACACTGTGGGGTTACAGCCCTGCGAGGCCTAGTTTGTGAGGACCTGGTTCATTATATATGCTCACAGTATCTGTTATTCTTATCAGTGTGTGTGCTTCTGTATTGGGTCCTGTCACGGGGTTATCCCACATAGTAGGATCCCGTGCAGGTGGAGGCGCTGTCACCAAACAGATCAGACACACCCCAGGCTCCCAGCAGCGGAGGCTCGGCCCTCCTGTGAGCCGCAGATAACACAGCACATACACGGTAGCCGCCATATCTCCCAGGGGTGGGGGAAAGTGCGCTACATCTATAACTCATACTATAGGCCCATTTACTCTTATGTGCTTTACCACATGCTATAGCCAACATGGATCTGAAAATAAGCCCGCCAAAAAAAACATATTTCCTTGAAAATAAAATAACTGCAGAAGCATTGCCGTGAATACATTAATAATAACTTTATTTAATATAGCGCTATTCTCCCAATGGGACTCAAATTCTAAATTACAGTATAGTGCGCAGTACATAAAATTTTTACAGACACAGGCCCTGCCCAGGTGAGCTTAAAATCTTTTCTTGGTGCCTAAGGCACAGGGAGATAAAGTGACTTCCCCAAGGTCACAAGGAGATGACACCTGGAAATGAACCAGTTTCCACTGCTTCCAAAACAGTGTCATTATTACAGAGTCAGTGTCTTTACTCACTGAGCCGCGCCCTCTCCCGTGTGTACTACATGCCAATGCAACACAGAGTAAATGCCAATGCCAATACTAGTAAAGATGATGATCATCAGTGTCGGATTTAGAAATCCACCGCCCATAGGCACTTACCTTTGGGCTGCTCGGGCCGCCGACTCCTTCTTCGTGCCGCCCTTCTCCTTCTTCACTGTTGTGGCGTCAAATGACGCTGCGACGTCACATGGCGGCACGCTGGCACGGTCATGTGACATCACATGGCATCATGTTACCATGGTAAAGGGACGGCGTGATGTCACATTGTCATGGCAACGCGACACCCTGTGACGTCATGTTGCCGTGCCATCACGACACCATGTGACGTCGCAGCGCCATTTGACGTCGCAACGCTGAAGGAGGAGGGCGGCACACGGAGAAGATAAGAACTTTACAGAGGCCCCACGCTCTCCCCCGGCAATAAGTGGGGAAGAGAGCGGGGCCTCTGTATATGGGCGGGAGGAGGGGGTGGAAGGGGCAAACTCGCCACCCAAAAATTTTGCTGCCCTAGGCCCGGTTGTGTAGAAAGCCAGTGCATCAGAAAAAACAAGTCCTGTTTGGCATAATAAACTGAGGTTTAGGATAAACTGCCCTAGGCCCGGGCCTAATGGAAAATCCACCACTGATGATTATTATTACAATGTGATATGGCATTTAGCAGAAGAAGCAGCATTCAACACATTTATACCTTCTGTACCTGTTTCAGTTGTCACTTGCCTCGGTCCTTTTTAATATGCACATGTATGAAGGACATTCCAATATGGAATTGAAAAAAGGAAATAAGGGTACCGCGTCTACATACTGTACCCTGTTTCCCAACGCCAGCTGTCCATGAGATGCCCAAGTAATTACTGGCTGGTTGAGCATCTTAACAGCTTGTCCCATAGTTCCCTTTTGAAGAGAAACACATTTGCATGATCGGGGCATCTGCATGCGAGTTTCGGGAGGATGTGGATTTTATGCTGACGGAACCTTCTACTCATGAATTCATGTTAAAAGGAACTTCATGTAGTTTAAAACCCCATAGCTCTAATAAGAGCGAGTTGGCATATTGTTGTCTCTTAATATCTAATGCTTCATATCATTCTACCAGCAAAGCTTCAACAGGGTCACTTTTACAGAGCAGGATAAGATGTGAGATCCCCATGCCCTATCGTGACCTACTTTACCCCCTGAAGTGATGGATGAGTGAACAACAAATCTTTTATTAACAACTAAGATCAACAGAGAGACATCAGAGGCATGAAGCAGCCAGAGTGATAAGCTGAGATGAAGATGTAGTACGAGGATTTTGATGCGGTCGTGCAATAACAGTGAGGTATGGGCGAGTGTGCTAAGAGTTGTAAAGTGAAAACAAAATGCTGCAATGCAGGACTGAAACACCAGTTTCATTGCAAAGGCGGTGAACCAGAGCAAATCATTTCAAGCTTATATATAGATCGCTGCGTGACTGCAGCAAAATAAGGCTGACATGATATGAGCCAAGAGCTACTCCATACAGGGATTATATAGCAACCTTTATGCAAGTTCCTATGAGGCAGAGCGGCATTGTAGGTAAGATGGAGTAGCTTAGTGGTAAAAACACTCAGGTCCCAGTCACTTCCCCTGGTGACCTTGGGCAAGTCACCCAAATACTGCAAGCTCGTCAGGGCAAGTACTTATTGTGCCTGCGAAAGTCTATCCACAGGGTACTTTGTCCGCATTATATTAGAAGGAAAAAAAAAATCTTATTACTATTATTAAGAGGGAAATATTGTACAAACTTAGTATCTCTCTTCACTTCCAGCAAACAAATCCTTCCTAGCTATGTTAAGATGTAGTCAAAAGCTGCAGCCCTCTCCAAAATCTATGTTGTCACCTTACAGGAATGTGAGTACAGCGACAGGGCTGCCCCTATCATACTCCAGGGAGCTGTGTTGGACAGAGTATATTGGCCTTTGGTAAGTAAATATGGGCATGTGTAATAGCAGGAAGATAAGAATATTTTATGTCATAATGATGTCCCCCTTTTTCATTGGCTCATCATCAATGAATAAGAGATGAGTGGCCATTTTTACTTCCCAGAATTGGAGAGGCATCAAAGGTCCTTATTTCCAGAACTCCTGTAGGCCTGAGACCAACCAGTTCAGATAAGCAAAATAAGGAAAGAACATAACAGTGTTTTTGCTTTTAACAATAACTGTGCCGTACAGAAAATGGAGAAAAGGAATGATACAAAGTAATTACAATTAGTTGTGCATAGTGTAACAAATAGTAACTGCAGTTTTTACACATAGGGTTGCCAGGTGACTTCTCCAAAAATACTGGACACAATGGTGAAAGGTGCAACACGCTCAAGAGACACACACATAGATACACACATACGCTCGAGACACGACACAGTTTCTTCATCTCCTCGACTCCACCCCCAGGTTCCTGATACCTCCTGATTGGCTGCTGGGTAATGCAGCCAATTAGAATGGAGGAAGCTGCCCAGCCTCCTAGCAATAGCCCTGCTCACTCCTTGCTCAGGGAAACTTGCCCCCCTCCCCACCTCAAGCCGGTCAGGTCACTGTGTCCAGAGAGGTAATACCAGACATACATGTCCAGTATTACCTCTAATTTGTTACTGTACAGAGTGTCCAAATACAGGATAGTCCGGTTCAATACTGGACACCTGGCATCCCTATGCACCACCAAATTATTTCTACACAAATAGACAAGATGTATCCATTTACATTTTCCCCTTCTATGAGGCACACAAGCTGGTTATGGGAATAGAGAAGAAAAGCAAACTAATGCAGTAAGGCCGAAGGACTGAAGTGCATTTAACCTTAGTGAGTAATGCCTAGAGCAGCGGTGCGCAAACTGTGGGGCGCGACCCCCAGGGGGGGCGCGACACTGCCGACGGGGGGCGCGGGGTTTACAGAGGCCCCGCGCGCTTCCCGAAGGCACATAAATTAAGTGCCGGGGGAGCTGCAGGGCCTCTGTAAACCTAACTTACCGTGGCTCCGGCGGCTTTCTCCCTGCGGCACCATGGCAACGCGGCGTCAAAATGACGCTGCGAGGTCATGTGACGTCACGTTGCTATGGCAACATGACGTCATTACGCCGGAGCGCGGGTAAGTTGGGGTTGGGGGGGGGGCGCGGGAGTGAGGGGACAGCCGTCAGGGGGGCGCAGGTAAAAAAGTTTGCGCCCCCCTGGCCTAGAGTTGCCAGGTGTCCAGTATTGAACTGGGCTGTCCTGTATTTGGACACTGTCCAGTAAAACATAGAGTTAATACTGGACATGTGTGTCCAGTATTACCTCTCTGGACATAGTGACTTGACTCTCGTGAGGGGCCCCAGGATTTCCCCGAACAGGTTTCTAGGGTGTTGGGAAGCTTCCTCCATATTGATTGGCGGCTGCTGGGTAATTCAGCCAATTAGGAGAAGGTGTCAGGAGCCTGGGGGTGGGGCCAAGGAGAGAAGGAAACAGCATGGAGCGGAGAGAAGTGAAAGGTGTGTGTGTGGTCTCAAACGTCTTGCACCTTTCACAATTGTGTCCAGTATTTTTGGAGAAGTTACCTGGCAACCCTAGTAATGCTCTATGAGAGAATGTTGAAATGTAGTAGAATAATAGAGAGTTAAAGTACAGTGTGGTGAGTATAGCAATCATTTTTAATTTGGCCTTTTCTGAATATATGAGGCCACATATATGAAGGAGGAGCCTTGTGGTGAAGATATTGGCCTCTGAAGTGGTCAATACTACTTCTGTGTTACTTTAGCAAATTGCTTTACATCTTTAGTTATCCTTTTTACCCTTACTTCTCTCCAAAAAGATGCAAACAAGCAGATATCTTTAGAATGCTTCAGCTCATAATAAGGATCAGCATAAAATAGTTGATTGAAAGTTGACATTAACAATAAACGTGTATTTAACAAAAGGGAGAATCTTACTTTGCATGGATGTAGATATTTATTTTTCTACCATGTGCACTTCTGTGCTGTATAAAAACAAATTGTTCTGATCCAGGGTTAACCCCTCTGAACGCTATGGGGTTAAAATGCAGATGGAGCGTTTGTATCAGGTCTCTAATGTAAACATGATACTGTTCTTGTTTTCAGTCTAAACATGATGATATTGTTTTACGTGTAGATCTGGACACATGCCTGTTAAATAACCTTTCATAGACTTTCCAAAGCATGTCCATCACCTGAAAAGGATATGCTGTTTGTCACCATGAAGAGCCCCTTTTTACTTCTTTGTCTCCTGCAAGAGCACCTTTTTATTGGGCATTGTCTGATCTCTAATCACCCATGTCTTCCCGTCAGTGGTAATTACTATTTCAACCCAGAGGCAGGAAGGACTGTCAGACTCCTCTGAGAATCAAAGTGTACTCAGCAAGCAGCTGGCAGGTCATGCAAATGTGTCCCCTTAGAGACTCAGACGGCAACTCACGCCTGGTCATAACAGAGACACAAGAATCCCCAGCTCTAGGAAATGGCAACCAACAGCTATTGTATCCACCAAGTAATCTGTTCAGACTTTTTAATTATACCATCAGGACTGAGATGCATTACGGTTCAACGTGTAGAAAACACAAAATCTGCCATGACCAGGCTGGCAGAAGAAAAATAAGCAAGAGGTCAAGTGGAAATATAGCACAATATAGTGCTGGCCTCTCCAGATCTTAAGTGGTTAATATGTTTTACTGGTCTTCTGGTTAACACACTAGGATCAGATAGCAGAAAAAAAACCAGCAATCCAATCATGTAAAAAATCAATTTGGGGAGGCCTGCTACCTCAACAAAACGATCTACTTCTTCTACTTCAAGGGTAGCACAATACAGAAGAAACATAACATACAGTAAAGACTGTAGCACACAAAAGTGCGTTATATGGTACACAATGTGCTGTTGAAAGACTTGGCTGGGATGGAAAATCCATTGAAGAACATGATTGAGAAAGACTTTGTGCTCCTCCCGCAGTCCAATGACTTTCTAGATAGTCAGCAGATAGCTCCAGAATGCAGAAGAACTAACCAAGCTGAAACGGGAAAATCAGACATGAAACCCCTGTCTTTGAGTGGGTTTTCTGCCTCTGGGCTTAACCCCGCTCTTTTAGAAAGCCCTATTGGACGAAACGCGTTGGTGCGTTTCCTACCCCATTGCCAAGCTGATTATTTAATAAATACATTTTTTTTACTTCATTTGGAGTTGACCTATCTACTTTTTGCCCTTTGGATGCGGAGGCTGTGCTCCTTCTTCTACACGTCCTGCTCTAAAAGCTGTTTAATACTGCAGGCAAATATCTATAAAGAAATATATATATTCATAATGGATAGGAGATATTATATAAGTTGTATTGGTTCCACGGGGTGAGTGAGGTGATCAGAACCAACTCATTCTTTTCTTGGTGCTTTCTAGAAATGTTTTTTGTGCATCTCCATAGCAGACTATTATACCCAGTGTTCGACAAACCTATACATTTGCTCGCCCCGGGCGAGTGGATTTAACCCCCGGGCAAGTAAATATTGGCCCAAGATGCACACGTTTGGTACAAGGTGGCGAGTAGATTTTTTTGTGTGGCGAGTAGATTTTTTGGTGATTTGTCAACCACTGATTATACCCATACATTTTGCAGGGTACAAGCAAACAATATTCAGTTGAAGTGTTTATTCATTTAAATCATGTCTTTCTGATGTCCCACAGATTAAAAAGAATGGCTGCAGACTAAGTTTATTGATATGTCTTTATGTGGATCGAACTCAATTTAAGGCAAATGTCAATAGTAAGACACTCTGAAGCTCCCTTCGCAGAAGATGGCACTGCATGTTAATGTATAGTCCTGTGATGCTGCAGACAGTTTGTGTCTATTGCCGCAGTGGAAGTCTTAAAGCCATATTTTTTCTTGTCAAATCTTCTAACCTTCCGGTAGATTCAATAAAAAGCAATAGCCATTGTTGAGAGTTAATGGCTATCCTTCAAAATCTCTCTGTGATTCTAGCATGAGTTGTTGGCGGATTCTGTGTTGGTTCTACTAAATTCTCATTTTCTCCATCATCTGGTGCTCAACTGTACAAAGTAGAATATACAGTAGGCACAGTGAACCCCTATTAATTCAATATCTGATATAGAAACTCAGAGCAGGGGAATATATAAGGCATAAATGAATGCCAAGCCCATTAAACAAACCCAAAACCATATTATGTGGGGGGAAACAACAGGAAACGAAATACAAGTAAAACAAAGAAAAATCATGTTTCAGGGAGTAAAAATCCAACACAAACCAAGCTCAGGCAAAGATTTAGTTTTACTTCTTTATTAGTTCATTTTCCTGTTAGTAAGGAACTGTTCTACACAGTATGAGAGAGAGAGAGAGAGAGAGAGAGAGAGAGAGAGAGAGAGAGAGAGAGAGAGAGAGAGAGAGAGAGAGAGAGAGAGAGAGAGACTCCATAGCGTGATACTGTATGGGAAATGTAATGATGTATAAAAAAGAAGGTCTCTTGGACTTGCTCTCACAAGAGGACAAATATAAACAGCATTTGTGTGAGAAAATCTAAATAGTGGTGACGTCAGTATCAGAAAGCCGACGTGATTACGTAGCGAAACGCGTTGAGTGGGAGTCTTTCCTTGCGGAGCTGTCGGATGAGGAGTCACTGAAGATCCAGCCCTTACCCAGCGACGAAACCGGATCTGACGTCAGACGCCGAGCAGTGCGGTGGCGCAGCTGATCAGAGGCAGAGACGGACGAGTTCGGAGAGTTGCGGGATGGTGAGCCAGCTGGCTGTTGATATCCTCATATACACTAATATAGTGTGACATGCCCGATTTTATCTGATATGTTGTGAGTGTATTTTTTACTTAGATAAACATTTTTTATACCTTGGTTGATCTGCGCTATGCCAGTTTGTTCTCTCTCTTGCAAATGGGCCATACCCTCCTGAGTACCTGAACCACCTTGATGACAACTATATCACCTAGCCACCACTGACTGTTAGTCAACCCTGCTGTTTTGACTCTTACATCTTGTAAGTAGTCACTTCAATAGAGCCAAGTTTTTGGAAACATTAATTCTCCATTGCTATTCTGCTGCACTTAGTTTTGTTTTGTTTCTTCCCTATGCTCCCCCTGGATTTCGTGTCTACTACTGTTACCTTTGGGGAAGAGTGAAGACCACCCCTCCCAGCGGGTTTGAGCAGGGGGTGAAACTGTATATACGTTTATTTATATATATATTTGTTTCACTTATATAAGTTCACATTTGTTCACTCATTAATAGTGTTCACCCCTTTTATCTGTTTGCGCCTATTATTTCACTACATCACTATACCGTGTGATTCCCTGGAGACACATGTATATATACAGTCTATGTATGTGTGTGTGTGAGTGTGTGTGTGTGTGTGTGTGTGTGTGTGTGTGTGTGTGTGTGTGTGTGTGTGTGTGTGTGTGTGTGTGTGTGTGTGTGTGTGTGTGTGTGTGTGTGTGTGTGTGCGCAGTTGCACTGTTTTCCACAGTAGATCAGAAACAGGCTAATGAGACTGTCAATTCTCCCGGACAAACAAAAAAACAAAGATTATTAAGACATCCTCATAACAGTGACCGAAAATAAAATCAGCTGAGAATTCACATCTGCAAGAAGCAAAACTCATTTTCTACTTTATAATGCAAATATTCCATTCCCACACCGACTGCCTTGGTATATAATCAATACAAAAAGTACGTGGGCAAGTCTATTCCCTGCAGTTCTTTCTTGGGACATACACAGATCCTGACACTGCATTGTTCAGAGTTATATGTCACAGTATACTTTTTTACAACATCTGTGCAACTTCATGCTGCACAATATACGTTTACATCCTTGTGTCAGGCAGGGTCGGAAAGGCATTGGAAAGCAATGAAGTACAGACTAGCACTGAAAGGGTAGGGAGAGGCTGGATACTGCTGAGGTTGTACGTATCTTGTATAGTTTATTTTATATATATAATATATATAGTCCATAGCATAACAGTGTTGCACACTAGTCTCCTCAAAATTCTGATGCTTGTCCCATAAAACAGATAATAAGCTTGTATAGTTAGCAGAGTAGTCAGAACTTGTCCGGTGCTCCGGTGACAGAGACACAGCACACAGTGGTATAGAAAGAAACTGTATTAAAGATAATGCAGGACACCAAAACCAACGTTTCGGTCCTCCACAGGGACCTTCCTCAGGGTGTGTGCTCCTCTCTGTCACCGGACCACCGGACCAGTTCTGGCTACTCTGTTAACTATACATGTATATACACACACACACACACACACACACACACACACACACACACACACACACACACACACACACACACACACACACACACACACACACACATATATATATCCAATAAAGAATATCACTTGTGAACACATCCACATGTCTTAGACAGGTCTGCAACCCTGCCTTTCAACCATTATCACCTAGCCTACAGTGTTCCCACTGCAGCAAGGGATTCTGGGAAATGACATGCAAATGAGCGCACAATGTGTCACCTTTTGCCTGGAATATCCATCCACATGGAGCCCATTTAATCTGATGCATCGCCGTTCACACAGCTTTTAAGCACAGCATGGGACTAGCAAAGCAAGTACAGACCACTCACAGACATGTTTCAACCTTGATGAGTATCATCAGTGTGAGGTTGGTCTATACTTGCTTTGAAATATACTTGCTTTGAAATATAC
This sequence comes from Ascaphus truei, assembly GCF_040206685.1. Classification (NCBI taxonomy): domain Eukaryota; kingdom Metazoa; phylum Chordata; class Amphibia; order Anura; family Ascaphidae; genus Ascaphus; species Ascaphus truei. Next base: position 65,212,229 of record NC_134490.1, on the reverse strand, counting down.
ATTTTAAATTATGGTGGGTGAAAAAGGTGACAGAAAACCTCCACCGTTAGCATATAGCCAATATTGGCTATATGCTAACGGTGGAGGTTTTCTGTTGCCTTTTTCACCCACCATAACTTAAAATGTACACACACGCACGCACGCACGAGGTTTGAAGTATGCACATCACCAGTGACTTCAATCAAATAAATTATGAGGTAGTCATTGATTACAGATTAATTAGTAGTAATTGGTAAAATGATTACAATTACTTTTTCACTTCCAATAAACAACAGATATCCATTAAAGTATGAAGCCACCTTCATTTAACAACTCAGCATAATTGGTTAATATTTAACTTTATTTACTAAGAAAGTGTATTCCCCTTCAGTGTACATCTTTGGTGCCCAAAGGCGGACAGCCTTTGGCACAGCTAAAGGGTGTGAGCCATTTGGTAATGTTAAAGCTTCTCTATTTCAATCTGAAACGTACCAGCCCTTTTATCCCTTGAACCCAATTTTCCAACTCTAACTGTCCATTAAATATCTGTGAATTGACTGTATAACCTCTGTTCTTTTCATGTAACCATGTATTGTTATAACTCTGTGCCCAGCTTGAAAACGAGAGGTAACTCTCAATGTATTACTTCCTTGTAAAACATGTTTTATATTATAAAGAAAGAAAGTATGAAGTCATTGTAGAAAATGAACAAAGTAAACTTAACACGTCTCCAAGAGGTTTAGATACAGACTATATTTGAATACTAAATAAAGAAAAGTCTATCTCCTGCCTCTACTTTAACATAACATTATTTATTAGATGCTAACTCCGACATAAATGGCCAATCAGTAAAATACGTCCAGGAATCATAGCATTTGGCACAAAGTAATTATGCCCTGAAACTCATTGAGAGTGCCAGGTGTATAGATCACTTGGGGACTATTACTATGTATGTATGTATAGATTAGATTATGCAGCCCATGTTTACCATACAGTGCCATTCTATAAGACACCTAACAGCTCATTCAAGTCAATGGACCATATTGTCCATTTAGGCACTGAAATTACTCTTATGTAGTAGCACAGCTTAGCAAACATGGCCCATTATTATTTAACTACATCTAAAACCCAAAAATGAGTGAGTCTCCCTCTCTGCCGTGTTCTCGTGGTATTGTGCATGGTAAAGCCATTTAAATAAATGGCCTTTTCAGTCCAGTATACACAGTGATGCAGCTATTCCTGTATTCTGAATGTAGTGTCTTGTGATACACAGAGTATCAATATATGAATTAAAGAGACAATATAACAGCGTTAACAATACACATTCCATAAGATATTGAATCACCGATCTGGTAGTAAGATATAAAGCAGGGGTCTCAAACTCAGTCCTCAAGGGCCACCAACAGGTCAGGTTTTAAGGATATCCCTACTTGAGCCACTGATTGAGCCACCTATGCTGAAGCAGGGATATCCATAAAATCTGGCCTGTTGGTCGCCCTTGAGGACTGAGTTTGAGACCCCTGATATAAAGACTCATCTCCTTTATATCTCGCATGCAAACACACTCTCTGTAAAACACAAAAAGTAGATCTCGATACAAAACAGAATCCGGGTTTTTTTTCCAGATGGTCCAATAATGGAAACGCAGGGAATGTCAGCATTCTCTGCTATCTCAATGATCTAAACATAGGCCGTTCATAATTACCAGGAAGGGGGTGAAAAATACAAACGCACTTGACTGAAAACCTTTGATAAGATAAGAATCCCAAAGGCTGAATAAACCTCTTCTCCCTTGGAGAGGTTAGCAATATGTTGCAGAACAAAGCACTGAGTTTTCCTCTACACCGCTAAAGAGGCTAAGAAACGTAGATTAAACTTCTTTATGTTTTTTTGCGCCTAAGGCGGAATTAATAAAAGTTTAGTCCCATCACTAACCAGCCAGTAAAATGATTCCAACAGCTACAACTAGCTTGTAATAAGGGCTGTTTCTGAAAGCCTTTCAATGTAGTGGTAAAGTAATTTCAGCCAATAGGCAGGGAGAAAACGATTAGCGCAATTATTTTGTGGGTAAAAGCTGTGCAAGTTCTAGCATTAGATTAACATTGCTATTTTTAGAGATAAATTATTTATACACATTTTTTTCTAACTGTAACACCCGAAACAGTATTTGCCCGGAAGCAACATTCTTCTTTGATATGTAATTGTTACAAATAAAATAAATATAAGCCCTGGGCCTTATTGTTTTATTAAAGCCCAATCCCCTATTCACAGAAACAGGAATATTTTTGTAGTGTTGCAAGGTTTAATTCTGCACGAGGCTGATCGTAAGATTGTGACTCAGTGATGAATACCTGCAGTACAGCTGAGGCATGATAACTTCACACTAACTACTGGTATTCATGTAAAGGCTCATTATTATCCAAATGAAAAGCATTCAAATGCAAAACAATGAGGTTAAAACATATTATGAACAATCAATAACATATATATAGGTCCATATTTACTAAATGGTGTCTTCGCTTGAGCCACTGATTGAGTCACCTGTGCTGAAGCTGTGATATCCTGAGAACCTGACCTGTTGAGGAGGACAGGGGGGTCTTGAGGACTGGAGTTGAGAACCCCTGCCCTATTTCTTAAAAGATGCTAAAGCTTAGCACTCCTTAGTGAATATGAGCCATAATGTTATGTCACTTATTTTTGTGTACGAAAGGGTTTGCCCGATTGCTTTGCTTCCCCTATTCTTCAACCATTGGTGATAATCGATACAATCTTGGTTATTAAAATTAGTGTCAATTGCCAGTATTTATTATGGATTCATTACCATATTTTCATGGAAGACGAACCTCCAAATTCAGCATAAATCGTGGCAGCTTTGCGCCTGCATCCCAAATGCATGTGCTCAACGCAACTACACGAGAAATGTCTGCAAATGCTGGAGCACTGGCAGAAAAGTCTCCAACATATTAGGTGTCTGGGCACCTTCTACTGCAACATCGTCCCAATTGTTTCCATTGCTGTGTTTAACTATTTTACATGAAATGATGCAAAAGGATGCTGGGATTGACATAGTCCAGTGTTTTTCAACAGGGGTTCCTATGAACCCTTGCATTCCCCGGGCATCCCTAAAGGGTCCCTTGCAATTGTCTGGTGATTTGAAAATTGTATCAAATGCAGAAGAATTTACAATGCATCTGATCTCAGACGTGTATTAGAGAGGGTTGGGGTTCCTTACAATGCATCTGATCTCAGACGCGCTATTAGAGAGGGTTGGGGTTCCTTACAATGCATCTGATCTCGGACACACTATTAGAGAGAGTTGGGGTTCCTTACAATGCATCTGATCTCGGACACACTATGAGAGAGAGTTGGGGTTCCTTACAATGCATGTGATCTCAGACGCGCTATTAGAGAGGATTGGGATTCCTCGGAATTTCACATAGGGTTCCTTAACCCAAAAAAGGTTGGAAACCATTGACCTAGTCTGTCCAGATCAGCTTGGACTTTTTTAGTGAATGCTCTTACTCTTGGAGGAATATGACCTGGACATGATGGTCAACCAACAAGAAACACTGATGGTGGCATACACACAAAAAATTAAGTGTTCTCTTGCTGTTAAAAAGGTTCATATGTCGTCCATCTCTCATAATGTTAGGTTATTACAAAGTTACATATTAGATCAGGTTGAAAAAAGACATATGTCCATCGAGTACAACCTATGTTAAATTTGGACGACAGATACTTATCCTATATTTGTACTTAGAGTATGTTGTACATATTAATAAACTTTTTTCCCCCATTTTGATACATTTGAAACACGCTTCATAGGCAGATAATATTTATGCCAGCTCGGACCTAGCAGTGATAATTATATATAAAATGTTAAATGTTGGCAGCAAAAAATAAAGTTGCAGGAATAATACATTATATTATTATAGATGTGCTAAATTACTCTTTCCCTGACTCCTACTATTGATCCATGCACTAGCCAACAAAAGCAAGGGAAGAACAATGTACTGTTCCTTGATGCACATGAAGTTGAAGAAGTATTAACCAGGATTATGATCAAATGCCTAATAGTAATACCCAAACTCTTCCACTGCTGCACTGCAAACACCACACTGCAGTTAGCAAGTCTGATGCTGGAGGACTTGCTAAGTAACGATTTCCTTGTACCATTATCAGTAAATGGGTAAAAAGTCTAGCATGACAGCTCAATATAGTAGTCACCAAAGTGACTATTTCGTGAGATAAGTAACCCTAAATTCTTTGTAGTGCTTCTTCATAATTCCAACACTGCCATCCTCCTGTTACCAAAGTGATCACAGCATGAGGTCTGTTCAGGATTGAGCTGATCCCCAGTCCCTATATAATAACAGGAATAAAGCCATTCTTTCAGAAACATCCAGTGTTTTGGAAATGTTAAATAATGATGGCTAGATTGGGGCAGGGTTGGTTATACAAATACAAAGAAACAGCAACATTTGTCCAAAACAACGTGCAATAAAATCAGGACTGACAAAAGAAAACTGCAATTATTCTAAAGTTGAGGGCAAAAAGAAAGCAAGAATTGGGACAGAGAGCTGAAAATGACATAAAAATAAAGGTCTACCGTGTGCTTCGCAGAGAAGCAGTATTTACAATAAACCTTAACTGAAAATGTAACACGCTGTAATAAACTTCATTTTAAGTACAAATTATATTAATTAATTTTTATTTTGTTCTGAAAAGAACATTCCCCCGAATGTTCTCAAACTTTGACTGCTTTCTCTTTTCATGTATTTTAAGTAGAAGGTTTTGACCCTTGGGCAGGTGTATAAAGGAGAAATACTCACAGTCTCTCTGTGTTCCTTGGGATGTTTTTTGGGACCATTTTAAGTCCAATGCCATGACAATCCACTGTGGTTCCACTGCAGGTACACAATGCTGGGCAGCCATTGGCACAGACTTGGCATACACAGCTCCATGCCAGGAGCCAGACTCCAGCTCTGAAGCACGATGAGAAGGTAGAGCTCCTCTTCCCAGTCATTCTGCCAAAGATAAGTCACGTTTCCAGCCTAGAGAGTAGAGAGCCCTTAATCACCAGTGTCCTGGAAATGATCCAGGCAGCTCCCAGATCCCTTGGTAATCCCAATGCAAATAATATTAATGACAATAAAGTGTAATAGTCTCAAATTACACAATGATCATCACTGGAATTATTAAAATGACATCCTTTTGTTTTTTTCTGCTGCTGGAAATGCTGCCCTGTGAATGCAGCACCTTTATTCATTGAAGCTTGTTTGCTGTAAGTCTCCCCTTCTGTTTCTTTTTCTGTGTGTGCCTGGAGTTCTGCCTCTAGTGAGCTTTATCTCTCTGCTCTCTGTGTCTGAGCCTTGGTACCAGCATAAATAAGAGAGAGAAAGCACACACACACATACACACACACAGAGGCATACAACAGCAGTCATCCATCAATTCAAAGACACAAATATCAGCCTGACTCCTCCCTCCTCCCTCCTCCTGTCTTCAAACCTCCTCTCAGTCTACAGGAGCCTCCACTTTCAGAGCTATACCCCCTACAGAATTACAGGGGATGGGAGGAGGAGGAGGAGAAACTCGGGGAACTACAATGGCTTTTAAAGAGCGCACACATACACAGCTTTTAACACTCAGCACCTTGATAACAAAACAAAACAAATAAGATAAATGGCAACCAGTCCTGCCCTAGTACCTGGCAGTTCTTTCAGACAGAGGAGGGGAGAGTATGGAATGCAGACAGCAATCAAAAGCACTTTTTTTGTTAGAGTTCAAACTTTGGTGAGGTGGTGTCTGCAGACCACACCTTTCTATTCCTGCAGTATTTACCTACTTTGTTCAGGGATAACAGAATGGCTCAGATGTATAGGACCCCTGGGTTTTATTAAGTGCCAATTCATGGTATGCCGTAAACCAGGGGAGCTCAACTCCAGTCCTCAAAACCCCACAACAGGTCAGGTTTTAAGGATATCCCAGCTTCAGCACAGGGGACTCAATCAGATTGAGCCACCTGTGCTGAAGCTGGGATATCCTTAAATCCTGACCTGTTTGGGAAGGGGGGGGGGGGGGGGTGGGGGGGTTGTCTTCAGGACAGGCCTTAACACCCCTGCCTTAAACAAAAAATAAATTAACCCCTCCAGTGCTTAATGCAAGAACTTCACATTGCAGTTCACACCAGCACTGAAGTAGTCAGGCCAGGCTGAGGAGAAGTGACTTTGGGCTTCCAGAAAGCTCTTCAGTTCTAAACTCGGCTCCAAAGCAATACTGTGTATTGTAGACAGCATATGACTGGCCTAAAAATGTGATATATGTCAAAATGTTACTTTACTTCAAATAAAACATAGCTTTGGTGATTTTAACAAATCTTTTATGCAGTCTGCGATTATTATTTACCCATTTGCACTTTTCTACAGATCTGTGCAAACATGGGCACTTATTGGCTTTATCAATCACATTTAGATTGTAAGCTCTCCGGGGCAGGGATTTCCTTTCCTTTGTGCCACTTTGTTGCGCTTATTGTATTATAGTTCCCTGTACTGTATTGTCTTTGTAAAGCGCTGAGTACACTGTGCTATATAAATAAAGATATACATACAAAGACTGCGGACATGTTTGTCTACAGCTACTGTAAGTAGAACAGGAGCGAGCCCCACTGACTATCCGTTCCCCAGCGACTCTGTGCTTTCATGTCCTGTTTCAGGGTAACACAGTAGCACAGCTGTAATAGGCCTCTTTCCTCTAGAACTGAAAGGATCTCTAGATAAAAAGACATGTACTGTATATGTAGAGTAAAACATAAAAAGAAAGGCTCCCTGCGTCATTGCAAAACAATGATCGTGTCTAATTATTTTAAATATAACAAGAGAAATGAGATCAGGGGATTTCCATGCCAACACAGAGACGCACCGCGGGTACTTGTACAAATGTGTGGTTATACCTCGCAATAGCGTGTCAATAACTAAATGTACAGTAATTGTACTGTATACTAATGATGGAGGGGAACTTTGACTTGTGTTTTGTAGCTGGTGTTAGTTTTCCCAGAACGCAATTGGTTTTGTTTTTCTACAAATGTTTTGGGGGGAAAAACTCCAAATTTGAGCAAAATGTTTTAGAATTTTGAACTTTTCGCAAATGTTTGCAAGTTTTTTTCTTAAAGTTCAACCAGTTTATTTATTTATTTATGTTTTTAAACGAAAAAATTGCCTTTTTTTGGATTGTGGCTTCAACTTTGCTCGGATTCCAAAGCGCATTTCAAAGTTTGACTCGGAACTTCCAAAGGTCAAAGTTCTCAAATTGTGGATTTCGAACCTGCAAGTCCTTACTGTACACATACTTCAAGTATATATATATGTAGAAGCGTGACGACGGGACATGGATGTTTGATGTGTTACGTCATCACGCTTCTCCAAGCGGATGTGTATCGAGCACAAGGGCTACACTTGGTGGAACATTGTCCATCTATTTGGAACCTTATAACTTTGTATTCACGTTTCTCCCGGGCAGCTTGGGATGGCGTGCATTCATTGTTTGAGCCGTGGACCCTGGAACATCAAACAGGGTGCCAGCCCTACATTGGGATTACAGAAGTTTGCTGCAGATGAATATCTTGTTCATGAGAAAAATTATCTCTCAAATGTGCATGACCTTGCTACACTTGTGAATGTGCTCATTTTAAACCTATATGATAATAATAAATGTCATCACAGATTTATGCTATGTGGCACGTGCCTCTTTTTTCTCATTTTACATATATATATATATATCACTGCAAGCTAATGTCTTTATTTTATCTCTTCTCCATCAGAAAGGCTTGCAACACATTACAGAGAAGGGGTTAAGAGTTGAATACACTTTTCATACAGCAAGGTTTTAATGTTTTACCTTTTATACATTCCCACTCCTGTTTTTTAACCTCTTTAATGCTGAAGGCGGCTGTCATAACAAGTCCTGCAAGCTGATCCTGCAGTCAGGTCAAAGACAATGCACCTAGTGTTAAATATGAGCTTGGTCTCATTGGTCTAAAAGTCCCCATATATACCAAGTATATACCACCACCTACTGTAGCATGTTACAGAGCAGTGCAGGCTGCATTGTGCTGATGGTTAATTACAGTGTGTTTCAGGGCACAGCTTATATAACCTGCAATATTGTGAAGTAATATATCAACGTGTAAATAACATCAATGATATGCAAATTCATTGCATGTTTTGGATAAATTACATATACACACAATTGATGGATTTATTTCTTTTTGTGGCATAACTTTGGTTTCACATTGCTTTGTATGTGTCTCACTATAACAGCTCACATCCTATATATATTAGCTGAAGTATAATTGTATAATTTTTGTGTAATTGTATTTATACAGCACCAGCAATGTGCGCGGCGCTTTACAAAATGACAATACACAGTAAAACTATTACAAACACTAGTATACAATTTTAACAGCACCTCAATAGGAGTATGTAGAATCGCTAAGCAAATGAGGGTGCAATGCAAGAGAACAAGGAGGGACCCTAATTCACTCCAAAGTTGAAATACTGAACATAAGGGAAGTTCCCAGCACTCAACAAAGAATAGAAATGCAAACGACAATTGGTGATATGCCAGAAATAATTATGTTTTACTATACTTATGAGCCGAACAAATGTAGCAAACAATTGCATTAGACAATGATACTGGTGTAATAAAACATCCAGTGTAATCACTATTGGTATCAAATAAACTCACTAGGTGAGATGGGCACAAAAAAAGAGAAAAACTGAAAAACGGGGGAGGGAGATATGGTAAGGGAAAACAGAGGGGGACAGGGAAACACAGGGGAATAAGGGGGGCAACGTTTCGGGGCTCCTAGCCCCTTCTTCTGGCCTGTTCCCAACGATCCAAATGATCCCGGTACTTTCCTTACCCCTGTGAAACAGGGACTCCCTGGGTAAAAACAGTAGCAACGCTGAAATAAAACTGCAGGCAACAAAAAAGTGCAAAGAGCAGAGAACTTCCAATTAGGTACTGCAATCCACAGCAGCAAGGTTATCAAACAGTTGCTAATACCACTAACAGCCAAGCAGATAGACAGTCCTTAGTAGCACAATAAACAATTTAGAATAAAGTCAACACAGAGTCAAGTTACGAATCACGAAAATCAAACCAGCAGGTTTGAGGATATCCAGGACGTCAGTTTTTCTCTTTTTTGTGCCCATCACACCTAGTGTGTTTATTTGATACCAATTGTGATTACACTGGATGGGTTATTACACCAGTATCATTGTCTAATGCAATTGTTTGCTACATTTGTTTGACTCATAAGTATAGTAAAACATCATTCTTTTTGGCATATCACCTATTGTCGTCGTCTGCATTTATATTCTTTGTTGAGTGCTGGGAACTTCCCTTATGTTCATAATTACAAACACGAAGTGCAACAGATAACTGCCAACATAAGGCAAAGTAAGACCCTGCCCACAGAGCTTACAATCTATGTGAAAGAGATCAGCAGATTCGGGGGTTTGGATTCCTGAAATGTCACCTTCTAAATGAAATATTTGTATAGGAGTGAGAACTAACAGTTTTGGGGTTATATGTATCAAGGAAACTTTGTGTGAATGGTTGCAGAGGAGAATATGATCTTGCACGACTTTGCCTGTATAGTAAGAAGTACTTTGCTCAATTTTTCCCAGTAAGCAATTAGGCGAGTGGAGATAGTAGGAGTAAGGGGGCAGTTATATGCCACACAGATTTGCCACGGCATACACCTTCCTGGATGAAAGAGCTGTATGTGGACATGTTTCTGATCAGCACTTTCTTAACCCAGGCTTTGCTGTGCAAACTGCCATAGAGCTTTAGGGAAACACCCATATCTAAAATGGATAGGAAGCTAAAATGTGATGCTTCCATTGTTGCTATTTTCAAACTATACTATGTAGGTTGGTGCTACGTCACAAGTCCGGGCGCCAGTGTGCGATGGGATAGATTAGGAATACTATTTATACATGTGGTATTGCTGCAAATGGGAAGCTAGCCACATGTTTGCTGATGGAGGGTCCATGTGAGTGACCCGAAACGTTCTGTGCTCATACCCCACTGGGGCACCCCGGGGTAGGAACGCATTAGTTCTGTGAATGATTTATGGCCATATTTTGTAAACACTTTTTTGCAACATTATCTAGAGAGCACGGACTGTTTCTCCTTTTATACTGTAAAGACAAAGAACCATAACCAGTATTTTCTTTCCTGTTGGATGGTACAAAGATAACATACGGGTGTCTATCATTTTCATTTGCGGGAGGGTGAAATATATTTGGGGATCTGGTGGCGTTAAACAAATGTTACAGCTGGTGTCTGGCCACAGGCAAAACAGCACTCCCCATGTTATTGTAATGCACATGAGGGTGTAAGAGAGGTGGGCAACTCCAGTCCTCAAGGACCGCCAACAAGTCATGCTTTTAGGATATCCCTGCTTCAGCACAGCTGGCTCAATCAGTGGATCAGTCTTCCACTGAGTCACTGATTGAGCCAGCTGTGCTGAAGCAGGGATATCCTGAAAACCTGATCTGCTGGTGGCCCTTGAGGACTGGAGTTGGACACCCTTGGTGTAAGATGATACACTTCGATGTTAGGATTCTTCAATTGCATTGGGAGCAAAAGGCCAGCTTGACAGGTAATAATATCCTGCAAACCACATTGGTTTTGTTATATCACTAAATAAAACACAATAGCCCTACCAAATATAAATGACATAACTGGAAGTGCCAAGTCCAACATTCATTATATGACTTTAACCCCTTTAGCGCTGGGACCATCAAGCAGGAAAGGGGTAAAATAAGCTGGTTCTACATACAACACTGTACTGAATAGATGTTTATTTTATGGGGGTTTTCTCCCATATTTGATTTATAATGTGGTGGTTACATAGTTATATAGTTACATAGTTACATAGTAGATGAGGTTGAAAAAAGAACAATGTCCATCAAGTTCAACCTATGCTAAATTTAGACGACAGATACTTTATCCTATATCTATACTTACTTATTGATCCAGAGGAAGGCAAACAAAAAACCCCAGTGAAATTCCTTCCTGACTCCAAAAATTAGCAATCAGATTACTCCCTGGATCAACATCCTTCCCATGTGTGCTTATTTTGGTGTATATCTGTATACCGCTCCTTTTGGTGCATTGGACACGCTATCTTGATAAAGGAACCAAAATGATGATTATGAAACAACTACAGTTTAGGTTTCTATGTATCAACATATTCCTTCTCTTCTTGATTCAGAGCAGCCAACTGTTAAACTTGCAGTCACTGTTTCTTTAAAAATAAAAAGTTCAAGTTTATAAAAGCGCGGGTGCCTCAGGAATGAATGAAAGGTGCAGTATGCTTTCTGTTGCCCGTTCCGTGCCATTGTATCAGTTTGCAGACCTCTGTGGCAGAGAAGAGCTTGGGAAAGACCAAAGCTAGTTTTATTCGCGTTACTTATTCCCTTCTAGGCCAAGGCAAGGAATGGGCTTAAGCGTTGTTAGAAGGCAGGACTTCCTGTGAGCTGCTTTATACACATGCGATGTTACTCGCCAGTCTTGGACACATTGTTTCCTTACATCTGCGTCTCACCCCTGTTAGGATTTTTCTACGACTCTTGAAGCTCTGCCTAGTCCACATTCGAGATCAAAAACACAAAACCATTTTAGAAACTCGATGCCACAGAGATTAAAAGGGACACCTGCTCGGTCATTCTGTCTGGGCCACTGATTGAGCCACTTGTGCTGAAGCAGGGATATCCTGAAAATCTGCCCAGCTGGTCAGTCTTGAGGACTGGAGTAAGCCACCCCTGCTATAGAGCAAAGGTGCGCTGTTTTGACCCCCCCCCCCCCCTGCTTGGCGTCAAATGACGTTGCGGGGTCATGTTACGGCACATGACTCCGCGGCGTCATTTGATGACGGTTACCATGGCGACGTGTCGCCGAAGATCAGGTAGGAGAAGCTGCAGAGGCCCCGCGCAGCCCCCCAGTGCCTTGGGGGACAGCGTGGGACCTCCGTAGCCGCCGCGCTATCCCTGGAAATTCTCCCGCCCCCACTTTGCGCACCCCTTTCTCCCGCCCCCACTTTGCGCACCCCTTTCTCCCGCCCCCACTTTGCGCCCCCCTGTCTCCCGCCCCCACTTTGCGCACCCCTGTCTCCCGCCCCCACTTTGCGCACCCCTGTCTCCCGCCCCCACTTTGCGCACCCGTGTCTCCCGCCCCCACTTTGCGCACCCCTGTCTCCCGCCCCCACTTTGCGCACCCATCTCCCGCCCCCACTTTGCGCACCCCTGTCTCCTGCCCCCACTTTGCGCACCCGTGTCTCCCGCCCCCACTTTGCGCACCCCTGTCTCCCGCCCCCACTTTGCGCACCCGTGTCTCCCGCCCCCACTTTGCGCACCCCTGTCTCCCGCCCCCACTTTGCGCACCCCTGTCTCCCGCCCCCACTTTGCGCACCCCTGTCTCCCGCCCCCACTTTGCGCACCCATCTCCCGCCCCCACTTTGCGCACCCCTGTCTCCTGCCCCCACTTTGCGCACCCCTGTCTCCCGCCCCCACTTTGCGCACCCCTGTCTCCCGCCCCCACTTTGCGCACCCGTGTCTCCCGCCCCCATGAAGTCTCTTCATATGTTTTGTGAGCCCAAGTCACTGCAAGTTTGGAATAGTTTCTGTCTCTTCTTTCGAGCCCTAATTTATTTTGACAGGGTGGGAACTAAGGCTGCCATCGATCCGAACGTGGATTTTTTTCAGCTGCGGGGACTCCCTAGTTCCCAAGTTACTAGCTGGTGAAGTTTAAATCTTTATCAGGGGAAACACAATGGCAGCCAAATCTCAGGCCAGAAGGAACATGCAACATGATCGCTTCCTATTGGATAGCCATTTAAATCCGCTTTAAAAAACAGGAAGTAATAGCGGTAACTTCACTAGTAAGATCTTGGACAACGGGGGATCCCCAGGGATAAAAATAGTGCAGGTGCACTCTATAGGCACTCCCTCCCTCCCAACCACCTGGTTACAACCCTGTAAATAAAACATTACAAATCCAGGTTAGTAAGGGTGGACTGCCCCTTTAAGGCCTGCGTATGCATGTAATACAGGAATGTTATATTCATTTGTGCATCGTTTTCATTTAGATTTTTTTCACATTTTCATTAGCAGTAGACCAAATAAAAATATCACTGGCGAGCACACACATGTCTCAGGCAGGTCTGCGACCCTGCCTTTCCCCATTATCTCTTAGCATGCAACGCTTCCACTGCAGCCAGGGATTCTGGAAAAGGATATGCAAATGAGTGCACTGCGCCACCTTTCGCGTCGTGTTCCATTAGAAGTAGAGAAACCTTTGGAATTATTATTATTATTTTCATTTTTGCAACCAGTCTCCTAACTTTGTCACGCGTCTCTGTAATTTGGCCCAAGAGAAGTATTCTTCAAGGATAATTTGTTGAAAACAAATTACTCATTCCCAACAACTCATAACCAGAGGGGGTTCAGGGGCACCCAGATCTCCTGCTGCTCAAACTGCTTCTGCTGAAGGAAATGATCTGTAGGAGATTTTGAACATTGCACCATAACAATACTCCGTAAGGGAAAGAGCCTGGTTCTCATCAAAAACGGCTTGAGATCTCCCATAGAAATTGGAGCCAATGGATCTGTCGCAGGTGCAATTTCTTACGTTATAATCAAGAGCGTCTCCAATTTGATACACATGTTTAACCCTATGTGCGCAACAGGGGTCAGTAACGCTATGCCTAATTTCCCTTTAGCAGTGAAGGGCTTAACCCAGGGTTGGGCAACTGCAGCCCTCAAGGGCCACCGACAGATCAGGTTTTCATGATATCCCTGCTTCAGCACAGGTAACTCAATCAGCGGCTCGGTCGAAGACGAATTCCTGATTATTCACTTAAGTATATGTGACTGAGTAGATTTAACTGTTTTAAGGCAATAACTTGACCAACAACTGCCCAAGAGGTCCTTAGGAGTTGAGAATGGCAGTTTGCAGATGTTTCTGCTTCAGACTATCGCTATAAATAATAAAGTATTTATAGCAGCAAGTTAAACAGATATTTCCATTTAAATGTCTAATTTTCCTAACCCAGATATAGATGAGAAAACAGATCAACTACGGCTTATACAAGTCTTCATCCAAGAAAGCCCTCATCCAGGGATGTCAGAAGGCTCTTTCCTTAACTGCAAGACATCCCCGTTGACAATTACCAGTAAAATTGAGCTTTTCGCTTAGATCACCATTATTTACTCATTTAGATTTTATAACTGGAATATTGATACAGTCATATTATTATTTGCTTACTATTAGAGTTCTGGGACAATCTGACTTTAACGACAACATTTAGGTATCGTATATATAATATAATGTCCTAAATGATAAGCCATCTGTACTCAACCATTGCATTAACTCCTTTAATTACAATACACCGGGACTGACAGCAGAGGGTTTAATTAAACATGAATATGTGCAACATATTACTCTGTAAAGAAAGTATTAGAGATGTGCAAACTTGTCCCTCTTTAGTTCACAAAGTGTCCGTGCAAATGTTCGAACAATTCACAATTTTGCACAAATGTCACAATTTTCTTTTTAAAATTTGACAAAAATGATAAAATGTCACCATTTTTGTTGAATTTTGATTTAATTTTTTTTTGCAAAAAAATGGCCTCATTATTTACTTTTTTTGGCAAAACCTTCTCTTTGTTCACGAGCTCCAGTGAAAAGTGTAATGAGATTTGTGAGATTCTAATTGCTTCTTTAGTTTCACCAGTCTGTTCAAGTTCCCAGATATTCTGTCATCATTGTTTAAGCTAATAGCAAATTCTTAAAAAAAAAAAGAACAAAACAAGCATATTTTCAAGTGGAAACCATCGATTTGCCTGAAAACTGAATGCAATCACACACTCTTGGTGCATACTTATACATTCACCACATCATCTTCTGGTCTCTAATGCCTTTAAAGTTCTATACACGTAGTTTCAACAGGGTCACATTCTCCACCCCCTGACGTGATCCATTAATTAAGATTCTCAAATGAAGAACAGCTATACAATAGATAATTCACTTTAATGGACTCACTTTTTACTTGCTGTTGCTAAATACCGCCAGGCATATTTTTATAGCATGCAATAAACCCATGTGTTATCGGTAATAAAATTAGCCCATGTATTGTTGGCGATACAACAACCCAGCTTGTGACTATAATGGAATTTTAAAGGTCCATGGCTAATAGGTTTTCTTTTTAAGCTTATTTTATTATTTTATACGAGTTCTTTCATTGAATGTGGGAAAAGACCAACAAAAATCTCCCTTCATTTACAGTATAGTGTGCAGGATGCAGCACATAGCACTTTTACATACACAGTCCCTGTGATAAGTGACTTGCCCAAGGTCACAGGGAGCTGACACCGGGAATTGAACCAGGTTCCCCTGATACAAACTCAGTGTCGTTGTTTATAGTCAGTGTCTTTACTCACTGAGCTGCTCCTTCTCCATGTTTAGTCTTTTTATTGTGGCAGGGACCTGGATTGTTTCTCAGCACCCAGTTGCAAGCAGAAGCAAAGAATTATATATAAGAAAAAGTGATTCAGACTTTGGTTTTCTTTATCCTAGAGCAGAATGCACGAGGAAACGTGTATCAACTCTTCTTTGCAGTGGTAAGACTACAAAGATTGAAGTGATCGAAAACAAGGGGGTGACGCAAACACAAAGCACCTTTTTAGCATTGTATTCAGGCTCGCCAACAGGGGGGGGGTCTGCCGGGGTTGGCGTCAGGGGCCCGGTGAGCCAGGGGGCCCGGCTGCCCAGGCCCCCTGCACGACCCTTGAAACTAGATGCTCCCGTGGGAATCAGCCTTCCAGTCTCGCCCCTCCCCCCCAGCCTACCTCCCGAACCCCCGAGCCTACCTCCCGCCCGGGCAGCAGCCGCCGGGATTGGGGGTGGGGAGGGGAAGTGAAGCAATGAAGCAGCACCAACCCAGTCAAAGTCAGTCACCCCCCCTGGCAGTAAGTCACCCACCCAGTCAGTCAAAGGCAGTCAGTCACCCACCCAGTCAGTCACCCACTCAGGCAGTCAGTCACCCACCTAGGTAGTCAGTCAGTCACCCACCCAGTCATCCACCCAGGCAGTCAGTCACCCACCTACCCAGGCAGTCAGTCACCCAGGCAGACAGTCACCCACCCACGTGCCTTCTATCTCCCCTCTGAAACTAGCCCCACCGCCTGCCAATTGAAGCACCCCTCCCCCCCCCCCCATTCCGGTCGGTTGAAGTCTCCCCCCCTCCCCTTCATATGACCGGTTGAAGGCTGCTCCTTTCATTTGTCCCGGGCCCCATGATTTCTGTTGGCGGCCCTGATCGTATTGGTTCATGTAGCCGAGTTACAACACATTTTGGTTCATTGCATTAAAAGACACTGAAAATGTAGCTAAAAGTAAACAAAATATAATAATAATAATAATTCTTGTTATTATTATATTATTACAGTATTTTTAAAAGGAAAGTAAAATTCATGACCAAGGGATGTCCCTGCTGGAGAGCAGCATGCTTTGGAAAAAGACTCATCATCTATTCAACAAATAATGTTCCAAGTTTGCCAGTGAGAGAAAGGAGGAGACACACTGTTCTGAAATGCTGTGCCGGATATTCCAGCACCAAAGCAGTTAATACTGAGACGGTCATTAACGTGACTCATCAAGTTGGTCACTTTTAATCTCCTCTTTAAGATTAGACATACATCAGAATATTTATTAGGACGGTCAGCCTGGAGCCGGTCTGCTGTGTCCATCAAGTGAACCTCGTTGAAAGGGACAAAACGACTTTAACTCCAATTTCACTCCTTTTTTTCCAAAACGTCAGTAAACGTTTCCAAATGGAAATTCCAGACTTCCTGTTATTTATCACTATAAAAACGCCGCCCAACACACAGTCTTATTTATCCAATTAACCCCACTTTCCATCCTACTCAAATATATATTTATATCCTTGAAGCATTTGCCACCTTTTTGTTTACCGTGATTCGGATGTGTGGCTATAACCATGGTACCATGTGGCAGGGTCTTGATTGCGAATGTTCCATATTGTACACATGTTATTCCTATGCTGCTCCAATAATTTCAATGTTTGCTCATTGTGGAAAGACACAGGCTTTCTGACATGTATTTTGGATTTATATGAGTGTTTATGAATATTATATTTTGCATATATACATTTTAAGTTGGTAATTGGCACATTGATGAGAGATAATGATTTCCACTGCAAAATATTGTGAATTGCTAAAACAAATGTCTAAGAATGGCTGTATTCCCCATGGATATGGATAGATATATTCCCATCTGCCCACATCAACTGAGGGGTTGTTGAATTTGTATGCCAGTAATCCTTTAGGCTCCAATCATCCACCAAATAGAAATAATAGTTGAATATCTTATTAATTTGTCTGAAATCCTCCAAAGTCTGTAACCAACACATTTTCCATGGACTTTTCTTTCATTTCCACGTAACAATTAATGCACACGTAATTTTCCTTGTCTTGTCCATCCATAAAAACAGACTTCCTATCCTTATTAGGTGACACACTGTACTTGTCATTTCAAATTCCCGGCTGGTGACGGTAATGAGTACAGAGTGTAACACGAATAGGAAGAATGGAATGATGATGTTGAGATAATAACCAAACTGTTTAATAAAGCCATTAGGCATATATCTGTTTGTAGATTTTTAATCCTAGACGTATGTATTCTTGTAACATGTGGCACTGTGTACATTTCATACTACTGTTTCGTTACAATATAAATCTTTATTTTTTTACATATCTTTAGTGTTGAATATTTTTTTGACATTCATGTATCTTTCATTGAGTGCTGGGAACACCCACCAATTTCCTGTATTAGGTTTGGGAAGGTCTAGAACTTGGGTCCTTCCCCTTGTTCCCGTGCACCTAACATACTTGCTCTTCAGTTTAAGATTTTGGAGTCCTGCCTATGACACCATACTTTTTGTTTAATAAAGTGTTATCGTTAGGAATTAAATGATTGCTATATATCATATATAATAATGGTACCAAATGGGTTAAATGTTAACATTACGGAACTTTTCCTAACCAAGCATATGCATGCAAACTGATATTACTCTGTATATTAGGTACCCCTACAACACCCACTCGCCACCTAATCTCTCAGTGTTGGCAAAACAAACCAATGTATTGAAGAGGTTAAAACAATTATTCAAGCCCTTGGTTTTATTGAGTTATATTAAACGTGCACATTACAAAAATATTCTTCGTATTGAAAAAAAGAGCTGCTGGAAAGTAATATTAAAAATGATAAAATAACCTGGGTCCCCTTTGACTGATCCGGCCCTCAGGCAATCACTCAGTTTGCTTGTGATAAGAACTGCCAACCGTCTCCAGGGTCAAGAATTTCAGTGACAAGGATGAAGGACAAAGACAACAATGGATTGGAGATGAGAACGTTCATCTAACATTACCATTAAACCTGTACAGGGCAATCATTTAACACCAAGTACACCATTCCCTCAAACATTGCAAACACATTGCTGGTACAGTTAGCACAATGGAAAATGATATATCTTTCTGAGTGCCGTGGCCTTTCTACTTTCCTGAACCCTCCGCTAGACGATCCTGTATACAAATGAAAGAAGCAACAGTGAGGTATTTGCATGAAAGGTTAAACCGTGCAGCCTCCTGGTCCCCTTTCAATCATGTTTGTCATTCTTCAAACTGGTAGTCAATGCTTCCATTTCACATCTGGAGGCTGCATTTGAAAGCAAAAAGCTAATATTTAGGCATTCTTGGGGAATAAAATGCTGTCGCTATGACAACGTGGTGAATAGTGTCTACTTTAAAAAAATGGGTGGGGGGGGGGGGGAGAAAAAAAAAAAGAAGAAAGCTACTCAAATACAAGCTGTTCTCAATTGGATGGCCTCCCACGGTCTCAGCTGCCATGGAAATAGTCTCTCTCCCAAGATAAGAGATCTTGAGCGACATCTAGTGCATGTTGAATGCAAAATAGTTACCTGGTACCCAGATGATGCTGAGCGCTGTGTGAGGATACGCGTGTGATCTCGAAAGGATACAGGATAAGGAGCCAGTTGGTATCATTGATGTGCATACAGTAATTCCTCTCTAAATGCCAGGGCAATAGAATATGATATGAAAGAAGAACAGTGTTGGCTATTGGTTTTCCTCATTTTTTCAATGAGTCCCTTAAAGTCACCTACAAGAATGCAGATGCAACATTAACTCTGTATAATAAATAATAACTTTATTTCTTATTGCGCTTTTCTCCCAATGGGATTCAAAGTGCTTGACAATTACAGTATACTGCACGGTACACAGCACATGGGAATTTTACAGTCCCGGCCCAGATGAGCTCACAATCTATGATTATGGTGCCTGAGGCACAGGGAGATAAAGTGACTTGCCCAAGGTCACAAGGAACTGAAACTCGGAATTGAACCAGGTTCCCCTGCTTCAATCTCCATGTCATTGTTATCAGAGTCAGTCTCTTTACTCACTGAAAGCTCCTCCTCTTGATGTAAACATTGTGTTTTAATGCTAACAACACACTTGGGGGGATTTAGTGTTGGCTAACACCAATAAAAGCGTTGACATTGTGTGACACAAATGCAGGGCCGCTGACAAGGGGGACAGCTGGGACAGGTGTCCCGGGGCCGGGGGCTGCGGGGGACCTGTCGGCCGGCGCTGCAAGTTGGCCATGACCTCTGGCCAGACCCAGCTGCCGGGCCCCAGCTCTCCATCAGCTGCAGACCTCTTCCTCACTCTGTGTCCCACGCCGAGCTTCCAACGCTTGTGGAGGGCGACAGGCCTCTCTGAAGTCAGCGCGCCGGAAGTAAGCTGGGCCTCAGCTTACGGTGCGTGCTGACTTTGGAAGCTCGGCATGGGACACAGTGAGGAAGAGGCCGGCAGCTGATGGAGAGCTGGGGCCCAGCCGTAACCAGCAGCTGGGCCTGGCCAGAGGTCGGGGCCAGCTCGCAGCGCTGGCAGCCACCGGGCCTGGCCTGACCATCCCCAAGGCAAGTTATTTTTTTAATATGTATTGGGGGGGACGTAACTCTAATCCTGACCCCGGGAAATCTGTCCTCGGCCCTGAATGGGAGGTTTGCAACTTGGAAATAAGGACTCAAGTTAGAGTTGACAAAAAGAAAAAAGACACAATTTACATTTTCCGCAGAGGTCGGTGAAATTGTGAGCCGACAGGCAGAGTGTAGGCACGCCTATTACTTATTTATTAGAAGGGGGTCTCCATGGGCACATGCCTGGTAAACACTACCTGTCTCACAATGAGTCATTTTAAGGGCTGCTCTTAATTGAAGAAGGCTTTTAATTGTCTACCTACGTGGACCAGGTGCACATCAGACGGCATTGTGAATTGCACCATGGATTTCACTATGAACAATGAATGTCACCGTGGCTTTTGATGAACCACGGCTGCTTT
This sequence comes from Ascaphus truei, assembly GCF_040206685.1. Classification (NCBI taxonomy): domain Eukaryota; kingdom Metazoa; phylum Chordata; class Amphibia; order Anura; family Ascaphidae; genus Ascaphus; species Ascaphus truei. The sequence continues at coordinate 65,191,739 of NC_134490.1, read as the reverse complement.
TGCTGCTCTGTTGATGCGCAGGCGTCACCTGCAACAGAACGCTTTACACGACAATAGACCAAGAGGTCGAAAAAGATGCAGAATAATTTATAGTTACAGACAATAGGTCAGACCTTAAAGAGTTGTTTTGAAAGGCGCCTGATGATGCAAATACCCGCAAACATTACGCAAATATTTACGTTACGTATAATTGTGACAACCGTACAATCAGCGCTAATCCAAGACCTCATTAGCATAATTTTAGACCAGATGATAACGACTCTGTAGCGCCCACCTATACATTGCATCGTAAACAGAGGAAATATTGGCACAGCAATAATATTTTGATGCCAAATGCTTTTTCCAATAGAACTCTAAATCAGGCCCCATGTGTCATTAAAAGCAGCAGTTCCTGCTGCCGGCTTGCTGCCTGCACATAGGAGACTGCAGAGTTGCCGGCAGGGAGACCGGGCCCCTTGACTGGCTGGGCCCGGGGCATCAGTCCCAGCTGTCCCCCCCCTGCTCAACGGCCACAACAGGTGAGGTTTTCAGGATATCCGCACACCTGTGTGGAAGTCGGAATATCCTGAAAAACCTCACCTGCTGGTGGCCCTTGAGGACTGGAGTTAGCCAACCCTGACATAGGCCCTTCATTCAATATGCTATGTGGCTGCCGGCTCCATGCTGGAGCAGCTTTTAGTTCTACTGATTCGCACAGAGCTAATCACTCACCTAGCATGGGGGAAGGCGGCTTCACAGCACAATGAATGGGAACACAGTTTGATTGTGAACCTACCATTTATGTTTCTTTTTTTTTTTTAAATATAGTAAGTTGACATTTCAGTGGCACATAATATAGGGAAGAGATGAAACAAGAGGCACAGTTAATAATGCTGATCTTATTTTCCTTGTCTGTTTGGCTACCATCCAATAACTTTGTTTACCATTGTAATCATTGAGAAATAGTAGCTCTTTCGTGGGCAGATTCACCTCTCGTGTGAGCATTATCTAAAGGTAACAAAGTACTCGAAGGGCTTCATTATATTTATTAAGAACGCAAGGCTGGAACCGCAGATCACATATAATTGCAGCTGTCAAAGAAAATCCTGGGAATGCAAATGTTAAACTGATGAATAATAAACATTGTACAGAATACATTGTCACGTTGTTGCCATAACCACTACAGTTGTGGAAATAATACAGCAACCAAGGGGTTAACTTTGGGCATTTTTAAAGAAAAAAAATCTCTGTGCTACTGGTGAAATTACCTGGGGTTTACCAGGTCTCTGCCTTACTCCAATAAACCCGTGACTTCTCCTAACTTATTATTATTTAGTAATATATTTAAGTTTTCTGTTTTATATCCCATTATTTTCTGAAACGTCTGCATTTCTGTATTGTATGTTTTTTGTAACATTCATTTTCTGTAAACAAGCACTGTACCACTTTTTGTATATTAAAGAGACAATCCAAGAGGCACTTTAAAAACAAATGTGTTTTGTTTTAATATATGCAGCATTTGACTACCTTTATTGAAAAACATATTACCTAAGCTGCTGAATGATTCGTTCTCCGTAATCGATCAGCAAAGATCCTGCTTCCTAAGGGTTCACTAAATGGCCGCCTTTCAGTTTCAATCAATCCTTCAGTCAGTGTAAGGCCTCGTCCAGGCTCTTCGCTTGCGTGCTGAGGCGCGCTGAGGCGCAGGGAAAGCGGGTGCTTTCCCTGGCCTTGCGGTTGCTTGCCCTGCGCGCCGTCAGGGGGCAGGCCGGGGGCGGGCTGGGGGCGGGCCAGTGGCGTCACGGAGCTGGTTCGCCCTCATTGGGCGAACCGCTCACGTGACCGGCCTGTCGCGCCGGCAAGCGGGGGAATTTTAAAATCTGCCAAGACCTGCGCTTCCGCGCGCTTGGGGAAGCGTAGGCGAGCCCCTACTAAAGCCGCTCTAATTGCGACTGTAGGGGCTCAGTGCTGAGCGGGAGCGCGCGTCAGCACGCTTCAGCAAGCAAGCAGATAACATGGCCGAGGCCTAACTCAGCAGCTGCAATGTATTCTTAAATTATCAAAGTAACATTATCTATTGCTACAGCTCAAACTGCTGGGAATATTGGCAACTAATTATCACAAACAGTAAACTGTTACAAAGATCTTGCACTGCTGGGGAGGTGCGCTAAACCCTGCTTTAGAAATCCAAGGATGCTCCGTATATTAAAACTCATTTAAAATGGCATTGAGTTGAATAAATAAAAAATAAAAAAAACTGTGTGTGTGCCGAGCACGCACATTTTAAGTGAAACTTCTGTCTTTTGTCACTGTTTTGTCACAGAAATTGTATTTGTAATGGTGAGGTTTTTTTTTGTAACAATTTTTTTATTGGTCACAGTCACAGATAAATTTACATACAGTAGTGTCGTGGGCCCACAACATTTGTGCTCATTATTTCCAGAGAAGGACCAATAACAGTTTTCCTTTTTCAGTAGGAAAAAGAGTACGGGGAAGAGGAGGGGGGGGAGGAGGAGACAAACATGGGAGGGGGGGGGGGAAGAGGGGGAGGGGGGTATGTGGGCTTGCACAGAGGTGTCCCGGTGTAGCTCTCCAATTGTTGGGGGTGGCTGCTAGACCTATGTGCTTTGACTTTTTGGGGGTTTATCTCTCGATCCAGGGGTCCCATGTGTTCCAGAACTGGGGCATTTTCTTTGGAGCATGGCCGTAAGCTTCTCCATAGTCATGACCTCGTTAACCCTTCTCACTACTGTGGTTCTCGAGGGGGCCTTAATCTGTTTCCAGGCTGCCGCTATAGAGCATCTGGCCGCTGTCAGCACGGCCCTGATCAGCCGGGACATTGGTGGGGGGAGGTCATCTATGGGTTTGCTCAGCACCATGGTGAGGGGGTCCAGGGGGAGAGGGATTCCAGTGATCTCATAGATGTGTCTGGATCTTGGTCCAGAACTTCTGGATCTCCGGACATGACCACCAAATGTGGGCCATGTCTCCCTTTTGACCACATCCCCTCCAGCACAGGTCTGGTGTGCCGGGGTAGACCTGGCTCAGCCTAGCTGGGGTCAGGTACCACTGGAATATAATTTTATAGATGTTTTCTTGTATCGTCGTACAAATTGAGGTTTTAGGGGCTTGCTCCCAAATGTCCTTCCAGTCTTCCAGGTCTATTGGGAGACCTCGTTCGTCCGACCATTTTTGCATATAGCGGTGTTTCGGGGGGTCTGATGTCGGTTCCGTGCTTTTATATATCTGTGATATCAAGCCTCTCTGGTATATGTCTTTGAGACATAGGGTTTCAAATCGGGTCATTGGGGGGAATTTGGAGGTTGGAGACATTGAGTGTAGGAAGTGCCTAAGTTGTAAATATTTAAATAGATGAAGGTCTTGGATCGGCAACCATCCTAATATTGTGACCCTGGAATTGGTCAAATTGTCTTGTGGAACACCCTGGCGGGAAGTTGGGGTTCCCAAAGAGTGGGGTGAGCTGGGAGGGAGAAGCTAGCAGACCATACTTCCCTTTGCTTTTGAGCCATGCGTCCCACGTGCATCTCATTGCTCCGAGGCCAAACCTCTGTGGCCCACTCCCTCTCCCTCCTGTGGTCCAGAGTGCCACTTGGATGGAGTGAGGTTGTGCGTAATGTGACTCTATTGCGAGCCAACAGGCCGAGGCTGGGTTGCAATTCCAAACTACAGCCTGCTTCAGTTGTGCTGCGAGGTAATATCTGACTAAGTCGGGGACCCCCATGCCTCCTCTTGCTCTTGAGGAGAGCATCACTGACCTTGGAACCCTAGGTCTCTAATCGTTCCAAATGAATTGGAGCATTAATGACTGGATGTTCTTTAGAGCCGGGCGTGGCACTACGATGGGGAGGGTTTGGTATGGTGAGGTTTTTAATTAAAAATCAAAACACAATTTCAGTACCAAAACGCAATGACGTTTTCCAGAGCACGTGTTTTAGCTATTTGCACTTCTGTATTTATAGTAACTGTGAATTCCTTGTGTGTGTGTGTGTGTGTGTGTGTGTCAGTCAGTCAGAGTGTATGCGTCAGTGTGTGTGCGTGTTAGTCAGTGTGTGTGTGTGTGTGTGTGTGTGTGTGTGTGTGTGTGTGTGTGTGTGTGTGTGTGTGTGTGTGTGTGTGTGTGTGTGTGTGTGTGTGTGTGTGTTTGTAAATCAGTGTGTTTGTCAGTCAGTGTGTGTGTGTGTTAGTGTGTGTGACAGTCAGTGTGGGTTTCAGTTAGTGTTTGTGTGTGTGTGGGTCTTCCTGTGAGTTTGTGGTGAGGTTTGGGGGGGTGGAGGGGGGGCAATGCTCGCTACCACTTTTTGTGCCTGGAGCCTTGTCTGGCAGCCTTGTCTGGCAGCCTTGTCTGGCAAGGAGATGGAGGATCCGCCGGTCCAATGGTCCGGGGGGGGGGGGGATGTGGTTGGCCCGTTGCTATGAAGACACGGTAACATCTCTGCAGCAGGTTGTGGGAGCGCTCAGCAGCAGGTAGTGTAGGGGTGGGGTGTGTGTGTATGTGTGTGTCCCTGTGTGTGTCCCTGTCCGTCCAGTGGTGACTTCTCCAGGTGGAAGCTGGCAACACTGACGGCCTCTTCTGCCAGGAGTGATGTCACTTCCATCACCACTGACTTCCGTCCCAATCAACTGCATTCACGCCGCTAAAGAAGTTTCACTTCAAAAAGTAGTAAGTATGATCTAATACTACAGAACTGATTTTTTCCCTTTAAACCCCACTCATAGGATATTGACTAGATTGCTCCTTTAAATCTAAAGTTTTGACTTTGGGCTCTAAGTGAACTTAGTACCATTTAGAAGCCGTTACGCAAATTTTCTGACACATTTTGCTACATTGGCATTTTTGTGTTAATTACATATTGTTCCTAATAAACAGGGGACCAAGAACTCCTATGGTAAGACCTTAAATTATTCTCGGTGGTGGTGGCAGTGTAATTGAGGTTTAGTGAGACAGTTTTTTTGTGAGATATTGCTAATTTTGAGGCCTCTGCCGGGAGGTAAGTGTCAGCTGGATAGCTGAAGATTCTAACCCGTTTCACATACACAAGTCACATCCTCACAGGTGTGGCGTATGTGACATACAAATACCCAACATATCCACACATTTTGGCATCATGCAAATGTTAAAGCTGCAGACCAAGCAATATCTTACATGTCTGTAGGATGAGAAAATACTTGTAGCATTTAAAAAAAAACAATTCGGAATAACATTTTTAATGTATTATAATGCAACAAGCATTTTTGGTTCCTATAACAACCATTTACAAAGTCACATCCCCTACTTCTTCTGAAACAGGCTCTGGCACACCCCTTTTTGAGCTCTGCTCTCTCTCTAGCAGTGCACCAATTATATCTAGTGACTGCCTGGTCACATGATCTTCCCCACAGAACTTTGCATCTTTGGTCCTCTTCTGCTGCACTGAGAGCCATTTAGTGAACCCCCGAGTCAAATCACATAAGAACGGATCGATCAGCAATTTAGCTAATTACTTACCATTGTGTGGATTGTACTGTTGCACATATTAAAGTGGGAAAAAAATATGTCAGCTTGGACTGCTGCTTTAAGTTACTCTAAAAATGCATATCTATTGCAACAATGTTGCAACATATGCTGCTGTTTGGTAATGTTACAGCTGCTCTATGGTTTCTGAAACTCACCAACCCTCTCATCACTTGTTTCCAATGTCAATTTACCCTGCCTATATATTGCATGATCCTTGAGGCAGGGCCTCTTCTAACATACTCAATGTCTATCCTACCTCTTCTAACACCATTTTAATCCCATCTGTAAATGTTACTTATGCCCATAATCATATCTCTGACTGTCCATTAAATATCTGTAAACTGAATGTGTATTACCTTTGTTCATTTCATGAAATCCTTTATTATTAGATCTGGCTTTTCCTGTCTGTCTCTTGTGTAACAAAATACTGTAATTGTATTTAATTATAGTCGTTATCAAACTGACTATAAAGTATTGCAATGCCCCCCTAGGTGGGAATCTAAGGCCTCCGCCTGTATTTACTTAAAAAGTGGAGGAGGAAGTGGAGGAAGGAGGAGGAGGAAGTGGAGGAAGGAAGTGGAGGAAGGAGGAGGAAGTGGAGGAAGGAGGAGGAGGAGGAAGTGGAGGAAGGAGGAGGAGGAAGTGGAGGAAGGAGGAGTAGGAAGTGGAGGAAGGAGGAGGAGGAAGTGGAGGAAGGAGGAGGAGGAAGTGGAGGAAGGAGGAGGAGGAAGTGGAGGAAGGAGGAGGAGGAAGTGGAGGAAGGAAGAGGAGGAAGTGGAGGGAGGAGGAGGAAGTGGAGGGAGGAGGAGGAAGAATGATGATGATTGATGATGAAGGATAATGATTATGGGGAGCACTCTTCATTGATCTAAATGCTGTGAACCCAATCAAGGTCAAAATAACAAAATATATACAGTACATATTTGACTATTGGTATTATTTATTAGTGTGATAATGCCGATTGGGGGGGGGGGGGCACTACTACACAGAATCTTCTACTGCAGTCAATGGGAATTCCCTTGCATTAGCGCCCAAATGGCACGATTGCATCTTCATGAAAACCCTCCAATATTGTGGCTCTCCTCAAGGTGAACAAGCCACTGCACAACGGTCAAGAAATGAACAATCATCACAATGCATTTGTAATACAAACTTGAAGAGTATTTCTTGATTATTCAATGTGAAGAGAACGGATTTGGGCAGAAAATAATTTGGCTCCTTAACTTGCAGACAGAAGGGATTTTTTTGTTGTTGCTCTGCATGCAACCAGGATTGTGAACAAATAGCTGTGTCACAGTGAAAGAGAAAGCGGAGAGCTTCAATCAGCCCGGACTCGCAGGAAGCCTCATCTGAAATGCCGTCACTGGTGACATTTCTTAGCGGAACAGCGGGCACTGAAAGTTCCACTGGGCACTTCACGGACAGTGGGCACAGAACAAGCAATGGGTTGTTTTATAGAAATGCTCGCAGAATCCATCTGAAGTGACACAATAGCGGTAATCATTGTACAAATTGAGGTTTTTAAGAAAATGTTTTGACCTGGAACAAGAATGGGCTGGTTGGGCCAAGATGACTGGCTGATAACTTTATTAATCTCGGCTACAGAATATCAGTCTTTGCCTGTGGTCTTGTATAGAAACTATTTCCTATGAAGGGGGCAACAAATTGTCACTCAGGATTTAAATAGCATACGAAAACCTACATGAAAAATCCTATGTTTTTTTTTTTTTTTTATATATATAAATCAGTTCTGTAGTATTGGATAATACAGATAGAATTACAGATTGTCACATGCTTTACATATAAGAAGGGGGGGGGGAAGGGGAGAAATGTAGTATTGCTGCTTTAAAGACTCATCATAGGTTTTTCCACTACCAAGTCTGAGCCTGTGCCACAGAAACAAAATGTATCTTTTCGTGCATGAGTTTTCTACCTCTGCTCACAATACGGTGGGATTGCAAAGTACAGGGATTCGAGAAGATTGGCCAACTCACGCCGCCACCTTTTGCATCGAGGATAAGTCAGTAGGATTGTAAGATTCTCACAGACATTCTGCTCGGCTGCAGCATTCAAGTTACCAGTGTTACCAATGTCTCCGTTTTGCTATGTTATCAAATTGAAATATTTAATCAGGCTGTTACCACGTAACAGGTCACAAAGTCTGTTCCACGCCCTAGGCCACTATCGGGTGCTAAGCTTTCGGACACCCTTTCTCCCATTCATTTGAAAGGGAGTTAGTGTGTGCTATAGTGTATCAGCCTTTAATGAATATGACTCTAGTGCTAGATTATAAACTCTCACGAGCAGGGCCCTCATTACGTTCTGTATCCGTTTGCGCACGTTTGTCCATATTTGTGTCATTCTGGTTACGTAATGATGTCACTCTGTACCGCGCTGCGGAATATGTGGGAGCTTTAAAAATAAAACTATAATATTGCATTGTTTTGTTTACATTTGCATAGAATCCAGTTGCTGAGCTCATGAATAGGTAAGTTAAATGAAATGCCTATTATCTCATTTTACATTTACAATAACTGTTATTAGAATCAGTTGGTAAATGTTATCCCCCATCCCTTTAAAATAAATAAAAGTGATGAAAAATCTTTCATCAAGAATACCCTAAAATCACATCATAGCTTGTTCTCCCACGTGAAACCTTACAGATTCATAGGAGAGACAGTACCCTGGTTAAACCCCCTGACATTATGGATACATTTCCATCCAGAAACTGTTCTGCTTGACACGTTCTGCATAGTAAAGCAGCAGATGGTCTAAATATATCAATGGCTTCTGCCAACGTGCTAAATTTAAACATCAGGGCGAGTGCACATTAAGGATGAGTTTTGCACGCATTAAGCACCACGTTTAATCTGAATTGTTTTTCCTCGCTGGGAATGTTTTCTTTTTTGGTTATCATTTTCCAATACGGTTTGCGGTAGTTATTTTGGGGTGATTATACTTTGACACGTAGATTCCTACAATATGTTATTAAGCTACAAATTTGTACATTTTTGCAGTTTTTTTTTTTTTTTTTTTTTTAATCACAAATTTTTTATTGAATTTACAACATTGCATATAATGGAACAGGTTCAAGACAAGAAAAATAAAATAAAATTTACACTTCAAAACTAAATAGAGTTACAATGGTCAAACATACAGATGTGGGTGTTGGCGATTTTGCAGCTCTTTTAACATATTAGATCATACTTAAAGCAAATAACATCCCCCTTATGAGCATATTCATGTCTCGGACAGGTCCACATGCCTGCCTTTCCCCATAGTTAGTCAGCATATACACTACCGCCAGGGATTCTGGGTAATGACACGCAAAGGAGCCCAAATCGTTTCAACGTTTTGCTTCTTATCCATTTTAACATGGACCCCTTTAAGCGTATGCCTGCTGTTTTACACAGCACAGCCTGGGTTTAAGAAGTGCATGGTCAGCACGAACAGTGCTGCCGACATGGGCGGGATAGCAGGGGCCCTCCGTCTCATGCCAGTCCTCCTCAGTGCACCCAGAGTCTGGCCTAACATCTGCATGTGCCCACAGCCCCCGCCCCTCAAGATGAGAGAGAGGGGGGGAAGAGAAACACACGAGAGGGAGAGGGGACAGAGGGGGAAAGAGAGAGAGACGCGATACGGGAGAGGGGGAGAAAGAGTGATGGGGAGAGAAAGAGAGATGGTGGGGGGAGAAAGCGATACAGGGGAGATAGATACGGGGGGAGGAGAGAGAGAGATACGGGGAGAAAGAGATACGGGGAAGGAGAAAGAGATACAGTGGGAGGAGGAGAAAGAGATACGGGGAGGAGAAAGATACGGGGGGAGGAGGAGAAAGAGAGATACGGGGAGGAGAGAGATACGGGGGAGAGAGATACGGGGGGAGAGAGATACGGGGTGAGAGAGATACGGGGGAGAGAGAGATACGGGGGGAGAGAGATACGGGGGGAGAGAGATACGGGGGGAGAGAGATACGGGGGGAGGAGAAAGAGAGATACGGGGAGGAGAGAGATACGGGGGGAGAGAGATACGGGGGGAGAGAGATACGGGGGGAGGAGAAAGAGAGATACGGGGAGGAGAGCAATACGGGGGGAGAGAGATACGGGGGGAGAGAGATACGGGGGGGAGAGAGATACGGGGGGAGAGAGATACGGGGGGAGGAGAAAGAGAGATACGGGGAGGAGAGCAATACGGGGGGAGAGAGATACGGGGGGAGAGAGATACGGGGGGGAGGAGGAGAAAGAAATATAGGGGGAGGAGAAAGAGATACAGGGGGGAGGAGAAAGAGAGATACAGGGGAGGAGGAGAAGAAAGAGATACAGAGGGAGGAGAAAGAGAGATACAGGGGAGGAGGAGAAGAAAGAGATACAGAGGGAGGAGAAAGAGAGATACAGGGGAGGAGGAGAGATACGGGGGAGGAGAAAGATACGGGGAGGAGAAAGAGAGATACGGGGGGAGGAGAAAGAGATACGGGGGGAGGAGAAGAAAGAGAGATACAGGGGAGGAGGAGAAAGTGATACGGGGGGAGGAGGAGAAAGAGATACGGGGGAGGAGGAGCAAGAGATACAAGGGGAGGAGAAAGATACGGGGGAGGAGGAGATACGGGGGGAGGAGGAAAAAGATACGGGGGAGGAGGAGAAAGATACGGGGGAGGAGGAGAAAGATACGGAGGAGGAGAAAGAGAAATACAGGGGGAGGAGAGAGATACAGGGGGAGGAGAAAGAGATACAGGGGGAGGAGATACAGGGGGAGGAGAAAGAGATACGGGGAGGAGGAGAAAGATACGGGGAGGAGAGAGATACGGGGGGAGGAGGAGAAAGAGAGATACGGGGAGGAGAGAGATACGGGGGAGGAGAAAGAAATATAGAGGAGGAGAAAGAGAAATACGGGGGAGGAGGAGGTGAAAGAGAAATACAGGGGGAGGAGAAAGAGATACAGGGGGAGGAGAAAGAGAGATACAGGGGAGGAGAAAGAGAGATACAGGGGAGGAGAAAGAGATACGGGGGAGGAGAAAGATACGGGGGAGGAGGAGAAAGAGAGATACTGGGGGAGGAGAAAGAGATACGGGGGGAGGAGAAAGAGATACGGGGGGAGGAGAAAGAGATACGGGGGGAGGAGAAGAAAGAGATACGGGGGGAGGAGAAAGAGATACAGGGGAGGAGGAGAAAGAGAGACACAGGGGGAGGAGGAGAAAGAGATACGGGGGGAGGAGGAGAAAGAGATACGGGGGAGGAGGAGAAAGAGATACAGGGGGAGGAGAAAGAGATACAGGGGAGGAGGAGCAAGAGATACAGGGGGAGGAGGAGAAAGATACGGGGAGGAGGAGAAAGAGATATGGGGGGAGGAGAAAGATACGGGGGGAGGAGGAGAAAGATACAGGGGGAGGAGGAGAAAGATACAGGGGGAGGAGGAGAAAGATACGGAGGGAGGAGAAAGATACGGAGGAGAAAGAGAAATACAGGGGGAGGAGAGAGATACAGGGGAGGAGAAAGAGATACAGGGGGAGGAGAAAGAGATACGGGGAGGAGGAGAAAGATACAGGGGGAGGAGAAAGAGATACGGGGAGGAGAAAGATACGGGGAGGAGAAAGAGATACAGGGGGAGGAGGAGAAAGATACGGGGGAGAGAGATACAGGGGGAGGAGGAGAAAGATACGGGGGGAGAAAGATACGGTGAGGAGAAAGAAGATATGGGGGAGGGAAAGATATGGGGGGAGTAAAGGATGGGGTATTAAGTGCGGAAGGGGATGGGGGAAAGTGAGAGATGGGGAGAGAGGAGAGAGAGACAAGTAAAAGGGGGGAAGAGAACAGGGAGTGAGGTGGAAGTGAAGAGAGAGGGGGTTGAGGAGAAAAAATGTAAGGGGTAAGTGGAAGAGCGAGATGGGGACAGTGAGTGGGAGGAGAGAAATACATTGGAGAGGAAGATATTGGGAGGAAACGGTGTGAGAAATAGGGGGAGAGCGTGTAAGAGAAATGGAGAGGGGAGGTTCACATGGCCTCCGAAACAGGGGCCCAGGTGAAAACTTTAGTCCTGGGGCCCGGGAAAGCTGTTGGTCGCTATGAGTATGAATACTTTAATACATTAGTAATAACAAAATATAATAACCAGTTCAAATTATAAAATGATAAAAAATGTAACTAATACAAAGTTATTAATGACTTGTATTTTGCTAACCCTAAAGCCTTGGATATCTATATCGCCAAATCCCTGATACCTCAGTCTGTTTCCCCCACCTCTTCTGTATCAAAAATATTACTCAAACTGTATTTTAAAAATAGCTTACATTGCTTTACTTCCCCCTAATTAAATTGCGCAATTTCTACAATATTAATACAACTTTCTACTCATGTGAATCATATTATAACCCGAGTACAGTTGGATAGTCTTATACAAACCACACCCAAAACAAAAATCAGGTCTCTCTTATATACATTACTTATATTGGATGTTCATAACAGATTATTCCACTTTAATTCAGTGATGTGTGCAGTGATGTGGAGCCTGCAGATTTGATGGTTGGTTGAGCAAGAGCAGCGTTTCTCCTGTTACAAAATGTATCTAGTATTCTTATAAAAATAAACAAAAATTAAATCTGCTTTTGGCTGTACTGCAACATTTAACACAGGCGGGGCCAACTCCATTCCTCAAGGGCCACCATCAAGTCAGGTTTGAAGGCTATCCCTGCTTTAGCACAGATGGCTCAATCAAACCTGACAAAGGGCTCAGAATACTTAAAAATCCCAGAAATGACATTATTGGTGGCCAGAAAAACCATAATGCCACTACGGATAAAGGATATACCCCCTAACATGGACATGCTAAACAAATATTTAACAATTATTCGTTAGATAAAATGGAAGCCGATACCAATAAAGAGCTAAAAGATGGAAAAACACTATTTAAAAAATGGGATTGCTTTATTGAAATTTTACCAGACAGGGACAAAGAGGTTCTGATGCGGGCGTTTGGCCAAACGTCATGGTATTTACTAAGAAGTCTGGTACGTGAGAGGCACAGAAGGTGATGAGAGGGGGAAAGAATAAAATATCTAATGCCCGTTATCCTTCGATACGAATAGGACCTATAGCAAAGAAACAACAAAAGGGACTGTGGGTAAGGGGGAAGGAGGTGCAGAGGGAAATACATATCCATGATGTAATGCATAGGACGGACTTATTGATTTAAAATTTAATTTATGTTTTTGTTTGCCATTGTCTAAAGTATATGTAATTGTAATATAGTATTTACTGTTTAGTGTACTGTTAAATGTAAAGGAATATTGTAATCACTGTAAATTGGTATTTTGTGGCCTTGTTGAAAAATGTAATGTTTTGTTGTTATGGAAAATGTAGTAAAATATTACAATGATAAAGAAAAAAAAAACCTGACCTGTTGGTGGCCCTTCAGTATTGGAGTTGGCCAACCCTGGTTTAACATATGGAACTAACCATAACGCTCATACAATTACGGAGTTATTTTAGAAGTACACATACTGAACTTTTCAAGGTGATCTGCGAACAGCTCCACCTACTGCCTCTCAAGCCCAACACACTTTTCAGGTTACTTGGACATTGGTTCTGTTGTAGTGTCACACAGCCTTTGAAAACATAAACCTGGTTTGAATCCCAGTATCAGCTCCTTGTGACGTTGGGCAAGAGCCTCTGTCTCAGGCAATAAAATGAGTTTGCAAACTCCACAGAGCAGGGACCGTTTGACCCTGCAAAATTCTGAGTGCAGCGCAGTGTACACTTTCAGCGCAACGCAAAAAGGTTTTAATTGCACAAGTTTAACGTGTAAAAAATAAATACATAAAAATAAATTCTGTTACTATATGACTCCATATTCATGGATAATTTAACCCAAGGATACTTAATACTAGCCTTAAAAAGCTATACAAACAGGCTAAAAACTAGCCCATATCACCACAAGTTTGAACAGACTGTTTTAAATAGTAACTTCTATCAAATCGAATAAAGAATATGTATTTGAGATTATACAATAGATTGTGCTACTTTGTTATGGTTTCACACCCAATTAAAAACATATTACACTATATTATGGAAAAATGGTCACATTGGCAGTAAAGATGTTACATGGCTCGGGGCTCAAATGATTGCAATTGCCGTGTGTACGCTGGGGGTGGCCACTTTCAGCATTTCAAATGGCCGTGTGAGGATAGTCTGGAACTTCACCAGTTTCACCCGCCCCCCCCCCACCGGAGCGGCAGATCCTTTTCCCGACCCCTTCGCAAGCCAGGAAATGTACCTCTCCAGCCACCGTCTTTCCCTGCCCCGCACCCAGCAGCGGGGCAATCTTATGCAATTCCCCCCCCCCTCCCATGCACCCAGGCAGCGCTGGAAGTGCGGCCCGCATGGAAGCCGGCTCCAACTTCCGCAGGGCTCGGGCTCCCCTCCGCCATGGGCCCAGAGGCCTCCTCCCAAAAGGGTGGGAATTGGAGACAATTGAGTGAATTGTGGGGAATCAAATAAGAGGGGGCAGTCCACCAGATATATAGATATATATATATATATATCTATATATCTATATATAGATATATATATATATAATTGAGGATGTATTTTAATGCTATGTTGTAATCAGAGGTTCAAGATGGAATTTAATATTACAGTAATAAAAATGTTGACATCGAAAGTATGTGTAAGTACCGAGGAATTAAACATACTCCTATCTAGTACTGAATTGTGCAGAAGTCAACTTTTGACATACAAAATCAAGAAAAGGTGCTTAGTTTCTTCTAAGAAAATGAAAAACAAAAACAACTTTAAAATGTACAGAGATGAAGAAATATTTATTTGTAAACCAAGACATTAAAATATTAGCAGTTAAAATAAAAATATAAAAAACATTTTTACATCAGGACATACACTGAACATAAATAGAAATGTGAAAACACAAATAAAAACAGAAGCCTTAACTTTTCCACAATTACAAGTGAGAGGTTTGCTCAGTCAGCAAGCGATTTATACAGAAAGGGATTAAATCAAACAGCACAACAACAATAATGCAACAGGTACGGAGTGATTCGTTTTAATGCCTGGGTAGAACCGATTTCTAAAAAGAAGTTTTTTAGCGGGAGTAGTCGGCTGATCGGGATAGACTTGAGGAAGAACTGCCCTTACTTTGAAGGTTAAAATGGTAATTTCTAAAAAGGCTTGGGTCTTCCATCACCACCCGACAGGAGGACACTACACTTGGATTGTGTGTGTGTTCACATTTTAAAAAGGGATATAAGAAAGACCGCATTAAAATACAAAATTATTCACATTTTTTACGTTCACGCTACTTTTGAAATAATTTTAACAAAATGTTCACATTTCCCATTTCAAGCTGTTTTGAAACCTTATCGATCTCTTTATTGATCTCCATTACTGGATGGTTTTGCAGAATTGCTTTGTAATTGACAAACTACAGATCAGAAAACAGGAGAGTGGGTGTGCTAGAACTACCATTTTCTGTGGCAGCGGCGGGAACTCCTGCAAGCAGACCTGGGGGACAAAGTGATGTGGATATGATAAACGTCATTAGTGCCATTTACCATTACTGTAAGAGACAGGATGACCACGTGTTACATGATGAACGTTCAATTTTACCTCGCTCTGTTCCAATTAAGCAAAGGTGAGGAGAAAGGTCTTGCACAACAATAGCATATACCCTATGCTAAACAGACCAGCAGGCAAAAGGGGAAAATAGGTGTCCACCAATAATTTTGCTACCCATCATAAATTCACTATGGGGTTTTATTTTTCTGCTGCCTAAAATCCTGTAACACAGTGGCCAACTCCAGTCCTCAAGAGCCACCAACAGGTCAGGTTTTCAGGATATCCCTGATCAGCACACGTGGCTCGGTCAAAGACTGAAGCAGAGATATCCTGAAAACCTGACCTGTTGGTGGCTCTTGAGGACTGGAGTTGGCCACTCCCGTGTTACAGGATTAATGGCAGCAGAAAAGTGGCCCCTGAGGACTAGAGTTGGCAACCCCTGTGCTACAGTGGGTTAGAGCAGGTTTTTAACCTGCACCCCCCTGCCTGCTTACCTCACGGCTCCCCTCCTCAGGCGTCGCGGGGTCATGTGGCAAAACGACGGTACATGCCGTCAGTTACCATGGCGACATGTCGCCGAAGATCAGGTAGGAGAAGCTGCACTGCCCCCCCCCCACCTCCCCGGCATTTAATTGAAATGCCTTTGGGGGAGAGTGCGGGACCTCTGTCCGCCACACTCCCCCACTTTGCACACCCCTGGGTTAGAGAAACTCTGGAACAGGCAGCACACTTTTCAAGCACAGTGATTCTCTGAACAATTTGCCTTCTTTGTAAGAAAAAGGAAAGCTGCAAGTGTATAGGGTTACAGTTCGTGTACAGAAACACCCAACAGTTAACGACATGCTACATAGGTTTTATATTACAAAAACAAACTCCTCTACAGCTCTTCTGTATTGGAAAAGCATAACATACCACAGGATGATTTGGTTACTGGACCACCAAAATAATGAGAAGGAACATAACAAAATGATGATTTTGTTTGTGCATCACAGCTCTTCAGATTAAATATAAATGAGTCCAAGGTGATGGCAGCTCGCACAGTTTCACTAATATTGCCTTAAATATTATAATGTACTAACTCAGGGGAGCGCAATCTTTTTTCCCTGCACCCTCCTGCCTGTTGTACCCTCTCTCTGTACCCCACCCCGTTAACCAGGCTACGGCGTCATGACGTCACGTTGCCATGGCGACGCGTCTCCAGAAGCTGCCAGCGCCAAGGTAAGTGCAGTTTAGAGGCCTTCGTGCATGCCCCGGCACTTCATTTAAGTGCCTTCGGGAAGTGCACAGGGCCTCTGTAAATAAACCCTGCGCCCCCCGCAGACAATCTCGTGCCCTTTGCGCACCACTGTACTAACAAAGCCTTTCTACCCTCTTCAAAACGAAAGGTTAAGTAATGATCCAGTAATCTCCCCAAAATAAAAAACATTGGTAGTCTTAAAGTTCAGAGCACAGAAGTACGATAATCAAAAATAGTAGTACAATCGTGTTAAAAGATTGTAGTAGTTGAGTTAAATACTACTACATTCAGATTTTAGAGACTGACTACATGTGAAATGACCCACAAAATACCCCTTTTAACAAATAAATATCAAAAACAATTACCGATTAACAGACAATTGAAGAATTGGTCATGGTGATCTTGAAAATGAATGTGCAACATCTCTGTCATTTCTGTTGGTCAAGTAAAGCCCATATGAAAACCTTTGGGAATAGTAAGGCAAGTAGAGCTTGCTTAGAAGACCCATACCACCTACACACAAGTGACTGAGCAGGGGGTCTCTGAAGCCCAACCGTTCCAATGTCAGTTCTGGGTACCTCCTAGTTCCTGAGATATTTGTCGGGAATGAGCCAGCGGTAGCATCCCCTCTGGGGAAACAAAATGATGGCTAAATCTCCAACATTATCACGGGCCAAAAGGAAGCCGATATGTCATCCTTTGCAGCTTCTTATTGGCCCGTGTGATGCACAAGTATTAAATACCAGGAGGGACCTCCCACCCCAACACCTTCCCCGATATCTCAAGGATCATGGGCTCTCTATAGAACTACAGTATATACTCCTGCAAGAATTGTGGAATAGGTGGTTGGCCTTTAACCAAAGTTGACTATACAGAAACAAAGATATATTGCTGAATATATAATACAAATAGATTAAGTAACTTGGAGTAAGCTGTTATCAGGGATATCCCCAAGAACCGTAGAAAGTACCACAATGGGATTGCGGTGTTTTTTAGTTGGATAAAGGCATGCCCACATATTTGACATTAAAAAAAAAAGGGGGGGGGGCAAGACTGGTAACATTACCGTTGCATATATAAAAGGTGCAAAAAGTAACAAGAGAACAAAATAACCAGGAAACCCATGAAATACTTTTCTGCAGCCCGAGCTTACAATGCACCGACAGGCTGGGTGTTTTAGGTTCCACTGGCAACAAAATGTATTAAGATATAATGAGGGGACTCCAGTCATTGACGACTAAAACCAGACACCTTGCTCATTTCAACATACAGCTCAACTTTCCTTAAGCTCCAATCCTTTTGCTTTTCCTGCAATGAACAAACGCAGTCATATTACCAAGCATTTCTTGTACAGGACTATAGTGGAGAAGACAAACCTATCTCCACAGAAACACTTATTTTGATACCCACCACACCCATCGACAGGTAAAATAAAGGAAAATGTTTCATCTTGGCATCCAGAGAGCAGATATACCTGCACTCGCGAAGAATTCGTAACGTAGTTACAACAATGGAGTAGAAAATAAATTAGAGGATTACAGGAAAGAAACAAATGTCAGCAAAAGGTATAGAAGGAATACTGTTTAAGCAATTACTCTACGCAAGAGCAAGTATTTCAAAAGGCCCTAGTCCAGGAATATCTTGCTTCTCAACAGTGGTTTCTCCATGTTAAAAATACACACAAAGTCCATGTCATGTTAAAATGCAACTAAACATTTCAGTGAGTGGTATTAGCAGTATATTACAAGTCCACACAGGATTAGTTCTCACAGCTTCTTTTGTAACATTGTCCACAGGTTGAATATATATATATATATATATAAAAAAAAAAAAGAAGGTTCCTTTACACATGCACAAGTGATTCTTGGATCTATTAAATTGAGGTCTCTTGGGTCGACCTTCGTTGAATTCTTTTTGATTTACTGGATGCCTGCAGAAAAAAAAAAAAGAAGTTAATTAAGTGTTAATATAAAACAAATTAAAACTGCTTTTAGCACAGTCAAACTTGACAAATTATGATTATATTGAAATTACATAAAACAAAGAATAAAGTGATTTCTTACATGCTGCTACATTTGTCATAGATTGTAACCATTTGAGTTGTTTTGTATATGAAATGATGCAAATAACCATTATATTTCTAATCACAGGTGTGTCTTCCACAAGGGTATACAAGGAACGACAGGTGTGGATTCAACCTACACACAAAAAACCTCTACACTTGTCTGGGAACAATACAGCTACTGCAACTGTGTGTTTTGTTTCATAGAAGTGCATCATCCAAAGACTTCAGATCAAAGAGAATCACTTCATTTGATGCACGTCTGCAGCTTACCATGGGGAGTTTACATGTACATAGGGCACTAGCAACTAGTGCAAAACTGAACAGACTCCGCTCAACAAATATGGATATTTTTGTATATATTGAAAGTGTATTAGACATCTAGCACTGTATACATTTACAGAACTTTCTTTTCCTATATTTTAGTTGTAAAATTATGTATTGCCACCTGACAGGCAGTTCACAAACTATTCAACGGCTCTATCAAGCGTGGTGTCGGATCATGTAACGGTGCAGTTCCACTTACGGAGATATAGATATATATTAAAAAGGACTTGTCTGTTTCTCCTTTTCATGGTCCCATTCTGATGTTGGTGAACTATTAGAAGAGTGGTTCCCCCACAACATTATTTTAGGTTTTGTAATCAGTTTACTGAAGCAGGGGGTCCCCCGAGCTGAATCTCATTAATTTCAGCTCCCGGGACATTATCGGTAAAGGTAGCGCCAGCACTTCCTGGTCTTTAAACTCCCTGCATTAAGTGGGCCAATAGGAAGCCACAATGGTGGACATTGCAGCAGGCTTCCTATTGGCCCAAGTGATACATGAGCTATAAACAAGCTATTTTGTTTCCGCTGGAGAGGGCGTAACCAGCACTACCTTCAGTGGCAAGTAACTCAAGAGCCAGCGCAGCCCAGCTCTGTGACCCCTTGCTTCCAAACCAGATTTTTAAATAAATAAGGTGGTTAAAAAATAAATCAAATGGGGGGAGGGTGGAGGACTGAAAACAAAGCAAATATATACTGGTTCTGCTTTCTAATTGTACCATATTATCATCCAATACACAGAGATAGTGTTGACTCATTTTACTTGGTATTTATATTTAATTAGTATTCTATTTGTGTTTTATATTCTAGCGCACACATCGTGCTGACACGTTTTATCCTTTTATGTAATAAAAGTAAATTTTTAGATTGTAATTTACCGATCTCACCAGACTGCGTGATGAGCAACACATTATGGTTTTCTTTGTTCTTTTGTATATACAAATGGGGGACAGGAGTTAACATAAAAGTTGTTTCTAAATAATTCATCTGAATAAAGACCAAGAAACAGAAAGATGAGCTACGGGAAAGCAGGA
Source organism: Ascaphus truei (assembly GCF_040206685.1). Classification (NCBI taxonomy): domain Eukaryota; kingdom Metazoa; phylum Chordata; class Amphibia; order Anura; family Ascaphidae; genus Ascaphus; species Ascaphus truei. The sequence goes on along the minus strand of NC_134490.1, from coordinate 65,172,031 downwards.
CACAGTAAATCATGTGTCATAGGACGAACTGACTCCGGGATCTTTGGATGGTCCTACACAAGTGAAACTCTTGCATTGTATCTACTCCCTCCACTGAAAGGTCTAACCGTTAGCTTTTTAACCGACCTCTCTCTTGGAATGGGTGTCTTCTGATAGTTTTAACTTTGCACGTGTAAAGTAAACCGCAGGGGAACCTTGCGATACCTGCAATAAGAAAACATATAGGTTAAGTAGCAAATACAGAATATATAGTTTCAAGCCCAGCGTTATTCTAATGCTCAATTATTTTGTGATACTACGACGATGATGATGATAATAACCGAGTTTCCTATTATACTTCTCCCTCTCTGCTAAGTGTGGACCGTATTTCATTTGGAAAGCATAGCTAAAACGTAAGATCTCCTCCTGACGCATCCTGTTTTAGGCCTCAGCCAAGCTTCCCGCTGACGTGCTGAGGCGCGCTGAGGCTCAGGGAAAGCGGGTGCTTTCCCTGGCCTTGAGGGTGCTTTCCCTGCGCGCCATCAGGGGGCGGCCCAGTGACGTCACGGAGCTGGTTTGCCTTCATTGGGCGAATCGCTCACGTGACTGGCCCTGCGCGCCAGCAAGCGGGGAAATGTTAAATTCTGGTTAGACCTACGCTTCCGCTCGCTTGCGGAAGCATAGGCGAGTCCCTACTAAAGCCGCTCTAATTGCGGCTGTAGGGGCTCAGTGCTGAGCGGGAGTGCGCCTCCGCCAGCAAGCAGGTAACATGGCCGAGGCCTTATGATGCAAGAACTTGGACTAAATATGACTCCAACCAAACACATATAAGGAGTTATACCATTATTTTTAGTATTACGAGCGATACCATTATTTTATTACTACGAGTGAAACCATTATTTTATTATTACGAGAAGTTAACCATTATTTTCTTGAGGAAATGGCAGCAAGTTTGTCCTATCCCCAGAAACATAAAAATTAGAAGTAGATATGTCAATGAATTATGATAAAGAATGAATCACTGTACAGAGTTTATTTTTTTTTTAAATTAAATATGGCATATTTATTTTAAACAGGCTACTTTGAATGTTACTCTTGAAGATTGAAGTGTGTATCTTGGCTTAAGAAATAGCTTAAAAAAAAAAAAAAATTTAAGTAGCAAGTAGAAGTCTCAATTACAATCCTAGAATCCTGTATTTATAACATTAAAATAAATAAAAAGCTGTCAAAAAGTAAGATGAACATTTTTTTTAAGTGTTTAAAAAGTGAACACACACACACACACACACACACACACACACACACACACACACACACACACACACACACACACACACACACACACACACTAAATAGTACTTGCATATTTTACATTTTCTTTGGTCAATTCAGATCCATCCAATGATTGTGGAGTTATATTTCGGCTTTTCTTTTCAGATGCTGCCTGGTTGCCCAATACCTTTCGCTGTATAAACACCAAGGTTAGTACAAAGGAAACACTCACAGGAACGCAACAGAAACCATAGTCAGACAAGCTTTCAACATACTGGCACTGTTCAGTTTGTACTGTAAGGGTCTGTGCATCAAATCCTCCCAGCTGCAAAACTGCGGCAGGAACCGATGTGAACAGCAGCACTGGATTTATCAAGGTACATAATCCCATTGAAAGCAACAGTGCTATAAAACACCAAACTCATAACGGAGTGCGATTAATAAATGACAAAGGTATAGTGTGCATGGATTAGCAAGGACTTAACCCCTCTGAACAATAACAGTGAGATGCTCAAGTGGAACTGTAACTCTTTGCTACCAGGGGGGGGGGGCTGCACCATTTTGTAGTAGATTTGTCGCATCTTGTAGTGAAAGGTTGCAACATACCTCCTTTGAAATGGTCTTGAGTTGCCTCCATTATGTGTTATTTTGTGAAATAGAGAAAGCACATTATACATTGCGGCCCACATTTTCAAGGATCAAAAGCCCATGAATAAGTACCCATCCCATGATAAATACAATCCTGTTTTGCAACCCATAGTTGGATAGTAAATGAGGTTGGGGGAAAAAAAAAACCCTGACAGTCCAAGAAGTTCAACCTATGCTAAATTTAAATGACCGATACTTATCCTATATTTGTACTTACAGTATATTGATCCAGAGGAAGGCAAACAAAAAACCCCAGTGAAATATCATCTAATGATATAACATCTCAAGGGGAAAAGTAAACTCCTTCCCGACTTCAATATTGGCAATCAGATTACTCCCTGCATCAACATCCTTCCCATGTATACTTATTTGGTATATCCCTGTATACCTTTCCTTTCTAAAAACATGTCAAACTTTTTTTAACATATCTTTTGTATCTGCCATCAGTCTCCATGGGTAATGCATTACACATTTTAACTGCCCTTACTGTAAAGAACCCTTTCCTTTGTCTCCGGTGAAATCTCCTTTCCTCATACCGTAAGGCAAGGGTGCGCAAACATTTTACCCTGCGCCCCACTGCCAGCTCTCCCCCCTCCTTACCTTGTTTCCAGCGTTCTGACATCACGACTACATGGCAACGCATCACCAGAAGGCGCTGGAGCCAAGGTAAGGGAAGTTACAGAGGCCTTTGACGCTCCGGCATTTAATTTACATGCCTTTGGGAAGTGTGGGGCCTCTGTAACCCCCAGAAAGTCTCACTCCCCACTGGGTGGTGCGCCCCTCCAGTTTGCGCACCCCGGCCTTAAGGTATAACCCGGTGTTTGCATTGCCCTTGGGATGAATAGTTCTTTTGAAAGCTCCTTGTATTGTCCCCGTATATATTTGTATATAGGTATATCCCCTCAGACGCCTCTTTTCTAATTTAAACAAGTCTAAATTAGCTAGTCTTCTCATAAATCAGATTATCCATCCCCTTTATTAAATTTAGTGGCTCTACTCTGCACTTTTTCTATTTCGATAATGTATTTTATGGAGTGGTGCACAAAACTGTACTCCATATTTAAGGTGTGGTTTTACTAATGCTTTATCCATTCATTGCCCGTTTAATGCAAGATAAGATATTGTTTGCCTTTGCAGCTACTGCATGACTTTGGGCACTATTGCTAAGCCTGCTGTCCACAAGCACTCCCTAAATCCTTCTCCATCAAAGATTCTCCTAATTTATCCCCATTTAATTTGTAAGTCGCCTGTTTATTCTTGCTTCCCAAATGCATAACCTTACATTTATCTGTATTAAACCTCATCTGCCATTTACCTGCCCAAGTTTCCAGTCTCTCCAAGTCCTTCTGAAGAGAAATTACATCCTGCTCCGATTGTACTACCTTACACAATTTAGTATCAGCAAAGATGGAGACTTTGCGCTCTGTGCCAACATCAAGGTCATTAATAAACAAGTTAAAAAGCAGGAGGCCCAGTACTGATCCCGGAGGTACTCCACACACAACTTTAGCCCCAACCTAAAAAAAAGTTCAATTAACAACAACTCTTATATTTTTTTAAATTATATTTGTTATTATTTCTACATTGTTTGATATTACCAAATCCAGTAATGCCTTTTTTCTGGTTGGTACAGTACCTCAATAATTTGCATCATGTAATTGTCTTTAAGCCCACCCAAAAATCTGTTATGTCCTCTATAATTACCTTAATAAGCCCACTAAATGAGCGTGAGCGAGCATGCTTCCTTCCAACAGATTGGGGGTCTGAGACTGGCGTTCCAGCATTATGTTTGTTGAACTAAAGACAAAAATACAAGGTCATAATTCATATTAAAGTAATACATCAATTACTGTAAATGAATCTATGCTTTAGATTGTAAAAGGACGCAATGTATATGTGCATCTTTAGGTTTCAATAAATATAACTGCGGTATGAAACAAAATAACAAAGTGTCCAGCAGAGGGCAGCAGATGCATACTCAGAGTAATGTTAGGCTGCGTCCATACAGCCGAAGACCGCGCGGAGGCGTGCGCACGAGACGTCACATGTGTTAAGTGGGAGCGTTTTGTGGCCAAGGTAGATGCGCCGCGGGGGCGTGTGTGACGTCACACAGAGCTGGTTCGCCCTCATTGGGCGAACTGCTCACGTGACCTGCCCCTCGCGATGAGAAATCAGATTGAACTGATCCCTCACGCACCGCATGCCCCCTCCTGCTGTTGTGCGGTCTATGGGCATGATCATTGCCTTAAGGCAATGTGATCTCGCCGCTCGCACGCCTCCTCGCCAGCATGGACGCAGCCCAACAGCTCTATCAGCTATTTTTAAGACATGTCCCCTTTAAATTTAGTAAAACAAAAGTGCCTTTAAAAATAAAAAGGGACCCCAACCACTGTTTTGGTAAAGGTGACCAAACTGGTTAGCAAAATACTGTCTAGAAAAACAATTGGTGAAGCCCAACCAAAAGAGAGGGGGTGGAGGGGTTACACTGTATTCTTCAACCCACAGGATCATTTTACACAATAAATATTAAAATATACTACTGCAGTATTTGCATTTTGAGAAGGCCAAGTCCCTGCTATTGTACTGCTTTGAGAATAACAGGAATAATAACATTGCTGATCCGTAGTCAGACAAATAGGTAAATAAAATAGAAGATATTTAAATAGTTACTGGCATTATTTTATGTGGCCTTTTTCATACCCATCATTAGGAAACCCTAGTCACACCTGTTCTACATTATATCCAGTCCTCATTCACTTGGTATGTATGTGCGTTTTTCTCCAAATTCATTGGTTAAGCCGAAAACAGTGTGGCATGGAGCCCTTGAGGATGGGTTTCACAACCACTGCTTTAGCCAATAGAAAGCTTGTTCGTCATGCGCACCAGATACCTGCAACAAGCCTAATTGTTTCATAGCAGAAGGATAATGAAAAATCATCATAGTGCATGCCAAGTACCTGCCGGATAAGCCTCTTCTTTTTAGCAGAATCTGGCATGTTGTGTACATGTCGGAATAGTTGCTTCAGGGCTTCCTCAGTGCGATGCTGGGTCTCTTCTTGGTGAGAAGTAGAGGATACAGGAGATGATCCCAATCTGCCTCGTTTCTGACTTTTCAGAAACTGGAAGTCATTTGAGGAGCGAGAAGACAGCAAATCCAGATCATCCTGCAAGTGTTTAAAGGTCACATAAGCTTTTTGGAAATTAAGCCACTGTATTTATCTCCACTTTTGATTTCACTGGTGCGCACATGCAGTAGCGGAACTGTTAAACCAGCTAGTAAGTGATGGATGGGATAGATATTTTGAACACCTTAATAAAAATATATGTTTGGTGATTGGTACCATGATATTTAAATGCCAGCTTGGCTATAAAAACTTTTAGTACATTATGTCTTCAAATTTTCTTGGCCCGAGATGGGCATAGGAATTCACTATGCTAGTAAGTGGTGTTTCATATATGAACCACTTGCCAGTTTTCCCTGCTTACAATCCTCTTTAAATAGAACTATCTTATTAGATAGATAGACTGAAGGAAAAACCTATTCCTTGGCTAGGCTCCAGAACTGAGAGGAACCTTTCCTCTGCCAAGAAAGCTGAAGGCCTTGTGACTGGATACACATCTGCACCGTTTTGCAGCAGACTTCCCAGTAAGCTTAATCACGCCCTGCAACTTGTTATCTTCGATCTTTGTTTGAACTTACAGGCCCGGGAATACGAAAGAAATGAAACGTAACGCACGCCAGGTTTCAAATCCTTTGTCTCCATTACTCATAGGATGACTTTTATACAGGAAAAATAAGATATTGGTTAGAGGCGTAACATAGGCGTATCCTGGGTGTGTCTTGGGCGTAGCTTTGATTAGAGGCGTGATTATGGGGCAGGACATATTAGTGGCATGATTTTGGGGCGTGTCTTTCCCAATACAAGCAATGTCTGAATACATAGCTTATTCATTGTCTTATCAAAAGAGACCTTGAATCTTTAGCAACTAATTATACTATTTTGCTTCTTGCAGAGAACCATTCTATTATATTCTGACTAAAAGAGCAGGAGACTAACAATACACAAAGTATCTTAGCAATATCCTGAGCAGGAAGAAAGGAAATGCAATTTGGCAGAAACTGAGTGCATTTAGGAATTATATTTCAGCAAAAGGCTGACTACAGAATCTTAACTAGTTATGATCAGACAAAATGGAAGCTTAACACAAGTGTAGATTCTGGCCTGACCTACTGGTCCTAACAGGTACTAATAAGAAAATGTTTTTATGCACTGGAAGACAATATTTTTTATTATTGCTTTGTACAGACACTTATCCTTCTACAATAAATAAATATCAATCACATATACAACAAACACACACACTAAATCGACTAAAGGACCCGAGTGCGGTTTGTTTTCTGTTGGAGATTACAGAAAAGTTTTCTGATATTCATATAGCATTGCAGAAACCTGTCCTGTATCTGTAGAAAGTGTCTCCTCTTTACCTTTGAAGTCGGTGCTCTGCTCCCAGAGAAGTACAGCCTGGAATATTCTCTGATATATGCAGGAGCCTGCAACAAAAGAACACATTTAAGAACGTCACTTTATTCCACATTTCCTTCTTTTAGTGCAGTCTTTGCTGCAGAATCAGAAACAAAACCTAAAACTAGAACCCGTGCAAGATGCTCCCCAAATTCTTTCCAGCATAAAGAGGCGAATCCGTTCATTCATCATGCATGAAATTCATAAATACAGCTGGCGAGGGAGGATGGATAACTTTTAGACCACCCATTTCCCACTCCAACCTGAATGGGTCAAAACAGGTTTCTTGAACTTGCTTTTCCAACTCAATGATGTGCTTCACTTTTAAAATCATCCACCACTTTCCAATTTTAGATATAACTACAGTACCATTTTACATTTTCTACGCAATACATTGCTACTCATTTCAAGGACACCATCTGTGTGCGATCACTGCAAAATGGTCACCTCGTTTAGGTACGATCCCTTATACAACTTCTAACAAAAGCAGCATCTGTTACAACAAGCAGAATGCCAAATTAAATGGAATTCATCAATTGAATTTTTGGGTGTAAATATGAAAAACTATTAGAGCATATTTTAAAATATGGAGGGGAAAAAAAAAAAAAAAAAAAAACCCCACACATTGAATAAAGGGACAGTTGGCTCCTGGAAGTCTATTATGACTCAAGCAATTTCAATGCTCCTACAGTGTAGTGAAACTAAATTAATGTAGGGGGAGGGCTTGAGCTGTAATTGCTATTTGACTTGTATCCCCCAAAATAATGGACCTAGTGGAAAAAAAAGAGGAAAATAATAAATAATAAAAAAAAAAAAAAAAAAAAAATCAAAGCAGTTGAAAGAGACAAGGAAGGAGAGTATGTAAAAAATATCAGTAATCAAAATAGTTGCGTCTATAATTTTACAATCAGAAAATATTGCAGTTGTGGAGATTGGGAGCATTGGTAACCTCGTAGGTTATTGTACTTTCTTTGAAATGTCCTATTTTTTCCAGCATCCAGAGATAATGCAAGTGCCCACAAGGTAAGCCACAGTTATTCTCTCCCCCCCCAAAAAACACACTTTTTCCTGACACCCTCTATTTACATCCATGTTATTAGCTTAGAAAATAGTAAATTGACTCTGCGTGGCAAAAGTTCATCCATTAGTCAACTCTTCTGGGGGGGGAAAAAAAAAAAAACTACAAAAAGCCACTGTGTGCGGCAGACCCAAAATAACACTATAACATTCATGTCACGGGGCTATAGCTCCTGAAGAATAAAGAGAGAACAAATATTGCCCGAACGAGGCCATGCTGCATGTTGGCAGTACTTAAATATTCTAAAATAAGACAACCTCACTATGGGGTATAGGGCAAGATAAATAATGTGAAGTCTGTCACATCTCTGCTATCATCCCAACAAAAGTGTTATGGTGTGGAGTAGGCACACAACTGTTAAACATTTCTACCAGGCCCTCCCATTTTGATAGGTTACAGCATGTCCAAATTTCTGGATTCTTATTTAAGTCAAGGGATTGCAACAATTAGCTAGTAAATGTATTTCTGTTTAAGAATTAAAAGCCATTATATCCCCTAAACCGATTGCTGGACTGTCCGTTTTCTTTCAGATGCCCAGTTTAGATCATGTTATGCAAACATTACCAAACACTTTTACAATCATGAGTCAAGCAAAATAAAGTCAATTATAATGAACTGCATCCCTTGCAGAACCAGTAGTGCCACCTATGTTCTCAGTTGTCCTGGGGAAATATTATATGTTGGTATGACAACTAACGGAGTATGTACGCACGCTGGGGTCATTAGGAAGTGTACAGATAAAGGTTCAGTGGTTATACATTTTGATAAACACCAGAGTGACCGCAAACTGCTAAAAGAAAAGGGAACCAAGATGTTAATGGCAGGAATTACAGGTAGTAACACTCCTTACAGCTGGAGGGCTTTTGGTTTGTCTGTTAGAAGAGGGGGTTTCAAAGAGTTCTGAATTCACTGTCAGGTGCTGCCCCTTGTGTAAATGTAATGCATGCTTTCTTTTTCATTATTTTCCAGAATACATAATTTTAGGTATGGAGAACCTGAGCAGTTGTAAATTGACGAGCAGAAAACAATAAGCAGAAGTTAAGACAAGTGAAGTGGAGACAAGTACAGATTGAAAAGAAAGAGTCTTCATTCTCACAAATACATTCCAAAAATAAATAGGTGGTTTTTTTTGTTGCTTTCATTAAAAGGGACCTCTCAAAAACAACATGCTGCAATACACAATAATACTATGAGGGTCATTCAATGTAGTCCGAAGCAGTAGTTTAGGCCTTTACCGAATGAAAACTCTAATTGAAGTCAATGGGAGTTTTTGTCCGATAACAGTACAATAGGCTGTTTCAGCACATATTGAATAAGGCCTTATTGACTGCATATTTCATGCTTCGTCAGATACAAAAGCAAAAATCGGAGCTCTCATATAGCCTGCAATTCCCAAATAGTAATAAAAAAAAAGAAGATAGAGGGGAAAAAAAAAAAACCTGTGGCCAAGGACTCATCAAGGTTATTACAGGATTTTCCAGAATCCTACCATTTTAGTTACACATTGGAGTATTTCCTTCAAAGCAGCCACTGCCCCATCAAGTATTTAGTTTACCCCATGAACCTGTACTTGCAAAGAAAAAACAAAGACGGCCGTGGGGTAACCCAATCAAAAGAACTTTAAAAAAAAATCTTACAAATGTCACCGTTTTATATTGGTCAGCCTGGTTGACACCAGTGGCCATATTGGGAGGAATGGCTCAGTGAGTAAAAGACACTGGCTGGCACCAAGTTTGGAGCAGGGGAGCCTGGTTCAATTCCCAGTGTCAGCTCCTTGTGACCTTGGGCAAGTCACTTTATCTCCCTGTGCCTCAGGCACCAAAACATAGATTGTCAGCTCCACGGGGCAGGGACCCGTGCCTGCAAAATGTCTCTGTAAAGCGCTACGTAAAACTAGCAGCGTTATACAAGAACAATGATTATTTATTATTACTGCTTCTTCCATACAAGAATTGTTGTAAATTTGAGAAAAGATCTACTTAAGAACTCTGAATTAATTCACTAGATAAATAAGAGGCGACGAGCTTTACAGGTGTGACGACTGATGTCCATGATCGATCTCCAACTATACACCCTTCCTGTGATGTGAAGCACATTTAAACCATCCACCACCGAATCAGCACATTATTTAGCAAGAAACCACTAGAGCACTAATACGCCTGAAGATAAATAGAGGGATTGTGTGTTGGAGCAACAAACTGAAAGAAAAGGTTTCACACAACAGCAATCTGGACTAAATAGTCATCACCTTGCCCTGAAGAGGAGCATATATTACATCTTGATTGACAGCTGTAATACATTCAGAACAACTTGTGTGAGAAATGTGAAGAGTAGATTTTTATTTTCAACTAAAAAATTTTTTTTTTATTCAAACAAAAAAGTCCTTTTAGTGCCAGAAGGGTCTTCAAAATAATGAGTGGGCACTTTACCATTAAATGGATCAACAATTATTTAGCCCAAGTAACCTTACCTTAAACAGTTTCTGGGAATGCTTGATCATAAATGTCACCCCGTTGTTTAACTTTGTTATATGTTCTTGCAGGTCATTTGCAGTGAGCTGTAAAGTAAATAAAAACAAAAAAGTTAAAACAGTTTTAAGTGAAACATTCATTGCATTTAATTTTATTTTTCAATTTAAAATCAAAAAATCGGCATCAATATAAATGAAGGGCCACATTTGGGGAGAAGGGATTGAAGGCTGAAGAAGAGGGTGCAACATTGGGGGTGGCACACAGGGATATTGCAGCCACAAGTAAGATCGCCTCGTCCCCGGTCAGCTTTCTAATGCCGGGGAGCTGATTAATACTGTCCGTGCTGCTTCTCTTACTCTTGGAAGAGTGGGACACTAATCATGAGTGCGTGTTATTAAACAATTGACCAGAAGGAGCAGGGAGAATCTCTGATCAGCTATAGCAAGGTCCCCACTCCTTCTGCCCTGAAGGGTGGCGAGGGGGTGAGAGAGGACAGCAGCTGAGGGCTGCAGGTGAACAACCGCGCTGCCGGATACCCACTGATGGTTTAAATACGGCATCATCACATTTCCAACGTGGCACATCTGCCAGTGAAAGGGTTAATTATTTATTAATAAAATGCAAGCTATGAGAATTTCTGCAATGTTGTATTCTTGACCGGCGAGCTGTCCATTGCTACATAAACAGAATTGCAATTTATTTCAGAAATTAAAATAGACTCACAAGATGGGTGCCGGGGAATTGGTGTACGTGATCTAATAAACTTGACATCCGTTTGTCCAATTTTTAGTCAGACACTTGGTTTTACATTATGGAAATCAAAAGGTCTTCAGTCAGACTCTAGAGGAAGCCCGTTCTGCTTTTACAGATAATTTGATTAACAACTACACTGCTTGAAGTGTGTGAAACACACTGGGGCCCATGTACAGAGATAATAGGTAATATTTTTGTGCATCAAATACTTAGTACTAAAAAGTAATACAAACCTTAAAATTAAAAAATGTGTTGCATGTTGAAGGCTTCACAGTACATATGACAATTTGTTGTTTGAAATTAGTCTTGACACATTGCACCATGTATTTTTTTTTTATCAACGTTACATTAAAAACAGAATTAGGTTTATATTTTGATTTATAACTAGTGTCAGTAAATAGAAGTTACTGGTGTAATATTATTTATAATAGCCATACCGTGAAAATACATTTTGCAAACCTATGGAATAAACCGTCCGTGCTGCATCAAATAATGTTTTGTTTGATACATTGTACAATTTCAAAGTGCGGGGAAACAGCCTCAGGCAAGGAGAATCCCTGCTTGTTTCAGGTCCCATATGGATAGATGAAAGGTCCATATGGACCTGAAACGTTGTTATGCCACTGTTCTTGGAGGTCACACTAAATTGAGAACTTCATTATGAACTTGTTGGTAGAGCTCTACTTTTTACCTCTGTCTTTGAGGAGACCTGCACTTTGCACAAGTTGTTTGTTTGATACATAGCAATTAATTCTGTGGTAACATTGACTTTTTGGAGGAGTTTCCGCAAAGTTGAATTTAGCGGACGGTTTTAATGTACTTTCTACTTTTTGGGGCGCAAATAAATTTAAAAAATATAAAAAAAAACATTTAAATCAGGATATCTGCTTCCAACATGACTAACAGTATGGTTAACCCCCCCTCTTTCCTTCGGATTGTGGGGGAAACTGCTTATAACCTACATTTTTAGGCCAAATGATGTGAGGTGCAAACATCAGTGCCAGGTTGTGGGCAGACATCTTATTGCGATCTTGCTTCTTGGCTGTCTGATAGAGAAGGTCCAGCAAAAGCTTGAGAAGATTTCGGTTTGGCGATGGGAGAAGCAGGAAAAGGAGTTGCAGAGCCTCGATTTGTCGATCTTTATCTGGTGCTGCTATCCTATTACCTTTGTCATCAAAAAGCATTAATTCTGAGAAACAAAAATATAAATGTTAATAGAGAAACAAATGTAAAATATACTTCCGGTCATATATTTTTTATACAGTGTGAGTGTGACCCATACCACGGTTTCAAGGAAAGAAGATACAGCTCACGAGTCTGTGAAGAAATCTATTTGTAGTTCAAGAAAAACACCAACATTTCAGTTCTATGCAAAGGACCTTCTTCAGGGTTGTACACGGGACGCCAAAACTCTAATATCAAACCAACAGAAGTGAAAAAACAAAGCGAAAATCACTCAAAACACAGGGCCCCCGTGCCTTTTCAATGATCCTCCTTTTATGCTATAAATGTGGCAGCAATCTTCCTGATTTAGGCTGTGTTTATAGTGTTGTAGTGCTTGATGATCTGCGCTTAGCATATAATCTGAGACCCATTATATATATTATGGTGCCAATCTGAGTGAAAGCTTCCGCTTGCTTGCTCACGCTTGCGGAACCTCGCTCAGCTTTTGGCTACAGGCAAATCTGTGTTTCAGCGATTGCGGGAGAGGTGCGGTCACGTGACCGCACAGCCTCCAATCAGAGCGCAGCTCAGAAATGGAGCTTAGACCAGAGCGGCCATTGTTCCCTGCGCTCCCCGTTCCCTCCACAGTCGCGCTAATTAAAAAAAAAAAAAAAAAGGCCGCGCACTTGATCGGGAAGAGGAGGGGGGGGGGGCGGGGAAGACTAATCCATAAGCTGGGTACTCTTTCCCCTCATGGTTTGAATAAGGACTTCAAACTGGAATTTTTTCTATAGTGCTTTTATATGTTCTGATGTGATGAGGAATACCAATATTCAAATCGAGATTTGTTTAACTATGTCGATCGCAGAACCTTTTCTTCTTTCTTGTTACTAATGGGTCGCAGTTAAACGGCTGCAAAAGAATGAATGCAGCAGTACTGACAGACGGCTGAACTTCCCTGATTAAGTAAAGACTGTGATCCAACTAATCGATACACTATGGACTGCCATGACATGACACTATTTGCACTTCCTAAAGTCACTGCAGGCTCACAGCGATATGCTCCTCCTCTTACCGTGCACCCCAAAACTGGAACAACCTACCAGAGACTCTCACATCCACCATCAGTTTAAGTTCTTTCAAAACTAAGGCGGTCTCACATTTTAATCTGGTCTGTTACTGTTACATACGCCTATAATATACATCTTCTCTAACTGTGCATGCAATGTCTTGTATATAATGTATACCCTGTTCATTTATGTAACTGTATTTAACCATGTATTATTTGTCATATTAACTATGTCCAGGACATACTTGAAAACAAGAGGTAACTCTCAATGTATTACTTCCTGGTAAAACATTTTTATTAATAAATAAAGAGGATAGCAGTGACAACCACAACAATATATACAGTCCAATCATATCGATAATCCATGGATATAATTAGAAAACGTGTCCCCCTGGAGTCACCTGAGGGCCACCATTATTTGCTGCATAAAAAGCACAGCAGTGGCACCAGTGGGAAGCACATCGGGTCCTGACTTCCCTAAGTGACAACAGTAACCATACTCCATTTGCATTAACGTTCTCAGAATGACCGGCCATGGTCCAAACGATATATCAGGGACTGATTCAAACTATCTACCTGGGGGTGGCAGAGGGTCGCAGCTATATGCTCCATAAAGAGGATAGCAACAAACATTGATAGGAAACATAGCGGTTCCCAACTTCCCTGATAACTGCATGAATAAGGCAGCAGTGACACTGATGAAATAATACACTGGCCTCAGTTTGCACTGAGTAGCTACTACTGTCCCTATTATACCATAAGGATTACCCAAGGAATATGTCTGATATATTATCCATTACTTCTTGATTCAATGAGTTCTGATGTAAACCAAAATTTGAAAGCAGTGATACCAGCTACATTTGGGTAAAGAGAATAGTCCAGGCACACGGTCTTATCACAAAGTAGAAAATTTAATCCACCATAAATCCAATTAAATGTTCTATTTTGTGATAAAACCGTGTGCCAGGACTATTCTCTTTACCCTGATACCACTTGGGGACCTGGTAGGACGACCCCCCCTTGGTCCGTGGGCACCGGCAGGTGACATTATAGTGCTTCGTTGATTGTGTGCCTGATCACCTCTTTCTATTGACCAGCTACATTTGGCCCAGAGTATTAGAGCCATTGATGGTGCTTGAAATTGGATGCGGCCTGGACAGCACATGCCTCCAACACAGCAGGACAAATCTAGGACTAACTGGATTCATAAAGCAGCGATACTTGTACCTTGCCAGTGACATGCGTGCACAGCAGGGGGCCCACTCCTTCACGTGTGATGTGGAGAAGCACTACTGTATAAAAGGACTTTAAAAAATGTGGCATCTTAGGGCATATGTAATATGTCTGGACAATATTGCCCACCCTTTATTGATCTAGGAGCCATGATGTCATTAAAATGTAAAAGCAGTGGTAACGGCTCAGGGTGTGCTAGGGGCATGCCATGATTGAAATTGGAGTGATCTGGACAGTACTTGCTTCCCGCACAACATAACGCCTCTGGGCGTTAATGAAAGCACCAGCACCTACACCTTTCCAATCCGCATGGGAGCACTGCTGGGGGTGGAAGCCAGCACACCCCTTCTTTGATGTGCGATGTATGACATTTATTGGCACCTCGCTAGTGCAGAAAATAACTTTACACCATGGGGTATTAGAAGGCATAAACAAATGTCAGAATCAATACTGATACATGGTCGCTATATCGTTCGTTTTTCCTCTATCATGTTGCTGCATTGTAACAGCCTATCTTTTTGGTGATCTTGTCTGTGCTCATGCTTCTGCTGGCGCAGCGTCCCTCCCACTGGAGGGATTAAAAGTAAACCACTTTTGAATGATTTCTTTTTCGGCAGCTTGGCAGCCTGCATCCTGTTTCTCGCGGGCTTTTCGTGCTTTGCATTCACGCATTTCTGGTGGTTTCGTATAAAAGGAGTTTGGCGGCCCATGTACACTACCCTAAATAAGGTCCTTTGCATAGGACCGAAACGTTGGTCTTTTCTTGGACAAGAAACATATTTCTTCACTGAAACCCATGTGCTGTATCTTCTTTTCTTCAAAACCTTGGCTTGGTAATGTATGTTGTAACTTACTGAGATTGCTATACGTGTACGCTGTATCATAACTTTGCTTTTAGGTGTGTGTCACTATTCATTCTCTCTCAAGAAAATGTGTTGGAGCAAAATGGAGATGCTTGTAACCATAGTATCTGATAACTGGGAGGCGGCCTTCATTCAAGAGTGGATCCACCATACATGGTTAAAATTTTAACTCCTCTGGCGACCATGGTCAGAGTTCACTGGTAACAGAACATTGTGAAAAGATAGGAAAGAGGAATCATCTGCCAAAATGAGTACTAAAAAGATAAAATGGGTTTATCAAGCACGGGATTGACTTGTTTCTTATATTTTATATCAAATTGAATATTTTTATTTTTATATTTTGTTGGTGACTGCCTGTATTTGTTATTCAATAATCTATACATATGTATATGTATAATATAATTTTTATGTTGTACAGTATTGTATGGTTTTGTAGTGTATTATATTGTGTTGCATGTTTGCCGTTATAAAAATGCGGTTAATAAATAAATTAAAAAAAAGGGGGGGGGGGGGATCCACCAGAACCGAAGCCGAACACGCGAACACACACGCACACTGGCGAACACACACACACACACACACACACACACACACTCTTTACCTGCAATCTTTAAATGAGCATGGTAATGTCTGTGCGTTAGCAGAGGTTCTGGTAATTCGCCCAAAAATATTTTAAGTAATGTGGCTACATCATTCGGGTGAAATTCACCCGAGTCCACGTCAATGTCTGCACCGCTATTTAGAGAGTCTTTGAGAATCTGCTGTCGATTGCTGTTCCCGGGCACACGAAATAAGCCCTCTGTGCGTAGATCTAGCAAAATAGGGAGGGGGGGAGAGGGGGAAATAAAAAAATAAAACAAAACCGGAAAAATTATTCATCATTAATGCTATATAGACATTTTTTCCAACAAACTACTATACAAAGGAGATTATAGGTAGCACACCACTGTTTAAAGATTTTTTTTTTTAAGGAGTTTACATTTGGTGCTCACCTTCCGTTGATCCTGGCATCCCAAAGCTGGATCCAAAGTAATAGCAAGATAGGAGAAAGGAAGAGGCACACAAATCGTAGTGGAATCAAATGATTTCAAATGTATTGATGCATCAGAGCTAACAATAGTAACGTTTCAGGACAAGCAGTCCCTTCCTCAGACAAAACACCTCAAAGAGGTTAGCTCTGATGCATCAATATATTTGAAATCATTTGATTCCACTACGATTTGTGTGCCTCTTCCTTTCTCCTATCTTCCAACAAACTACTGGTTTGTTGTTATTTTTTACTTATATAAAACTTGCTGCTATTTAAAAGCTTAAATTGTTGTTTTTAAAACAGGACAAGTATCTTGACACTGATATAAATATTTCAGAATAGTAAAAAAAAAAAACTGAATAGTCAAGTAAGCAACACAATAAGGGCAATACTGTTTATAACGGTGTTTCTACATTGATACATTTTAACATAATTATCATTAACATGAGACATGCCAACTCACAGTACCAATAATTAGACTGCTGATTAGTGTGCTGTTTTTGGCCGCAGACTTACTCTTGTGCAGATATTCAATAAGCTGGAATATTTGTGCAATGCCTTCTTCTGTCAAAGGTGCTCCAAAAACGACTCCTTTTTCTAGAGGAAGACACAAAACAAGGGCAATGGATTAGTAAAACTGAATGAAAAGGACTTTGCTTGACATACCATACCGAAACATATTATTCCTTCTAAAAATTACAAAAATCAACCGAACCTGAAGGCAATCAATCAATCACTGTGAAAGTGAAGCATGTCTGTGACAATGTGCACAGCATGAGAAGCAGAGACTGCAAACCTAAGCATTTCCTCCCAGACTGGAGTTTATTTACGAGAGCTGGATAATTGTGGCGACACTGCACAGTTGAAAGATTGATTTTTCTAGTTTGATAGCTTTGTTCTTAAAAAATAATAAATAAAAATACCTAATCAGGATGCACCTAGTGAAACGAAACGGTATCCCAAAAAAATCATGGCAAACGATTTAGTAATGAGGCTGAAATAGGACAATTAGATCAGCTTTACAGGGTGACAACAGGTTTTAAGCAAGGATGCCCAAAATAAACAGCTACACCCTAACCTGTACCAAAATCAATGCAGAAACTAGGACAAGCTTTATGATGCATCTACTTGGCTACAAAACAAGTAAAGGAAGACCCGATACATGTTAACACGGATTGCTTAAAGGATAGAACGCAAATGTTTCAGGTTAATAGCTTTAGCTACTGATACAATAAATTCTTCTCCAAGCAACTGACATTAAATGTGGGGTGACAAGGAATTAATGGGTATAATAATTAGTACAATACCATTACAGGCCAGGTTTCCAGTCATAGGACTAAAAAGGGAGGTAAGTGGGTGATCAGCGACTCACATTTAGTATCAAAACACAGCCAAAACACCATGTTCTTTTTTTCATTTATAAGAGGAAAGTTAAGACAATTTGCAAAGCAATTAAAGGGAGATGAGTAGATACAGAACAGGTCAGTGGGCAATAGTCACTAAACCAGAACAAGCTCTTCCAGTGGCTCACACATCAGACCGATAAACTCATCCCTCTTACAGTTTAGATCTAGATTCTAGAATATTGCCAACTAACAACCACAATCCTATGATTTCATTCAGCATTAGGGTTTGTTGTTTGTGTGAAATAATTACCTGTAATAGGAAAGCACAATGATTCCTGAGATTTACTAAAGGCCATCACGATCACCCTGCAAAGTCTAGAATTAAGCATTCAGCTTCGCCTCCACCTCACAACTTCAAAACATGTTGTTATCTACAGATTTGTTTGGAAGTTCAAACAGTGAAATGAATATCACTGCAAAGCATGAAACAAAAGCTAAAAGACAAAGGGCCTGATACAATATGGTCCAAAGCAGCCAATTGTGCTGCACCATATTGAATAAAACCTCTTTTAACATGCTCTAAAGCAGCTTCTCGTCTCAGCCCTATTGAAGGATTGTAACTCAGAGGTTTCTTTGACATGGGGAAGTTTCATAGCATATTTGGTCCCTACACATGGTGCGTTTCCACGGATTTCAAACATAGGACAATGGATCTTTTAAAGAACTAGAAGACAAACATTAATAGTAATGGATAGCAGTTAATTCAATCCATATCTGTACAACTGAGCACACTGTACCAGAGTAACACGTTAAAAACAGGCTTTGAAAATCGGGGAATTGTTCAGTTATGCTGAATTAGTTATTCTATAGATTTAGGTTCATTATAAAAATAATATTCAATTGAATTTTACGCTTACATTAGGAGAAGGATGCACTTGGTACTATGAACATTAACATACAGTATAAGTAATGTTGACATAATTTATATGGAGGTACAAGTAAAACAACAACTACAAAGTTCTTCTAATAAAATATATTGCTCGTTAAGGTGAATCTGTGTAGCACCTGTCCTTATGCCCTCTAACCCACAAACATAAGCTAACAGCAATGCGTTAGGTGCAGAAATGGGAGTCCGCAACTGTAATTGAGAATTGAAGCTTGTGAGTCTCTGCTTTCCCACACAGTGTGTAATCACAGCTTATACCGGAGTATAATTGAGATAGCATCCCAAATATTTAAAAAAAAAAAAAAATTTAAAAAATGGAGGAAGGCATCAGTAATAATGTTGGTGCAACGGTGAAAATAACCACGCGATCTTGCTTAAAGTTCCATACTAACCTTTACGCTTAAGGAAGTTCAGGGACCTGAAGAAGGCAGAGGCAGAGCCATTATTTCCGGGAAGTTTTGGGTCTACTTCGCCCATCAGTTGAGCAAACTCTGTACCAGGCAGGTCTATTAACCTTGTGACATTACTGACGAGTAACTCGGTAAACACCTCTGGGTTCTCGTGCCGTAGCTTTTCCACAAAGAAGTCCGGGTTGTAGATAACCGGTTGGCTTCGGAGGGAGGCGTCATTACAGAGAACGATGCTACAAAGTGCATCGCTACAAAACAAAGAGAACTTTCAGTTTAAATCTGTACAGATTAGACAATAGGTCACCAACCAGTATTGTAAATAAACGTTTTAACCGCAACATGCTGGAGGGGCGAAGCTCACAAAAGTGAAAGATGATCGCCTCTCAGACAATCAGCCTTCTATAAATTAATGGTGGCTCACTACACTATTCTTGGGTATGAAACTTGTGAGACAGAAAGAGTAAGGTACACAACCTGCTTTCTAAACACTGCAGAAAACACACTTAATATAAAATGACAGCATATGCAAACTGTATATGATTCTTTTCACTACAAAGGGTTAGCTAAATTACAGATGTAGAACACATGCTGACTGAAGATTGTAGAATAAAGTCACAGAATTGCTTTAAAGGAATTAAAAACATTTCATCACAAAAAAAAAAAAAAAAAAAAAAAAAAAATTGTGAGTAATGCTGCTTATATGTACACATTTCCTTTAAATGGCATACATTAAAAATCACAGCTACCTTGCCTGCTAGAATAGAAGTGACATTTTATACCTGACATAGCAACGAAGCATTGACATTGAATTGCAACCCATTAATCAAATGGAATTTTAAGAGCTCCATCCTTCCAACTGAAATATAGCCAGCAAAAGATCTATTGTCTTGAGCATTATGATGGTGCTTCTACTTGGTTTAGAAATAGCACAGTAAAAGGAAGGAGTGAATAGTTCAAGATCAAAAAGCGTTTCATAACCCATAACTTTATTCCACATGAAGAATCATGTGTACATCTGTTCTAGATGTTTTTGGTAAATGTTCAATTACATGAAAGGCAACAGATTGGGATAAGGCACGCCTTTCCCATTAACGTTTCACTAAAGAACAAACATTGTCATTAGTAACACTTCTCAAGCAGAATTTATATCTCTTTGCAAACATTCTCAGCTAATACAACTCAACAACTTGACCTTTTTATCAAATTATCATGGAAATATGATTATTCTACAACAACATCCATTGCACTTACAAATTAAAAACAAAATCACAGTTTAACACGTTAAATACAATAGAAATGAAACAAAAATCTTACAGCAATGAAGAAAGCTTTTGAAGCGGCATTAATATGGCAGGAAATACATACAAATAAGTTGTGTGCTAACAAACACATTGGTGAACACTTACAGCCCATGCAAATTCCTGGCATACTGTTATCCACAATAGAACATTGTACATTTTGAATTAGACAACTTTGCTATAATCTCAAATAAGGGAGGGCAGGATTTTTCAGTGTAAACGTAGCACTGGGTTATTTTTGTGTGCAGGGAAACAAGTCAAACAGTGACAACAGCTCACATTGATTTTCTACGTTTGGGACCACTGTTTAATCCATCAGTGGGGGCAGACATGTCGTAGTTAATCAGGTGGCCATATATTTAACATGGTATTAGGCACACAGAGGATACACAGAAGTTTTAGGCTGCATCCACTCTGTCGCTGAACGCGCTCATGCTCGAGAGCGGCGACGTCACCAACTCACCAAGCATGAGCGCTCGGCTGTCCAGCATCTTTTTTTTGTCAAGCGCGTGCGGGGGGGGGGGGGGGGAGGGCTGGGGGGTTGTTAAGGGAGCGCCGTGGCTCCAGAGACCCTCATATGCATAATACAAATTAAGCAGAGTTTCAATCCATTTAAAAAAAAAAAAACTAAAAAAAACGGCCAAAAGGTGCAAGAACACATCAGGATGTCAGCAAAGCCTAAACAACCTACAGCGCAGGAGTTTATCCTGTTCTATGGGGGCTCCCAACACACAGCAACTCCGGGCGATCGGGCCCAGGCTAACAAAGAGACATGTGCTCAGGAGGCCCGGGATGGCAGAGGAGGAGGAGGGAGGCGAAACAAGGAGGCCATATCTGGAGGAATTAATCTCCAGAATCGCGAAGCGACAGGATGAGGCAAACATTTCAGGCTGACCTCCGGTTGGCAATAACAGAATTAAAAAAGGAGGAAATCTCGACCATAGGCCACCGGACTACTGAATTAGAATCCAAAATGGAGGACTCCCTCCAAATGCAAGCGGCCAGGGACGACGAGATTTTAAAGCTAAACTTTGAAATAAAACTCCTCAAAAGAGACTCAAGAATATCATGAAAGTAGGGAGGAGGCGGCAGAATATAAGGATACGAAATATTACAGAGTCCATAACCAACGAAGAGCTAAAACCTTACCTGAACAGGCTCTTCACAACGATTAACCCTGAACTGCAGGAGAGAGAACTAGAGATGGATCGGGCGCAGAGGGCCCTGGAGACAAGAGTGGCGGATCCAAAAAGATGCAGGGACATGAACGTCAGACTGCACCATTTCACCACAAAAGAAAAACTAATCAATGGCTGCAGAGAAATGGGGGATATCCCAATCGAAAACAGCACATTACAAATATTCAATAATCTAAAATCACGATCTCAAGAAGGAGAATTAAAACCGATTACCTCTATACTAAGAGAAAAAGGAATAAAATATTGATGGGGATTCCCATTCAAACTTATGGTGTTCAAAAACAGGAAACAAACCACTACGCTACCTGGAGGAGGGAAAGCGATTTTTACATACCCTAGCGATCTTCCCGCCGGAGGGTCCCGGCCCATCGCAGAGAACCTAGCCGTACGGGAGCCCCCCCTCGGGCATCCAAGAGGCTGGCCTCCCTGAATAGTTAAAACTAAGCACCTAGACCTCGCAGATGGACCGGCAGCCTGGAGGACGACGGCGGCTACATGGATCAACTTCACGCCGACTCCCCCTTCGTAAACATTCCAGACGGCACCTGGACGAGGAGTGACATTGAGCCCTGGGCCTGGGAGGGCCGGGTTTGGCCATGGAAGCGTTTCTCACCTCTTTCCCCTCCCGTCAACCCCCCTCCTCTCTCCGGTCAGCGATGAGACTCCGGCTGATGCGGGGTGTTCGCGGGGTTGGGGGCCGGGGAGGAGGGGACTGCTAAGTTGGTTGGTTGGGGGGCAGGGTGGAGGTGGTATGCCCCGTTGCTTTGAGCCCCCGAGTTGGCCCTGTGCTAGATTCCCGATGTTGACAGAAGCCCGGAGGTTCCCCACTGGCCACCCGCCCCCACCCCCAGGGGAGAGTCTACGGGTGCGGATCGCCACCTGTGCTGGTGAGGGCCCATGGAGGAGACACACCCAGAGCCGCGCCCTCTTGGCCTGCACAGCAGCGGCCCAGTCCTGGCGCCGTCAGGTATGACCGAGCCGGAGACACTGTCCCCCTCCCCGCTGGGGGGGGGGGGGGGGTGGCGGAGGAGTGACGGGGGCGCGGCCATGACGTCACCCGGCAGGTTCGCCCTCATTGGCTGAATTGCCGGGGGGGCGTGCCTAATCGCTCGACGCGAGTCCTGCTCTCAATTCTATTGAGAGCAGGAGTAGCTCTCGCGCGAGCGCTGCGGCCCCCCCTCGCAGCGGGCCCGCCGCCACAGCGGACGCTGTAGTAGGCAGCGGGGGCAAGGCATAAGATAGGACCAATCACATGGTCAGATAACACCCCAGTCAAAATGTGTCTTTCAATCAATATCCCAAGAAGGGAACTAAGAATAAAACAAAATCACATGTTCAGATTTGGCAGGGAAAGAGGTCCAGAATCCCTAGATCGGTCTTGCTTGCCTCTTGCTTGCAGCGTTTCCCAAATGGTGGGTCGCGACCCGGCACCGGGCCACGGCACCAAAATTGCCGGGTCGCAGCGAGGCTGGCCGGCAGTGTCTCCCGTCCCCCCCGCTCAAGTTAAAAAACAATGGCGGTGATTCCGCTCCCTTCCTCCCCCCCGCTCCCAACGTGGGACGGAGGAGGAAGTACCAGCTCCTCTGCGGCCCGCACGATACATGGGGGAGGGTGGAAGTAAAAGCTCCTACTGCGGCCCGCTTCCCCCTGCAGCCAGCTTCCCGAGCTCACCTCCCGTGGCACCCCCTCCCGAGCCCACTTCCCGTGCCCCCAAGCCCACCTCCCGTCCCAGGCAGCAGGGGATATCGGGGGGCAGCAGGGGAAAGCGTCCGGTGGCAAGGTAAGTCATCCCACCCAGTCACTGCCTCCCACCCAAGTGTCCCTGGCCCCCTAACCCAAGTGTCTCTGGCCCCCTAAGTGTCCCTGGCCCCCTCCCTCCCACCCACCCACCCAAGTGTCCCTGGCCCCCAAACCCAAGTGTCCCTGGCCCCCTCCCTCCCACCCACCCACCCAAGTGTCCCTGGCCCCCTCCAAAACCCAAGTGTCCCTGGCCCCCTCCCATACGTGTCCCTGGCCCCCTCCCATACCCAAGTGTCCCTGGCCCCCTCCCTCCCACGTGTCCCTGGCCCCCTCCCTCCCACGTGTCCCTGGCCCCCTCCCACCCACCCAAGTGTCCCTTGCCCGCTCCCCCTCCCACCCACCCAAGTGTCCCTGGCCCGCTCCCCCTCCCACCCACCCAAGTGTCCCTGGCCCGCTCAAGTGTCCCTGGCCCGCTCCCCCTCCCACCCACCCAAGTGTCCCTGGCCCGCTCCCCCTCCCACCCACCCAAGTGTCCCTGGCCCGCTCCCCCTCCCACCCACCCAAGTGTCCCTGGCCCGCTCCCCCTCCCACCCACCCAAGTGTCCCTGCCCCGCTCCCCCTCCCACCCACCCAAGTGTCCCTGCCCCCCCCTCCAGTCACTCACAGCCGTCGTTGCCTGTAATTCACTGTTTGTGTCTGTGTGCGTATAGGGGAGAGCGCGTGCGTGCAGCAGCGTCAGTGCGCGCGTGCAGCAGCGTCAGTGCGCGCGTGCAGCAGCGTCTGTGCGCGCGTGCAGCAGCGTCTGTGCGTGTGCAGCACAGTTGCCGGAAATTACTAAATTCAAAGCTCTCTGCAAAGACCCAGAATATACAAAGGGATTGATGAGAAGAATTTATGCAAGCATAGAAGCAGCTGGGAATACCCCGGCTCACAGATACATGGTCAAATGGGCCAACGACTTAGGACCCGAAATCGACTGGGAGGACATTTGGGACAATGCCGCCAAAACATTCATCTGCATAATTACAAAAGAAAACATTTATAAAATAATCTATCAATGGTACCCAACGCCCTCAAAATTAAAACAGATCTTCCCAGAAACCCCAGAACAATGTTGGAGGGCGTGTGGGCAGCATGGCCCACATCTGGTGGGAATGCCCAGCAATACAAAGGTACTGGGGAATGATACAGGAATCATCAAAGTCACTACTGGTCCGACCATCCCACTTGACCCTCTGGTGTACGTTTTAGCCAAGCCGACCGAGAAAACCAACTCCCCAATCAAACGCCTAATCTCACATATCCTGAAGGCCACCAGATGCGCAATAGCGCCAGCCTGGAAATGCCAATCACCCCCTTCCAAACAGATGGTGAAACAGAATAGGGAAAGGAATGCTGATGGAGAGACTCAGCCTTCCTCAGGCTGCGTCCATAAAGATGGGAGTAGTGCTGAACCGCGCTGACGCTGAGGCTCTGCGGTCCTGGGAGACAGGTTGTGTTTGCAACGGGAGGGGGTGAGACGGGGTGTTTGCAGGGGGCGTGGCCATGACCTCACAGCTGGTTTGCCCTCATTGGCTAAACCGCCGGCAGGGGCGTGGCCACACCTCCGTCGCAAACTCCGAGCTCCAATTCCCCTGTCTCACACTGCTGGGGGAATGTCCGTGAGGGTAGTAACTGGGCCCGAACTCGCTGGGGGGGGGGAGGCGGAGCTTGAACGCACGCCGAGGTGAGCGCTGTAGATGGTACTGGGGACGCGGCCTTATACTTCACTTCTGCCCGCCCTAAATCTCTGCTTATTAACCCAATCCTCTGTGGCACATTTAAATAATCAAGATTCATTGTCCCTCAGTCAAATAGGTTAACAGAAATATCCATCTTGGCAATGCTTTCTTTGCCAAGTATTTACATTATGTTAACCCGCTCACGGTTAGAGAGGCCTGCAAAACATTGCAAAGCAACCCTGAAAGGGTTAAGAGAAGGCACCAACATGTAATGGTATCCATATTTCATCTGCAGCAATTCATTGTGGGTTTTGTACTAGTCCTAACTGTACAACGGATCCCTATTACATCAAGTTCCAAATCTTTATCTCATTACTATGAACTCAGTCACAATTCTGATCAATGCATCTATTTAATTGATGTGTTTATTTTTAGAGCAAATGATATAATTCTCTGAAGTTGAATGAATTTTAGAAGAAAACAAACCTCTTCAGGAATCAGGATAGACCAGGCAACACATTACATCATACGCAGTCTTATTTCTTCAGCAATGTCTCATCTGCTCAATACTAGGGCTATAGGACAATGAACAGTATCTGTAGTTAATTCCTCCATTCTAGGCATTCACTGCAATACATACAGTAACTCCAAAGGCTAAGGTTATTCATGCAGTCACACTAAGGCTAAGGCCCCACTGCACACGCCGCCACGCTCGCCTTGCGTCCTGGGGGCGCATACACGGCACTTCCTGCAGATTGTGGTGGATCGTTTTTTAGGCGCATGGGGCATGGATAAAATGGGTCGGGTGGGCGTGGCCATGACAGGGTCAGGGCCACGACACCGGCTCAGCCCCCTGTTCATCCTATCCACGGTTTAAATACTTTACAAGATACAGTAATCTAATAAAATGCATGCGTTTATAGTTCTAAAATTTCACCAGTGAAAGTATTTGTCATTTGTGGCACTGCGTCTGGGATTAACGTCTCTTTCAATAGCAATTCTGCCAACACGGGTGCCCAGTAAAGAAAGGGGAGTTCCTTGTC
Source organism: Ascaphus truei (assembly GCF_040206685.1). Taxonomy (NCBI): domain Eukaryota; kingdom Metazoa; phylum Chordata; class Amphibia; order Anura; family Ascaphidae; genus Ascaphus; species Ascaphus truei. The sequence continues at coordinate 65,146,245 of NC_134490.1, read as the reverse complement.
TGAGAAAATGTCACATACATGACTTCTGATTGGCTCCACGGCGCACCATGTGACGCGTCACCGCACGGGATCACAATCCTGTTGTAGCCCCTGCTGGCTGACGTGCCACAGTACACAGTGAGGCAGGAGGGACCGGGGACAACCAGGAAAGAGGTAGGGAGCTGGTGGGAGGCACGCGCGCCGCCGGCTGCAGCGGGGACCTAGACTTAGGCTGCGCGGCAAAACAAATGCATTGTCGCCGTCGGTGGCGCTTATAATGCACGCGACGGCGCTATCAAAAATCTGGTAGTCACCGTTATTTGATTTTTTTCCAGCGACTGTCTCCCCTTGTGGCCAGAGAGCTTCTCCATCCATCTGCCTTCCCCCTTTCTGACGTCGCTGGCCGTGTAGTCAGCGACATCGCCTAAATTTACATTACAACTATCGCAATAGCATCGGTCTCGTCGACGGCAGTATAAGCGCAGCCTAAGGCTGCGGCCATGGTGAACGTGACGGCGCGCAGCGCAATAACATAGATGTGCCTCAATGAGGCCGTCTATAGAGTGCGCCAACGCGCACGGGAGCAGAAGTGTCGGCGCTCGCGATGCAGGAGGGAACAGAAAAATCTGTTTTCACGTGCGGTGGCCGGGAGAAGTGAGCAGTTTGCCCAATGAGGGCGAACCAGCTCTGTGATGTCATGGCCACGCGCCCCGACACGCCACCCCGTCTCCTCTGCATGCAGGACACAGATCTCTCCTGCTGCAGGCGGCGGGAAGCCGACTGAACGCTTGCGCCCTCTCCAGCGTTCACCATGGCCGCAAACTAAAAATACTGGGATTCCTCGTGTTAAACACTCCTCACTACATGCCAGTCCCAACTTCTTGCAATATAACGGAACTTGTGTGTTTCCTTGCAGTTCCGTCTTTATAAATGCCAAACCATTACTTATTACCATATCCCAACTTCAATATTTCATTGAATACATTGAGGATTATTCTCATTAGCCTCACAAACCTTTGTTATATTTCTCACACAACACTGATTCCCTCATTAATTCTTCAACAGTGGGATTTCCATTTCACAGTCTTTACTGCTTTGTATTAAGTACTTATACCAGAAATTGCTTACTATTCTTATCTTACCTACAGTATGTTTTGTAGATTTATGCTGTCAAGCAGATAACACCAGAAAGGAATAATTTATTTCTAACCTATTCTACAGAGCCACATGAAAATACACAAGTAAAACAGTACAGAAGAAGTGCTGTGATAGGTGTGATTACTCAGACAAACACACTAGCTCATGGGAATATAAATAATCTAATGCGCTTTTATTTTATACAGAATGTATTTTAATTCTTTGAATGATTAAAGCATTTGCAGCTTTTAAGCCACTATAGTGGCTATCTTTATAAGTAATTTTACAGCTAAGCAATTGTGACATTTGTTTCCTAGCAGACAATTGCTGTTATTTTGGCAAATATGAGATTTGAGATAAGATCTTACAATCTAGAAGTTAGGGAGAGTAGTATCTTGTACCCTGTGCATGTCTTACGTGGGCTGCCGATTTAACGCAGTAACCTACTGTTTTGGGGGGGGGAGGGGGGGTTTAAGCACAGAACTGGAATTGAGGGGTCATTTGGGAGCGGAGCCCCACTATCTTCAGCTTTGGGGGCCCTCTGCTTACCATGATCCTTACCTTATTACTTTGTGGCTTTAAAAGGGAATTGTGATTTAAATAATGGGCGTTTTATATGAAGCCACAATTATGCCGCTACTTCTACTGGCTCGAGATTTGGCAGCCATTTGCATTTCCCCTAGAGGCAAAATATTAATAAGGTCACTTAGCCGGTAAACATCTCAGAAACCTGGCAGTCCATGGAGATTAATAGCATGGTTCAGCCCCAGAGAACCACTCCCCAACCCCTAACTCCATCCTGTAAATTTAATTTGCGCAACGCGCATGAACAAAGTATTATGTTCTTCATTTTTCACAAATTGTAATAAGTTTTATGAGATACCAGGGCGTGGCACAAACAAAAAAGGGAGCTGGTACGCAAGACAATTTATTGGCACATGCATGGTGCTTTTCAGCTAGAACCTGCACTATATAACTTCACTGAAGCAGGCAACGAGAAACAAATATTCCATTCGTAAAAATTACTCCGATATACTACATTCTACTCTGTTCTGAATCATTTTTTGGGAGCTTCTATATTTGGGGTATAAAACTATTATGATTAAAGAAAAATATTTTTGATGTTCTCCAGCTACAGAATACATTTACCGATCTTGAATTCAGCAACTTCGAGGTGTTTTCAGAAAATTGCACAACACTTTTCTGCTCCTGACAATACAGTGGTTTGCAGAAGTATTCACCCCAGTGGTTTGCAGAAGTATTCACCCCTGCAGAAGTTTTTGATTGACAAATCATGGATATGCAATTTTTCAAATTAACTATTTTTATTCAAAACTACAAAGCTGTAATAGTTAAACTGAACACTGTTATATGGGGCGGTTAAAAAGGTCAGCAAAGGGATGGAAAAAAAAAACTAGTGACATTTACTGGTTGCATAAGTTTGATAGAAGCACCTTTTGCAGCAATTACTGCTGAGTCTTTTGGATCGGTCTCTACTGGCTTTGCACAGTAGGATGGTGACATTGACGGGAAAATTGATCCAGTTCAGATAAGTTTGTTGGGGATCGTCAATGGGCTGCAATCTTCAAGTCTCGCCATAAATGTTTGATTGGATTCAAGTCAGGACTTTGACTGGGCTACTCAAGAACATCAATTCTCTTCTTGTTCAGCCAGTCAAGTGTGGCTTTGGCCTTCGAATCATTGTCCTGCTGAAGTGTGCATTTCCTCCCCAGTTTCAGTCTTGCCCGACTCAAACAGGTTTTAGTAAAGGCTAACCTAATCAGAATCTAGTAAATATACAAATTAAAATTGTTTCTCTAGGCAGCTTACCAGAACAATATTCCATTGCCTAATGTAATGCAGAAGACCACACAGCAACACATGCAGAATTCAATTACAAATGTACAGTACATAGAGTTACAGCTGCAATGCATTACAGGGCAGGATTTACTAAAGTCTTGAGCTCAAAAGTTATTTTACCTGCTAAAAATTTTACCAATCAACTATGATAAAAATAACTCCAGACAAGTGTGTCAGTGTACTTTAAAACATAACAGGTATAGGGCAGTGTTTACCAAACGGGCAAGTGGGGGGGAGTCTTACAAGAGTGGACACAGATGGAAAGTGGCGGGGGGGGGGGGGGGGTGAAAAAAAAATAAAGTATAGAGTAGGGGTGGGCTACTCCAGTCCTCAAGGGCCACAAAACAGGCCAAGTTTTAAGGAACTCTCTGCTTCAGCATAGGAGGCCGAGTCAGTGGCTCAATCAAAGGCTGAGCCGCCTGTGCTGAAGCAGGGAAATCCTGAAACCTGGCATGTTGGTAGCCCTTGAGAACTGGAGTTGCCCACCCCTGTATAGAGTGACACATACAAAACGAGAGGGGAGGGAATAAAAAGAGTGAAAATTAAAAACAATGGAAGCTTTCCTGCATCAATGACTCAATTAATACAATTGCACTACATAAAATCCTTATTCTACTACATGGGATCACATCTGATGGAGTCCTCAGCAGTTTCCAAAGTGTATGCAAAAGACAACCTTGATATGTTGGACCATTAAAAAGGCATTACAGCTCACAAAGTATCTTATGGGATTTTTTAAGAACCCAACCTTTACGTTCCAGATACAGAAAGGGTACCAAAAGCAGAACAAATGCTTTTTTGGGGGCTGTTTAAAAAGAAAACCTGGAACCTTTGCATGAGGATATTATACGATATTATACGATATAACAAAAGATGCTAAACATGGCGACATTTACCAAGCAGTGCCATTCCATGAGACACCTTCTGACAGTGCAAAAACACTCCACTCTTTTCTATCACGTTTCTCCATAGCTCTTTTCTATCACCTTCTGACAGTGGAAGATACCTTAAGTGAATGGGTTGCAAGGTCTTAGGCCACGATTATACTAGGCGAGTGCAACAGCGCATGGTGTCGCCAGAGCAATCTGTGAACTGAGAGTACTCGTGACGGGGAGGCGTGGCCGTAACATCACGAAGCTGGTTCGCCCTCATTGGCTGAACAGCTCACGTGATCTGCCGTCGCACAACAAACACAAAATCCTTGGTCTACTTAAAACGCTGCCACGCTTCATCTCGCGCTCTATGGTCTGCCTCATCGGAGGTACGGCCTGTTAGTCGCGCACACATTAAGCATCACTATTCAAATAATGTTCCAACACTCTTTGACTAGCGTGAAGGCAAGTGGGTACCTTTTAAAATATGTAATTACCTTAACTAAGTATGGTAAAACCTATCCTTGCTTCATTTTTGCAAAGACAGTATAACCAACCCCACACTGGGGAGACCCATTAAGGTCAAAACGACTGTCTGGGTGGGTTTACTGGCTATGCATCTTTACCCTGGCTATGCTCAAAGCTGTGACCATGCAGCAAGCTTAAGCCTATATGGAACCATGTTGAATGGTTTTGAAGCATTGTGTGCTCATTTACATGTCATTTCCCAGAATCCCTTGCTGCATTGGAAGCGCTGGGTGCTGGGTGATAATGGTGAAAGGTGGGGTTGCAGACCTGTCTAAGACATGCAAATGAGCATACAGTAATATTTCCATTCTATATTGCCAATATATATGAAAAAGCAGTTACAGCACCTTATCCCCAATACCACACTATAGCCATAATAAGAACTAGTGAATGGAAAATGTGAGAAATAGCAATGTAAAGTCCAAAACACTAAAGTAATCACCACTGAGGTAAGGGGGGGGGGGGAGGGTCGCTTTCTTTTCAGGAAGAACCTTGTAATCTTCCACAATATCAGCTTCATCTTTACCCACATTACTTTTGTCCTTTACAGATTTAACAGCAAACAGGCCAATCTACTGCCATTTACTATGAAAAGCTTTAGCTTCTCGCATACAGCACAAGAGTGGACAACAATTGTCAACTCACTGGATGCCGTCACATTCATTTTCTCAAAAAGAAGATTTCTCCCACCCCCAAAGATCACATCCACAAGTAAGCACAAATAGTTTATATAAAAAGCTATATTTAACATTAAAAAGTTAATAATTGTCTTTATAAACACTTAAAGCATAAATGTGCTTTTATATTAATGTTAGTTTCAGTGCCATAGAGCAGCGGTGCGGAAAGCGGGGGGCACGGAGGGTTGCAGAGGCCCTGTGCTCTTGCCCGAGGCATTCAAATTAAATGCCGGGGGATCGCGTGAGGCCTCTGCAACTCACGTACCGTGGTTCAGACACGTTACTGTGACGCGTCGCCATGTCAACACTGTGTCATGCGGAGTGACGTCACAGTCTCCAAGGCAACGGGGTCATGTGTCACTGCGCCGTCACTTGATGCCGCCAAACCAGGTAGGGGGGCACAAGAGCGAGGGGGAACAGGCATGGGGCACAGCTCCAAAAGTTTGACCTCCCCTCAACCACCTATTGATCTCATACAAATCTCAGACACCACCAGTGTAAAAAAAAAAAACTCACAGCATAGATGGATTAAGACACACACACACACACACACACACACACACACACACACACACACACACACACACACACACACACACACACACACACACACACACACACACACACACACACACACACACACACACACACACACACACACACACACACACACAGTTAGGATTTCCTTTACGAAATTTCTTTGACAGCTCTAAAAACATTTTATTAGAAAAGAAGACACTGAACGGAGGATACTAGGTTTTTTTTACGCACCGCTGAAAGTGTCCAGTACTGTACATAGACTTTTACAGGCACAATCAGCCCTGCTCCACAGAGTTTACCATCTAGTTTGTGGTGCCTGAGGTACAGGAAGGGTTTCCAGGTGTAATACTATTGGTAGTAAGGTGAGAAAGTAGGCGCAAAAACAAATAAAGGGTAATCGCTATAAATAAAGTGAAAATATATAAACCTCTCTTATAGGTGAAAAACAATTTTAAGTGTCCAATAACACACACAAAAGCAATGTGAAGTGATAGAAATGTGACACAAAAATGAATCAAATGTAAGATTTCACCCCCTGCTCAGACCCACTGGAGGGGATAGTCTTCACTCGTCCCAAATGTTGCAATGGTTTACACGGGATCCAGGGGGAGCATGGGGGAAGAAACACAAGCAAAACAAATCTAAGTGCAGTATGAATGGGCAATGGCAAATGAGCTTCCAAAATCTTGGCTCCTGTAGAGTGGCTACTTACAAGATGTAAGAATAAAAACAGCAGTGTGGACAATCAGTCAGTGGTGGATGTCAATGTAGGAATCATCAAGGTGCTCAGGTGCTCAGGAGGGTATATCCCAGGTAAGGAGAGAGAGGAAAAACTTGCATAGCGCAGATCCACCAAGATATAAAACAATTTAAACTAAGTAAAAAATGCACTCACAATGTTACAAATAAAATCTGGCATGTCACACTGAATAAGTATAGGTAGAGATCATCAGCCAGCCAGCTCACCGTCCCGCGACTCCCAGTGCACCTGTCTCTGCCCCTGCTCCGTTGCATCACCGCACGGCTTGGCATCTGATCTGGTTTTGCTTTTCGGTGGTAGCTGAACCTTCTGTGAGCCCTCTCCAGACTGCTCCGTATGAAAGAAGACTCCCACTCTACGCGTTTCGCTACGTAATCACGTCGGCTTCATCAGGAAAGCCGACGTGATTACGTAGCGAAACACGTAGTGTGGGAGTCTTCTTTCATACGGAGCAGTCTGGAGAGGGATCACAGAAGGTTCAGCTACCACCAAAAAGCAAAACCGGATCTGACGTCAGACGCCAAGCCGTGCGGTGCCGCGACGGAGCAGGGGCAGAGACAGAGGTGCACTGGGAGTCGCGGGACGGTGAGCTGGCTGGCTGATGATCTCTACCTACACTTATTCAGTGTGACATGCCCGATTTTATTTGTAACATTGTGAGTGCATTTTTTACTTAGACTAAATTGTTTTATATCTTGGTTGATCTGCGCTATGCAAGTTTTTCCTCTCTCTCCCTCTCCTCACCTGGGATATACCCTCCTGAGCCACCTTGATGATTCCTACATTGACATCCACCACTGACTGATTAAAAACAGCAGTGTGGACAGTCTTACATCTTGTAAGTAGCCACTCTACAGGAGCCAAGATTTTGGAAGCTCATTTGCCATTGCCCATTCATACTGCACTTAGATTTGTTTTGCTTGTGTTTCTTCCCCGATGCTCCCCCTGGATCCCGTGTAAACCATTGCAACATTAGGGTTTCCAGTATTGAACCGGATTGTGCTGTATTTGGACACTGTCCAGTAAAAAATTAGAGGTAATACTAGACTAGGTTCAGTATTACCCCTCTGGCCATAGTGACCTGACAGGGGGCGCAGGATTTCCCCGAGCAGGGAGAGAGCAGGGCTGTTGCTAGTGGGCTGTGCAGCTTCCTCCATCCCGATTGGCTGCTGCTGCGTAATGCAGCCAATCAGGATATGGAGGTGTCAGGAACCTGGGCCAAGGAGAGGAAGAAACAGCATGGAGATATGGGGGGGGGGGGTGTGTGTGTGTGTGTGTGTGTGTGTGTGTGTGTGTGTGGGGGGGGGGGGGGGTGGTGGGGGGGGTGGGTGGGGGGGGGGGTGGGGGGGGGTGGAGGTGGGGGGGGTGGGTGGGGGGGGGGGTGGGGGGGGGTGGAGGGGGGGGGGGGGGAGCAGTAACATTGGTCTCAGGCAGTCTTTCCTTCAGCAGGTTTACATCAGTAATATCTAAAGACACCCCAATACATCAATCAGCACTAGATAATAGGGGCCATGGAAAGAGCAGCAGCAGCCCTCCTACACAATTCTACAACCCGCCACAATATCCGCAGCTACTTCTGCCACTCAGAAGGTTAACACGACGTTATTGTTGCTATATCGGTGTATATTAACCAGCAATGTTTAACCTGTTCAAACGGCACTGCCATTAACCCATGCTGTCCCTCACACCGCCCGGATATAAGGCATATTATATACACACAGGACCCCGGGTGATAACAACCCCCATACAAGACACGGGGGGAGAAAGGTGGGTTACATCGCCCCAGTAACGAACAAAATGGACAACCATTCTCCCGTATCCCGCCCACACTCACCGCTGTAACAGCCCCGGATTCTCTCCCTCATCCACCTCAGCCATCTTGTTTTCAAAATCTCCGCTGTCGATGTGGTTCCGCCCTCTGCTGCTTCCCATTGGCCGGGGCGCGGCAGAGCCACTGCGCCGATTGGTGGATTTGAATATCACTCCTCCTCTCTGCCCAGTGAAGGGACGGGCCCCCTCGCGTGCTTCTATGTACGGTTTGCCCTATAGGCGTTTATTCAAACGACGAGCGCACGATTTTACGAGTGGCGTTGCGTACTCTCGCGAGAGAAAGGCATTCTGGGGGTTGTAGTTGCTTGCCTGTGGTCTCTGGGTCCTGATGTGCTATTCGTGACGTGTTCTGGTCCTGGGTGGCTTTCTATTATAAAAGTAGGCGTACAGGGATTGGAAAGTCATTGCAGAGGAGAACGACTGAGATGTGAATGCAATCAAGTGTGAAAGTGGAAACTTCTGCTCTGAAGAGTCTGCAATAACAAATAGAACCATGTCATTGTGTCCAAGCAAAATACATTGCATGGACTCTGCAGCTAAACTCCACAACCTGTGTATCCAGTGCTGGAAAAGAAAAGAATAATGAACTAAATAAATATTATATTATCACTTTTACAGTACAGTGAATCACTGCGTTTATTGAAAAAAATTCTAGAGAGAGAGAGAGATATCTGTACCGCGTTAGACGAGCTTAATAAATTAAAACAAACAACATACCTCCTGAAGAAGCGTCATATGACGCGAAACGCGTAGAGGTGACGTAATCACGCATCGAGGAGCGGATGTGACAATGGGTGCTCGGTCGATTGTGGTGTTTTTCCTCTGACTGCATGAAAGCTGGTCCCTGTTTCAACTACATGTAAGCTAATAACATCTAGCTATTTCCCAGGACTTTTTCCATCACTAGATCTATGGGCTTTTGTTGCAGGGATCCTCATTAGTGCCTTGTCATTGTGGAATTGTGGGTTCGTGTGAATCCTTTTTATGTACTTTCTTATTATGTAGTTTTATTTTAATTGGTATAAAGACAATTATTTTTACTAACTGTGTTTTTCCTTTTTGCGCTTTCTTTTTGTTTGCATAAACAAAAACAAATACTCAATACCGTTCTGTGGCTAACGACATACTTTTATTTGTGCGAGCTTTCGAGATACACTGATCTCTTCTTCGGGCGATGTTACAAGCCACGGAACGGGATTGAGTATTTGTTTTTGATTATATATATATTGTATGTAAATATTTGGGTAAAATATTAGGTAGCCTATATTTAAAAAAATTGAGAGATTATTGGTTTCAAAAACTCACAGGTCTGATTCCACAAAGAAATTGGTAATAATGAGCATGTTGGGATTTTTATTTTGAGCATGAAGGATTCTTATATTTTATGGCTGGTGGTTTTAATAATTCATTGTTTACTTTTTGTTTCATTTGTTGAAAGTACAAAATTGAATGAGTAGAGTTCTACTGTAAATACTTTCCAGAAAATAATTAGTAGGCAGTATATCTTCTACTTTGGACCAGCAAATTAATTTGTCCATCAGGTTATTCAGAACAACCATAGAATTATTAAACGTTCTCTTTTGAACTGATCATTATGTCTTTGGAATTGAGGATAATTACATTACAGCAAGCAGTGATTTTTAATTATTTAGTGGACAACTGGATATTTCTTTGAATTTCTTTTAAGTAAATTATAGCGAATCACTGTGATATGCTGAACTGCGAGTATTGAAGGTCATGCAGAAATTTAGATTACTTTTTTTGCTTGGGTCTTTAGACCATTTTCAACCAACTATTTAACACTGCCATGTATAGCATCCTACAGTACCAATTAAGCTACTGGTTCCCTTTGATCTCATTTTACACAATTCAGTTAACAAGTACAAAATTAAGCCTTGAACCACCCATGCTGCATTCAGATTAATAATGAATGCTGTGTACATTTACAAACCCTGTGCCAAAATGTAGGTCAATGACAATATATCTCCCATGTTTACTTTTAGTCTTCAATATCTCCTGAATTAGCAAAAGGTGTTTTTCATGTTCATCACACTCTTCTAATATGATCAATGAACCGCACTAGATGAAAAAGACAGGATGAGATCACGAAAATATAGATTTTCTGTACGACAGATTTCTAATGTGAAGAGCAACGAATGACAAAAGTGAGTCTTGTTTTTCAATAGTAGCACTACAAAATAGTGTTTTATTTATATATATATATATATATATGTGATAAAAAATCACTGGCACTCCAATAGAAATTCAATAATGAATAGGTGCATGTCCCATATAAATAATAAAAGTATACATTACCGCATAGCAGCAAAAAGGGAGACAGCACTCAGGTGAATGAAAATAAATGTATTAAATACAGCACATAACTCCAACGTTTCGATCCCACAGGGGGATCTTCCTCAGGGTGCACCACCCTGAGGAAGATCCCCCTGTGGGATCGAAACGTTGGAGTTATGTGCTGTATTTAATACATTTATTTTCATTCACCTGAGTGCTGTCTCCCTTTTTGCTGCTATGCGGTAATGTATACTTTTATATATATATATATATATATATATATATGTTTGTGCATGTAGAGGTGTCTGTACCGTGTTAGCCGAGCTTAAGGCTGAGTCCGCTGAGCACGCTGACTGCACGGTGCTTGGCGAGGTTGCTTCTGGCTATTTAAATTTGAATGTCCCCGCTCACGCGGAGCGCGTGCACGGATGCTCACCCACGCTTGGCGCTTGCGTAAACAAAAGAAACTGTATTTGAATCGCGCTCAGCTTGCCTGCAAAGCCCCCCGGCACGCTTGCGAAACAGCACGAACAGCCGTCGCTCATGCTTGGAAAATTGGTGACATCACCGCTCTCCAAGCATGAGCACGGTCAGCGACACAGGAGACTCAGCCTAATAATCAAAAACAAATAGACAATACCGTTCTGTCTGTGGCTAACGAAATGTTTTATTTGCGCGAGATTTCGATATACACTGATCTCTTCTTCCGGCGATATTACAATGGATAAAGCAAGAGAGGTTTTTACTTAAAAACAGTGCATCCTGGAATGTATCTGACTGAAGCCTGTCCCTCCCCCTGTGCAGTATGCGATTTATGACTTAAGGTGTTAAATGGTCCCTGAATGTTAGTGATGTGTGAGTATGTGTGTGCATGTGTGTGTGGAAATATACATTTATAAAGCACCCACAGTATATACAGCGCTTTACAAAAGGTGTGTGTGGAGTGGGAGTGTATTCCTATGGTGTGGGTAGGTTTAGAAATGTAAGAGGATGTTGCATTACTATTAATGGGTTTTGATACTATGTAGTCCCTATTGGTATATAGGGATAGAATTACATTGTACATTTGTATGTGTCAGAGACAGCTGTGTGTGCATTCATATAGCGCAGTATGTACAGGCATACCCCGCTTTAAGGACACTCACTTTAAGTACACTCGCGAGTAAGTACATATCGCCCAATAGGTAAACGGCAGCTCACGCATGCGCCTGTCAGCACGTCCTGAACAACAAAACCGGCTCCCTACCTGTACCGAAGCTGTGCGCAAGCGGGAGACTATAGAGCCAGTTACAAATGCGTTATTTACATCAGTTATGCACGTATATGACGATTGCAGTACAGTACATGCATCGATAAGTGGAAAAAAGGGAGTGTTTCACTTTAAGTACATTTTCGCTTTACATACATGCTCCGGTCCCATTGCGTACGTTAATGCGGGGTATGCATGTATAGACATGGCCTTTAGCACTCATTGGAAGAGAGTTCTCTTGTGTCAGTGACTCATGGAGCTGCGGTCTCGGTTTAGGCCACCGCTAAGTGTCCCGAACAGTGTGAAGATTGAGATAATGTGTGTGGCTATCATCACCTCCATTTTGGCCTAACCGTATGCTTGTATGTATGCCAATTTGTTTCATTCGTGAATGAACTGTGAATGTTTGATTCTGCAGAGTATCGCTTCTGGATGTAACCCACCCTTGTGTAATTCCTACGAGTCATGTAATAAATTGAAATAGCATTCGTAAGCGATTTCTCCTGCATTAGATATTTCTGCTGACCGTAGGATTTGTTATCTAACAGCTACATTGCATACAGGGCTGGACAGAGTAACTCCCTTATGTCACAAGGTTAAGAGGCCCACATTATGGTAAATTATCGATAAGAATATAGCGTATGCAGCATATTTAGGTATCAACCAATATGTATTTTTGCATGTCATCATATTATCATTTATCTCTAAGCCAGCCCCCTTAAGGGGTGTATTACTCATTTTGAAATGTATAAAAATGTGATCCAAGCAATATGTTGGCAGAGGCCTGAGTTCCTTGTTGGAATTCTTTTCTCTCAATTGTGCCTTGGTACAGATAAACTCATGTTGTTACTTTTCTGAACCCTTGACTCATTGATTTTATTTCTACGCTTTGACAACAGTTTAATAAATTTGAATTCATGCAACCGTCTCTGTTTCGGTGTTCTAAGATTACCTTTGAGTATGGCCACCTTCAGATCGTTCATCTTATGGCCAGAGTCAGAGAAATGTTCGCTGGCAGGACTGTCTCTTGTTCCGCGTGTGATGCTGTGGCGATGCAGATTCATTCTCTTGTTTAGCCCCTGCCCCGTCTCACCTATGTAGTAGCAGCCCCGCTGGGCATTTCATGCACATGATGAGGTACACGACATTGCTGGAGGAACAGGTGAACCTTCCTCTGATTTTGTACTCCAGATTCTTGTGTGGTATTTGTACTGTGCCCGCTGTATGGAGCATGCGCAGGTTTTGCATCTTGCGTCCTGGCATGGTCTTGTCCTGCATTCAGTTATACTGGCCAACTGTATGGTCTATTTGTTTTTGATTTTATATATCTACTATATATTTCTGAAAGCACTGTATGTCTGCGTCCCTAGCGGCAATTTCATTGGTCCCTTGGCCCGCCCGCCCCCGCACACCTCTCATTGGCCTGAGGCGGAGTGACGGGCCAAAGGACACATCACACACACACACACACACACCTCTTTCTCTGTCCTCTCCCCCCCCCCCATCACACTCACCTCCCTCTCCACTCACCTCCCTCCACCTCCCGCTCCACTCACCTCCCTCTCCACTCACCTCCCTCCCCGGCGCGGGGACAGGCAGTGGGCAGGGCAGCCTGCCGCTGCCTCCACTCACCTCCCGCTCCACTCACCTCCCCGGCGCGGGGACAGGCAGTGGGCAGGGCAGCCTGCCGCTGCCTCCACTCACCTCCCGCTCCCTCCACTCACCTCCCGCTCACCTCCCTGGCGCGGGGACAGGCATTGGCCAGGGCAGCCTACCGCTGCCATGCGGCACCTAAGATGGCGGCGGACTGAAGGACCCCTTCCTCCCTCGCGGACTAACTAACATGGCGGCGGCCAGAAGGAGAGGTGTGTGTGTGTGTGTGTGACACTGTGTGTGTCTGTGTGCGTGTGTGTGTTACACTGTGTCTCAGACACTGTAGAGTGGGGACCGGAGCTACACATGGGGAGGGGCGGGGGGGTCACGAGCGGAGAAAGATACAGGTGGAGTGGAGAGGAGGGACCCGTCAATTTAAAGCAAACCAACCCCCTCCTGTCCACTGCCCCCCCCTCCTGTCCACTCTCCCCCCCTCCTGTCCACTGTCACCCCCCTCCTGTCGACTCTCACCCCCCTCCTGTCCACTGTCACCCCCATCCTGTCCACTCTCCCCCCTCCTGTCCACTCTCCCCCCCCTGTCCACTCTCCTCGCCTCCCATCCCCTCCTTTCCACTGTCCCCCCCCTGTCCACTCTCCCCCCCCCTGTCCACTCTCCCCCCCCTCCTGTCCACTCTCCCCCCCCTCCCATCCCCTCCTGTCCACTGTCCTTTCCACTGTCCCCCCCCCCCCACCCGGCCACTGCCCGCCCCTCCCCCCGGCCACTGTCCCCCCCTCCTGTCCACTGTCCCCCCCTCCTGTCCACTGTCCCCCCGACTCCTGTCCACTGTCCCCCCCCCTCCCCTCATTTTCCCCCGTCCCCATCCCCTCCTTTTCCCCCGTCCCCCTCCCCTCCTTTTCCCCCGTCCCCCTCCCCCCGTCCCCCTCCCCTCCTTTTCCCCCGTCCCCCTCCCCTCCTTTTCCCCCGTCCCCCTCCCCTCCTTTTCCCCCCCCTCTCCCCCCCCCCCTTTTCCTAGCGCTAAATGTAACTCACGGGCAACGCCGGGTCTCTCAGCTAGTATATATATATATATATATATATATATATATATATATATAAATATAATATATATATATATACTTGTATAGTTACCAGAGTAGACAGAATGGTCCGGTGACAGAGAGACAGCACACAGTGGTATAGAAAAAAACTGTATTAAAGATAGTGGCACACCCTGAGGAAGGTCCCTGTTGAGGACCGAAACGTTGATTTTGGTGTCCTGCGTTATCTTTAATACAGTTTCTTTCTATACCACTGTGTGCTGTCTCTCTGTCACCGGACCAGTTCTGGCTAATCTGGAAACAGGCATACCCCGCATTAGCGTACGCAATGGGACCGGAGCATGTATGTAAAGTGAAAATGTACTTAAAGTGAAGCACTACCTTTTTCCCACTTATCGATGCATGTACTGTACTGCAATCGCCATATACGTGTATAACTGAAATAAATAACGCATTTGTAACAGGCTATATAGCCTCCCCGCTTGCCTGTATACAAGTTTATTATCTGTTTTATGGGACAAGCATCAGAATTTTGAAAAGGCTAGTGTGCAACACTGTTATGCTATGGACTATATATATATATATATATACAGTGTTCGACAAACCTATACATTTGCACGCCCCGGGCGAGTGACTTTAACATCGTGGCGAGCTGCTATTGGCCCAAGCAGCACACGTTTGGTACTAGGTGGCGAGTAGATTTTTTTGTGTGGCGAGTAGATTTTTTGGTGATTTGTCGACCACTGTGTGTATATATATATATATATATATATATATATATATATATATATATATATATATACATACACACACACACACACACACACCACACTTATCAAGTTTATGGTGGGTAAAAAAAGTGACAAAAACCCTCCACAGAAAAGCATATAGCAACTGTAAATATTACTGTATGTTCATTTGCATGTCTTAGGCAGGTCTGCAACCCTGTCTTTCACCATGTAATATGAGCTTGAGATAAAAGGTGGCACTGTGTGCTCATTTGCATGTAATTTGCATGTCATTTCCCAGAATCCCTTGCTGCAGTGGAAGTGCTGGGCGATAATGGTGAAAGACAGGGTTGCAGACCTGTCTAAGACATGCAAATGAACATACAGTAATATTTACAGTTGCTATATATATATATATATAGAGAGAGAGAGAGAGAGAGAGAGAGAGAGAGAGAGAGAGAGAGAGAGAGAGAGAGAGAAACAAACAAGCGCAAGCTCCATAGAGTGATACTGTATGGGAAATGTAAGGATGTATAAAAAATAAAATAGAAGGTCTCTTGGACTTGCTCTCACAATAGGACAAATATAAACAGCATTTGTGTGAGAAAATCTCAATCGTGGTGACGTCAGTATCAGGGTATACAGCAGTCCATTTGCCAGCAGTAGAATAATCATCAGTCTGATGTGTGGTGGAAGCAGAGAGGCATGCACAATGCCAATGTCACGATACTGGGAGGTACCTGGGAGCTCGACCGTAGAGAGTAGTAGACATGGTCCTGAGCAACTCCTCACCCACTGGACTCCAGCTGTGCTGTACTCAAGGAGTTCCCAGCCTTCCCCCGTTGGTAAAGTGTCCATGAATCGCCTGGAGGTGCCAGTTACACTCGTGTCTGTGCTTCCCTGATAGCGTGCGTGCGGACCGGAGTGACTTTACTACGCACGACGTAGCGTCCTGACACGTTTCGTCACTGGTGGTGACTTCATCAGAGGAATATATATATAATATTCGCACAATACAAGGAGCTTTCAAAATAGCTATTCATCCTAAGGGCAGTACAAACGACACTGGGTCATACCTTAAGGTTGGAGGAGAGGAGATTTTATCAGCCATAAACAGAAAGGGGTTTTACAGTAAGGTCATGTCATGGAGACTGTGATGGCAGATACAATAGGTATCTTCAAAAAAAGATTGGACATCTTTCTTTTAGAAAGGAAAGGTATACAGGGATATACCAAATAAGCAAACATGGGAAGGATCTTGAACCAGGGAGTCATCTGATAGCCTTTTTTTGGAGTCAGGAAGAACTTCTTCCCCCCCTTATGAGACAGCATTGGATGATGTGTCACTGGGGGTTTTTTGTTTGTCTTCCTCTGGATCAATATACTGTAAGTACAAATATAAGATAAAGTATCTGTCGTCTAAATTTAGCATAGGTTGAAATTCATTTTTTCAACCTCATCTACCATGTAACTTTAACAAATGGTTCTGCCCTCACCTCACCTTATATCTTTAGTTGCCCTCCAACCTGACTTTCTCTTAGGTTCTTGCATCCTGTTCCTTTCTCCCACCTAAGAGCATCTTAACATGGTATTGTGTTCTGTCCTTGGCTGAGTTGTCTCTAGTACGGTGGCAAAGCCTAAGGCCCCGCTCACACAGCACGCTGCACGACGCGCGCGCGTTCGTTCGTCACAGATGCCTGGCGGCCAATGTAGTGTCCAGTATTGAAACTACCATTGGCTGCAAGTACGGCGTCAGGGCTGCTGCAGTCGTGGATCACCTTTCAATCTGTGATTTCCGGGACGTCAATTTCAGCAGCCAATTAACAGAACATGCTTTTTTTTTTTTTACAGTATTTTCTCTAAATTTAATGGATTTGCGTATTATAATGATGCCTTTGTTTTTATTCACAGATACACTCTTCTAGGTATGAGAATTAACCGCTTCCTAAACAAAAATATAACGTGTTCTGCCTTGCCTAGTACGAATACTTATGGGGGGGAAAAAATGAATAATTAAAGTGCTGCGAACATCTTAATGTAATAACGTAAGCACAAATTAGTTTACATTTGAACGTATCTTTACACGTAGATATACAGTACGCTGGCAGTTCGCACGGCTCCAAAATACAACCTTTGATGTCTTAATGCAGCCAGTTCCACAGATATGACATCGGAGAGTTTAAAAAGCACTTTCATTCTTTGCTGGATGTCGCCCTGTGTGAATCATTCCGTCTGCTGGGGATGATCACACATCGCCCAGCAGACGGAGGCGACCTTACTGAAGCAGGGTCATCGGTTTTTTATAAAAAAAAAATTATCACTAAATTGATGGTATAGTCACTGCACTGTATATATTTATACATTTAAACTCTATAGGTAGTTAGGTAGTAGCGCACAGTTTTGTTTTTTGTTTTTACTGTCATCGGTATAAACCATAGGTAAAAAATGACAGGGGGTGACCTAGTTGAAATCTCTATTCCTTGTTGCAATGCCATATAATACATTTGAGATAATTCAATCATATTGTATCTTGCATCCCATTGTTAAAGTCTTCCTCGTATAATGCCTTAATTGTAAATGTTTAGGGTCTGACCTTTGCCCTATCCCCTTCCAGACACTGCCCTGTATGAATTTGGAGAATCTCACAAATGCTTACATTCAATACATGCAATTGTATTTTTTTTTTAAATTGTTTTATTAAATACTTGCACTCAATGGAATTATGATATACAATATCAAGGATACAATAAGGGATTTGAGCCACATTACCAGAGCATTTCCTAAGGACCAGAAACAATTATATGTACAGGTCACAATTTCATTTTTTTAGAAGAAAAAAAATAACCAGAACTGATCCAAACAAAGCAGCCGGGTCTGAGAGTTTGGCATCATTTACATAGTAAAATATAATGTTATTCTTAAAAAAACATCCCACCAGAGTAAGGACCGGACCATAAGCACCTTAATTGGGACTCCACTACCTAGACCAGGGAAGCTCAACTCCAGTCTCCCCCCCCCCTCTCCTTGGACTCCAGGTTGGCACAAGGATCCAATATTTCAGAGGAAAGAATTGTAAAGAGAACCTCCTCAAACTGGGATATCAGGGGGTTGTCTTTTATAATCCAATTATTGCTGACAATTTTCTCTACTGCAACTAGTACCAGGTCAGCAATATGTTGTACAGTATATCAATTGGGGTTTGTTTCCAATTAGACAAGTTACCAAAAATGAAGACTTTCAAATCTATGGGGAATTGGCACTTCGTAGTTGTGTAGATAAATGGTACTATTTTATACCAGAACTTCTCCACTTTACGATATTACAATACAATAACAATGTAGAAAGTGTGCACCACATTTCACACAGAAGAGGCATTTACAATACATTCACTACTCATCAAAGGGGAGATATACACCCTCTACGCAGAATCTTAAACTCTGTGAAGGAGAGGGTCACATATTTAACCTGGTTATAGCCAGTAATAATATTGTTAATATCTGCAATATCAATGTTTCCCCAGTTCCTAAGCACAGGGGCCCAGAATAGGTCATACTTTAAGCGTATTTAAGAGGATTTGATAACATCCCAATAATACATTTAAAGCTATGGAGATTTTTAGTAAGAAGTCAAAGGTGACTGTGTTCAGAAGGATTCAAACACATTTCTATTGGCGTTAGCATAGTGTCGGAACCTGAAAATAGGCAAAAAGATCTTTATTAGGTATATTGAATTTGTCAATACTAATTTTAATTTCATAGACAAAAAAGAACAAAAACCCGCACTCCTTAAAAAAAAAGATATATATATATACATATATATATGCAAATATAACTGTATACTCATCTGCATGTCTTAGGCAGGTCTGCAACCCCGCCTTTCCCCATCATCACCCAGCATACAGCACTTCCACTGCAGCAAGGGATTCTGGGAAATGACATGCAAATGAGCACACAGTGTCACTTTTTGCCTCAATAACCATTTTTAACATGGTTCCCTATAGGCTTAAGCTTGCTGCATGGTCACAGCTTTGAGCACAGCCAGGGTTAAGATGCATACCCAGAAAACCACCCACAGACAGCTGTTTCGACCTTGATGGGTCTCATCAGTGTGGGGTTGATTTTACTGGGAATGCAAGAGAGGCTATGGGATAGGCTAAACCATAATACTGAGTTAAGTTATGGTGAGTAAAAAAAGTGACAAAAACCCTCCACAGGAAAGCAAATATGCAAATATAACTGTATGCTCATCTGCATGTCTTAGGCAGGTCTGCAACCCCGCCTTTCCCCATCATCACCCAGCATACAGCACTTCCACTGCAGCAAGGGATTCTGGGAAATGACATGCAAATGAGCACACAGTGTCACTTTTTGCCTCAATAACCATTTTTAACATGGTTCCCTATAGGCTTAAGCTTGCTGCATGGTCACAGCTTTGAGCACAGCCAGGGTTAAGGTGCATACCCAGAAAACCACCCACAGACAGCTGTTTCGACCTTGATGGGTCTCATCAGTGTGGGGTTGATTTTACTGGGAATGCAAGAGAGGCTATGGGATAGGCTAAACCATAATACTGAGTTAAGTTATGGTGAGTAAAAAAAGTGTATATATATATATATATATATATAATGAATAAAATATATGTATATACTGTATAATCATATAAATGTGCTGATCGCAGATTGTTCACGGGGGAAATAACTGTAACTCAACTGTTTTCTACTTTTTTTTAAAAATAAATCTACTTGTTTTCCCTCATTTAATCTCAGTCCTTGTGTAGAGGATTTCACAAAAGCTGTTATGAGAGAGACAACTTTCACATATTGCGCGTGAGAATAAATTAACCTGGGAAAATAACCAGCATTATTGCTTGTCGTGGTCCTTAATCTTTTAGGTTATCAAAATGAAAAACAAAGTGACCGTAATTTAAAACCTATGGATTTAACTGCAAAATATAACAAAGAGTTGGAAACTGTGATTTCTCACTCTTACTTGAGAGGACCGATAGATGAAAATATTAAGTCATTTCTTTTGGTTTCACATCCGATCATCCCATTCCCTTTACAGCGTACCCAAAATACATCAATCAGGAGTTAAACTCCCTGGAAGACCTATAGTTGCAGGAATTTGTAATTTAATATGTAGATTATTATGTAAAGCCTTTTGTGACAAGCCTAATGTCTTGTTTGGGAGAAGGAGTGGCTCAGTGACCAAAGCCACTAACTCCTTAAGCACTGACACAGAATTTGAAGCTGGGGAACACGGTTCAATTCCCAGTGTTAGCTCCTTGGGCAAGTCACTTTATCTCCCTAATTTGGAATTAACATTAGAATATAGTGAATGTTTTACATACTACCATCCCTACTAAAGAGGTTAACATACAGGGGTGGCCAACTCCAGGTCAGGGTTTAAGGATATTCCTGCATCAGCACAGGTGGCTCTTTGTTGTCTGCTCACAGTGCCCACTCTAAACATCTTCAAGTGGGCAAGATTTAAGCGTTCAAAGGATTTGTACTTTGCACTCTACTTTCATGTTGAGGCAGAGAAATTGCATTTTTGTTGTCTTGAAAGAGGAAATTTTTCTAATGCTTTGAAAAAGAAGTATATCCGAGATATAAAGAGCAAATGTTCCGAAGTGTTATTGTAGGAACCTTAGGCCTCGTTCAGGGTGCCGGAGGCAGGAGTTGGAGGGCGGGCGTTCGCGAGGGCGGGCGGCAGTCTGCTGGGCGATGTGTGTTCATCCCCAGCAGACATTTTCAGGAGTTGAGGAGGCGGGGAGGGGGCTACAGACGGCAGGTTAGGGGTCCAAGTTGCAGTCTTGAAATCATTCTCAAGAATGATTTCATTGGCTGCCGAGGTCCCAGTGACGCTGCTGCAGCTTCAAAAAACGACTTGGGTTGTTTATTGAAACTGTAGCCAGTGTCAACTCCGTACTTCGGAGACAGGGCAGCTGCTACCCTGACAACCAGTATTCAATTTGAATACATTGTGTCCCACGGCAGCACGCACGGCAGCACGCCCTCCCTCCGAAGCCAGCACCCTGAACGAGGCCTTAGAAATCAGTTTCCTCCATCAGGCCAGTGTATACTTTGATCTATAACAGCAACAAATAAGTAACATTTTCTACAGATATTGGCATTTATTTTTATTAGAGGAGGATTTGTCACCATTCTTGGATAAAAAACCTAGTATTGCGTATCGCTGTAGCATCGCTGTACAGTTTAGTCCATGCGCATTAAAAAAAAAAAAGAGGGGCATTATGTAGTGGTCGTAAAATCTGTAGTTTTAATAAAACAGAACAGTTTTGTAAGGACAAATTCCAAATAATTTAAAAAATCAAGCATTACATCAATTGCACCACTAGTGACATAGTTTGCCTACTTACCTGTAGCTGCAACTGGAATTATGTGGGGAATACCACTCACCTTTGAAAAAAAATCAGAACATATTTATGATACAGAGGGAGGAAATACAGTTCAACCCTCTCATAACGCTGTGCTTGGGGTCCAAAGAATCACATCGCGCTATAAGCGGATCGCGTTAGAAATTGTATTGTATTGTATGTCTTTATTTATATAGCGCCATTAGTGTACATAGCGCTTCACAGTAGTAATACATGTGGTAATCAAATAAATAACAGATAATATAAATAACAGATCATGGGAATAAGTGCTTTAGACATAAAAGTAACATTTCGGAAGAGGAGTCCCTGCCCCGAGGAGCTTACAGTCTAATT
Organism: Ascaphus truei; assembly: GCF_040206685.1. Lineage (NCBI taxonomy): Eukaryota > Metazoa > Chordata > Amphibia > Anura > Ascaphidae > Ascaphus > Ascaphus truei. Next base: position 65,124,406 of record NC_134490.1, on the reverse strand, counting down.
GGTAGGTAGGGAGAACGTACAGAGACAGTAGGAGGGAGTTCTGGTAAGTGCGTCTGCAGGGGGCCAAGCATTATGTATCGTGTTTAGAATATCCACAGTGCTATTCATATGCTTCTTTAAGCAAGTGTGTCTTAAGGTGGGTCTTAAAGGTGGATAGAGAGGGTGCTAGTCGGGTACTGAGGGGAAGGGCATTCCAGAGGTGTGGGGCAGTCAGTGAAAAAGGTTTAAGGCGGGAGAGGGCTTTAGATACAAAGGGGGTAGAAAGAAGACATCCTTGAGAAGAACGCAAGAGTCTGGATGGTGCATACCGAGAAATTAGGGATGAGATGTAAGGAGGGGCAGAAGAATGTAAAGCTTTAAAAGTGAGGAGAAGAATGGAGTGTGAGATGCGGGATTTGATCGGAAGCCAGGAGAGGGATTTCATGAGGGGAGATGCTGAGACAGATCTAGGAAAGAGTAGAGTGATTCTGGCAGCAGCATTTAGGATAGATTGTAGGGGAGACAGGTGAGAGGCAGGAAGGCCGGACAGCAGGAGGTTACAGTAATCAAGACGGGAGAGAATGAGGGCCTGAGTCAGAGTTTTAGCAGTCGAACAACAGAGGAAAGGGCGTATCTTAGTTATATTGCGGAGGAAAAAGCGACAAGTTTTAGAAATGTTTTGAATGTGAGGGGCGAATGTGAGAGAGGAGTCGAATGTGACCCCTCGGCAGCGTGCTTGGGCTACTGGGTGAATGATTGTAGTTCCAACAGTAATGTGGAAGGAGATAGTAGGGCCAGGTTTGGGAGGAAGTATGAGGAGCTCTGTTTTAGCCATGTTGAGTTTAAGGCGTCGGAGGGCCATCCAGGATGATATAGCAGAGAGACATTCAGAAACTTTGGTTTGTACAGCAGGTGTAAGGTCAGGTGTTGAAAAGTATATTTGTGTGTCGTCGGCATAGAGGTGATAATTAAACCCAAAAGATGTTATTAGGTCACCTAGAGAGAGTGTGTACAGAGAAAAGAGAAGAGGTCCCAGGACAGAGCCCTGGGGTACCCCCACAGAGAGATCAATAGAGGAGGAGGAGGTGTTAGCAGAAGAGACACTAAAAGTACGATAGGAGAGGTAGGATGAGATCCAGGATAGAGCTTTGTTCCGAATACCAAGAGTATGGAGAATGTGGAGGAGAAGAGGGTGGTCCACTGTGTCAAATGCTGCAGAGAGGTCGAGTAATATGAGCAGAGTGTAATGACCTCTGTCTTTGGCAGCATGGAGGTCGTCAGTTATTTTAGTGAGGGCTGTTTCGGTGGAGTGAGCAGTGCGGAAGCCAGATTGTAGAGGGTCTAGGAGAGAATAGGTGTTGAGAAAATGGAGCAAGCGAGAGAATACAAGACGTTCAAGTAGTTTAGAGGCAAAAGGCAGGAGGGAGACAGGTCGATAGTTAGAAAGACAGGTAGGGTCAAGCTTGCTGTTTTTGAGTAATGGTATGACTGTTGCATGTTTGAAGGAGGATGGAAAGGTTCCAGAGCAGAGGGAGGAGTTAAAAATGTGTGTAAGCGTAGGGATTATAGTAGGAGCTAGAGGTTTTAGGAGATGGGAGGGAATGGGGTCAAGAGGGCAAGTGGTAGAGGGAGAAGAGGAGATCAACAGCGACACATCCTCCTCTGAGACAGTGGAAAAAGACTCAAGGAAGGCAGGAGGAGAGTTAGGAAGAGGTGTAGGATGGGGGGAAGAAACAGAGGAGATGTTCTGCCGTATGGATTCCACCTTTTCCTTAAAATAGTCAGCAAAGTCCTGAGCGGAGATGGAGGAAGGAGAGGCAGCTGAGGGTGGTTTGAGTAGAGTATCAAAGACAGAGAACAGTCGGCGTGGGTTAGACTTGTGCATGTTGATTAGTGAAGAAAAGTAGGCTTGTTTAGCTTGCGAGAGGGCAGAGTTGAAACAGGATAGCATAAATTTGTAGTGAAGGAAGTCTGCGAGAGTGTGAGACTGTCAGGGTTCTGCTCGCCACAAACCAGGGTCGGACCGCGAGGCTGAGGTGGGGTTGTAAAAGCACCGACCTGAGACCGCGCAGGCTGATCCGGATTGCGCAGTTCGTAGTCATATGTCGCAGGATCAGGATTGGAGAAGACAGCGTCGTCGTTGTACAAGCCAGGATCAGAACAGGAGACGTCAGGATAAACATTGTTCATGCAAGAGTTCGGCAATAAGGAGATAGGAGAAACCCGCTTCAGCTTAGGAGCGCGGGGTTGGCCTTTGCGCGAGCGACGACCATGGCCCATGGTGCTGGTCACAGGAGATGGTAGGCAGACCAGAATAGCACACCGTCTAGCTGCACGGGTGCACCAGTGCTACAGCGCAAAAGTCCTGAGCGGGCAAGGGAATCCACTGTTTCAGCGCAGGAACCAGGACACGGCCTCTCTATATTAGGGAAAGAGTAGGCCCCAGGAACCAGGAAGCTGTAGATACAGGGAAACCTCCGCTACAGTGCAGGAATCCAGGAGACTGCAGAACGCAGGGACGAAACCACTACTTAGTGCAGGAATCCAGGAGGCTGAAGGACGCAGGAACGAATCTCTGCTTCAGCACAGGGGAACAAGCGGCTTGAAGGGAGCTGAAGGATGCAGGACGTAACCTGGAATCAGCATTGGAGAACAAACGGCTTGAAGGAAGCTGAAGGACGCAGGGCGTGACCTGGTATCAGCAAAGGGGAACAAGCGAGAGCTTGTGGCAAAACAGTTGACATCCAGTAAGGACTATGCTCGGCAGGGAGCATTATGGGAAGACAATACTTAAAGGCCAGCGGGCCAATCCCCGGAGGGGGGTGTGAAGGTACTGCTCCAATGAATGAATGCAAGTCTAGGTTGCAGTGATAGGCTGCACAGCTGCAGTAGATACCAGAGGGAGTGTGTATAGCTTTGGTGAGTGAATCCAGGCTGCAGCAAACATCAGGAGAGGTGCTCCAGGACTGCACAAGTCTGCAAGGTAAGGCAACCAGTAAACCGCGGAGCGGATTCCTTACAGTACCCCCCCCTTCACGCGAGACCTCCGGGCGAACATGAGCACTCATAGAGTTGGAGGACCGGGAATTGTTGCTGAACAGTCTAGGATTGGGGTTAGAGTCGTACTCCAGAGACTCATGATTAGTCCTTAGTGTACCCCCACCCCCCGGTGAGAACTGTGGCCAGACAGGGCCATCCATGGGCCTTGGGGACATTGAGTTGTTCCTAAAATTCTTTAGGTAGAAAGGGCATCCGTAAACGAGCAGTTCTTTAGTGAGTACAGTTCTAAGAAATAAGAGTAGTAGAAGAAACATCCTTGGTACATGGCTCGCCCCGCAAAATGACTTGGAAATCCAGGGCTGTGAAGAACCAGAGGGTTCCAGAGCAGAAACGGCAGAAGAACCCCTACAGGAAGCCCAGTCTTTAATAAAGGAACCTGAATCTAGGATCAGCGGCCCTGATAGTAGATCGAATACACCAGGAGGAACTTTGTAACAGAAAAAGTCTTGGCTGACCACTGCATGTTGAAATTTGCGAGAAATTTTTCCTCTAGAAGGTTCCCAGGTAATGGTTAGTAAGGGTATAGGCTGGTTGGAAGCATCTCCCGGTATTGGTATGGAAGGTGACAAGGCAAGCAGTAAACCCGGCATAGGGACCGAAATCTTGGGATACGTACAGAGTATTTCCAACTGAGAGGAAATAACAGGGGCAACCGAAAATTCCGAGGGACAAAACCATGGTTTAGCAGGAGCAGAGAAGCAAACAACAGTAGAGCTCCCCAATACTGGGAAATCTTCATTGGGAGATAGTATTGTCAGTGAATCAGGAATAGTCCTTGGGATCTTCAAATCAATAGCTAGAAAAAAAGGCAGAGCCAGGGTAGTGGTGGGAGGGAAGCTAACATCAGAAGCTGAAGTCTGTACCTCAGTGACAGAGCCTTGAGAATCAACAAGCAGCAAGTATGAACTATGAAAACTCTTAATGACAGGCACCTTAGGAGTACAAGGAGTCTTTTCCGAAACTGCAATGGCCCTAACCACAGGGGTACCTAACCTGACAAAAACATGAATAGGTGTGTTTTCTAGTGCAAAATCTCTGATCCCAGGACTCCTAACCGATAGTGAGGGTGTCTGGGTTTGATTAGAGAAAAAATCAGATGTATTGATAAGTGACTTAGAAACAACTACTGAGGTTCTAGATTTGCTGGACATGTGAGAAAAAATACCCTTTAAGACAGGAGCTTTAATTTCCTCCCAGAGTAACCCCATGTTTGCTGGGACATATTTAGACACAGTACTGAGGGACTGGGTTTCAGCAAAGGCAGGACAGCTAAATAGCTCAGATTTAAACCCCAGGACTTGTAATATGTGCATGGTGACCTCAGACAGTACTAAGGGAGTGACCACAGATATGCTGATCCCCAAAGGATTAGCCTGGAGAGAGAAATCAGGGGGACCCCCAGACAGGATACTCATTGTAGAAAGAGCTTCAGAATCAGAAGGAGAATCATTACCTCTCAGAGTCTCAAAGCTAGTAAGACACAATTCAGCGAAAAGGGAAACCGTGTGCAAGCTTTTTACTAATCTATATGAAAAAGCGTCACTTTTGGGAGAAAACAGTGTGTCAGCAAACATTCCTGGGAACACAATATGAACCCTAGGAGGAACATACAGACTACTGTATGCTTTTAACCCTAAGCATAAAGAGGAGAAGAACTCAGACAGTACACGGGGGTTAATCATAACTGTACTGGTCTCTGAAGTAGGTATTTGGTAAGGAATATCTGGGAAACCAGAAATTACTGCAGACTCCATAATGTGGGAACTATGCGCTGAAGCAGGGATCACCGCTATGTGGGCGACAGGCTGGTTCAGTGAAATACCCGGGAGAAGGAACTCTGCGACCAAGCTTAGGGAAAAACCTGACTCTTGACTACATTTATCAGGAACCAGAACTTTAGCCGAAGTCTCCGGAGGCGAAGCTGCGGAAACTTGAGCTGAAGCAGGGGATTTATAGCAAAGAATATCTAGGGACTCCGTACGGTTATGGGAATCCCTCAATGCAACCTCTGCTGTCTGACTTGTGGACTCATTCTCTGAGGCTACAACGAAGGCATTAACTTGGAGGCAGCAAGAATTTACAGGGGTTAATGCAGACAATGCCTGAGAGTAATACATAGGTAACCTTTTCTCTGTATTAGAAGAGAGCAGGAATCTCTCGTCTGAAGCTAGGGGCGTGACCGTGGCTGACAGAGAACAGGGATTTACCAAAGGAAACTCAGAGAGCTGCCCCACAGAGGTTAATACAGAAATAACCCTGGGAACAGAACTTAGGGATTCTTTCTCTGACGGGGAAAGCGCGCAGGACTGTCTAGCAGAGTTTAAAGCTGGAAAACCCTCAAGACCTAGAGAGAGGGATTCAAAGCTAGAAATAGGAGAACTAAGGGACTTATTCTCTGATACAAGAACCTTAGTGTTAGTTAGTGACACATATGTGTTCTCCAAGGGGACCTCACAGGACTGATCGGCAGGGGTTAATGTAGACATATCATTAGTGTAAGGGAACCCGGGCATACAATCAGAGCTTGGGACTGTGGCAGTTGCTACGTTGGGAGATATTGGTAATAGTTCTGTTTGGTCATCTCCCGGAGAGAGAGATACGTCCCCCGGTTTAGCAACAGGACTGGTAGCCGAGGGATACCGCCAAACGACGGCGTGAGCGGCTAAGAGACGATCCTGTTTTAACAAGCAATCATCCAATGCACGGGAAAGTACATGCAGCGTCTCGTGAGCGAGAGCCACCATGACGGAAGGTTCCGGGAATACTATAGGAATGTCCAAGGATAAATTCAGGGCATTGAGTGTACTACAGGCGTTGACCAGTTCCACAGGACACAGCTCCTCCCCAGTTAAAGGGGAATCAGGGGAGCAAGCAATGTTAGTAATGGCCAAAAGACGGGCCAGATACTGTTTTAAGTATCTGAGGCAGTAAGCCTTATAAACCAGATTATTACGGCATTTCTTTTGCAAGGGAGTCAAGCCCTCCAACATAAACGGATCTTCCATCAGAGGTATTATATCGCACAAATAATTATCCTCAAACTGGGACTGGTCTACAGGCTGGGACAGGTTTTTAGGAAAAAACTTACCAACCCACACCTCAGCGGGGTCCGAGTTTGTAGGGCCGAGCATACTGTCAGGGTTCTGCTCGCCACAAACCAGGGTCGGACCGCGAGGCTGAGGTGGGGTTGTAAAAGCACCGACCTGAGACCGCGCAGGCTGATCCGGATTGCGCAGTTCGTAGTCATATGTCGCAGGATCAGGATTGGAGAAGACAGCGTCGTCGTTGTACAAGCCAGGATCAGAACAGGAGACGTCAGGATAAACATTGTTCATGCAAGAGTTCGGCAATAAGGAGATAGGAGAAACCCGCTTCAGCTTAGGAGCGCGGGGTTGGCCTTTGCGCGAGCGACGACCATGGCCCATGGTGCTGGTCACAGGAGATGGTAGGCAGACCAGAATAGCACACCGTCTAGCTGCACGGGTGCACCAGTGCTACAGCGCAAAAGTCCTGAGCGGGCAAGGGAATCCACTGTTTCAGCGCAGGAACCAGGACACGGCCTCTCTATATTAGGGAAAGAGTAGGCCCCAGGAACCAGGAAGCTGTAGATACAGGGAAACCTCCGCTACAGTGCAGGAATCCAGGAGACTGCAGAACGCAGGGACGAAACCACTACTTAGTGCAGGAATCCAGGAGGCTGAAGGACGCAGGAACGAATCTCTGCTTCAGCACAGGGGAACAAGCGGCTTGAAGGGAGCTGAAGGATGCAGGACGTAACCTGGAATCAGCATTGGAGAACAAACGGCTTGAAGGAAGCTGAAGGACGCAGGGCGTGACCTGGTATCAGCAAAGGGGAACAAGCGAGAGCTTGTGGCAAAACAGTTGACATCCAGTAAGGACTATGCTCGGCAGGGAGCATTATGGGAAGACAATACTTAAAGGCCAGCGGGCCAATCCCCGGAGGGGGGTGTGAAGGTACTGCTCCAATGAATGAATGCAAGTCTAGGTTGCAGTGATAGGCTGCACAGCTGCAGTAGATACCAGAGGGAGTGTGTATAGCTTTGGTGAGTGAATCCAGGCTGCAGCAAACATCAGGAGAGGTGCTCCAGGACTGCACAAGTCTGCAAGGTAAGGCAACCAGTAAACCGCGGAGCGGATTCCTTACAGAGACTTTCTCCAGAGGCGTTCAGAGGAACGAGTGGAGGAACGCAGCATGCGCGTGTGGGAATTTAGCCAGGGTCTAGGGTTAGAAGGGCGAGGGCGGCAGAGAGAAAGCGGGGCATGTAGATCAAGAGACGAGGACAAGACAGAGTTGTACTTTCTGACCAGGTTGTCAGGGTCTGTAGCAGAGCTGAGAGAGGAGAGGGAGCAGCGTAAAGTGGACTCAAAGTCAGGTAAGTGAATAGAGCGCAAGTTTCTGCAGAACCGGGGGGTAGATGGAGGTGGAGAAGGAGAGAAGCGAGATAAAGAGAATGAGATGAGATGATGTACAAATTGTATGCATTGTACAATAAAGTATTAAAGATACCAATAATTGTGTTGTAAAGTATTAATAAATATACGAAAATTGGGAGCCATACTTGCATCGCGTTATAAGCGGATTCGCGTTTTAACGGATCGCGTTATAACAGGATTGAGCTGTATGTTGACATCAGTTGAAAAGCTTTTGATTTCACAATAGTTCTTCCAAACCTTTGCTGGTTACGGAGATTGTTAGGGTACATTACTGACCTAAAGGAGTACATTTAGAGCAACGGACTGAGTCTTGGGGGTAATGGATTTATGTGCTATAGTCCCTGGTGGACTGAATGAGGATCTACATTTTCTTTCTCTTTAAATAGTTCAGTTTTTTTATCATTATTGTTTCCCATTAAATTATTTAAAAAAAAATTCTATTACAATGAATGAATATACTTTTTCAGTGCACTGTGCCACTGCAAACATAGCAACTTTAGGGTTAATATTATTAATGACATCAGCTATTATGACTATAAAGGAACACTTATTGACTCCAAGCTGTTTCTGGCCAAACATACATTGGGTGTGGTAACACAGAACCAGCTAGGGCAGAGGGAGAAAATAAGGGACAGTGGCGGACTTACATTTCTGCCGCCTGTAGGCTTGGGGGTGGCTCTCTATTGACGTCATGACATGCCATGTCATTGTCATGGCAACGTGGCGTCATGTCTCATTGCGGCATCATGTGACGTCAGGTCGCCATGATGACCCAACGCTATAGGAGTGGGCCGCTCTGGAAAAGGCAAGGCTTTCTCACACACACACATTTCTCCCCCTCCCCCGCCCGCCAAATGGCCACGCCCCAAAAAATTGCCGCTCTAGGCTATGGAAGAGTTAAAGTCCTGCAGGATAATGATGCTCAGACTCGGTATGGGCTCCAAATGTTTGTAAAGTTAGTAATGTATAAACTCCAGAATATTCTTTATAACTGTATGCAGTTTACTCTAAGCAGATATAACTTGATGGAAGGAATAGCACCTAATGGGGTCCCAACCATTGGGCCCCAAACTCAGCAGCGCAATAAACATCCTCTATAAATAGCTGGCTGAAGTTTACATTTAGGGCATAGATAAATCCAAACACAGGTCACACACATGTATCCAGGTGACCCTTGTGCGTCTGCAGGAGATTGATGTTTAGTGGATGTCCAGCGGTGTGCGTCCGCAACCATAGAAGTCGAGGCAGGTATGAAGAAAACCGGAGCGCTGCCACGAGGTGGAAAAAATGATAAAGGATCAAGCGATGACTCGCGTAAAATAAATTCTATTAGATCACATGGATTCCCAGGGATAAAACAATCACACCTACGCGTTTATGAAGCGCGGTTGCGGTTTTTTTTTCCACCTTGTGGTACTGCTCCGGTATTCTTCATACCTGCCTGCTCTAGGCTATAGTCAGTGGCAGATTTCCCATTAGGCCCGATAAGCCAAGGGGTAGGGCGGCAAAATTTGGTGGCGGCATAGAACGGTGCTTGTCAGCCGCTTGTGCGCATGCGAGATGGGCCCTTGCTGATCGCGCATGCGCATCCGGCAACATGACGGCACACAGTGTTGCGTTGTCATGGCAACAGGACGGTGTGGTGTCAAATGCCGCTGAAGGCTGAGGGCAGCACCAGGTAAGTGCCTAAGGGTGACATTTTTTTTAAATCCGCTACTGGCTATAGCCTACCCAGCATAGTGGGAAATATGCCACTGATAAGGGAGTGAGGTAGAGGTTTCCTTAGAACCGCAGGCCTAAAGAAATGTCAACTAGGGGCTTGGGGCTCCCATATGTATCCATTTTGTAAGTACACCAAGTTTAATAATAAACAGCAGAGAAAAACCTTTCTAATCTTGCAGGGCAGGGCAGAGTTTCTTCCTAAAACAAAACCAGGCTGGTTCTCTGAAATCAGAAAAATATATTTTGACTTTGCGAGAATGTCTGTACAAAGTTTACAATCGTGATTTAATAAAGATGTAGCATGGCACAAAGCAGGATCTTCAAGGCCTTTACATTTTTTTTTATGTAATCATCTGTATAAAGCCAAATTTAAAATTGGGCAATTTTCAACTAATAAGAGATGATCAAAAACTGTTGCTAAAGGTTCTTCGACCCCATTAAATCAAAGCTTTTGTTACATTCAGCAGTGCAGCTTAGAATTGTTGCTCTAGAATTGGGAGCTCCCAGAATTTCAGCCGAGATGTGTGGTGGTTTGATCCTATCCATCAGTTGGACCGTCCTCCTTACTTGTACTGAGTGCAGGAAAAAAACAGCAACAATGTCAGCTACAGTATTTTGTACTGCTTAGGGTATATAATACCATTGTTATCTTTTAGAGATGTAATGAAAGTACTAGAGCTATTATTCTTAAAAAGATTAGCCACCAGGTTTCCGGCCTTATCTCCACCCCTGTAAAACTTTTCAAAAAGTAGTTCCATAACAATCTAAATCCTTCAGAAATAACTCAGTCTTTCTTTGTGATATAGCGGAAGGAGTAGCTCACGGATAATGAGGCTGGGGAAACCCAGTTTAAATCGCAGTGCCAGCTCTTCTAGTGACCTTGGGCATGTCGCATTGTCTCCCTCAAGCACCAAAATTAGATTGGAACCTCTACAGGATAGGGACTTAATTTGCCTGCACAATTGTATTTACAGTGTAGAGTACACTGCACTGTATAAGAAGAAAAAATGATGTGTGTGTATATATATATATATATATATATATATGTAACGGTATTTCTGGCCCGGCCTGACCCACCCAATCTCACATTGGCCCCTGTGGTCTAACCGGACCCCATTACAGTGTAGATATGCCTGATGGTGCACCTGTTGGCTACAGGACTCCTGAGTCTCCCGCATGATGGTGTGTGGGGAGGACCCGTCAGACAGGCAGCTGAGGTAGTGTGCTGAGTCTCACCTAGTTCCAGTGCAGCGCCTCCACCTCACCAGGGTCCCTGCGTCCGCATGGGGATGATCCTGACGAGGAACTCCTCGGTGGTGCAACCTCCTGTGTAATCATTGGACTCTCACACACAGGGGTTTCTCTGATCAGCTCCATCTTTATTGTCACGGTGGGCATAGCTGCCCTCCACAATGGGTGTATTTAGCCGATCATCTCGCCCGTGCTCCCCTTTGATAGGTATGTCACCTAGATGAGGGATTCACTATTCCCGCAGGAATCACTGCCCTGTGCCAGGTCCCTAGACACAGTCTCCCATGGAGTTACTAGAACATAACTAACACTCTGCAAAACTTGAACTCCTTCCTGAACCTTGCAAGAACTTTCCAGCAACTGTACTCGCCTTGAACTCTGACAGAACTAACTCTTAACACAGTGCTGTGCCTTATGTAACTTCTGAGGCTGACACACCTCTGACATCACTAACCATGGAGTCAGAGCATGTGACCAGTCCCATCCATACACAGGGCACCCCACCAGGGTGTGAGGGAAAACCTCCATGATTACTGCTGGCATGCCCACACTTACCAGGCCTTGCTGCCAGCAGGAGAGATGACTGTAGGCATTTTACATGACCGCTACATTCTCCCCCTGGTGAATCCCATCGTCCTCGCTGGGACCTAAATTTGTATACCTTTTTCCAGGAAGCACTGTAACGGAAAACATAATTAACATCACACAAATTTCCTCATAATGCAGTACACATGAATACAGTCATCCGCCAAGCCCGCCCCGAACAGCAGCCACAGACCCGCGTGATGCACAGTACCACCTAAAAATAGTGATAGGGGTCCGGTTTCTTTACTTCTCTACCCCCCATATCCAGAACTGTTACTGAGAAATGCCTGGGTAATCCCCTCTCTGGTCTATATGTTACTCTGTGTTTATAGATATTTCTCCCAATGGCCCATATGCGGATTAAATGTTCTATCCGTTCCTCGGCCTTCTTTCCTATCACGGAACTCCCTCTCCCCACTAGGTGCATTTCTATGGCCTCCCTAAGCCACCTATCCCGGTTGTCCTCTATCTCATCCATGAGAGGCTCAGGGACATACGGGTACTCCAACCCGTGGGAAGATTTATACCGAGCCATTATGGTTCTCTCGGCCCTACTAATTCTAGTCAGGTCAGCCTTACCTCCCCTCCCAGGCAGCACCCATGATAGGGGTTCGTCAGGGTCCACGGGGTCTGACAAAATACTGGGACCCATAGGCTCTATTTCCCTATTCTCAATCTGCAGCCATCGCTCCTGCAGCTCTCTGTCCCTCTGTTCTGGGGTAAACTCTCCCACCGCCCACCAATAGTCCACTACATCCTCTCGCCGGATGAGGAACCGAGTGCGGTCCATCCAGGCCGAGTACCCTTCAAATAATGGGGCCCACCACCGGTTCTCCCGGAATCTGTTTGACCCTCCTGAGTCCCTATCATCGTCCATGGAAAATACCCCTGATGACCGCTCAGACCGCGGTACAGACCACCTAAACGACCCCGAGGCCTTTACTACGGGTTGGGGTGCTGTAGTTGCCACTCTCAATTCTCCCCCTCCCCTTGAATCGCCCTCCGTAGCGCCACTGCGCTGCCTTTCCCCAGTCCGTCTTCCCTCTCCCCCTTGTGAATTGTCCACGTACTCCAGGCTAGGCGGTGAACCCGGTGACCGTGGGATGGGGGTAGGGGTATTAACTATGGCGGGGGTTTGGGCATAGGGGCACGGAACGGGGGTTACGACCCGCTCCTGGCTGTCCGTAGACTGGTCCAAGGATGATGTCTCACCCTCCTCAGTCCTGAGATCGTCTCTCCAATTTCTGGGCTTTGTAAGTGATCGGGGACCTTCCCCCGATCGCCGAAGCGTCGCTGCTTTTTCTTCATGGGTTCCGCCGTCGCCACCGGAAGTGACGTCCTCCCCGGAACCGGAAACGTCACCATCTTGCGTGGGACCGCCATGCGGGATCTCTTCCTCTATGACGACATCCGATTGCTCCGCCGTCGTTGCCGGAAGTGATGCCGTCCCTCCACGTGCGCTTTGGGCCTGGCGCGGCCCCTCCAGCGCTTCGCCGTCCGCTGTAACCAGGTAAGTAATAGGGCTGCTTGGCTTACCCGTCCGCAGGGGTGTAGGCGTCTCTCTCCCGTCTCCGCCAGGTCCTGGGATGGCGGGACTCCGTCGGTCGGGTCGCCGATCTGCGGGGGACGTCCTGCCACTCACCCCACGGGGTGTCGTCCTTCCGGTCTGCCTTTTCAACTCCGCTTTTACCACCGCCAGCTCACGGAGGTCCTCGTCTGAGTAATCCCCTTTTCCTGACTTAGGGGTCTCCGGGCGGGGTGACAGTCTCTTTTCCCCGAACGCGGGGGTTGATTCAGCCGCCTCGATCGCTACTGACCCAGCCGACTTGACCGGCTCCAGTCCCTTGTCTCCGGGACTCGCGCGGTTGATCCATAGTGCGCCCGGGGACTCGGCGGAGCGCCTTGTCACGTCCACCGGGGGGTCAGTAGGCTGTATAGGAATAAATGTGGGCATAGGCCACAGGTACAAAGTCCCGCAATGAGGGCAACGTGCCGCCGTATTGACCGTTCCTCCGGGCAGCCCGCATTGTAGGCAGAGCCCGACCACCGTCTCGGTGTTGGCCACCCTCACTGCTAGCACCCCGCCGGGCACTGAGTAGGGCTGTGTAGAGACCATTGTGCCCACAGTGGAGGAGCAGGCCATTCTCTTTACAGGAGCCACTCTCTGTAAAGGTCTTTCCAGCTTAGTGGTTCCTCGCAACTGGCTGGTGGAAGTTGCTGGATCCGCCACTCCCTGCTTCGGCTCCTCCCTTCTCTGACAGAGCTGGAACCCGCCCCCAGGGGTTGCAATAATGGGCGGGTCCCACAGGGGAATATCATGCCCCTTAATTAAGGCCGCACCTCTCTCAGTCCTGGTGGGCGCGGTTAGCGTTTTCGCGCCAATTTCCCCACAAGGGTGGGGGTCTTTTCCCGCGGCTAGTTCCCGCCTTTTTCTGGCAGCCGCCCTCTGTGCAAGATAACCATCCTTTTTGCACGGCTCTTCCACGGCCGGAACTACTTTCTGTAGTGGCGCCGTCTGGATATCAGTCCCTGGGCCCAGTGGGTGCATTCCCACAGGCCATAGTTGAAAGTCACTCCCCCTGGTAGAAATCAGGGGAGGGTCCCATAGACTAAGCGGTTGACTCAGCACAGGGGCTGAGTTAGTCACTGTCCATCCCGGCGCAGCCATAGCTTTCGCGCCATGCCCCCCATCAGGGCGGGGCTCTGCTGTTCGCGCCATTCCCGGCCAGCTCTTTGCAAGTCCTGCATCAGCCATTTTTTCTGTGACTGGCCCATGCGGTTTCCCTAGCAAGCGGGAACCGCCATTTTGATTGACTTTTACGCCCAAAAAGTCCATTTGTTTGCTCTCCTCGCGGGGTTCTCCCCCAATTATTACAATTTCCTCACACTCTTCAAGGGTGGCCCCTCGCTGTCCCAAACAGGATAAAAACGGGGCAGCCACGGCCTTCGCTCCGCTCCAGAGCAGATTGGTCAATGATAACTCGGCGACAGTCTGCTCTTCAGTGGGTTGCACGCCACGGGTGCCCTCCCCATCAGCCTCTGTCCGCCATTTCATGTTCTCCGCCCCACGCGGATCCTCCACTCTCTCGTAACAGTTATCGTACATGGGGCTCCACTCTGCGGGGCAGCCACCACACCGGTACAATAAAGATTAGCTTCAGATGCACCACCACATGTGTACCTTATCTAGGTGTGACCCAGTGTTGCACTACCTCAGGCTAGGCTCACTCTCTCAGTGTCTGCTGTGACTCCTTCCTCCCAGTCTGTGCTCCCTACGGTGAGTGTCTGGAATGGGCTAGGTACTCTGGCTCTGCCATGCAGTACTTGGGGCGTCTACCTGTCTTGGTCAGCCTAGCGCAGACCCTCTCCATGATTCCTGACCATGTTACCAGGCTATCCCTTCTGGCATCCTACCAACTAGCACTGCCTCAAGGTGACTCGGTCAGCTATAGCCCGGCTCCAAACCCCTCACTCCTTTCAGGCCCCTAGGTTGTCCCTGCGAACTGACAATATCCCGTCAGCCCCCTGACCACCCCTAGGTCCGTCCCTACGCAGCACAGAGTGGCAGCAGACTCTCTCCCTGTTTCCCAGTGTGCCTAGCTAGAGCCTGTCCTGATGACAGATCTGATCTCAGCAGCGCCTCCAAATGTAACGGTATTTCTGGCCCGGCCTGACCCACCCAATCTCACATTGGCCCCTGTGGTCTAACCGGACCCCATTACAGTGTAGATATGCCTGATGGTGCACCTGTTGGCTACAGGACTCCTGAGTCTCCCGCATGATGGTGTGTGGGGAGGACCCGTCAGACAGGCAGCTGAGGTAGTGTGCTGAGTCTCACCTAGTTCCAGTGCAGCGCCTCCACCTCACCAGGGTCCCTGCGTCCGCATGGGGATGATCCTGACGAGGAACTCCTCGGTGGTGCAACCTCCTGTGTAATCATTGGACTCTCACACACAGGGGTTTCTCTGATCAGCTCCATCTTTATTGTCACGGTGGGCATAGCTGCCCTCCACAATGGGTGTATTTAGCCGATCATCTCGCCCGTGCTCCCCTTTGATAGGTATGTCACCTAGATGAGGGATTCACTATTCCCGCAGGAATCACTGCCCTGTGCCAGGTCCCTGGACACAGTCTCCCATGGAGTTACTAGAACATAACTAACACTCTGCAAAACTTGAACTCCTTCCTGAACCTTGCAAGAACTTTCCAGCAACTGTACTCGCCTTGAACTCTGACAGAACTAACTCTTGACACAGTGCTGTGCCTTATGTAACTTCTGAGGCTGACACACCTCTGACATCACTAACCATGGAGTCAGAGCATGTGACCAGTCCCATCCCTTCACAGGGCACCCCACCAGGGTGTGAGGGAAAACTTCCATGATTACTGCTGGCATGCCCACACTTACCAGGCCTTGCTGCCAGCAGGAGAGATGACTGTAGGCATTTTACATGACCGCTACATTTATATATATATATATATATATATATATATATATATATATATATATATATATATATGAACAACAAGAAAAGAAAGCGCCCGATCCTAGTGCAGCTTGAAAAAATACAATTTAATAAAAAATGGTAGATCCAACAAATTTAAACTCACAAACGGATAAAAGGTAAAAGCATGTAATGAGTATACTCATTCGCCAACTGCACAACGATGTTGCTCCACTTGCACGCCACTCTCTCCTTCTGTGAAGTCCCAGCTTCTTTGAACCGTCGTCCAGTAGAGGTACAGGAACTGCACAGCCCTTCACAGCATGACCCGGAAGTCCACCACCCTCATAGCAGTATCCGGATGGGAGGTGTGGTAAGTGTGACCCCTCAAAGGCGGATGTAAGACCCAGCAGCAAACAAAATGTCCCAAGAGCGTCCGTGGTGCATTAGCAGTTAACGGTGAGTGAATGAGTGAATTCTCAATAGCTTAAAAAAACTCTTCCCTACGCGTTTTCATCACTTTAACGCAATCCTATGTTACTAGAGTCACAAGTGAAATATATATATATATATATATATATATATATATATATACACACAGTTGTGTGAAAAAGAAAGTACACCCTCTTTGAATTCTGTGGTTTTACATATCAGGACATAATAACAATCATCTGTTCCTTAGCAGGTCTAAAAATTAGGTAACTACAACCTCAGATGAACAACAACACATGACATATTACACTGTGTCATAATTTATTTAACAAAAATAAAGCCTAAATGGAGAAACCATGTGTGAAAAACTAAATACACCTTATGATTCAATAGCCTGTAGAACCACTTTTAGCAGCAGTAACTTGAAGTAATCATTTTTTGTATGACTTGATCGGTCTCTCACATCGTTGTGGAGGAATTTTGGCCCACTCTTCTTTACAACGTTGCTTCAGTTCATTGGGGTTTGTGGGCATTTGTTTATGCACAGCTCTCTTAAGGACCAGCCACAGCATTTCAATCGGGTTGAGGTCTGGACTTTGACTGGGCCATTGCAACACCTTGATTCTTTTCTTTTTCAGCCATTCTGTTGTAGATTTGCAGGTGTGCTTGGGATCATCGTCCTGTTGCATGACCCAATTTCGGACAAGCTTTAGTTGTTGGACAGATGCCCTCACATTTGACTCTAGAATACTTTGGTATACAGAGGAGTTCATGGTCGACTCAATGACTACAAGGTTCCCAGGTCCTGTGGCTGCAATACAAGCCCAAATCATCACCCCTCCACCACCGTGCTTGACAGTTGGTATGAGGTGTAGGTGCTGATATGCTGTGTTTGGTTTTCACCAAACTTGGCACTATGCATTATGGCCAAACATCTCCACTTTGGTCTTGTCTGTCCAAAGGACATTGTTCCCGAAGTATTGTGGTTTGTTCAGATGCAACTTTGCAAACATAAGCCGTGCTGCCATGTTCTTTTTAGAGAGAAGAGGCTTTCTCCTGGCAACCCTTCAAAACAAACCATACTTGTTCAGTCTTTTTCTAATTGTACTGTCATGAACTTTAACATTTAACATGCTAGCTGAGCCTGTAGAGTCTGAGATGTAACTCTTGGGTTTTTTGCAATTTCTCTGAGCATTGCACGGTCTGACCTTGGGGTGAATTTGCTGCGATGTCCACTCCTGGGAAGATTGGCAACTGTCTTGAATGTTTTCCACTTTTGAATAATCTTTTTCACTGTAGAATGATGGACTTTAAATTGTTTGGAAATGGCCTTATAACCCTTCCCAGATTGATGGGCAGCAACAATTGCTTCTCTAAGATCATTGCTGATGTCTTTCCTCCTTGGCATTGTGTTAACACACACCTGAATGCTCCAGACCAGCAAACTGCTAAAACGTCGGCTTTTATAGAGGTGGTCACACTTGCTGATGATCAATTAATCAAGGGCATTTGATTAGCAGCACCTGTCTGCTACTTAGTATCTTAATTTCTATGGAAGCAGTTAGGGTGTACTTAGTTTTTCACACATAGCTTCTCCGTTTTGGCTTTACTTTTGTTAAATAAATCATGACACGGTGTAATATGGCATGTGTTGTTGTTCATCTGAGGTTGTATTTACCTAATTTTAAGACCTGCTAAGGAACAGATGATAGTTATTATGTCCTGATATGTAAAACCATAGAATTCAAAGAGGGTGTACTTTCTTTTTCACACAACTGTGTGTATATATATATATCACTTGTGACTCTAGTAACATAGGATTGCGTTACTATAACGGAGCTCTGTGGATGGGCGTTGTTACAGGCAAGGCCTCTCTTGCATATATAGCACTAACTTCTGTTATAGCTAATGCAAGAAGCCGTTATGGCTGAAAACAGCACGTAACTGCCTCGTTAGGTCAATAATGGAGCTTTGTGCATCTGGCCCTTTGTATTTTGTTTCTACGCTTTACTTTGCACTGATACACTTGTGCTTGAAAGTGGTGTTTGTAACAACTTGCTTGATTATGTAGAGCAATAGTTAGAGGGGAGTTAAGGAGGCCACAGAGTATTACATTCTGTCTTTTTTTTTTCATTTTACTTTAGCTCGGTCAAAAACGTTGATTCAGATCAACCAAAAAATTGTAATACTTGTCAGGTTATTGATACACAGCTCTTAGGATCTCACAGTAATCTTTATAGTAACCAGAGGAGGGAGAGGGAGTAGGGGGGGGGGTGATAACTTTGATTGGACCAACAGGTAGTTGATCTGTTACAAGCTTTCCAACCTCTCAGGCTCAAGGACCCGATGAAGAACCCTCAGAGCTTCAAAAGCCAGTAACATCAACTACTTGTTAGCCCAATAAAAGGTATCATACCCCCAACTCCCTCGCCCTCCTTTGTTACTACATGGAAGGATCAACATGGCTCCCCCACCCTTCTCTGCCTGCAGTAATCCTTACCAATATGAACAATATGTATATTATTTTACAAAATCCAGTGTTTCAAATGTCTTACAGTGTGATTTACAAAAAGCCATAAATACTCTCGCCCTATTATAATCCTGTGGGGTGTATATTCCTGTTCACTCTATTGATGTTTTTTTGGGGGGCGCCTGGCCTCTAGGGAGAATATAATTTGGATGGCTGGAAATGTATAATCTTACTTAGTTTATGCTTTATACTGCAGTACATTACTTACATAAAACATGTCCTGCTACTTTGAAAGAAAACACCCAAAATGATGATTAAATGGGAGATTATTAAATGAAGCTAATTTACCATTCCTAAAAATAGCACAAGAGGCTGCTGATAATTCCCCCCCCACCATCCCCACCCCAATAAAACGGGCTTCAGTTTTTCAGTGCACTTACATTCTCCATACACAATTCTCTTTCCGTGTAATTGGGTTCTGTTCTCTTTCTGTGTATATATTTAATATTCCCTTAGTCACACACCTCCTCTGCATCTACGGTCTACTGTAATTTGAGTGGACACGTGCACAGTATTTATTTTACCAGATCACTTGGCAGAGACCTGTGCATATTGCAAACTTTTAGGGGGTGCGCATATAAGCCATAATCTGCATGTCATAAACAGATAAAACAGTAACTGGGATGGTAATACCAAACTCCATGCCAACCATCTAAACTACATTTGGCAAGTTATCAAAATTAAAGGTCAACGAGAATATATTACAATAGTCATTTGTTGAAATAGAGAAGCAATCCTGCTGTCTAAAGCCAAGAAAATGACTTTTTCACTTTGTCCCGACCATTCTTCTGAATGTATTTGTTGTACTCTTGCTTCTTATATTTTCAGCATCTCCTATTTTCCTTACAGTTTCATCTCCAGTTCTCCCTTTTTTTATACGTTTACAATTTTTTACCCATACCTTTTCCAACTATGTTATCATATTATATATAATATATATATATTTAATATATATACAGGCATACCCCGCTTTAAGGACACTCACTTTAAGTACACTCGCAAGTAAGTACATGTCGCCCAATAGGCAAACGGCAGCTCGCGCATGCGCCTGTCAGCACGTCCTGAACAGCAATACCAGCTCCCTACCTGTACCGAAGTTGTGCGCACGCGGGGAGACTATAGAGCCTGTTACAAATGCCTTATTTACATCAGTTATGCATGTATATGACGATTGCAGTACAGTACATGCATCGGTAAGTGGAAAAAAGGTAGTGCTTCACTTTAAGTACATTTTCGCTTTACATACATGCTCCGGTCCCATTGCGTATGTTAATGCGGGGTATGCCTGTATATAAATCACATTGAACAATTTAGCATGTGTATTAACATCACTTAACTGTATCATTAACAATAGTAAACTTAACATTGCACATAGTGCTCGGAAACTAAATGAGTTAAGAGAACATTTTAACAATATATTATTAATCCAGACATTATTACATGACTACCCTGTAATTGATCTATAAAGATGTGCAGTTGTAAAAAGAGTAGTGAATTATACCCATTGTTTTATAGGGTTTCCTAGGGTCCCGAGTATTCTCCAGTCTCCATCATAGTGATGTGCCGGAAGAACAGGAGTTTTGGCTCACTGATCTGAGCCTGACCCAAGCACTCTCTTTGCTCCCCTTCATTGGAGTTCAGTGTCCATGTTGAACGTGTACTTGGGGCAGACACAAGGGAAGATCCCCCAGATCTTACACAGGGTGCCTGGAATGTGTTGCCTGGCCCATCAGTAGATTTATCATACCACGGGAGAACTGTTGTCAGAGTTTCCCAGCATGCACTACGAAAAGAAGTGGAGGAAACACAGAATAGAATTGGATCCAAGGCGCTATTGAGGTACCAAAGTGGCAAAGATAAGTAGGTCTTCAGCCAGGTGTATACCCTGTAGACATGTGCATTCCAATTATCAATATATATTTGCATGAGAGACGAGGCAGTGTCAGGGAAGTTGCATAGAAAAAAAGCAATTACCACAGCGCCTGCAAAGGAATGATAATATATATTAGTATTCATGAAACAAACTGTGATTAATAAAGCACAACAAAAATATAGATGGCACTCAAACGGGCATATGGAATAGTAGGTGCAATGTGGAACAGGGAGGACCCTAATTCCTCCCTACTACAATACAAAAAAATGAATGTTCCCAGCACACAAAAGACGATAAGGGGATTGGTGAGCACAGCCCCCGCTGCCCCCCTTTCCTTTGTACTTTTATGTTTGCCTCACCCCATCCCTTTCCTCTCCCTTCCCCTTTATTGTACGTTGTGGTTTCACACTCACTTTGTGTTTTTCATTAAATGATTTTGTGCTCACCAATCCCCTTATCGTCTTTTGTGTGCTGGAAACATTATTTTTTTTGTTTTTGTGATTAATAAAGCAGTTTCAGGACACATTCTGATAACCATCTTTTATGTTCGAAGTAGAAGGCGCAGATGAGAGAGATGGAGCACCACTAAAAAATACACAGTCGCCGACAGGGGGAGAGCAGGGCCGATCACGGGAAGTTGCAACTGGAAGTAGGGTGCAACTTCCATGATTTGGCAGGTCCATGCTCAATGGTGTGAGCCCCCCCCCCCCCACTCAATAGGACGCCCACAACTCCCCGCTCAAACCACTTGCCTGCACCTCCCCCTCCAACACCACGGGGGCCAGGTCAAGATTATAGCCCTGAGAAAGCTGTCAGAAGTCCTGCTGAAATATAAAGTGAGGCTTATATATATATATTTTTGGTGGGAGGAGGGGGTGTGGAGTTGAAAGAGATAGGGGGCTTTTACGAATGAAAGAGAAAAGCCTGTGGATAGTGGAATGGGATAGTCAGGAGAAACACGCATGAAAAAGAGAACATTAATTAGGCAAGAAGACAGAGGAACTGATACACAAAAATAAAGTTCACATTAAATTCAGATTCATGGAGTGTCTGGTCAAGAACCTACAGGTTCCATAGACAATAAGAGCTTGTAAATCAGTAACTGTGACATGACAGACATGCTTGAGGTCAAGCTCTGAAGCTGGAGAGTGGCAGGCTAAGGGGAAGTCTGAGGAAGGACTTCTTCACAGAAAGGGCGGTGGATTGGTGGAATAGCTTCCCCACAGAGGCAGTAGAGGGAATTAAAACATGCTTGGGTCAGGTACACAGACGTAGTCAGCTTTTAGTGTTCTCACTGCCAGGGGAAACCGCGGCTTCTCCCGGAAGTGAGGAATTCCCTGAGGGGTGTCCCATTGGGCAGAGCACAGCATTTTATCCTGCGGCTCTGAGACAGTAGGGTCTGGCTACATCTGTAAGGCTATCGTAAATATGAAATCCAGGGATCAAAAAAGGGTCTGATGTGAGGTTTTACAGCAGATATGAAAATGGGCGTGGTTCTTATCTGCCGTCAATTCTATGTTACTATTGTTTTATGCGTTCAAAAATGTCATCCAAGTCTAAACATATTTAGGAAACAACTACCATAGCATTATTATCGAGTGCTAGATCTGTCATTCTTATTCTGTTTACTGTCCATTCCTATGTATACATCTAAGTATCCTGGAATTTCATGGACAGCAGATGAGCTTTTTTATGTGGAGGAGAATTTCTGTAATTATAAAGGTGCATCATCTCCGTTGACGTTTAATGTTGTTTTTCTTGACCTTGAGCAGATGCTCTTAAGAACAGCTGCATCAAAATGGGAGCGGAAAGATGAGTAACATGATACAAAGAAAGAAAAATAATGTTTCAGGTCAGTGGCAATGAAAGAACATGTTTAATACAGCTAGAATATTCCTTGTGCCTTTAATCATTTCCCCCTCCAATGTATACAATTAACAACCAACTCTTTAACCTGTCTCTCTATTTGTTGCCAAGGAGTCTTAGTTCGGAATAAGGAAATGTTATTGACTAAATCTTTTCATTATTGTATACTCTCAAATGTCACTGGATCAATACAGCAAGGCCCCGCTTCTCGGTGCCCCGCTTTTCGCCGATCCGCCGGTACCGAGAAGGGGGCCGCCATGTCTGCAGAACCGGCCGCAAGCGCAGAACGGCCGGTACGATGTCGCGCATGCGCAGAACGGACCGGTCCGTGGTCGCACATGCGCAGAATTAGGTGTTTTGCCGAGGATGCGCATGCGTAGAGCGGCGCATTGCCGGTCTGCGCATGCGCACATAACAAAAATCGCCGGTTCCGCATTCCGGCGATTTTCACGTTGCCTTAGAACGGAACCCGCCGCATGACTAGGGCCCTCCTGTATAACATTTACATTGTTCTATTTTAGTAGATGAATACATTTGGTTTCTTTGGTTAAAACATTTGGTAAGCACTTAGCAGTTACACCAAAGTTGTGCTTCTGAACAAATACATTACTCCAAAAAAATCATAAAGTTATTACACAGTGTCTCTGGATATCATTTTTGGATAGTAGCGGTTGCAACGCTTTGCTTGGTGAACACAAGCACAGTTACTCCCTGCCTGAGAAGTTTACAATCAAAGTTTGGTTTCTGATCTGTTGGAAGAGAAAATTCCCTACACAAGGACGCAAGGTCACAAGGACATAGCATTGGGTCTCAAATTTGGGCTTCCTTCACACAAAATGTAGCCGAGTACCCTACCCTGCACCTGGGCGGGAAACTGGCCAGCTGCTCGGCGGGACCCCACGCGATCGGGGAGAAGTAGTGTGGCCATTGCAGAGGTGGGTCGCATGCGCAGTGGCAAGCTGCGTGGTGGCCATCTTGGATGGCCTGAAAAAGGCATTGGGAACTCCAAGTCCCATAATGCCTTGCGGAAATAGTGTGGCGACCATCTTGAACAGGCTCCGCATAGCCTGTAGAGGGACTACATGTCCCAGAGTCCTCGTGGGGGGGGGGGGGGGATTAACACATGGGACTGTACCAGCTAATGGGTGTCAGGAAGGGGAGAGAAACAGGATTTCCGTTGGGACAGGAGCCAGCGTGCTCAGTCGGACGATGGGCGGCAAGAGGGTAGGCAGTGCCCATTGGACTAGGCCTAGTCTTGCCCTCACAGGGGTAGCGCTATCTTATAATTGGGTGGGATTGACTGGGAAGGAAACCAGGAGTATTGATGCCACCGCACCCTCAGTACTTGGGGGAATCACCAAGTGTTGGGACATTGGCTGTATACTGTGGATACAGGAGTACTACTATTACATGTGGTTGATATATGTTAACGTGTGTACAGTATAGATAGTTAATACATTGTGTGTGTATTAGTTCTTACTGTGTATTGGTTCCTGTGGGAGGTTATACCGCCCACGCGGGAATCCCTCACAGATGGAGGTGCTGCACTGAGGAGAAAGAGCTCACCCCAGGCTCCCAGAGGCGGAGGCTTAGGCCTCCTGTGAGCAACAGTACAGCAGCACGCGTAGTCACCCGCGTAGTTCCCATATGCATATGGAAAGGGGGCTACAAAGGCATGAATTGTTTAAAGTATTGCTTTAAACAAGATTGGGATTTTGACTCTCACATATTCATTGGTGATAATTCTTGGGTGAACCATTTTAATTTCACCCAATGTAACCGTATATTAAAAATTTCACTCGCATTTTGTCATACTGTATGTAGAAACTGCCATGCAGACAGGAAACAGGGAAGTGTGATTAATCGTGATGATATAATTATGTTTAATGATGTATCATGAAATATTAAAATGACTGTTCAATGGTTTTATAGCCCCTACAAACATAGCATTTGCAGCTGTCAATTAGGGGTTCTTGGGTTGTTTTAGAGCGGCACTGAAGGCTCTCTGGTTATCTTCTTATAACAGGCAGTATATATAAAGGATTGCTCTTTATATCATTTTTACATATGCTTAGTGACTCCTACACGATGGTCTAATGGCAGGTCTTCCATGTACTCACCCATAAGTTGACGTGCCTTTTTTTCAGAAAGTGGGCGAGATCGGGGCTGGTTCATATGTGCAGAAGAGAAATGCCAGTGTGTGCCGGTGAGTCCTATTTTCTCCCTCTGACGGTGGTTCACATTCAGGTGGTGGAAGATTAGAACGTGAAAAATAATAATGGTAACCAGCGGCATGACAAAGAACAGGATGCTGCGTGTCTGCATGATGCTCTTGTAAACAATATAGGGTTTTGGCTCTAGCATTTCACATACTGTGGAATCAAGGACGGCTTCTTCCGGAGAAGTGGCAGTGTAGTCTAGGATACAGGCTGAAGTCTGGCCATACACTATGGCCACAGGTATGGTGGTAAGGAAGGACAGAAACCAGATAAAGGCCAGTAGGTATGCCATGCGGGATTTTCGAAGTCCAGTGATAGACCACATAGGATGGCATATTGCAATGTATCTCGCAGAAGTAAATGCAATAATGGTCCAGCTAGTTACAGCACAGTAGACCTGCCTTATCATAAAGTACAGTTTGCACACAGGGTCCGAGAGTGCCCAAGGGTAGTATTGCCAGAAATATCGGTACAGAGTGACTGGGATAGTAAGCATCAACAAGACATCTGCCATGGCCAAACTCAGGAGGTAAAAGCGAACGGCACTCACTTTCATCCTCCCATTTCTGATAAGAGTCAGGATACTGAGCCCATTAGCCAGGATGCCAAAAATGAACAGCAGGCTGTAAAAGATAGTGGCAGGTATAGCTACATAGTAGGGCTCCTGACGTTGGGCACCAATGAAGAGGCGATGCAGGCTCCCTCGGGTTGTGTTGGAGACCACATTCTCATTCCATGTAGATTCATTGTCAAAATTAATGTGCTTCATGCATTCATTGAAAATAGGGGAATTGGATTTGTTCATGTCAGAATCTTGTGAATTATGAAGCTGAATAGTGGAGCGTGGAGCTACAACACAATTAAAACATAATTAGAACTAGAAATATACAGTAGCAATACAAGAGAGCATAATTGTACAAATTCATGACAACAAGGAGTGCTACAATTCAAATATTTCAACAAGGACCCCTGATTAATGACTTCACTGTTCTGATGTGCATTTCCAGCTCAAGACCTACCTGTTTACCCAGGCATCTAATTAATGAACCACAACCTATACAGCATTTAATAGCTACAGTGCTGTTCCATCCTGCATTGTATCTTTCCTGGTGTTTGGTCTCATTTCCTTAAATGTGGTCTTCTTTTCCCCTTTTTGTAACTGTGAACACTTTGAGTCTCATTGGGAGAAAAGCGCTATATAAATAACGTGTTTTCATATTATTATTATTTCGTAACTTATCTAGTTAACCACCACATGTGCACATTACTCCTCCCTTTCATCCCGTGTGTGTATTAAGAGGCTGATGACGTAAAATAACTGCAATTTTCTCAAAGTCAACAAAATGCAAAACAATGGAAGTGGATGAACATCAACAGTATACAAACCCTCCCCCTATTCAAAATGATGAGAAGCAAGAAGTACACAGTGAATTATCGTTTAAGTTCAATGGAAGTATGATAAGTCTGTGTTACCGCACTTCTCACCATATTGATTAAGGACAAAATAGTCTAAGGGGCCTCTTCTCTTAGCTTTGAAGTTGTCCGTACCAAACAGTGTGGTTTGTCATGTTCAGAAGTAGTGGAATGAAGTGTGAGAAAAAGCCCTAATCTCTACTGCAAATCGCATCTTCTAAACAGCTTCTACAAAAAGAGACAAACCGCCCGGTGTAACAGCCAGAACTCCCGGGTTGTACTTGCTTTAGAAGTGGAATGACCAGAGGTGATGCTAACTCCACCCCCAGTCTGACTTACGGGTTTTGCTCTCTCGGCCAAACCCATATTTCAGGCTCACCAATCTCGCCACCCTTTAGGTAGTGTGAAAAAAATGCGGTTTGCATAACGGAGCTAAGAGAACTGCAGTTTATGTCAAAAAATGTGCGTTGAACCTTTTTTGGACACACAAATTGAATTGGCAGAGCCAGAGTGAAACCGCTTCTAAAAATAACGTGTAGACATGAATTGGACATGTGAGAATAGCACATAATTACAGAATAGCAAAGCACGCCGGTCCGATCAGAAAGTGCACTTTAGAAGCAGTTTGTCACACTTCGGAGCTACAAGAATAGGCCCGTTAGACTAGGTCACTAAACCTCTCATACATATGAGCAACTGTACCCCCTTTTTGTAGCAACGATATTAAAGTGCTTATACATTGTAATCCAATCAAAGACTAACAAGATGGTAAATCCCACATTACACAGTCATTAAGACTGAGCCACCTGTGCTGAAGCAGGGATATCCTGAAAACCTGACCTGTTAGTAGCCCTCGAGGACTGGAGGTTCCCACTCCTGATCTAACCCATGGGTGCTCAACTCCAGTCCTCGGGCCCCCCTTCCTCCCTCCACACGACCCCCCCCCCTCCCCCAACCTCCCCAACATGTCAGTTTTCAGGATAGCCCAGCTTGAATTCCTGTGCTGAAGCAGGGACTGATTGAGCCACCTGTGCTGAAGCAGAGATATCCTGAAAACCTGACCTTTTGGTGGTCTTTGAGGACTGGGGTTGACCACCCCTGAAATGTTTAATAAAAAAAGCAATCAACCAGGGCACCAGTATAGGTACAGAACAGTGTGTTGCAAGCCCACCTAGCGCTAAAATGGTTAAACAGACATATAAGACCCTGAGTTCAGTCATTATATATTGTTAGGACATAAACTAAAGTTTATAAGAAATACACAATTTAAGCAAGGTCAAAAACACAATTCCACAGTATTATTTATTCATATGCTTAATAATACCAACTGCTGTGCTACTGGGAAAGTGGTCTCAAATATATAACAGTTAGCTAAGAAGCCCCAATGCACATCCAATGGGACTAATTATTAAGTTATACATATTTTCTTTTATAAGGAAGGGTCATTTGTTTCAATATTTTGGTCAAAACATGTTAAGACTTCCACTGCATCAAGTTAGACCCTTTCTATGGGTTCCCACACTACCATTTTTATACTGTCTTTTTGAATTTACTCAACTACATAGAGAAAAGATGAAACAAAACAATGGTATAGTCAATAGCAAGCTTTAGACTCTAAATACATGCCAAACATGGCTTTCTATTTACTATACCGTGGTTTTGTTACAGTATTCGACATATAGGTAAAGAAAGAAAATCCACATTTTATCCGTACAATCTCAACACGACTTCAATTCCATGTGTAACAGTATATTTAGACTTAATGATAACTTGAGTTAAGAGAAACAATTCCTCCAGACCTTCATAAATATAGTTATAACATAGTTATAAGCAGTGTTCGACAATTATATACATTTACTCGCCCGGGGCGGGTGGATTTAACTCCCGGGCGAGTAAATATTGGCCCAAGCAGCACACGTGTGTTTTTTAAATTTCCCGCGCTCGCGCTGCTGTTTTTCCCACGCTCGCGCTGGAGAAAAAAAAAAGCCGGAGGCGGGTTCATGTTGTTGGGGGAGATTACCCCGCCTCCGGCTCTCTGAGCAGTGGCCTCCCTCCTCAGCGCTTCCACTCCTCCCCCTTCCGGCAGCCAGCCCCTTCCACGCCTGTCTGCCTCAGGTCCCTGCAGGGCCATCTGTCGCCCCCCCCCCCCTCCCACCCATCGGGCCATCCGCCCCCCCCTCCCATCGGGCCATCCGCCCCCCCCCTCCCATCGGGCCATCCGCCCCCCCCCTCCCATCGGGCCATCCGCCCCCCCTCCCATCGGGCCATCCGCCCCCCCCCCCCATCGGGCCATCCGCCCCCCCCTCGTATCAGGCCATCCGCCCCCCCTCGTATCGGGCCATCCGCCCCCCCCCCTCCCATCGGGCAATCCATCAGCCCTGCTCTTCTCCTGCTCTGATGGCCAGCTCAGCTGTTAGCAGGGGAAATCCCCTAACTGGAGCTACTCCCTGCTCTAAGCAGGGGAAATCCCCTAACCGGAGCTACTCCCTGCTCTAAGCAGGGGAAATCCCCTAACTGGAGCTACTCCCTTCTCTAAGCAGGGGAAATCCCCTAACCGGAGCTACTCCCTGCTCTAAGCAGGGGAAATCCCTCACCCGGTGCTGCCCCCGCTGCCATGTGCAACCCCTCCTGCCGTGTGGGGGGCCCACTGCCGTGCAGGTGAGTGTTTGTGTGTGTGTGTGAGTGACAGACTGTGTGTGTGTATTTGTCTGAGTGAGAGTGAGTGTCTGTGTGTCTGTGAGTGTGTCACCCTCTCTCTCTCTCTCCCTCTCCCTGTGTGACCCTCTCCCTCTCCCTGTGTCACCCTCCCTCTCCCTGTGTCTCCCTCTCCCTGTGTCACCGTCTCCCTCTCCTTGTGTCACCCTCTCCCTGTGTCACCCTCTCCCTGTGTCACCCTCTCCCTCTCCTTGTGTCACCCTCTCCCTGTGTCACCCTCTCCCTGTGTCACCCTCTCCCTGTGTCACCCTCCCTCTCCCTGTGTCACCCTCCCTCTCCCTGTGTCACCCTTCCTCTCCCTGTGTCACCCTCCCTCTCCATGTGTCACCCTCCCTCTCCCTGTGTCACCCACCCTCTCCCTGTGTCACCCACCCTCTCCCTGTGTCACCCACCCTCCCTCTGTGTCACCCACCCTCTCCCTGTGTCACCCTCTCCCTCTCCCTGTGTCACCCTCTCCCTCTCCCTGTGTCACCCCCTCCCTCTCCCTGTGTCACCCCCTCCCTCTCCCTGTGTCACCCTCCCTCTCCCTGTGTCACCCTCCCTCTCCCTGTGTCACCCTCTCCCTCTCCCTGTGTCACCCTCTCCCTCTCCCTGTGTCACCCCCTCCCTCTCCCTGTGTCACCCTCCCTCTCCCTGTGTCACCCTCCCTCTCCCTGTGTCACCCTCCCTCTCCCTGTGTCACCCTCCCTCTCCCTGTGTCACCCTCTCACCCTCTCCCTGTGTCACCCTTTGCCTCTCCCTGTGTCACCCTCTCCCTGTGTCACCTTGTCCCGCTCCCTGTCACCCTCCCTCTCCGTGTCACCCTCTCCCTGTGTGACCCACCCTATCCGTCTCCCTGTGTCACCCTCTCCCTGTGTCGCCCTCTCCCTCTCTCTGTCACCCTCTCCCTCTCTCTGTGTCACCCTCTATCTCCCTGTGTCACCCTCCCCCTCTCCCTGTCACCCTCCCTCACCGTGTCACCCTCTCCCTGTCACCCTCCCCCTCTCCCTGTCACCCTCCCCCTCTCCCTGTCACCCTCCCTCTCCCTGTCACCCTCCCTCTCCCTGTCACCCTCCCTCTCCCTGTGTCACCCTCCCTCTCCCTGTGTCACCCTCCCTCTCCCTGTGTCACCCTCCCTCTCCCTGTGTCACCCCCCCCCCTGTGTCACCCACCCTCTTCCTGTGTCACCCACCCTCTCCCTGTGTCACCCTCTCCCTCTCCCTGTGTCACCCCCTCCCTCTCCCTGTGTCACCCTCCCTCTCCCTGTGTCACCCTCCCTCTCCCTGTGTCACCCTCTCCATCTCCCTGTGTCACCCTCTCCCTCTCACCCTCTCCCTGTGTCACCCTCTCCCTCTCACTGTGTCACCCTGTCCCGCTCCCTGTCACCCTCCCTCTCTGTGTCACCCTGTCCCTGTGTGACCCACCCTCTCCGTCTCCCTGTGTCACCCTCTCCCTGTGTCGCCCTCTCCTGTGTCGCCCTCTCCCTCTCTCTGTCACCCTCTCCCTCTCTGTCACCCTCTCCCTCTCTCTCACCCTCTCCCTCTCTCTGTCACCCTCTCCCTCTCTCTGTCACCCTCTCCCTTTGTCACCCTCTCCCTCTCCCTGTGTCACCCTCCCTCTCCCTGTGTCACCCTCCCTCTCCCTGTGTCACCCTCCCTCTCCCTGTGTCACCCTCCCCCTCTCCCTGTCACCCTCCCTCTCCCTGTGTCACCCTCCCTCTCCCTGTGTCACCCTGTGTCACCCTTTCCCTGTGTCACCCTTTCCCTGTGTCACCCTCTCCCTGTGTCACCCCCTCCCTCTCCCTGTGTCACCCTCCCTCTCCCTGTGTCACCCTCTCCCTGTGTCACCCTCTCCCTCTCACCCTCTCCCTGTGTCACCCTCTCCCTGTGTCACCCTCTCCCTGTGTCACCCTGTCGCGCTCCCTGTCACCCTCCCTCTCCGTGTCACCCTCTCCCTGTGTGACCACCCTCTCCGTCTCCCTGTGTCACCCTCTCCCTATGTCGCCCTCTCCTTGTGTCACCCTCTCCCTCTCTCTGTCACCCTCTCCCTCTCTCTGTCACCCTCTCCCTCTCTCTGTCACCCTCTCCCTCTTTGTCTCCCTCTCCCTCTCCCTCTCTCTGGCTCCCTCTCTCTGTCTCCCTCTCCCTCTCTGTCGCACTCTCTTCTTCGCTCTCTCTGTCGCAATCTCTCTTTGTCTCTCATTCTCTCAGTGTGTGTGTCTCTCATTCTCTCTCTTTCTCTGTGTGTCTCTCTTTCTCTCTCTTTCTCTGTGTCTCTCTTTCTCTGTGTGTGTGTGTGGGTGTGCCGCTCTCTGTGTGTGTGTGTGTGTGTGTCTGTCTGTCTGTCTCTCTCTGTCAGTCTCTCTCTGTGAAGCGCCGACGTCTAGACACTGGTTAAGGGGTTCAGGAAACTAGTCATTCACATCTGGCTTTTATTTCTAGATCCGACATTGACACACACACATACACACACACACACGTCTAATTGTAGTATAATGTAATACAATAAATACATTTATGTCAAAAATTAATGTTGTTCTGACTAGGAATTTATTAAATGTATTTTATTTATATATTTTATTTGAAAGTGGGGTTGGGGGCGGGACTAGGGGCGGAGTTGGGGGCGGGACTAGGTGGCGAGTAGATTTTTTGGTTGGGCGAGTAGATTTTTGGGTGATTTGTCGAACACTGGTTATAAGACAGGTAGACGAGGCATGGTCATCCAGAGACGAGGCATGGTCATCCAGATAGAGCAGATCACCTAAGAGGGCCCAGGGACTACCAGGGAACCAAGTTACATACAGCATTCTTTGTTGAAACAAGTCCACACTGTACCCTTTGTTAATAAAATAAATAATTACGTATCAATGCCAAAAACAAAGGGCTTTCATTGGAATCTGAATACATCCATCAGTTAATACATTTCCAAAAAAATACCATTATTTTATCACTTCCTAAAGATGAACAAAATCATAGATAATCCTTCAGGATGTTCTATAATCTCAAGGATAGGATCACTGACGTCTGATCTCTCAGAATTGATTAGTTTTTTTTACAACACATGGTTTCATTGCTGAATTCATATCTGTGAGACATAACCCATCCCATGAATATTCTGAAAGAAATATGGTGAGACAAAAATTACATATGGGCTTCCTATGAGTCCAGTCTTTTGTACACATTCATCCTATACCAACAAGGAGGTGAGGCTGGTAGGTATTTCTTAGATATACATAACATAACCACCTGGCTATGAAACAAATCGATTTTATGGTAGAATCTATATTTTATATTTTGATACCACGTGTGGTGTCCTGCAAGGCTCTGTTCTGGGTCCCATACTCTTCTCAATCTTCATCAATGATCTTCCTACAGCTTGTAAGGGATGTTCAATACACATGTATGCAGATGACACCATTTTATATGCACACAGCCCCAGTCTCTTTGACCTTGAACACATACTTCAATCTGATTTTTTGAGACTTAAAAATTGGATTTCCCAAAACAAACTGTTTTTAAACACTGACAAGACTGTAACATGGTATTTGGAACCAAGGCTACATTTCTAAAGCTTCCAATGACAGAGCTTCAGATCAGAATTAGCTCTAATACCATCCTGGCCCCTGTTACTATAGAAAATATTACACCGTGCGCTCAACCTAAACTACAATGTGATAAAAAATAGTTGCAAAACAACCTAATCATAAGTGATATAATCCCAATTACAACAGTGGAATATAAAATTGTGGGATGGCAGCCTTAGGACAAAATGACAAGTCTATCCTGTGACTTGTGACAACACTAGTTACTAGTTTTAAATACTTGGGCATATGGTTTGACTCCCATTTAACATTTGGGATGCACAGTGATACCCTGACATCCAAAACCTATGCCAAACTAGGTGTACTATATAGCAACAAATCCTCCCTAAGTCTGCTGGTCAGAAAGCGCATCGTACAGCAGATGCTAATGCAAATTATAGTCTACGGGAACATAGTATACGGTACAGCACCCCAAACTCACCTTAGCAAACTAGACACCCTCTACAATTCAATATGCTGCTTTGTCCTTCAATGTAACTACAATACAAATCACTGCAAAATGCTCAAAGGCCTAGATTGGCCATCACTTGTGTCTAGGCACAAAGTTCATCTTTCCTGTTTTGCCTTCAAATACTTTCTGGGCAAGCTACCCATCTATCTGCACAAGCTCCTCACACCTACCACATGCAGCACTTATCATCTGAGATCTGACTCCAAAAGACTGTTCATGGTCCCAAGGTTCAACAAAGTATCCGGCCGCTCCTCCTTACCTCACACGTGGAACAATCTACCGGAGACTCTTAAAGCCGCCACCAGTCTAAGTTCTTTCAAAACTAAAGCTGTCCCACATTTTGATCTGGTCTGTAACTGTTACATACGCCTAAAAGATAAAATAAGTTAAACTGTTCCTGCAATGCCTTTATACATAATGTATAACCCTGTTCACTTAATGTAGCCATGTATTTGTCATCATAACTCAGTGCCCAGGACATACTTCAAAAACGTGCGGTAACTCTCAATGTATTACTTCCTGGTAAAACAGTTTATAAATAAATAAATATATACAATTATTTTGAGGGAGAGTTTTACATACAATAATGTGGTACAGCTCTGGGCACCAAATTTATGGGCCATTAGGAAGATTCTTATTATGGAAAAATAATCGCTTTTTAGAGAATATTATTAGTTACATAGTAAATGAGGCTCAAAAAATACATACGTCCATCAAGGTCAACATATGCTAAATTTAGACGACAGATACTTTATCCTATATCCATACTTACAGTAAATTGATCCAGAGGAAGGCAAGCAAAAAACCCCAGTGAAATATCATCTAATGATATGTCATAAGGGGATAAATAAAGTCCTTCCTAACTCCATATATTGGCAATCAAATTACTCCTGGAGCAACATCCTTCCCATGTTTACTTATTTGGTATATCCCTCTATACCTTTCCTTTCTAAAAAGATGTCCAACTTTTTTTGGAAGATATCTATTGTATCTGCCATCACAGTCTCCATAGGTAATGAATTCCACATTTTAACTGCTCTTACTGTAAAAAAACATTTCCTTTGTTGCTGGTGAAATCTCCTTTTCTCCAACCTTAAGGGATGACCCTGTGTCATTTGTACTGCCCTTGAGATGAATAGTTCTTTTGATAGCTCCATGTATTGTCCCCGAATATATTTGTATATAGTGATATCTGCTCTTAGATGCCTCTTTTCTAATGTAAACAAATCTAATTTAGCTAGCCTCTCCTCATAAATAAGATTATCCTTCCCCGTTATTAATTTGGTGGCTCTTCTCTGCACTCTCTCTAGTTCCAGAATCTCTTTTCTAAGGAGTGGTGCCCAAAATCGTTCTCCATATTCAAGGTGGGGTCTTACTAATGCTTTATTAAGGGGGATAATTATGTTTACTTCTCTACCATCCATTTTCTTGTTTGCCTTTGCAACTACTGCATGACTTTGGGCACTATTGCTAAGCCTGCTGTCTACAAGCACTCGTAAATCCTTCTGCATCAAGGATTCTCCTAATTTATCCCCATTTAATTTGTAAGTCGTCTGTTTATTCTTGCTTGCCAAATGCATAACCTTACATTTATCTGTATTAAACCTCTTCTGCCATTTACCTGCCCAGTTTCCAGTCTCACCAAGTCCTTCTGAAGAGAAATCACATCCTGCTCTGATTCTACTACCTTACACAATTTAGTATCATCAGCAAAGATCGAAACTTTGCTCTCTATGCCAAACACAAGGTTATTAATAAACAAGTTAAAAAGCAGGGGTCCCAGTACCGATCCCTGAGGTACTCCACTCACAACTTTAGCCCAACTTTATATTATGGAAACATTTTATCGCCAATGTAATTATTTGTTGGAAAGAGGACAGGAAGCTATCACACATAACTGCGAAATGCTTAAAGAACTGGATTTGCTAGATAGTTACAAAGTACGTTTTTCCTATCTTGCCTTAAAAAACTTTACGATCAAGCTACCCACCTATCTGAACAAGCTCCTCACCCCCACCACACGCAGCACCTATCACCTGAATCTGACTTCAAAAGACTGTTCACGGTGCCAAGATTCAACAAAGAATCCGTCCGCTTCTCCTTCTTTTACCGTGCACCTCAAAACTGGAACAATCTACCAGAGACTTTCAAAACTGCCACCAGTCTAAGTTCTTTCAACACTACAGCTCTCACATGTTTATCTTGTCTGTAACTTTTACATACGCCCATCATTGTATTCTTTGTACTGTCCATGAAATGTCTGTAAATATAATGAATAACATCTTCATGTAATGTAACCATGCATTGTCACCATAACTCTGTGCCCAGGACACACTTGAAAATGAGCGGTAACTCTAAATGTTTAACTAGTAGAGTTTTACATCTGATGTTAATGACAACCATTTAGCATTAACTTTTAGCTGTATCAAATACATAGGTGCCACAGGAGACCAGGACTCTTTTACAGGATCAAGCACCAGACAGGACACAGAGATCAAATAAACGGGTGTTTATTTCATCCGGAACCAACAGATGCAGCACAAAATCAGAGCTTATACTCACAAACTTCAGCACAATACAGAGGGAATACCAATCGCTTAGGTGTCCAGCGCCACCAAAACAACTTTCCTGGAGTAGCTTCCGCTTCTGTAGTAAGTCCAGAGTAACAAAAAGAACGATTCCTGCGCTACTACCAATTAGGCTAAGATAAAATAATATTCTCATGAAAAAGGGTATTTGGTTAAACACTTTGGCCAAAGCATTTGTAAGCCTGCATGCCACGTCAAGGCAGAGTATCCAGGCAGCACTGAATAAAGTTGGAGCAAGGCAAGTGTAAATCTCCCGCTTCAGAAAGGTACGCAGCCTCGTCTTGGGTGTCTCTGGAACAATCTCAGAGAACACCATTAAGTCCATCTCCACACTAGTCCAGGAATGATCTGTGGAACTGAGATTGACCCCTCTCTTCTAGATTCCTGTTTCCATAGGGAATCATGGAGAATGGATGGAGACCAATCACAGCACGGATGCTACGTGGGCCAATCACAGAGCGAGCTACATAGGCCAATCAGGGCTGTGGGAAATTCAAACTAACTCGCCACTGAGACCTGAGTCAGTTGAATCTCACCCTAAAACCTCAGGGTCCAGTTTCAGCTGGATACCTCCTGTGGAGATGGATGCCCCAGAGTCTGAGCTGAACAATGGCTCAGAGTCATAGTTTCCCAGACTCAATACACACCCCTTTGTAAAATGTCCTTATTTCTCTTTCTTTGATTAACCCAGCACCACAGTACTCGGCATTCTGGTCTCATCACATAAAAAGAAACATTTATTTTGAAGATAAATACATACAAAAATAGTACAAAATGGCGGTGACGTTCCAATAAGTCATAATATCATTAAAGATGGTTGCATTGCTTTCTGTTTCTGAGTGGAATCCTTGTATTTGATCTTAGTATCATGATGTTGAAGCTTCTCTCCATCAGTGTTAATCCTCTCACATCTTTCTGTGTAATCCTCTGTCCTCCTGCTGGTGTAATCCTTCTGTTCTCTCTGCTAGCCCCTGGTAGATATTTATCCAGATAATATCCCTTAGTCAGCTCTTGCTAGCACTAATTATTTTACCATAAAGGTCCTACAGCCAAACGTTTGTCATATCTGGCAATGAACCGTCCACGCCTAATATGGCATGTCTTCTGGAAGATTCAACCTAATGCCATAGCATCTTTTGGTTGCATCAGCTCTAACACAGTGGTCTATAGTCACTCAAATGTCCCCCACAGGGCTACTCTACAGAGAATTCCGCACAACTGCACAATCAATATACAATCCCAATGTAACTGAATCTATCAGAAGATACCAATTTCAATATTAGGATATCATATGCGATATAATATGAACTGTAAAGAAAGAACAGCTGCAAATATACTGTATACTTGGTATTTTGTCTTCATATCGGATTCATATAACAATATACCGGTAATAATATCACTGAACTGGATTTCTTACACCCACCCCCGCCAGTGCCAGCAATAGTCATTTCTCCAGAGGTGGGCTAATAAAGGGTTTCTCAACATTGTATTCCCAGGACCTTGGCTATGCTTTTAAACACATTTTTATGCTTGCAGTTTACACATATACATTACTGGGTTTAACACATAACATGCTGGTTACGAGCCACATGTGTACAGGGCAATCCTATATATGCATCAGATGGATAGGGGCCAGTGATCAGGCTTAACCATTAATATGCTGGTCTATGGGCTCCTACTGTCCCAATACGTATATAGGAAAATGTAGAAAGGAGAATCGATGGGAGATATAAATTAAGGAAGGGCTAGTTAAAGCCAAAAGCAAGATAAAAAGACTTCCTATTACAATATTGCACACTTGGAGTGAACCCACCATTAGTGCTTAAGTGTAACTTAAATTAATATTAAAACGTAACCTTTATTAATTAATGACAAGTATAAAATGGAGTCAAATTAAGATAATAAAAGAAAGGGGTGTGCTGTTATTACTGCTGTATCTCAGTGTTCATCTTCACTTAGCATTTATATCTCTCTCTATCTGTATGGTGTGACATGCAACTCACGCTGTCTGGGATCACTAGTGTATTTCAACACCAACCCTGTGTGTGTCCAAACAGCCACAATATATTTCACACCATAGGTGGTAGTAACAAGATGTTATATAGTGTCAGGTTAAATAATTGGATTAAACTTTTTAGCTGCAACATCATTTCCCGTGAAATTGAATTGTTAGCTTTGGTCATATTTGGTGATGAGGATGAGATCGTCCACACAAACAAAACCCTTTTGGAAGATAGTGGGTTGTAGTAGGTACCTGGATGCTAATGGTAGACACCTTATGGACATTTCCAAAGCATACAGAGGAATTTTTCCAGAGATATGGATTTTAAGATTGATGCACAACCCATCAGTGGTAGATTCAGAGAAAATAATTATGGTTAGGATGCAGCTTCTAAAGCATTACAGAATGTGGCGAGGGATAGTTTTTTCCAAACATATGTGAAAAAGAAAGATAACAGGGATTTGTTCACCATGTATAAGGGAATACTGGAATATTTTAATAGATGACCGTTGTTTATATGATTGTCACATGTATTAATGCTGTGAAGCACTATGTACATTAATGGCGCTATATAAAGAAAGATATACATACATACATACAATCTTCCGAAAAAATCCTGTCATCGTTTAGGAAAGGAATAGGAATCTAAAAAACAGTTTGTCGGACAAAACAACAAATCACTAAAGCCCTGATTCTTAGAGCATAAAAGAAATACTGAGATTACTGTATCATGGAAAGAATTTGGAGGTGCTGACATTGAAAGATAAGACATGAGAAGGGTAATGTAGGTACTCTGTAAAGAATCTTAGGATATTTATCAGCCAGTGCTCCATATCAGAAGGATATCCTGAGGTCCCAGAGAAATCAACATTGAAGATTTGAAGTGAAATAGGTACACGAACTTGCTAATAAGAAAAGATATAGGGGATGATTCACAAAGCAGTGATAAAATCAGTGCTTTTGCGTCCGACAATGCATTTTTTTATCGTGCTATAAGACATGAAGCCAAAAGCGGGATTCCCTAAGAAGTGACGGCCATTTTTTAAAGTCCGATAAAAAAATGTACTATCGTGCGACCTGTTTTTTGTATCAGAGCTATCGTGCTATAAACTCTATAGCGCGATAGCTGATAGAAAATAATGCAGTCTGTAAGTGCTGCATGGGGATGCTGCGTCTCCATGCACGGCTCTTACAGGCGATCGTGCAGTAAAAATATTGATTTTGATAATAGTGTACATGGGGAGTGGGTCTCCTGAGCTGAACCGCATTGGTTTCAGCCTCAGGTATCCTCTACTTCCCGAGCTACAGGCCCCGTTATGGGGTGCCGGTATTCCCTGTGCTTTTAAATCTCCCGCATCACGTGACCGTAGGATTTAAATACTGCAGGGGGATACCGACACCACATAACAGGGCCTGTATCTCATGAAGTAGGTGGTCCCCGAGGCTGAAACCCATGCGGTTCAGCTCAAGAGACCCCCTGCTCACGCACACTATTAATACAATTAGCAATTATACACGTAGCTTCATTAACTTAGCGGATAGCCGCTAAGGCAATGAAGGGGTTAAGTCACTGTAGAGGAAAAAGGGGGTGGCCCGGTATTAAAGGGGTTGCACCCCATTTGGCCATCCCCTGACCTCACCAGGGAGACAAGGGGTTAACTGGGCTGAGGTCCAGAACTGTGATTTAACCCTTGTTATAACCTGTAAATGTATTTTCCCCTGTTCCCCTGTTCCATTGTAATGTCTGGTTTAAGTAGTGTCTGCATCACACACACACTAGAATCCATCCGGGAGCACAAGGGTTAATAGTTCTTTAATGATTATAGCTCTTTGTGTAGTTTTCCCGCCTTTTCAGGCACCATTTTGCAGGTCCTCATTGGCCGCCATTAGGGCTCAATGCATTTCAATGGAGAATTGTGCTGTTTTAGTCCTGTTTCTTGTATAGACCAGCAGGTGGCGTCCGAGAGGGAGAGCGGCGGTTTCCCATTGAAAGTCAATGGGCCCATTGACTTCAATGGAGATTCCTCGAGATACCCTTTCGAAGAACGAGTTGGCTGCCGTCCAGACCGCAAACCGCAAAGCGGATACAATGTCTAAAAAAGAGCTAAAATCACTTGGGTCAAGTTCAACGTCAATTAGCGTGGGAATAAACAGTTCTAGAGCACCTAGGAATAAAAATCTTTTTGCCCCTAGTTCCTAGGCTTCCCCCCACTCGACCACAACCGGGTCCCCGAATCCTGGACCCCCGATAAGGGTCGAACCAGATAGAGCGGGTCGCGCCATAGGCTTTGCCGGCGGCGGCAGAACCGGCTCTGAAAAACGACTAAGTGGAAAAAGCTGAAATTTGGTACTCCATATCTCCGGTTCCGGAGGGCTCAGCGGATCAAGGTTTGGGGTATCTGTAGCCACTGCTCCGGCATCACTGCAGAACCATCCTTGACCCGTTTGGACCAACCCGACGGAGTATGGACCCCCTTGAAAGTTCGGGACTTTTCCCATAGACTTCAATGGCAGAAAAACCCCATTGACTTCAATGGCGGCGATTTACCATTGAAAGTCTATGGCGGAGCTGCCCGTTGTTTTCAATGGGGATTTAGTGAAAAGCTGAGATTTCTTTTAGCGGAGATTTCTGTATTAAAATGAAAAATGATTTACTGTGCATTTGTGTAACTCTGGTTCCGTAGGTCGTAGCAAGTCGCTTTTTGGACCATATGGTGTCCCAGTTTTGACAATGGGAACTGGGAAGTTTGGACCTGCTAGACCCAACAGAACCGGATATTTTAATATGTTTATGTTTTATGCTTAATACTGTATTTTAAGGTATGGATAAGTTCCAGAGGAAATTCCTTTGGCCATAAGGTAGCAGATGGCCCTAGAGGCGACCCAATGTCTAGGACTTAAGTATTGTTCAAAGGGTTTTGTCACCCTCACTGTTTATTTGAGGCTCAAACCAGAGCAGTTTTTAAGTGTTCCATTTAACACCTTCCAACAAAGGTTTTCCTGCCAGAAAGCCAAATGGATAGACCGGCTGGCATTCCATTTGCATATGTGGGGCTACAGAAATGAGACCCCAGAGTTCTACTGCGAATGTGCCAGCTAGCAGGGGGGCATGTGTTGAAATGTGTTCCCATGTTAAAGATTGGCTGGAGGTAATTGAAAACCAATCACAGGTACTTAATGTTACAGATAGAGGGACAAAAGGTTTATAAACTAGCTGTCCACCCTCTATTCTTTGTCTTCGTTGGCTGATATGGTTACCTGATATCACCTGAATGATTTCCTGATTGCTGAGAGAAATGCTACATCATACTTCTCATTCCCCAACCCCTAAGTAAGTGTACTTCTTGTTTTGTTACTGTATTATCTCGTGTGTTCACCTATCCTAAGGAATAAAATCACTTTATTATATCTTAAGCCTCGTTCAGTTCAAACCCAGTTATTTTTGTGTGTAATATTAATAAGCCTGTGGAAGCTATCGTCACGGGCGTATTAATAAAACTGGTGGCAGCTGGCGGGACTGAACTGGACCTGGATTACAGTATTCTTCGGGGTACTGTGATCCAGTGGGAACTTGATGGTAATTGCAAGTTCCTGGGACTAAAGATATTGAACACACAGTAGTGCAACAAGTAACGCAAGTTGTCACACCACCTCACTGCTGCGACCCAGAACCATGAGTGACGAGGAGAGCATCTATTACCTGAGAACTAGAACTCAGCTAAGAGAAAAGTGCCATGCCTATGGACTGGAATATGCAGACCAGGAGGTTGAGGACATGGTTGCCGCAATCACAGCCTATGAAACCGAGCATCTAGAGGTGCTGGAGACAGCTCAGCTTGCCCTTATACCACCGCCTGGAGATCAGGGACTGAACCCAGTGCCGGGCCGGCAGGATCCCGGGGAGGGACCAAGTGCACCCCCCAGGACAAGTGCGACAGGAGGGGCGCTGATGGCTGCGGCTACCAGCCCGTTTACCCCTGAGATGTTGGCACTGATT
Source organism: Ascaphus truei (assembly GCF_040206685.1). Classification (NCBI taxonomy): domain Eukaryota; kingdom Metazoa; phylum Chordata; class Amphibia; order Anura; family Ascaphidae; genus Ascaphus; species Ascaphus truei. The sequence goes on along the minus strand of NC_134490.1, from coordinate 65,083,243 downwards.
ACAACGTGGGGAGACCGAGGGACAGCGGAGGAGCGGCTAAAGTTTATCTCTATGGCAGTAAACAGACCCGCTTATTGCCCCCCGGTCCGACCCCCAAAAGATGGACTCCAACTGGACAAGCACAGTCTCACCAAGTATGTGGAGGGCACTGATCGGATTGACATGTTTTTAAGGAACTTTGAAACGCAGTGCCGGCGGTACGGGGTGCTTCCCCAGCATAGGGTTGCACGCCTGGACCCGCTACTCTCCGGCTTGGCTAAACAGACTTTGATGGCCCTTACAGATGAGTTCGCTGATTACTATGACCACCTGAAAGAACTTTTGCTGTTTCAGCACGGTTTTACCCCTGAAGCTTACCGGGGTAAGTTCCGGCTGGAGGAGAGGCACCCTCAGGAGACCTATGTCACTTATGTGACCCGCATGGCTTTGTACGGGTTACACTGGGTGGAGGGCTCTGAAGCCAGGACCTACCAACGCCTGCTGGACCTCATCTTTCAGGAGCAGCTCATGCAGCAGTGCCCGCCGGCGGTGAGGGCTTTTGTGTATGATTAAAAGCCCAAAACCTACACCGAGGCGGCGAGGATGGCCGATTACTATGTGGTCAGCCGGTCCCAGATGACCGCCAAGGTACCAGCCAAAGCGGTAACCCCACCGGTGCCGGCCAAGAAAGCTGTGAGTACCCCCCAGTGGACCCAAAAGCCGTCTGCGGGCAGCGGGTCACAGAAGGCGGGAGAGCTCCGGCATGAGCGCCGGTGCTACAATTGCAACAGCACTGGTCACCTCAGACCAGATTGCCCGGAACCCCTGCGTTCCAACGGACCCTATCGAGGGCAACGCACCCCAGCTGCGAAGCCGGTAGCCCGCGTGCGGGTGGCTTCCACCAAAGAACCAGGACCGGTCATGGAAACAACTCCCAGCGAGACGTCCCATGTCACCCCTATCCCGGTTTCTTCGGTGCCTTCAGCCAGGAGCGGAGGACAGGGCAGCGCAGACCTGCAGCAGACGGACGGCAGGAGCAAGCATCTCACCCCGGTCACAGTCGGTGACCGGCAAGCAGTCGGCTTTCTTGATTCAGGAGCTGCAGTGACCCTGGTCCGACCTGATATGGTCCGGCCAGAGGAATTGCTCCCAGGCCCTGGGATGCAGATCACTGTGGCTGACGGAGAGCCACGTTTCCTGCAGGTGGTCCGCATCTTTTTGGATTGGGGGGTGGGCAAGGGTGTGCGGGAGGTGGGGATTTTACCAGGTTTGGATGCTGAAATTCTTTTGGGCAACGACCTGGGACCGATGACCTGCACCTACGACCGTGTGCCCCAGCCCGCTCCAGTGGCGGCGGTTACCCGGAGCCAGACCGCGGCAATGCTGGCGGCGGCCGCTCCAGTCCCCCTGCCTTTGGGACCAACGTTAGCGGAGGGCACAGAGGAGCCCGGGGAGGTAAGCCAGGATCAGTTGCAAGCACCGACTGACTTACTGTTCCCTCTCACCTTGTCCCCTTCCCCTAACAATGACATGACTGGGGGGTGGCCAGATTTAGGAGCCCAGTTTAGGGAGGCAGTGAAGGCAGACCCTACCCTGGCCAGCGTGAGACTTCGGGCGTCCGAATCTCAGGCAGGGGAGGGCACTGAGCGCTGCCTATGGCATAAGGGACTCCTATACAGAGAAGAAGGGAACCCGGGGATAGAGAAGGGATTGACCGGTAAGCGACAGCTAGTAGTACCCAAGGGGTACCGACAGCAATTGTTACGGGTAGCTCACTCTATTCCGTTAGCGGGACATCAGGGGGTCACCAGGACGCGAGCCCGGTTATTACAGCGTTACTACTGGCCGGGGGCATCTCGGGATGCGAGCAATTTCTGCCGCTCTTGTGATGCCTGCCAGCGAGTGGGTAAGGCGGGCGACCGTGTGAAGGCACCCCTGAAACCCCTACCGATAATAGGGGAACCCTTCCAGAAGGTAGCGATGGACCTGATAGGACCCCTCATGATTCCTAGCAGGTCAGGGAAGCGCTACATCCTCACGATGGTGGATTTTGCCACCCGGTACCCTGAGGCGGTAGCGCTGGGCACCATAAGTGCCAAGACAGTGGCAGCAGCTTTGCTGAACATTTTTGCTAGGGTAGGTTTCCCTAGTGAGATCCTAACCGATCAGGGGTCGCAGTTCATGAGTGAACTGTTACATTGTCTCTGGGATGCCTGCGGTGTACAGCACCGGCGCACTACCCCTTACCATCCCCAAACAAACGGATTATGTGAGAGGTTTAATGGTACCCTGAAGCAGATGCTTCGGACCTTTATAGAGGCGGAGGGGAAAGACTGGGAGATTCACCTGCAGCACTTGCTGTTTGCATACCGAGAGGTACCGCAAGAATCTACAGGCTTCTCCCCCTTCGAGCTACTATATGGCCGCAGGGTACGTGGACCTCTGGACCTCTTCCGTGAGGGATGGGAAGGGGAGACTACTGCTACTGATGCTTCAGTGATCCAGTATGTACTAGATCTCAGAGACCGGTTAGAGATGCTCATGGGGGTGGCCCAGGACCACCTCAGGGCTGCTCAGACCAAGCAGAAGCAATGGTATGACCAGCAGGCCCGTAGCAGAGAATTCATCCCAGGACAGCAGGTGCTTGTTCTCAAACCCACTCGGGAGAACAAGCTGATGGCTGCCTGGTCGGGACCGTACCCGGTTATCCGAAAGGTGAATGAGTGCAACTATGTTGTACAGGTAGCGCCTGAGAGGCACAAGACATATCACATTAATATGTTAAAGGAATACAGAGCACCGAGTATGGGAGCAGTAATGGCCATTTGTAGCCCACTGCTATAGGATCCGGCGAGCAATGCTCTGCCTGATCTCCTAGGGGAGGCAAAGCAAGGAAACACTGTTGAGCAGGTAGAGATAGGGGCACAGTTGAGTGCTAGGCAGAAGGGAGAAGCCAGGGACATGCTAGCTCAGTATAGCGCCCTCTTCACTGACATGCCAGGGACCACACATCTCACCAAACACCCAGTACACACAGGGGACCTGCAGCCTCTGCATAAGCACGCTTATAGAGTGTCAGCAGAGGTCAAGACCAGTATGGAGAGAGAGATTGAGGAGATGCTGACCCTAGGGGTAATTACTCCGTCCCAGAGCCCTTGGGCAAGTCCAGTAGTCCTAGTGCCTAAGAAGGACAAAACCACCAGGTTTTTTGTGGACTACCGGTTGCTCAACGCTGGGACGGTGTCAGATGCTTACCCCATGCCCCGCATGGATGAGTTACTAGATGAACTCGCGGGGGCAAAGTATCTGACCACCATGGATTTGAGTAAAGGTTATTGGCAAATCCCCCTGACCCTGGAGGCTAGGGAGAAGTCAGCATTCATCACTCCAAGTGGCCTCTATGAGTTTTTGGTGATGCCATTTGGGATGAAGAATGCCCCGGCTACCTTCCAACGCCTGGTCAATAGGTTACTGGAAGGGATGCAGAGCTATGCCAGGGCTTACTTAGATGAAATTGCTGTCTTTAGTAATTCCTGAGAATCCCACATAGGACATGTAGCTGCGGTGCTGGACAGGATCAGGGAGGCTGGGCTTACCTTAAAACCCAGTAAGTGTATGGTAGGGATGGCAGAAGTCCTGTACTTAGGGCACAGGGTGGGTGGAGGGCATCTCAAACCAGAGCCAGCCAAGGTAGAAGCCATAGTTGAGTGGCCTGTTCCAAAAACCAAGAAACAGGTCATGGCATTTTTGGGCACCGCAGGGTACTATAGGAAGTTTGTCCCACAGTACAGCGCCCTGGCCAAACCCCTGACTGATCTGACCAAGAAGCAACTGCCTGTGCTAATTACCTGGACTCCTGCCTGTGAAACTGCTTTCCAGGCCCTGAAAACTGCGCTTGCTGGAGCCCCTATACTGGCTGCTCCAGATTATACCAAGCATTTTCTTATACAAACTGATGCCTCAGACTTTGGTGTGGGGGCTGTGTTGAGCCAGGTGGGGGACGACGGCAAAGAGCACCCTGTGGTGTATTTAAGTCGCAAACTGCTCCCCAGGGAGGTGGCATATGCCACCATTGAAAAGGAGTGCTTGGCCATTGTGTGGGCACTCAAAAAGCTCCAGCCCTATGTCTATGGGAGGGCTTTCACGGTCATCACAGACCACAATCCCCTGAGTTGGCTGCAGAGGATATCAGGGGAAAATGCCAAACTGCTGAGATGGAGCCTGGCTTTGCAAGAATTTGAATTTACCATTCAGCACAAAAAGGGCAGTGAAAACAGCAATGCTGATGGACTTTCACGCCAGGACTATCCCTCTGAGACTGAATTCATTAATGGTGCCAGCAGTGCCCCACTCCCCGTTAGGGCCAGTGGGCCACAGGACACGCATTAAGAAGGGGAGGTGTAGAGGGAGAAAGGGGGTGGCCCGGTATTAAAGGGGTTGCACCCCATTTGACCATCCCCTGACCTCACCAGGGAGACAAGGGGTTAACTGGGCTGAGGTCCAGAACTGTGATTTAATGGCATAATGGTACATCATACCCATATAAAATGGGCATGATAAGCCACTATAGCAGTGTGGCGAAAATGGGGGTAATCAGCGCATTAATAAAGGCAGTGGGCTCGGCTGGTTACCCCTATTTCATATTGGGGATGAAGGGGTTAATATTATATGCTGTTCCCCTTTTAAGACTGCTAATTTAGGAACAAATGTTATGCATACATGAAAGACCCCCCCCCACCCCCCACCCCCCCCGGTTGAGAGATGCCGATGCGTCTAGGAGATGAAAGACTCCAGATTCTTAAAGTGTCACTTAATCAGGATGTTTCTGAGTAGCAGGTCCTGTTACTCATCCTGGATATTTCACACCTTGGGACCAAACTCCCGACACTGCGTCCCCAGAAATGATTGGCCCCTTTTTACTTAGCAGTGCTACCAAGATGCTTACTGAGCATGCTCAGAGTTACCTGAGCTGGCTGTAGGATTTGCCCATGTGACATGGCAGGTTCTGATAGGAGGAAGATAATTCCTTGCCAATGGGATGAGGCTAATCTAACCCTTCACAGGCCCTTGTCCTTAAAAAGGCCTGTACCCCTCATTCCTGTGTTGTTCCTGCTGGTGTTATTGTTGTTCCTGCTGTTGCTGTTGTTACCTGATTTCTTCAAGCATTTAAAATTACCAGAAAAGACTTTGCACATGCACAGAAGGATTGGACTGGCTATTTATTTGGCAATTTGCAAATGGACTACATTTTAAAAGACAATCTCCTGGTGCTTTGCACATTTCTGGACATTATCCTCTGTTTCTCTACCCGTGAGTGTAATTATTAAGTTTATTCTGCAGTTGTCGTGTGTTTGCCTATCAAGGGAATAAAGCTCAGTTTATTTTGCTCAACCTGTTCTGCTCAATCAGGACCCACGAAATATAAATGTGTTATTAAGCGAGTCTCCCGCCACAGGCGTTTAAAACTAGAGACTGGAGTCTTTCATCTCCTAGACGCATCGGCATCTCTCGGGGGGGGAGGGGTGGCGGGGGGGGTCTTTCATGTATGCATAACATTTGTTCCTAAATTAGCAGTCTTAAAAGGGGAACAGCATATAATATTAACCCCTTCATCCCCAATATGAAATAGGGGTAACCAGCTGAGCCCACTGCCTTTATTAATGCGCTGATTACCCCCATCTTCGTCACAAGCAGTCAATGGTCACCCTAATAAAAAAGCATGAAGGCCAAAAATACACAATAATAAAAGATATACACAAGCACCTAAACACCCCAATTAAATAAATAAAAGCACTAGCCAACCAATTAAATAAATAAAAGCACTAGCCAACCAATTATATACATAAATAAAAGCACTGGACAACCAATCAATTGAATAAATAAAAGCACTAACCAACAAAACAATTAATTTAAACCACTAGCCAACAAATCAATTAATTAATAAAACCACTATCCAACACATCAATTAAAACCAGTAGCTATCAAAAGAAATACATAATTAAAAACGCTGAACAATCGGAAAAGGAAATAAAAACAAACCATCCAAATTACAAACAATTTAAGCCAAACAATAAACAGGAACCTCCACTGCGGTCGCGCTCTTCTCCGTCGACCGCTCGCTCGGTTCTGTAGCCGTTCACGGGCTGGGCCGTGGTTCCTCCCACTTGGTTGCAACGGGGAACCAGAGCAGTCTTGTCTTTACCTTCCGCCACCTCCGTCAATGTTCCCGGAGAGGCACCCCGCGGGGTCTCGATCAAAGGCCATGGCTCGTTCGGCCATAGATAAAACGTGCCACATTGAGGGCATCGTGCTTTGGTGCTTGGTACAGCGCCCGGTATCCCGCAGTGAACGCACAAACACCGGAGGTATTCGTGCTCCGCTACCTCCACTACCAATAAGCCTCCTGGCAGTTGGTAGATTGTAGTGCTCATCTCGGACATGGTTAGCTCAGGGGTGGAACAATTCAGTGTTTCAGCTCCTTGCTCCTCGAATGCCAGACAGAAGTGAAGCTCTTCGCTTTCGCTTCCTGTCCCTCCCTTTGCTGAGGACTCTCCTGATTGGCTCTCCTTGTGCCCCCTCCCTCTGGTGGAATCCAGAGGCGGGGCCCTCCTTTTTTCAGTGTGACGCAACTTGGTTTGTTGACCAGTCACAGCACAGGTGGGTGGGCTTTCAGCTTTCGCGCCGCTCCGCTCTTCTTGCAGGGAATCTGGGTTTGGCGCCAAACCCCTGCACATTTCCCGCCACATTTCTCGTACAGTTCTTTTGCACGATTCACGTGCGCGCTCCAGGATTGGCGGGAAACGCCATTTTAGATCGGCTGCTATCTGCTGGGCCGCTGATGGTGCCTTGGTCGCCATTTTGGAGGGTTCTTTGCTCCGCAGAGCATATGTAGTGACGGCCGCCATCTTTGATGCGCCCACCACATGTAATTGTGTACTCTCCTCAGTGTCTAAGGTGTAATTTGCTCCTAGACACGGACTAATCTCCTCGACACCTTCTACTTCTCTCTGCATGCTTATTCTGGTACCCACTAATATGAGGTGGCGTACCCCAGGCTAGGCAGAGCTCCTTCTGTGTGTGTACTGTGCTCGATGTTCGTTCCGGCCAGTGCTCTGTGGTGCGTTCTGTGGGTGCTAGCTAGCGTACCGGGCATCTCCCTAGGTACGGGCGTCCCTCTATTGGCCACTCATAGTGCGGGCCCTGGGCCATGGTCCCTGGACTAGTTAGCAGGCTGACCACCCCAGTTGCTCACACTATCTGCCTCAAGGGACTAGGACAGCGATAGCTATGCACCCCTCTTACGCCACCTGCTTAGGGCGCCCAGGGCGTACTGTGCGGGAGCGGTGATCCACGCTCCCCTGACTACCCCCGGTGTGCAATTGCGCCCTACGTTCCTCAACATGGGACCGGCGAGTGCACATCACTCTTTCTGCTCTGCCTTGCTGTAAGCCTGACCTGTTTATCTCAGTAGCGCCTCCAAATGTAACCCTTATTCCCCCCCTCCCAGACTCATCTGACATATCTAGGGTGTGTGAGGGCGGATTACATGTACTGGGTGGTGCGTAACTGCGTGGAACAGGAGGGCCTGAGTCTCCCGCGGTGGTGTGGGGGATAACAGGACCAGGCTTCTGGGGTAGTAGCCTCCATGCTTTCAGTGGTGGTGCAGCGCCTCCATCCTCTATACCTTCCCAGGGTATGGGGTAGGACCCGTATAGTAGAGTGACCCGTGGTCCCAGGGTGGATGCTCCAGAATCACACAACAGCCGTTAGTAAAAAGGTAGTGTCTCTCTTTATTGCTCCGAGCAGTGCCCGGCAGTAGTAGCGACAAGCAGCTACAACAACAACAGCAATGTCCACAATTTGCACGACCCTCCACTCTGTACAGGCCTTTCCTGTACTCCTTCCCGCCAAGTGTGCACTCCGACAGGATGGACTGTGCTGGGGTCTCAATACCCCACTGCCCACCTCAGAGGGTATCCTCTGGGTGGGGGATGGATTCTCCCCATCACCCCATCATCGGGGTGAGGGGCATTGGTCCACCTGAACTCGGCTCGTTCTCCAAATGTCATAGGCCAGAGTTCTCTCTTTTGCTTGCTCCTAGGACGGAGCTAGGTATATTCCTCTCACTCCCAGGACATACTCCAGAATCCACTCCCTCGTAGACTCCAGAATAGACTAACAGTCACTTCCAGGAATGGGCTGCTAAATAGGCTTAGCCCCACCCCTCATGATGTCAGCAGGACCTCCCCTCTGGCTCATGCCTGCAGCAGAGTCAGGGGTCTGCATCTATCACTCAGGGCAGGGCTTGAAGGGGGGAAGACCCATGATCACTACTGGTGTCTGCCCCTAACAGGACTTACCACAGTAGGAGGAAGATATGTATAGCCTGTGCTGTTTACAGGGAGCTACAGAAGATTAGGGGCTTGTGGCCTAATATATATCTTTTACTCAATCTAAGAGGTCTGTGTTTGTCGTTTTCGTTTTTGCATATGTTTGGAGGTTCCCTGGCAGAACCTTCAAGGGCTGAGGAAACCAGTCCTGTGAAGACAACAACACATTGATCCTCTGCATCTCAAAATATCTGGACTGTTGGTAGAAGCACTGGTAACCTGTTTGTTTATACTTTTATGCATGTCTCCATCTCTTTTGCCCCAGCCTTTAGTTGGTGAAAGGAAATGGTGAGCTTTTATCGTACAAATCAGTTATCACTGCTTTGTGAATAGCGCTTACCGGCAAAAAACGGCGGGTTTGCCATTTTTGGGCCGATCGTGTGACTTTTGTTTCACTGACTGTTTATTGGTGTTAAAAAGTAATTATAGAGCGATACTGCACTGTAATCACTGCTTTGTGAATAGCACAGCAGGCCGTATCGCACAGCAGTCCGTATTGCACTATAAAGGCCTTTATCGCACTTAAAACAACTGATCACTGCTTTGTGAATTGGCCGCATAGTGTACCAAAAGAAACTAACATTTCAGCTGCATATATAAGTCCAGGTGAAGGCTTACATCACTAGGGCTGATATATGCAGCCGAAACGTTGGTTTCATTCGGCACAATAACTCTTTTCTGATTAGCAAGTCCGTGTGCCTGTTTCACTTCAAATCTTTTCTGACATTGAAAGAAACAGACACTATTACATTAAATAAATGAAAGGGAACAGACTATGAATATTAAGACAAAGAAAAAGATTTTTGAATTACAAGCTATGTCACCAAAAGATTTTAGTATTGATATGATCCCAGCAGCTTTAATTGGAAACGTAATTATTGGCATTACATTTTAAGGTCAATATATAGCTTCTTTTTTTTTTAAGCTTTTCAGCGCCGGGAATCCATGACACTTCCACAACACTTGATTACCCTTTTCTTAAGGTCACCTTGAGAAAGGACTGCTGTGTTTGACCTAAACGTTGGTCAGTGCCATGCCATAGTGCCATTCTTTGCTTGATTTCTCTCTGATTTTGTAAATGACACCAATATATTTTACAGTCTGATATATTGGTCAAAATATAAGTGCAAATGAACACTGTGAATATCTAACAAGCTTTGCGACTTTTCTTATTTTTCTCAGGGCAAGAGCTTCTTTAAAAACCTTTGCAAAATACATTGGATCCTGGGACATACAGGACATGTACAATATAGTTTGTGTGAAATCAGAATCTACCAGAATCGTACATTTCAAAAGCAAATCCAAAAGTTTTAAGATTTTTAGGACCAAAACCCCAGTAAATTATTCAGAACCAAAAGCAGAACACCAGAACATGTGACTATCTCTAAGTGCTCCTGGCAATATCTTTTTTAATTATTTTACTTTTGTAAGAAATTCCGTTTGGTGATCTAATTATATTGTAAATATGTATGAATCCAGTATGAAGACAGAATGTCAGGGTATACATTAAATTGTCTGATGGTTCTTTCGTTCATATATATTATATCTGATTTGCAATGTTTCTTTCTTCATTTGGTATATTGGGATATATTCAGTTATCGTACTGTACATTGGAGAGTTATGAGGGTGCCGCTGTCCTGAGATCTCTATAAAGAAACCCTGTTTAGGTTGACACTTGATTGATTATTGATAACTGTGGCTTTAGCTGATGCAAATCGGAAGAAGCTATGACGGAAGCTCTGAGAACTTTCCAGTACAGATGCCATATTTAGTTATTCTCTGTATGGAGGTGTGGGCAGTTTCTTATGAGATTACATCAAATTAGCTGAAGGGTCTAATTTGGAAGTGAAGTTAGTGATAGCTGACCAAGGGATATTATCTGGATAAATATGTAGCAGGATAGCTGAAGAGGGCGAGAGATAGACGGCGAGGCACAGAATGATTGATTCCACCAGGATATGGAGATAGGAGGAATCCACCATAAGGAGAGAGAGACAAGTTAAAACCAAGATGAAGGAAAGAGAAGTGTTATCTTGATATTAAGATCAAATACAAAGATTCTACTCAGAAAAAGAAAACGATGCAACCATTTTTTAAGAATACTATAACTTATTTGGAGCGTCACCATCATTTTGTACTAATTTTATGTGAGTATTTATTTTAAAAATAAACGTTTCTTTTTGTGTGCAAAAAAATAGAATGCTGAGTTTTGTTATGCTGGAGTAATTTATAGAAAAGACAAAAGACCTTTTACAACTTTCCTTGTTGATTTTATGAATTTATATCTATTCTAAGTATATGTCCGGGTTTATTATGTGATAAGTTTGAGTGTTGGCAACACCAGAACCAAAACACAATTTTTTTAGAACCCAGAACAGAAACCAAAATCAGAAAAGGTGTGAATGTGGCCGCTCTTAGTTCATATTTCTATTCGCTCTTCCCAAGAAAATGCAATTAACTAGAATTTGTTTTTAGAATGTTGTGGTCGGTCTGACATCCCAACACATGCTAAACCCCTCAAAATAAGCACAAATACGGACATAATTATCACGCTACAAAGGGGGCCTTTGGTGGGAATAAGATGCTAACAGTGTCATTATTAATATGCATCACAACTACGATGTATTAGGCCGTGACTATAATGGCGGCGCGCGTGTGCGTGATGCGTAACGCCAAACAAAGTCATGCTGTAAATTGAGCGCACACGTAGTGCGCGCGACAGTTGCATCCAAGCACGCAAATTTCAAACAGATTTCTGAAATTGATATTTCCGGGCATTACGGCCGCGTCACATGAGCAGTTCAGCCAATGACAACGTGACATCATGGCCATGCCTCCACCACGCCTACCTGTAGCCTCCCGATGCCTCCAGCCTGCCGTGCATGTTTTGCGCGCGTGATATCACGCGGTCACGAACATGCACTATAAATGAGGCCTTAAGCAAGAGGTGGTTAGCTCCAGTCCTCAAGGGCCACCAACAGGTCAGGTCTTAAGGATATCCCTGCTTCAGCACAGGTGGCTCAGTCAGAATGACAGCCACTGATTGAGCCACCTGTGCTGAAGCAGGGATATCCTTAAAACCTAGTGGTGGCCCTTTAGGACAAGAGTTGGTCACCCGTGCCCCAGCACAATGAGCAACGTTTCCAGTATTCACCGGCCTTCTCAACAATTTGGTTATGTATCAAGGCAAAAGTGGAGCAATTCCAACGCAAAGTAATTGCACCGTATTTCTAAAGAAATGTAAAGCAATGAGATTTCCTTGTTTAATTCGTCACTTTTAGCCTGAAATTTGCACCACATTTGTCTAGATCCATACACCCCTATATGTCTGGGTGTGTTAGGGCAGGGGTTCGCCACTCCAGTCCTGAAGACCCCCCAACAGCTCAGGTCTAAAGGATATCCCCGCTTCAGCACAGAAAGCTATATCAGTGGCTCTATAATTGCAGTGACTCAGCTTGTTCAAGGACAAAAAAAAGACTGTTGTTAAATAGCATATACTGTAGAACAATAAAAAAACTGAAACAATAAAACAAATGATTTAAAGAAAATAGTTTTCAGTCGCCCTGAGTTACAAGGCTACACTGTGTCATTGGGTTTAATAGTTAGAAAACAATTCCATCAAGAATGCATGGGAAGAAATTCCACCAATAGCAGTGACAAGAAATGCAGTCCATGTTTTCATTATTAAAGCAATCAATTAGACCAGGGGTGGCCAACTCCAGTCTTCAAAGGCCACCAACAGGTCAGGTTTTCCAGATATCCTTGCTTCAGCACAGGTGGCTCAATCAGTGGCTCAGACTGTGCCACCTGTGCTGAAGCAGGGATAAGAAGAAAACCTGACCTGTTGGTGGCCTTTGAGAACTGGAGTTGGCCACCCCTGATTTAGATTAAGTAATCTGCAGATACAATGCTAGTGATTTATCAAAGCACCACAAATGCCAGTGATACTGCATCATTATGCTTGGTGGGTAGTTATATTGTACATTTGTGAACGACCGGTAGCACATTTTGCATGATACTTAAAAGATTATCAGCCATTTTAAGATATATATATATATATATATATATATACAGTGTTCGACAAACCTATACATTTGCTCGCCCCGGGCGAGTGGATTTAACCCCCGGGCGAGTAAATATTGGCCCAAGCAGCACACGTTTGGTACTAGGTGGCGAGTAGATTTTTTTGTGTGGCGAGTAGATTTTTTGGTGATTTGTCAACCACTGTATATATATATACATATATATACACATGTGATACTGTTCACACGGGAATCAGCAGACAGCACTCAGGTTTGTGAAAAATAAACATATATTGTAGGAAAAAATGACACAAATCACCAACGTTTCGGGCCCACAAACGGGCCTTTCCTCAGGGTTGTGCACTACAATATATGTTTATTTTTCACAAACCTGAGTGCTGCCTGCTGATTACCGTGCAAACGGTATCGTATGTTTATCTACTTATTATGGGACTTGCACCTACCTAAATGGGCTATATTGGAGTGCTGTGTGTGTGTGTGTGTGTGTGTGTGTGTGTGTGTGTGTGTGTGTGTGTGTGTGTGTGTGTGTGTGTGTGTGTGTGTGTGTGTGTGTGTGTGTGTGTGTGTGTGTGTCTCACTATCAGATGGACCCGCCACACATTGCAGTGATTTTAATAAGCTATTTCTTTAATTACTATTATCTTTTAACCCAGGGGTGGCCAACTGCAGTCCTCAAGAGCCACCAACAGGCCAGGTAGTGTATCTCCTTGAGAACAGAAGTTGGCCACCCCTGCTTTAACCCTTATGTTGAAACAGGGGCCTGCCACTCATTGCAAAGGGGTTTATTCTGCTAAATCTGTAACAAATACATGCTGGATAAATATTAACACAGTATACTGTAGTTATACTGTGCTATTATCTTTCCCCAGCATTTCCGTCCCCTTAATAAATAATTTGGGGGTTTCCTTCACTTTTTCACCATAAGAATATTAACTGAGATGTGCACAAAAATAACTAATTATTTAAAATATGACGTTTAATAAGTGTGGTGATATTTTTTTCACTAGTGCAAAACTGGAGCTTAATTGGATCTAACTATGCTTATTCTATTAAGACAGAAGGTTTGGATTTAATGATTAAAATCGCTTTCTAGCAACATCTGTTCAACAGTTTGCAACTTTTATTATCAGCATTTGTATCTATTATGACACTGTTAGATAGCACTGGCAATGTACACAATTCATTACAATTAGCGCTGAAAGGGCTCAGTGAGTAAAGACACTATCTAAAAACAATGGCACGGAGTTTGAAGCAGGGGAACCTGGTTCAAATCCTTGTGACCTGGGGCAAGTCACTTTATCTCCCTGTGCCTCAGGCACCAAAAAATAGGTTGTAAGATTTACAGGACTCATGCCTGTGTACAGCACTATAATTATGCAGATGCACATTAGATTGAAGGCTCGCAAGGGAACAAGTTAATCATGTAGTGTACTATGGATAACTCTGCATTCATTAGTAGCACTATATAATAAATATCATAATTGTTACTCAATTTGCTGTAGTTATATGTTTTCGTGGAAAATTGCTTCAATTCTTTTTTTATCTCTGGACCCAAGGCGGCACTAATAGAAAGTACAATTTTTTGTGTTTTATAAAGGCACAGAAAACTAAAAATATTGTAACTTCTATATTGCAGTATGCAGCACAACAGAATTACAATAACAAAGCACTTCTGCACGTTCTGTCTGATGTGGATAATACATTAATCCGGTCTTCAAAGTCTTTCCACTCTCTAATCTAAATACATATAATAATAGTTGCATTTGAATTGATTTGGCATATTGTTCTCTGATTGACTGAGCCCTGATTTCTGTGAATGAGAGGTTAGGTTACATTACATGCACGTGCCTAGGGATGGGTTAAGGTGCATTTCTATAACAGGGAGACTGATGCGAAAACATGCTTTATATATATATATACATACAAATATATACACACATGCAAACCGGACACAATATGTCAACATACAGTAACAGAAAACAAGCAAACCACATTCAACTTACTTTTAGCTCTGCTGCAGAAAGAAACCCTTGTACAGTATTTGGTAAACCTTGGGTGCAATACAGACTTGTCTCTGTGACTGCTGCTCTCAGGATGTCTTCAGCACTGTCTGCGGTGAAGACACATGTGGGGTGGATGCTTAGATTCTACTTGGAGGGTCCCTGTTAAAGATTCCCTACTCCATGACTAAGTATGTAAAGCATGACCTGCCTACTGCCTGCTGGGCAGAGATGATTGCACTGACTGGTGGAAGCAATAGATTTTTTCTGTTTGTATTGTTTTGCTGTCAATATAGAAGAAAATAAATCCTATCTGGTTCAGGTTACATGTTGGATAGCCAGTGAGAGCCTCTGAAGTGAGTTCTTGCATGTTGTACTTACTGTGTAGGTGGGGATATATGTAGCTGTGATACTGATTTTTGCTCTTGACATAACCTCTTTGCACAGCTAGTCAATATCTAAAATGTTCCCTGATGCTCACTCCCACCCCCTGCAACTTACAAAATATTAATTGTCATGGGAGAGCAGGCATGTACACCTTTTCACCTGGATCATTCATTGAGCAAAACAAGATCATCAAATAAATTGTAGTTTATTCATTTAAAACAGGCATACACACAGTGGAACACAAAATACAGGCAAAAGGATACACTTACTTGGGAACTGTGGTAAAAAAAACTAGACTCCACGTTGCAGGGAAATCCTAAATAAGGATGTTCCCCTGACCGGGACATAGCCCGCAATGTTCTCTTTCTTGCTGGAGACTGGAGACTTGAAACTGGAGACTCAAATCTGATGGGTGCATGGATTCTTATTGTATTTCTGACTCCATTCACAAAATACTACAGCCCCATCAGAAGCGTGAGAACTTTCTCAGCAGCCAATCAGAGACCAGCTGGTAGAAAAAACAGGGTTAGCTAGAAATCTGAATGAACCAAGGGGCATGTGCAACTTGGCACCTCTGTCCCTGGATCCCTCAATGCCACCCGCGGTGACAGGCTCCTCCAAGTCTGACAGAACCAAAATGGCTCAGCACCTCTGACATCCTGGGTCTCCTCTGAGCTCAGATGGCTAAGCAGACATCCTGGCTCCTATGCCAATGCTTAGGCTGACTGCATGGATTTTTATACATACAGTGTAACACCCTGTTAACATAGTTTAATACAGTATAAACCTTGGGGAACCTTATATACGTGTGGGAAATTAGTTGGGGATATCTGGGCTCGAAAACCAGGAGTCTGGGGACACGGTATAGCCCCAATGTGAATCACCCCACGAACCCACAAATAGTGCCTGCACGCCTGGGGTGAATCAGGGGACGACCAGTAGCTGCAAACAAAATGAATACATTTTCACCCAAATATCCCACCTAAAAATTACACTACCAAAATCTGGAGTTTCTACGACTCAGGGAACCCCAAAATCCCCTTAACAGGCCAGTTTTTTCTATACTTTATAGGGGACTTCCATAGCCCACAAACCCAATACAGGTTCTGGGACACCTTGGCACTAACTGGGGTACCCCTATGTTACCTAGGGATCCCCGCAGCTACAGGAACACTTTCATCCCTGTGCCTCATTTTGCCTTTCTGGTGGTACTGAAGCAGGGAACCCAAGCAGTAAGTCGTGCAATTGTTTTCAAGGGGAGATATTGCCGAGACAATGTGCCTATATGTACCCGGGAATCAAGCATGATTCTCGGGTACATTTTTGGGATATCCAGCAACCCTGGACCCCGACTAATTAGACACATTCTGACAACCCTTTCTCCGCAAAAAAAAACCTTGAAAGTCATACCCTAGCAATTGCTGCTTGCTGACATCACTGGAAAGGCAAAAACACATCAAATCCTTTATTGTCGCACAATACATTTTATACATTACACAGTACTGGACTCAAGAGCTGACTCTTCTTGAACCCTTATTATGGATCAGGGTTAACCATACAGGCCTAAACCTATATGTGAGAGCCTGGTTACCCCCCTACCATTGCATTCATCTGCTTTCATCTTGCGCTGTTGAAGAGATAACTGCAGGATGGCTGCATCTTAGAGAATAAATACATCATTATGTAATAATATAGGTAGAACAGTCCCAGCTGTAGAGCTGCAGAGAATAGGGCCTGCAGTCAATATCTCCTATTCAATGTGCCATGTGGCTGTTTTCTCATTGCTCACGAAGAGCTCCCCAGTAATGGGAAGATGGCTTCACAGCATGTTGAATAGGAACCAAAGGGATATTGAGAGAGTGTCAGAGAGAAGGGCCAGAAAGGTGATTTGGGGGAATTTGGGGGCTAGGGAGAGAGTCAGTAGAAGAATAAGGACACTGGGAAAGAGTTGAAAGCAAGACCTTTCCCCTCATCTCCATTAATCCCCCACTCTTTTCCATGTCAACTTTCTCACGTCAGGTTATACACTCACCACAGTATAATAGTCATTATTGCTTGACAACCTGTTTGCTACCAAAGCGGCCTGTAACGCGTTGCACCCTCTCTCTCAATCTTTAAGGCCTATCTTAAAACACACCTTTTTATTTCAAACATTTTTTATTCATTTTCCAGGAGGAGTACAACATTAGTTCGACATAATTTTCGAAAGTCTTATACACCCGATACAGAATGCGTGTAACCAAAAATAATTCGGAATCTAACAAATAGACTGCGTCGAGCACGCCGGTAGAGGGGCTCCTCTTAACTTCTTGGAGTAGGGGTGAAAGGTACAGGCAAAGAAAAGGAGGAAAAAAGAGATATAAGAGGGGTGGGAAGGGTGGAGGGTAGGGAGGGGAAGGGGGAGGGTGAGGGACCGGGTGGAGAGGGCGACATCCCCCCTCTCACCGTCGGGCCCCCCCCAGCTGGGGGGGGGAGGTGAGGGGGCGGCGCAGAGTATATGCAGAAAACCGACCGGCGTCCTCCAGGCCTACTTTTGTGCTTTTTTAATTAGTTGTACGGCCATAGGTCCCAGACCCTGTGGAACTGGTCCATTTTCTGGTTCAGAAGGGCTGTTAAATACTCCATTAATTTGACCTTGTTCGTTCTTCGAAGCACCATCTGTTTAGTCGGGGATTTGATTTTTTTCCAGTTGGCTGTTAGCGAACACCGGGCTGCAGTGAGCACCAGTGAGACTAGTTTTTTTAAGGGGGGCAGAGACTGACTCCAACGGTTTTGCCAGGAGAAACACCAGTGGGTCCAGGCGGACCTCGTCTCCGGTTATTTCCTCAATTAATGAGTGGATCATGCTCCAGAATATCTGAACTCCAGGGCATGTCCACAATATATGCACCAGGTCTCTGCTCTGACCACACCCTCTTCAACACATATCAGGCTGGTCAGTGAAGATCTGGCTCAGCCTACTTGGGGACAGGTACCAATGAAATAGAATTTTATAGATATTTTCTTTAATCGTAGTACAGATAGAAGTTTTGGCCGCAGCTTCCCAAATGTCCTCCCAGTCATCTCTATATCTAAATTGAGGTCCTCAGCCCATCTCATCATATAATTATGATTGGCGGTTATCATAGACCGTGCTAACTCTACTTAGATCTCCGAGATCAGACCCTTCTTGTACGTCCCCACCGCGCATATCCTTTTCAAAGGGCGTAGTGCCTTTAAACTTAGACTTTTGGGATATCGCTTGAAGGAAGTGTCTGATCTGGAAAACCCCATACAAAGGGAGTTTTACCGATTGATGTCTTTTCTGTAATTCCAAGAGTGAGATCAGAGACCCCTTGTCTAATAAGTCTGATACTGTTTTTATACCAGACACACAAAATTGCTTGAAATCCTTGGGATCGCAACCCGGGGGAAATTCCGGGTTTCCAAAGATGGGAGTGAGTACAGAGGGGGAGGATGCCAGTCTATATCTGTTTTTGGTTTTTGCCCAGATCTTCCACGTGCATCTCATAGCACCCAGGCCTGTCTTGCCCGATATTATCTCCCCGCTTCTTCCGGACCACAGCATCGCCCCGAGGGATAGGGGAGGGACATAGGAGGCCTCAATCTCCAACCAGCAACAAGACGCTGGGTCACTATTCCAGACCACCGATTGTTTCAGGTGGGCTGCTTGGTAATATTTAATTATGTCCGGTACGCCCAGGCCTCCACACTCCTTTGAGGCTAACATCACCGTTCGAGCTACTTGCGGCCTCTTGTCTTTCCATATGAATTGGAAGATGCTATTTTGGATGTTTTTGAAGTCTTGGATTGGAGGTTAGGTAGGGTCGTCATGGGGGAGACCAATGACAGAATAATATCATCTGAGAACAGCGAGATCTTGTATTCTCTGTCCCAGACGATGACCCCCTTTAAATCCAGATTTTCTCTAATTGTTGCCGCCAGGGGTTCAATTGAAAGTGCAAAGTGGAGTGGGGACAAAGGGCAGCCTTGTCTTGTACCGTTCTTGAAACATACCTCTTTAATAAAGCATTTAAGTAGGTCCAAAGCACTAATCACTTGGCTAGTACTATACATCTCGTGTGTTGAAAAGAAAACACAACCTCAGCGCTATACCTCAAGTGCTGTGATACAAAAAGTGCGTAAACTTTTGATACCGTATTAGTGATAATATATCAATACAAACACAAACAATAATGCATATGTTAATGTGGGTGTATTTAGTGACCACCTCTATAAATTGAAGTCCTGCAGCCAGAAGGTCACCAGAATTGTCCAGATCCTATGTTTGTCTTTAGAGGTAATTGTCCTCATCGGCACTGTTCTTCCCAAAATCAGTGCTCGGTGCAATATGTAAAAAACACGGAAAAAATAAACAGTGTTATACTGAATAATACAGTGCAATTATTCAATAGTTTCCTAGGGTATTTTCCCCACCGATCAAATAAGGAAATAACAGTTGATAATAGAAATCAGACAAAAACTGTGAGTGTCACTCACACATTATTTCATCCTTTAAATACCCTGTATAAAACCTGGTTGTATGTTTTCTCGGTAGCCCCTTTAGCTGAGTCCCTCTGATCTCCAGTCCGTGGGCCCTCTGGTCAGACTTCCAACAAAGTGTTCTTAGCTGATGATCCTGACGGCGTCCGCATGTAACTTGTGCAGGGGAATCTCTTCCTGGATCCCTTCAGCTCTGTTCGGACGTTAAAATCCCCCATTCCCCCCAATACATATGAAAATCCCCCCACTTCCCCCAATACATATAAAAATCCCCCCACTCCCCCCAATACATATTAAAATCCCCCCCACTTCCCCCAATACATATTAAAATCCCCCCACTCCCCCCAATACATATTAAAATCCCCCCACTCCCCCAATACATATTAAAATCCCCCCACTTCCCCCAATACATATTAAAATCCCCCCACTCCCCCAATACATATTAAAATCCCCCCACTCCCCCAAATACATATTAAAATCCCCCCACTTTCCCCAATATATATATATATATATATATATATATATATATATAAAGACTTACCTTGGGGATGGTCTCCGATCGGGCCCGGAATCAGCGGGGGGCCCGGCCGGCACTGCAAGTTGGGCCCGGCCTCTGGCCAGGCCCAGCTGCCGGTCGCGCTGGGCCCTGGCTCTCCATCAGCTGCCTGCAGGCTTCTCCCTTTCTGTGTCCCACGTGGTTCCGCTGTCAGCGCGTGCCGGCCCTCCCTCTCATGCCGGCGCGCAGTGGAAGCCTGCTTACTTCCGGCACGATGACATCAGAGACAGGGCCGCCAACATAAATCATGGGGCCAAGGACAAATGAAAGGAGCAGGGCCCCCTTCCCCCCCAAACCCATAGCGCACCTTCCGCGAAACAATATTTTTTAGCGCACAACTTTTACTGAACTGTTTTCTTATTTTGATACAGAAAAAGACATTACAATGCAACCTGTTTATTTTTATATTTTCAAAAGACAGGTGACTGCCTACCTGGGTGACTGGGTGGGTGAGTGACTGGGTGGGTGAGTGGATGACTGGGTGACTCGGTGGGTGACAGGGTGGGTGGGTGACTGATAGTGGGTGGGTGACTGAGTGAGTGGGTGACTGACGATGACACAAACCTTTATCAACACATTTATATTTCTGGGTACTTGACTGAACAGAACAAGTTGCAAAATAAATAGACAAACACACAATATCTTCAGAATACACTGAAAACAACACTCACTGGGATAAGGGAACGAAATAAATTGTCATTGGAACAAAAGAAATTGTCGTTTGCTTGCAAGCGCCAGAAATGCAACCTTGGTTTTAAAAGTCCTGTGGTTATGTTGTTATTAACCCCTTCACTCCTGGACTGGTTGCTGCTGTACTGGAACAAAGTCTTGCATCTTTACATCATGGATTAAAATTCAGGAATCACACTGGGGATACCTGGGGAGCCACAGTTATAGACTGCCCAAAGCTATCTTTAACATGTCGATCCAATCCCCCTCGTGGGAACAAAAAAAAACCACGAATAGCCAAGTTACACACAGTTCATAAGACCGGTCAAAAGGGCTGTCCGGTGAGCAGGGTGCATGGGTCAGGTTGACGCCCATGCCACTTAGCATACCTGGGATACACCCATATCTTGGTGCCGCTCAGTCTGATTTTTAACCAATAAATGTCAATAGACTGGCATCTGTGATACCTCAGAATGCCGGCCGTGTATAACTTATGGGTATCTGGGTCTTTTCATAACTAACACCCTTTTAGACAGGGAGACTCTAAATCTGTGAGACCCCTTTTGAGGCTCCGTCATAAAAATACCTACAGCTCATTGAGACCCCTTTGAAGCTTCGTCATAAAAATACCTACAGCTCATTGAAATGCCGGTTTCTATACTGCTATCATGTGTCGGTTAGAGGGTATGGCGAGCAATGCATTTTGTCTTTTCACATGGCAGCCAGGGAATGGCTTGTAAATGGGGAACAAAAACGTCTGGGACAGGGCAACCACAGTAATGCATAGCAAATCAGGTATTAACCCCTTCCCTCCCCGTCACAGTGGGTGACTGAGTAGGTGGGTGACTGAGTGGGTTGGTGACTGACTGACTGAGTGGGTGGGTTGGTTAGTTAGTGACTTGGTTTTAGTGACATTTAGTGACTGGGTGGGTGGGTTAATGACTGAGTGGGTGGGTTAGTGACTTTAGTGGGTGGGTTAGTGACTTTAGTGGGTGGGTTAGTGACTTTAGTGGGTGGGTTAGTGACTTTAGTGGGTGGGTTAGTGACTTTAGTGGGTGAGTGACTTTAGTGGGTGAGTGACTTTAGTGGGTGAGTGACTTGAGTGACTGGGTGGGTGAGTGACTGGGTGAGTGAGTGACTGGGTGGGTGAGTAAAATTGACTGGGTGGGTGGGTGACTGTGACTGAGTGACAATAACTGAGTGACAGTGCCTGAGTGGGTGACTGAGTGATTGGGTGGGTGACTGAGTGACTGGGTGGGTGACAGTGACTGAGTGACAGTGACTGGGTGCGTGACAGTGACTGAGTGACAGTGACTAGGTGGGTGACTGAGTGGGTGGGTGGGTTAGTGACTGACCTTTTACTTCTTGTGACTGACATTTAGTGACTGGGTGACAGTTGCTGGGTGGGTTGTGACTGGGTGGGTGAGAGTGACTGGGTGGGTGACAGTGAAATTTAATTAACTGGCGCCCGGCCGCGCAGGGGACCCGGGTGGCCGGGCCCTCCTGACTCACGAGGCCCGTGACGCCAGTACCTTTTGTCCCCACGTGTTGGCGGCCCTGGTCAGAGAGGGCCGTCGTGCACCAGAGGTGAAAGCTTGGGACACAGTGGGGGAGAGGCCTGCAGGCAGCTATGGGAGAGCCAGGGCCCAGCCACGACTGGCAGCCGGGCCTGGCCAGAGGTCGGGCCCAACTTGCAGCGCCGGCCAGCCGGGCCCCCCATAGTCACCGGGCCCGGGACACTTGTCCCTTCTATCACCCCATGTCGGCGGTCCTGCCCGAAGCAACAAGACGGGATCCAACACACGAAATAAACTAAGTTAATATACCTCCATTATAGTGTTAAGAGTGGGCACTGATGGAAGAAACCACAATCCTGCATGTTTGATATAAAATAGCACAACGTCTGTAGATGTGAATGGTCCCCGTGCCTGGGGCTCTGAATAAAGGAATGTTGTATGACAAAAGTTCCTGGCGCCCATTACTCTACAGCCTCGCTACCTCATCGCCTCCAGCCGCCTGAATCCAGCACCCGGAGTCAAGGTAACCCATGCGGAATAGTCATACACAGCACACGATGTATCCTCCCAAGCCGCAGAGCAGGGGGGGGGAGGTTACATTAGTTTTGCAGGTAACAATGTAGCTGAGAATATAAAGCAGAGCTGACAATGATCCTACCAGTGTATTAGCAAACACAGTAATACAGCCACTGCATTAATCTCTTACCACATCGTCACGCCGGATCTATTGATGTGATTGTGAAGTCGGGAATTATGTTTCTGAGAGCTGACATGAGATTCCAACCCGTCATTAATACAGACGCAGCTGCAGGTCTCACTGAAATTTCCATTTTTTCCCTTCTTTTTATTGAAAGGAAATTGCTAGTTGTAACAGGAAAAAAAACAAAACCAAAAACAAACTCAGTGGGGCAATAATGGAAATGCAAATTAAAATGTAAACATGTGTAAAACTGCACCTTTATGAAAAGGTAGTTTTACTAATGTGTGCCACAATGATGGCGGTTTTTAGCCGGGGTATTTAATGATAAGATTATATTGCCGTCACTATTTTACATCAGCAGGCTACTCATATTCAAGCTTTTGTGTTGTTGTTTTCAAGCATAACGAAAGAAATTAGTGTGGACCCGTAACTGGTCAGTGCAACTAATTTGACATAATGCAAACATGCAGTATAACTGTGTACAGTGACGCAGCCATGGTCAGCACTATAAGAAGAGACAAATATTTGCTTATCCAACCACATTTGTTGTTTGTGTTTAGTCGAACAGTTTTTTTTCCAAATAAATATGAATCGTTGTTAAATTATGATGACGGGGGGGGGGGGGAGTAACAGCACGTCCAACAAACAGAAATGAAAAAGTAGTAATAATAATAAAATATGACCGGGGGAGGGGGTGGGTGAGAGACAAGAGTATTAACAATTACTTTTTAATGCCTTGAGCATCATCTGGTTAATAGCCGTAGGGTTTTTGAGAACCTGCCTCTATTTCCCTAATATCTTTAGGTTCCTATGTCTTGCATCGACGAGATGTCTCCCGGAACGGCACTTATCCAGGGAAGCCAGGTCTTTTCAAACGTAATCATAGAGTTGTTCTTGAGTGCGCTGAGTTTTTCCATTTCTGGAACATGTCTAACTTTTCTTGGAAAATCTGATGAGACGGTATCCCTGTCTGCTTCCATTGAAGCGTTATTGTACATCTCGCTGCTGTTAGAAGATGTGCAATTAATTTGTTTGTGGCATAGGACATGTCTGGGATAGGTTTCCCTAGAATCATTGTCACAGGGTCTACTGGTAAATCGAGGCCCAGTGTTCAGGAAATCTTTCTTTTAACTCTTCCCCAAAGGGGAATAACATGTGGGCATATCCAGAATATACCGTATAATGTGCCCCTGTGACCACAATTTCTCCAACAATGCGCACTTACCCCTTTATAAATGTGTGATAATCTGTCCGGTGTTAAATACCATCTCATCATGAGCGTGTCGGTTTGAGGTTTTCAATGCGTCTTTTAAAGAGTTTATATGCCCGGGAACGGAGGAGCTGCTCAGTTAAGCGGCCATCTTGCCTGCGTGCCGTGTGTGCACCATCTTTATTTTAACACTTGCCCTATTGTTGTACCTTGTAAATAGTCAGCAAATGATAATTTTTCTAGGGCTCCGACAGAGAGGCCCATCCGATCCAAATGGTAGTGGAGCTCTACGTCTGTTTGCTTTATCCAGGGTCTGATCGTGTCACATGATCGCGTGATGCCACCGGGCCCCGGGCAGTGAAACGGGTAATATCTAAATGTATACAACAAAAGAAAAAAAGCCGAAATATGGCAGGGTTACAGGCTTAAATACTTTGTCCAAAGAATTTTACTAAATGATCTTTATTTATGAGAAGATTAGACAGATAAGTATTAAACTATATCATTTGTCATATTGGATGTAGCACTGGGGCTACTTGTCTTTTGTCATTCACATGGGTCACAATGCCAGTATCACTCCTTTTGACACATATACAGTACGTGGTGTGGTGGGTTTGGGGTCTGAGCTTACAGGGGCTGTGTGTGTTAATATCTAAAAGTAACATTGCATTTAAAATGCATTATCATTACTTTGCATTGGCCTAATAAATGACAATACTTTTTTTTTCCCTCCTCCAAATGACTTATATAATGGAGAAGTAACTAATGAAGAACATCGCGTCCATGCGATAACATCCGCATTGGGGGCAGGAGCCCTGGTGTGTGGTTTTCCCCATGTTGGCCATTATTTAAGCAGCTGAGAGGATTATGTTGTGGGTGGTATCTGACTTGGGGATTGGTAGTTGTAGCCCAAACGCTATGCCTTGCCTCACCCCAAGGGTATTTTGTGCCTGTATATATATTTTTGTATATTTATTTCACATGATTTTCATTTTGCTTTATATTTGTGTTGCATTTTTCTCAATAAATATACATTTCTTTGCAATGACATTTTTTTTAGATTAACCCCTTGCCTGTCAGATGGAACTGGAATGCAACGCCAAAATGGTTGGCCCAAAGGTGCATCATTTTAATACACGTCCTAGGGATTTGTTACTTCTCTCTGATGAATCTTAGCTCCCCCAGTGAAATATAAAGATCCAGCATACGTTCCAGTTAGGGATGCCCGGTGTCTTCTCCAAAAATACAAGACACAATGGTGAAAGGTGCAATGCGCTCGAGACACACAGACACAGCTCTCATCTCCATGCTGTTTCCTCCTCTCCTCGGCCCCAGCCCAGGCTCCTGACATCTCCTCCTGATTGGCTGCATTACCCAGCTGTAACCAATCAGGATGGAGGAAGCAGCCCAGCCCCCAAGCAACAGCGCTGCTCGGGAAATCCTGCGGCTCCCCAAGCCAGTCAGGTCACTATGTCCAGAGAGGTAATACCGGTATACACATATATATGTCCAGTATTACCTCTCATTTTTTTTCTGGACAGAGTGTCCAAATACAGGATAGTCCGGTTCAATACTGGACACCTGGCAACCCTACAGTTAATAAAAGATACAAATTAAAGACGCCTAGCATTCTGGCAATCTAACGTACTATATTGGCACTTTGTATTTCAACACAATCAGTGCCACAACAATGGGCCTTAAGAATGAAGCGCAGTGAAGAGAAATGATGTGAATATGCTTTTTTCCACCCAAGTTCCCATAAAAAGGTGTTGCTATGAGACAGATCACAAAACACACCTTTTAACGAAGCATATGGTAGCTCCGCTGGCTGTTACTATACATCTCATATGCACTGACTTTGGCCTCTTGCCAATGCCCTTGCCCACCCTCCTATCTCTGTAAGTTCTCCCCACTTAGATTATAAGCTCTTCGGGGCAGGGGCTCCCTTTCCTATTGTTTTATGTCTGAAGCGCTTATTCCCATTGTGTTATAATATTATGTCACGTGCATTACTGCTGCAAAGCGCTATGGACCTGGATCTCTATAAATAAAGATATACATACATGGAAACGTGGATAGGCAGCCGCTTTCTCTACCACGGCTACATTTAACCCTTTCACTATCAGGTTCAAATAAACCGCCATGCGGGGCTGGCCCTCTGGCAGCAAGGGGTTAATTCAGAGTGCTGTTCAGATGCGAGGCGTGAGACCACGCTGCCTGTCATTTTCCTTGAATTAATATTATTAATGACACCCCGCGAACGTGTGAAATTTGCCCTTATCTCAGCAGCGAAAATAATTGCCACCCTGTCAGATTTCGCGAGCTATCCGCCAGGGCATTAAGTCCTTGCGCATTGCGATTTCAGTTAATATGCTAATTTGCTACATTCTCTAAGCTCACTAACGTGATTAAGTTCATATCACTGCCCAGAGAAATTTCCCTGAATTGTTTGCAAAATGACAAAATCGAAGACCAATTTCACAACATTATTAGGTCTGTGAAAAAAAACAAAACACTAACCATGTTCTACGAATTCGCACATCTCTTATCAGTTCATTAGGACTAATTATCAGTTAATTATTACATGAAAGCTGAAGTTGGATGTTAATCAATAGAAAATAAATCAACTAGCAGGTGAGTGCTGGCCATGCTTTCTAGAAGCCTGTTTCCAGTTATAAGTGTTGGTACATTAGTAACACATGGGTTATAAGAGCTGAAGTGTCTCATACACAATAGGAAAAAGAAAAAATACATTGTGGTTACTTATTTATCAAAGCCTTCCAGCTGCAAAACTGGGGTATAAATTGCAAAATATTGGTCAATGAAGAAAATTCCATTGATTTTAATAGGAATTAAATAGAAATAGTCGTGTTCCTGAGCCACAGTTATTGCTATTAAAGTGATGTCATTGCAAATAATTATGATGTGGATAAACTTCATCAGGTGGCCTGTGACAGGGCCTTTCCCCAATTTAAAAAGGCATCACACCTAGAGCCTGCCTGGACGAGTCCAGCAAGGAGCTGTTAATTGCAGCCAGAGTCAATTAGCCAGTCTGCACCTGGCTCATACAGCAGGTGTAAAGGTGTAAAAACTGCACAAGGTTGTCTTGCGCACAAAAAGACTGTGCTGCCAGAGAGATGCCAAGGAACCAGGCCCTCTATTCTAGGATGCAGCGGTCACTGGAACCAGCTATTCAGGTCACTGGAACCGGCCAGCGGGTGCACCCCACGGACACCAATCCAGACACTGATATAAAGAGCCCCATGTTTACAAGTACCTCTTTGGACATTGGGTTCAGAGGTTGGCAAGAGGCCTAGCCTCCCAGGCCTGCATATAGGGACTGGGAAGTGAGTCAGCCCTTACATAGGGATAG
This sequence comes from Ascaphus truei, assembly GCF_040206685.1. Classification (NCBI taxonomy): domain Eukaryota; kingdom Metazoa; phylum Chordata; class Amphibia; order Anura; family Ascaphidae; genus Ascaphus; species Ascaphus truei. The sequence goes on along the minus strand of NC_134490.1, from coordinate 65,055,916 downwards.
GCTGTTTTGTTTATTTGTGTGCTGCCTTAAAGCTGTGTTGTTTTTGAATAAAAAAGCCACTGTCGTATATACGCGCTTCTGCGTATATAGTATATGCCCCCTCAACGTAGGTGCGTGACCATGGCCAGTTAATTCAAAGGACAAAAACTTTAATAGACAAAATATGAACAAATTAACCCCATAACGCCCAAATCAGCCGATAATACAAACAAAATATAAAAACAATCGCAAAATCATAAAAGCAAAAAGATTAATATTTGTATAGCACAACAGAATTACAGGTGACATGTCAAAATGAATAAAGAGGCAGAAGAAAAAAGGTAAAAGAAGGAAAAAAGGCGGAGGGGGCAGGAGAAGGGAGAGGGAATAAGGAAAAGAAGAAAAGAAAAGAAAAAACAAAAGAAAAAAATGGGGCTCTTTATATCAGTGTCTGGGTTGGTGTCCGTGGGGTGCACCCGCTGGCCGGTTCCAGTGACCTGAATAGCTGGTTCCAGTGACCGCTGCATCCTAGAATAGAGGGCCTGGTTCCTTGGCATCTCTCTGGCAGCACAGTCTTTTTGTGCGCAAGACAACCTTGTGCAGTTTTTACACCTTTACACCTGCTGTATGAGCCAGGTGCAGACTGGCTAATTGACTCTGGCTGCAATTAACAGCTCCTTGCTGGACTCGTCAGCTCCAGGCAGGCTCTAGGTGTGATGCCTTTTTAAACTGGGGAAAGGCCCTGTCACAGGCCACCTGAGGAGGTTTATCCCCGTCATAATTATTTGCAATGACATCACTGTAATAGCAATAACTGTGGCCCAGAATGTCTAGTGGAATTCTGACATTCCTGCAACAAGGTATTTAATGGAGCAAAACAATTCATTCATAATTCAAAATGTGCTCCATAGGATTTCAACTCAGGTCAGAAATAAAAGCCCAGTAAAAAAAAAAAGAGGAAGAAATACAAGGGGGGAGGAGTGAGAGAGAGGGTGTGGGAGTCAATGTGTGGGGGGGGAGAAATACAGGGGGGAGGAGTGAGACAGAGGGTGTGGGAGTCAATGTGGGGGGGGGGAATACAGGGGGGAGGAGTGAGAGAGAGGGTGTGGGAGTCAATGTGTGGGGGGGGAGAAATACAGGGGGGAGGAGTGAGACAGAGGGTGTGGGAGTCAATGTGGGGGGGGGGGAATACAGGGGGGAGGAGTGAGAGAGAGGGTGTGGGAGTCAATGGGGGGGGGAGAAATATAGGGGGGAGGAGTGAGAGAGAGGGTGTGGGAGTCAATGTGTGGGGGGGAGAAATACAGGGGGGAGGAGTGAGAGAGAGGGTGTGGGAGTCAATGTGTGGGGGGGAGAAATACAGGGGGGAGGAGTGAGAGAGAGGGTGTGGGAGTCAATGTGGGGGGGGAATACAGGGGGGAGGAGTGAGAGCGGGTGTGGGAGTCAATGTGTGGGGGGGGAGGAGTGAGAGAGAGGGTGTGGGAGTCAATGTGGGGGGGGAGAAATATAGGGGGAGGAGTGAGAGGGTGTGGGAGTCAATGTGGGGGGGGGAAATACAGGGGGAGGAGTGAGAGAGAGGGTGTGGGAGTCAATGTGGGGGGGGGGGGAATACAGGGGGAGGAGTGAGAGGGTGTGGGAGTCAATGTGGGGGGGGAGAAATACAGGGGGGAGGAGTGAGAGCGGGTGTGGGAGTCAATGTGTGGGGGGAGGAGTGAGAGAGAGGGTGTGGGAGTCAATGTGGGGGGGGAGAAATATAGGTGGAGGAGTGAGAGGGTGTGGGAGTCAATGTGGGGGGGGGAAATACAGGGGGAGGAGTGAGAGAGAGGGTGTGGGAGTCAATGTGTGGGGGGGGAGAAATACAGGGGGGAGGAGTGAGACAGAGGGTGTGGGAGTCAATGTGGGGGGGGGGAATACAGGGGGGAGGAGTGAGAGAGAGGGTGTGGGAGTCAATGGGGGGGGGGAGAAATATAGGGGGGAGGAGTGAGAGAGAGGGTGTGGGAGTCAATGTGTGGGGGGGAGAAATACAGGGGGGAGGAGTGAGAGAGAGGGTGTGGGAGTCAATGTGTGGGGGGGAGAAATACAGGGGGGAGGAGTGAGAGAGAGGGTGTGGGAGTCAATGTGGGGGGGGGATACAGGGGGGAGGAGTGAGAGCGGGTGTGGGAGTCAATGTGTGGGGGGGGAGGAGTGAGAGAGAGGGTGTGGGAGTCAATGAGGGGGGGGAGAAATATAGGGGGAGGAGTGAGAGGGTGTGGGAGTCAATGTGGGGGGGGGAAATACAGGGGGAGGAGTGAGAGAGAGGGTGTAGAGAGAGGGTGTGGGAGTCAATGTGGGGGGGGGGGGGGGAATACAGGGGGAGGAGTGAGAGGGTGTGGGAGTCAATGTGGGGGGGGAGAAATACAGGGGGGAGGAGTGAGAGCGGGGTGTGGGAGTCAATGTGTGGGGGGGGAGGAGTGAGAGAGAGGGTGTGGGAGTCAATGTGGGGGGGGAGAAATATAGGTGGAGGAGTGAGAGGGTGTGGGAGTCAATGTGGGGGGGGGGAAAATACAGGGGGAGGAGTGAGAGAGAGGGTGTGGGAGTCAATGTGGGGGGGGGGAATACAGGGGGAGGAGTGAGAGAGGGCGTTGGAGTCAATGTGGGGGGGGAGAAATACAGGGGGGAGGAGTGAGAGAGAGGGTGTGGGAGTCAATGTGGGGGAGGGGAAGAAATACAGGGGGGAGGAGTGAGAGAGAGGGTGTGGGAGTCAATGTGGGGGGGGGGGAGTGAGAGAGAGGGTGTGGGAGTCAATGTGGGGGGGGGGAATACAGGGGGCTGACAGAGGTGGGAAGAGTAAAAGAGGGCGGGTGTAAAATGCAGAGGGTGTAACTGAGGGGGAGAAAAACAGGGGGAGGGAAACGGGAGAATAGATGTGGTGTGGATGAGTGAGAGAGGGGGAATGTGAGTGAGAAGGGGAGAGAAATGGAGGGGAGAGTGGTAAAATGAGTGAGAGGGCAGAGTTAGAGAGGTAGGAGTGAGAGAGTGGGGGTGAGAAAGATGGGGAGAGGGGGAAGAGGGGAGTGAGAGGTGAAAGCAAGGGGAGGTGAGAGTGCAATGTGAGGGTTAGAGGGGAAAAGAGAGGGGGAGAGAGTGAGAATCAGAGGGGGGGAGGAGGGGACTGGCAAGGCCACAGAAAGGGGAGTCCAGATGGAGAATTTAGTCCTGGCCCAGCAAATCTGTCGGCAGCCCTGATTAAACGGATATGAATGAATAACAAGCCTTGTGGCAGCCTGTTAATGGTTGTGCAATGGTGCTACAATGTACATGTTTTGTTTTTATATGCTGACACAAAAGTGATAATCTACGATGCATTGTAATTGTGACTGTGTGTATCAGACAGGGTTCAGCTGGCTACATTGGACATATAAAAGCAAGAAGAAGAATTTCATGCTCATTAGTGTCTGAAAGTTGCAAGGACATAGTCTGTAGGGCTTGAGTGGTAATAGATGTGTACATCAAACATCAGGTAGAAGAGCAAGAGGATGGCGACAATGAGAGATGAATGGGGATGAGTTTGTGAAACACTGTGTGACTGTGTGGTTGTGGATAATTACCCTCTCCATGGATTAATTAGTAAGCACCTTCCATGCACAACAGAAACAGTAAACACTTATCTTCGATCTGATATGAACATGAGTCTCTTTTGCTGTTTAAATGCTTCTCGGGGAGTTGCAACTCTATCATCTTGAAGAACCTGACTGTACTACAGTATATACTGCAGAACCCAGAGCACTGAAGCACTTCAAAGAGGCCTCTGGGGAAAGCTTGTATAATGAAGACCATGTTGAGTAAATTATAGGATCATCAGATCTATTCTGACCTTTACATTTTAATAGATTCAACTAAATGGCAATTCCAAGGACTGCACTTGAAATCAATGTAACACATGTTCATGAACCCAACACCAAAGTGGTAAAATAATACCTTAATGAAGCAGGGCACAAAACCACACAATAAAGTAAAACTAGATGCATAGCAGTGAGAGCGTTACCCATGTGTTGGGTTTACCACGATGGTATAATTATGTGGTTCCGCAGATGAGAGAAATGTGTGAACACAATGAATTTCAATAAATCTTTTATTAACCTAATTTTACCAACATTGATTGGAAAATGGAAATATAGTGGAAAATGATGGAAATCTTCTTGGAAAATGGATTCAATAGAATTGCTGACTGCCCTGGAGATGGGGGGATGGCAGAAAATGCTAAGTATTGTCACACAGAAATGTTCACATGGACCTCATCACGTGAAATTTAAATGGTTAATTGCTTCTTCTACAAATCCTTTGAATGCTTCATTGCAGCATAGGGCAGCCACATTTCCCTGCAACCTTGGACCTCATGCAGTAAGCGCCGCATAAGGCTTTTATCGGCATTTTCCCGCCAATATTGCCTTTGCGATTCAGTAAGCGCCGATAAGTGGCCAAAATCGGCATTTTTTCTTCCCGATAAAAATTTATCGGCAGGCGGCTGCCGATAACCCACTTATCGGCACTTTTCGCCACTTTTTCAAATCGACTGTATTCTAGTAGCCCCGATCAACTTATCGGTGCTGATCGGCACTCTAAAATTGAGATTTCTACGGCAATTTGTCCCGCCAACTAGCAAGTTGGAGGGGAGAAGGATCGGCAAGGTTGCCGGGACGGCACTTAGAAAAAATAGCTCATCTCCATCAATGGAGTCAATGGAGCGGGGACTTATAACTTTATAGAAGTGTTTACGTTCTATTGCTCCTAATAAAAATGTGCTTGGCATTACAGTGTCGATGTGATTCACTTCATCGTGTCACCGCTTACGTTTATTATTGGCAGAACATTGTGTCTAAGTTATGATGTTTTGCGTGTCACATTAGTCCTTAATGTTATGATGTGTCAAGGGAAACTCCTATAGTAAACTCTTAAAGGAAGAGGTCACAGCATATGAAACATGTTACTTAAGTGTGCTTCAATTTATTATACGATGTTACAGATTTCACACATCTAACAGATCCAGTGTATAGTAATTGGTGGTATACATTATAGAATGCTTTGAATGTGTAACGCATGATCAAATGTAAATGTATTTTTTTTTCATGTTTACATGTAGTTTGTGACCTCCCTCTTTTTATGACGTCTGCAATTGGACACTCAATAACATTGTATGTTTACATTGTGCACGATGCATTATAATCAGTTCATGATAACTTATACACAGATCTATAATAGTTACTCATTTTTAGACGATTCAAACAAAATCAATAGCAAGTATCCTGATGGCATGAAATTATGCATAGGCACATTATAATTAGTTCATGTGGACATGTGACAATAACATGCTAAATTAGACATGTTGCAACGTAGTTTTGCAACGTCAATGGCATGGTTGTATTATAATGAGATGACCGAGTGTTGCGTTCATAAGTGGTACATGCATTACACATTCCATAAATACTTGCGAATAAATTGTTGTACAAAGCTTAACGTAACATCATAGTCAAATATCATCATTGCCTGGTGAACACACATAAATAATCCGTATAATTCCTAATGTATACCCGTTTGGAGTTCACAACTTGGATATGTTTATTTAACACCTCGCACTTCATCAAGTCACGTGACATCATCACATATGTATTTAAAGGAGGGCAATTACCTGCGCATTGACAGCTACAGACCTCAACATGATACGATTGTTCATGAGACGGAGGAGAATTCTATTGGAGGAGAGGCTAGCTGAGGGACAGGATGTCACAGGGCAAGGAAGGGATAGGGACACGGAGTGGAGAGGGAGAGGAGATGAGAGGAGAAGAGAGGAGAGAAGTTGTGCCTCGTCCACGTTTGTACAGGGAGAGAACCATGTTAGATGGGATGAGTGAGGAGGAGATCATAAGTCGGTATCGTTTGAGTTCAGCAGCAATCTTATCTCTTTATAAAGAGATACGGGTAGATTCAGATTTTGTGACAGCCAGAGGTCGTGCAGTCCCTGGGTTTGTTAAAATGCTGTGCTCATTACATTATTTTGCTTCCGCGTCAATCCAGACAACTGTGGACATAGTGGGCGGGGTCTCGCAATCTATATTCTCGCGGGCCTTTACCCAGTTTCTATGTGCACTGAATAGATGCGCTAGGAATTATATTCATTTTCCTAAAGAGCACACAGAGTGGCTGGAAGTCAGGAATGGCTTTTATACCATGGCCGGGATAACATGTGTGATGGGTGCAATAGATTGCACCCATGTTGCCTTGAGTCCCGCCTAGTCAGAGTGAGCATGCTTACCGCAATCGTAAGCACTACCATTCCCTGAATATACAGGTGATATGCGATGCCACGATGAAGATTATGCATGTGGTAGCCAAATTCCCTGGTTCCAGCCACGATTCCTCTATCCTGAGAAACTCATCAGTGTTCCATGCTTTTGAACAAGGCTATTTTGGACCTGGTTGGCTGGTGGGTGAGTACATATTAGGATGTGTTCACAAACAACTCTTGTTTTTCTCTGAAATGTTGTATGTAATAATGTTTACACCAATTGTTTCATATTTGTGCACGATGGATTATAGGTGACTCCGGATACGGAATTAGGCCGTGGCTGTTGACCCCGGTGCCAAACCCTCAATCTGAAGCAGAGGAGAGGTATAATGTTGCACATATATCTACAAGATCTGTCATCGAGAGGACATTTGGCCTGCTTAAAACAAGGTTCAGGTGCTTAGATCGAACTGGTGGGGCACTTCAATATAAACCTGCTAAAGTGTCAGATATTGTAATTGCTTGTTGCATTTTGCACAATCTGGCACTCCGCCATAATTTAGAAACCGACATAGGTCAGGGCTTGGAGGACGAGCATACCGTACATTTAGCAGCTGACACTGAGCAAACAGCCTGTGGTGTGGAGACACGTCGTAATGTGATTAACACATATTTTTCATGTAAGCAACTACCTATATGTTCATAGTACTACATAGATGTATTAATTCATTGTAATGATAAATACATGTGTCCAAATACCATTCACTTAGGAAACAGATGAAGATGGTTCTCCCACCTTTCTCTTCTCTGCTGTGTGGACAAATGCATGTGGCTCTGGTATGTCATTCATCAACAGGTTGTATTCTACTTCTTACCACTAAAACGTTTTGTGTGTACGTGAGGGAATAATGTGTACAAAATCTATCTTTTCTGTACATGCTAATTTTTTTTAGCAGAAACAATAAACCTACTATGTTGATAGCCAATAACTAGTGCGATATGGTTACATACAAATGTTCATTTGTAGTGTGACATGTGTGTCACAGTGATGTGTAGCCTATTGTGTATTTCAGATCATATTTGTCGTTTTCTATATTTTGTTTAATATCACATAGAAAAGTGTCACTTCTGGGTGTTGCTTTCCTTAATTAACATGTTATTACAATGATTTTTATTCATTGATGTTTTCTTTTTCAAGGTATATCACTCCAAGGACTGCTCATGGTATGTATTTGAATTCACATCTGTAATAAGATGTGCAAACCTCGATACAGGTATTGTTAGAGGATGTTTAAAGACAACGTAATGAACAAGTGCTGACAATAGAAATATGTCCTTTCTGTATTGTGTCCATGCGTTTATCTACACTTTGTGGTTATTGTACAGTGTGTTTAAAAATCATTACCTACATTACATAACATGTCATTATTACAACGTAACAACATCCATTCATGCACATGAGCGATGTTAACACTCAATGCATGTTTGTATGAAATGACCCAAATGTGGTAAACATCATTAACATTGCAATGTATGTCATTATTTATTCTCTTACTTCATCTTCATGTTGATTAATACATTGTCACATGTATATGTATAAGTGAAAGATGTGTGTTGATTTGACATACATGTTGCATTTGTCAAAATGTTAACACCATTCCAAAGTATAGTTCTTTGGATTCACATTTTGTTCTGAATCATTCAACACAATGACAATGTTCCTAAGTAAATTTGTATTTCATTGACGTTACTTAATAATAATGATCATGATCCTTTATAACAACTGTCAACATATGAGCATAAATGAAGTATACATTTACATACGCACACATTTCATCAACATCGTGTGTGTGTGTGTTCCTGTTTTTGTGTGATGCATGTATTTCTACCAGAAATAATATAAACCTACATAATAATGTTGTTTTTATCATCGGCGTCACTTAGCTATGTATGTGTTTACCGTGTAATAACAACCCTAAACTATAGTTAATCGTGTGAATGAAATGTACACACAAATGTTCATGGTTTAATGATCTGTACATAACATTCATTATCTCATCCATGTTAGGTTAGCACTACAACCTAGGTGATAATATAACATTCACACGACTAAAAAGTTTCTATCACCTCCCTATTGTTATTGTGTACGTTCAGATACAATGTCTACGAGTTGTTATGTAGCATTTACATTCTTTGACAAGTCACACGTGAGATTATAATATATAGTAGATCAGCGGTGCGCAAAGTGGGGGGCGCGACCCCCAGGGGGGGGCGGGAGATTGTGCTGGGGGGGCGCGGGCAGTTGCAGAGGCCCCGCGCTCTTCCCCCAGGCATTTAAATTAAATGCCGGGGGATCGCGTGAGGCCCCTGCAACTATTTACTTACCGGGATTCAGCCGTCTGTGTTGTGTCGCCATGGCAACGCGGCGTCAATAGACGCCGCGGCACCATGTGACCTGACGTCACACGCCCACGCAGCGTCATCTGACGCGAAAGAAGGTAGGCAGGGGGGGCGCGAGAGCCGGGGCAGAGTGACAGGGGGGCGCAGCACAAAAAGTTTGCGCTCCCCTGTAGTAGATTAATGTGTTTGCTGAGTGATAATGTTGGTTGCATACACTGGCGACACACTTTATTCGAGCTCGGCTAGTCCCACGAATTCAGGTATACCCGGGTGTATTGAGGTTTGTGACTGTTTTCTGCCCGAGTGCATTGAGGTATTTTCCAGGCAGGGATTGAAGCATTTTATTCCCGCTGGCTGCAATACTGCACAGTATATATATATATACTGCATTACAATTCATGAATTTATGCCATCTGGTAGACACGCGAAGCATTGCAGCCTATTAAATCCTAATCATTATCATTTAACAGATCAGCCGACCGTCAGCCAGGCATGAACCCAGGCTGGGAAGGCAAACGCAACGGGGCTTGTTAGAGGTGAGGAGCGGCGCATTCCAGGTATCTGCCAGGTACATACTGGGTATTTGCTCGAATAAAGTGTGTCGGTGCAGTATGTCACATGGCAATACATATGTTAGTAAAAAAGAATAAAATATCAATATAAGTTCTAATTTCAGTGCTTAGCAGCATCATTATGATAATTAAGTGCATAGTAAATATTTGCACTATAGGATAACATTATGTAGTGATTGTTAATCTGTGCACCAATCATTGCAAGCATTGTTACATATTTATTATAATTGTTGTTCGCTAGTCGTCTCAATCATCTAATATAACGATTGGCCCATATGAAATCATACATTGGTCCCATGTATTCATCCTCGACATCTGTGAAATACAGCAAACACATGATGTTCAAAGATTGCACATTTATCTATGTTTCAGCATGACAACGCTTAACACATCTCTATATGATTGTGGATATTCACGCATAAGTAACGTTTATGTTTAAACTGCAAGGATCAAAGTAAAGATATAGAACTATCTCATGTTTCAAATGCCGGTGTTCGCATTACTACTGATATGTTTGTTCCGGTGCCTGGATACATAATAATGTGCGCGCACAACGTCTGTTGCGCGCGCACTCACGAATGTGTGGACTAACTCTTAGCACATGCACAAAACGATGTGTACGCTGTGTGTTCAATACATGTCCCTCCATGGTGCTGCCAGCAGTACGCATATCATGGCTGAAAGTTATGATATGGAAGCGCAACAAATTCACTTCTACACACGTACATATCTCAACTTTGTAAACGGACGTGTGCCCACGGCCAAAACGGACGATCAGCCAATGAGCGAACAAAATACGTGTGACGTCATGTGAAGGCAACATGAAATGCACGCAAACACCCCTCCCACTGAATGAACATTGGCCTCCAGCGCTGTGCAGGCACCGCCCCCCTGACACACGCGCATGACACACTGCACTGACCGTAACAATAAGCTATGGGCACAGCCAATACTGTTTCACGCGCGCACGTCGGCAGGGGGGGGGGGGCCTTGCATCAGAAACCTTTTTAAGGACGCCTTGGGACATGACCACGTTCCCATGTCACATGTGGGCGACACATTGTTTTTATATGTTGAATGCTAAACAATGAGGTGTTTGTGTGTTACAGTTAGTGTAACATTTAGAAAAGATGGTGTAAATTCGATAATAATGAATGATTTAGGACTCCGTCACCAATGTGTACTCCTGGTTCGTCAAGTAGTCTATTGTTATAGGAAATAATCTATTTGTGAACGCTCCATGTAAGGCTGTCTGCAATGTTACGCTGTATCCACTCATTTGGCTAACAAATTGTGTATATTATGCAGATTATGTTATAATATTTGTGACATATATAATTTGAGTCAAGGCATAACGGAATGTGTATATACCATTATTGTAGAAGTCAAAACTGATTTGGCTGCAACAAATCGCTCCAGGAAGGCACAACAGTATCATCCATGGTTGAACCAACCGTTGAATCCTGATTCAGACACATCTCCGTGAGGCCGTCATATGGATCTGCAGTGGCTTCTTGAAACAAGATATCCGGAGGTACGTACAGTTGTTGGTTGTTTTCACCTCCACATTCGTATTGGCCATATAAGTTTGGAGACATATCATAGTAGTTATGTCCATCTTGCATCTCGTCGAGAGGAATGGACGGTGCAGGTATATCAGCAGACGCGACAGTCTATGTAACTGGCATTAGGCAAAAATATGCTATTTAACAGCAGATATGTTCCATGTTCCATGGTAAGTTTAAATGATGCAGCAACCTGCCAGCAGCCGTATCGTTGAGCTTGACGATGAGGGACACGCTCAAAACATTCATTTGCGGATAAAGTGAAACGTACAGAAGTTTTAAAATTTCTTTAATTGGCCGTTTCTTGGTAGTATGGATATTTGTTTTGGATCAAGTCATAGATTTCCCCCATGGTAGCCTTTTCTGTGGCGTTGACTCGATTGCTTCATAAATCAAAAATTTGTATGATTTACGTGGATGTCTGTGCAATGTGGAAGGTCCTGCCATTTCTTATCTCTTCAAGTGTACTGTGTCTAAGTTGAAAGCATAAGGATGTCTGCTGAATGTGTGAATAGTTACATGTTATCTTTGCGGTATTTTCCAAGGTTAGAAAAACAACCGAACATTTACACGCCTTGTTTTTCTCCCACAAGAAATTTGTTACAATAATTGGCTGAGATTCTTTGTCTAAGATACCCTCTTTTCACAGGAATCGAAACTTTACTTGCTGCTTAGGCAATCAAAATGAGAAAAACAAGTTAACTCTTAATTACAATAACAATGTGTGTGTAATCATCAACTGTGCTATGATGAACAGATTTCTCTCTCCCTCTCTCTCTATATATATATATATATATATATATATATATATATATATATCTATATAGATATATATACAGTGTTCGACAAACCTATACATTTGCTCGCCCCGGGCGAGTGGATTTAACATCGTGGCGAGCTCCTATTGGCCCAAGCAGCACACGTTTGGTACAAGGTGGCGAGTAGATTTTTTTGTGTGGTGAGTAGATGTTTTGGTGATTTGTCGACCACTGTATATCTCTCTCTCTCTCTCTCTCTCTCTCTCTCTCTCTCTCTCTCTCTCTCTCTCTCTCTCTCTCTCTCTCTCTCTCTCTCTCTCTCTCTCTCTCTCTCTCTCTCTCTCTCTCTCTCTCTCTCTCTCTCTCTCTCTCTCTCTCTCTCTCTCTCTCTCTCTCTCTCTCTCTCTCTCTCTCTCTCTCTCTCTCTCTCTATATATATATATATATATATATATATGAAACATGAAAAGAAAAAGAAGGGTCAAAAAGGTGCACTCAAACAATATCTAATGAAAAATGAAAAAATGTACTTTATTAGCAATGAGAAATAAAAAAAACACACAATACAGACCCAAACAACTACCACATAATAAATTGCTGTGCGTAAATGCAGTTATAAATATAGCACCAAATCACATGGATTATGCACCAAATCACATGAAGGTCTGTTGAAAACTAATACATAAAGGTTCAAGTATGGCATAACACAACCAGGGGAAAGAATAATTCCCCCAGGAATGAAACTAAGATCGGCCGATCTAAAAAAGGTATTAAACAAACCAGACCACATGAAAGATAGTAATACCTCAAATGCCTGCTAGTCAAGCAGCAAGGATGAGAAATATACTCAGAATATTGCATGAAGTAACATAAACATGAAAGGCACGGTTAATGGGTATAATAATAAGCATAATAAAACACACAGCATGAATACCTCACTGGCTAGGAGAATGGTCATAAATAATGTAAACAAAGCCACTCAGATATATGTACAAATGACCCTGCAAGGTGCTGTAAATGAGATGAATAAACTGATGCCAGCTTGGTGCTGCACCTATGTATTGAACAGCCAAGGGAGGGAGTCCAAATAGTGCACTGGTAGCACTCAAGATTTGTTCTCAATGGTGAGATAATACTGAGGATAAGCAGGGGTCAGGATATAGCAACCCAGGGGCAAAGCACACTGCAGATGAAGAATAAGCAGGGCAGTAGGGAATCCCAATACAGACCAGCATCCCTTGCGTCCCTTGCTCGGTCATCAGTAGTAGAACAAAGAAAAATCTGGAGGATAACAATGCAGCACATGGGTCAGGAAGAGGTAGGGGTGCTGTCACAGCTCTGCTCGACGGCCATTTCGCCTGAAAAGGCTTCTTCCGGGAGATATATATATATATATATCTCTATATATATATCTCTCTCTATATATATCTATCTATCTATATATCTCTCTCTCTATATATATATATATATATATATATATATATATATATATATATCTCTCTCTCTCTATATATATATATCTATCTCTCTCTATATATATATATCTCTATCTCTCTCTCTATATATATAAGACATGCAGATGAGCATACAGTTATATTTGCATCTCTCTCTCTCTCTCTCTCTATATATATATATATATATATATATATATATATACACACACACATACAGTTACATACAGTGTGTGTGTGTGTGTGTGTGTGTGTGTGTATATATATATATATATATATATTATATTATTACTGTTAAATTCAAGGCCTTGATGTGTGGAAACAGGCCTTGTAATTATATTCAAAGTTCATTAAAGTGTATAACATTACTGGTTCAGTATGCTTGAGGGCCTAATTGAGTCAGCTGTGTAGAAGTTGTATTTAACAGCAAACAAGGCCTCTTTGCAGCCATTATGGCCTGTAATGTTGCTTCAGATTATATATTATATATAGAGTGCAAAACTAAAGGCATTGATGGGTGTAAGCAGGCCTTGTTGTAATCAAAGTTCAATACAGCTGACTGAATTAGGGCCTCACTCATACTGATACAATAATTGTAGCAAGTGTCCTAACATTTGTATATCATTCACAGAAGGGCTATTTGCAGACAACACTGGCAGATATATATATATATATATATATATATATATATATCAGTAAATATATACACACACACACAAAGATAGACAGTGTGTGTGTGTATACATATATAGATAGAGATACAGAGATAGACTACAGATATATTAATACACACTTACAGATCTGTTATTGTAACCACAAATCAGACATGATCACATGCCAACATGATGAACTATGAATGAAGATTAAGGTAAGTAATGTCTTACAGAGTGAAGACACAAGAAAACATTACATTAAAAAGTAGGCTGTTATATGGGTAATTACATTAATTTGTATGTACATAATATTAACATGAAATGACAATCTAAATGTCAATAATACACCTGGAACATCTAATACTGAACAAGAGCTAAGTGAATGTCGTCTTTCATATACATGCAAAGTGTGTCATAATGTATTAACATTAATCAACTGATGATTAATAGAAATTCATATGTTATAAAATATGCCTTCACTCATTCAGTGATGGAGCATTTATAAACATTCATGTGTACAAGGACATACTTGAATGTTTGCAAGCATCTGTACATGATCATACATACACTATGCATGAAAGAGTCTGCAGTAAAGGACACCAGTACACAAAAATAGTTAGTGAATGTGCTTATTTATTTTTGTTTATCCTTTTGAGAGCGAGTCACAGGCCTGCTTGTTGGCTGTTGTGTTCGCCTTTTCCCTGTGCCAAGTACTCTCGCCTTAACTGTAGCACTTGTACTGGCCTGTGGCAGTTCTGGGACACTGGTTGTGGGCTGTGTCACTTACGGGGCACTAAGTGTGGCCTGTGGCAGTTGAGAAACACTTGATAAACATTGCAAGAGTGGTGGTCGAGCACTTTCTTGTTTTTGTGTTTTAATCATTCTTCCAAAAGCTGGTTATTAGTAATTGTTGCCCTAACTTTCTTTTGCGTGTCCCATTTGTAGGTGTCGGTTCCATATTTTGTACTGATGTAAGTGGTTGGATGTTGACAGGGACCTGCACAGAACTTGCACCTACTGTACCGGTATCATCCTGAAGTGGGGAATGAAGAAGTGATGACTCTGGAGAAAAAGTAGCAGCATATAAAGATCCATCCTCTGATGGGGTAAAGTGGAATTGTTGTTCTCTTGCTGTACTCCGAAACTGATTTGCTTGGCTTGCATTCTGAACTAGTGCTTGTAATGTCCTGTTTACATTTTGGATTTCTTTAGGAACTTGGATGATGACATTTTTAATTTGTGACATTTCTGATATTGACCTTTCATGCATCCTTTCATGCAGTGACATCATCCTTTCAAGCATTGACATCATTTCTGAATGGTGATGATTTTCTGCACCCAAGATTCGTTCTTCAGAAGCTGCAATAGCTGAGTAGGTGTCACGAGCAGGAGGACTTGAATGCTGTGTTAATCCAGGAGTGTCAACATCTTCATGGTCACTTGAGATAATTTGTCCTTGAGCGGCAACATCTGGTTCTACAAATAAATAAAGACATTATGAACTGACATGGAACTTTCATTTTTTTACACTATAATGATAGTTTTCATAGTGGAACACATAACATGTTTCCATAATTAATTATTTGTGTCCAATGAAAAGATGATGCTTGAAGCAACAATGAAGTTTCGACTCAGTGTGAAAGAAGGATGAATTAAAGTTTGTTGTAACAGCACAACTCCTAGCTGATACTTGAAAACAGACACAAGACATGTTGCGTCATGAAACACTACATCTCCTTTGTCAATAACTGATGAGAAGCTCATTACATGTGATAGGCATTTATTTTGCATGGCAAATGAAATGCTTCCAATGTAAACATTATATGGCCTGCACCTCATACACCCACCTTCCATTCTTGATGATGACCTTGATGAGACATGTGACGAGATGTGTTCAGAGTCACGTGCCACAGGTGACACAGGAGCTGCCGGACCAACTATATAGAAGAATAACATCATAATTTCATTTTCATGTGTACATTATTAACATTAAGTATCTGTTGTGGGAGTACTTATGGCTAAATATCAGCATCCCGTAATGAAATCACAATTCTATGGTTAGGGCAATCTGTATATTATCCATCTTAACATAAATGTACATGTGAAACTAATCATCACATTTATTTTGAACACCATACAACATATATACAATAAGGGAAAGGGGGGGGGTCCTAGGGCGCGTCGTTCCACTTGTGACTCCAGGACACATGCAAACGTAGAGAGAAAATGGGGGACCACAATCAGGGGTAGTTCAATACATATGAGTACCTCAAATCTTGTAAAAATAGGGGGAGATGAAACACACTTACATCAGATGTCTGGTCTTATCAATGAACTGATCCTCTGGGGTAGATGGGGGGGGGAAGGGGGAATAGGGGACACCTTGATGATTCCTCTAAATAGGAAAGAGAAGGGAAATATAGTGTGATAACGTTTATTAACAGAAAATAAAATAGAGATTAAAAACTCACAAGTGGCCAATTACTATTGGCATAGAGAGGAGATATGTCCAGACTCCACAGAGCGTCCCTCTAGAAGATGGGTGATCTCTTGTGGCCTCCGTTCCAGCTGGTAGGGTCTTGGGATGATGCGTGAGGTTCAGCAAACAGCAGGGAGTCACAAGTGGAACGACGCGCCTGAGGATCCCCCCCCCCCTTTCCCTTATTCTACAATACCACAGAGGTTGGTGAATCACCTCTAAGAGACTCGGGCAGCGGGACTACACTCTGTGAAGGACTGAAATTACGGACTATACAGTAGGACTTTTGGCGCAACTATTCAATTTCTCTTTAAACATATATACAATGTTCATGCAGGAATGCGTTATAAAATTAACTGGTCTGTTGTACATACACTACATATGTTGGGTATTAATATAGCTACCATTATGTACATCACTACCATGAAAGCAAAGTTGACTCTGCTTATAATTCAGTACCTAATTGTGGAAATGTGTATGAATGTTTTTAGTGATCTGTCTGAACATTTAGGAGAAGCAGGTGTAGCGCTCAATGTGGCTGACACTCAGCAACACATGCAGTGTGTCGCTCACAGATGGTACTGGTGTGAGAAGGTGGCGTATATATAATGTTTTAATATATAACTGAACGAATGACTAACGTACGTTGTAATATATCGTGGACTGGTGCTTGAAAGTAGTAAGATAATTACCATTTCTAATGAATGTGATGAACTTGTCACCACCATGACCTCTTAGCTGCTTCTCCCACCTGTAAGCCCTCCCACAAGACTTGACCCTACCATGACCCAGTGATCTGGCTCTCTGCCCGACACCACCCCCTCTGTTCACCTATATGCTGTGATTACATATTAATTGCAGCTGGTTTCACACACCGGTACATGAGCGAAATACAAATAAGAAGTGAGCTACATATGAACACAATTAAATACCATATGGTACATGTTCCTATTTATGCTCACATTATACTACATGAAGAGAAAAAAGAGCTTTCATAATACATAATGGAATTTGTTAGTGAAAATTATTCATGTTCGCCTTTCAATTGACAATATTCCATGCAATACTTTATTACGCAGTAACGGCCAGTTTATAGGTGTAACATAGATTATCACAAATATATATATTATATGTATATATGGATCGACACATACATGAAAAAGTGAATTATGCATTTGTGTGCACAGACACAGTATAACGAACAACACAGTGATGTTAAACATTACTGTGACAAAGAATGACTGCGGGTGTGCTTTGTGGTTATGCATGTTAACCATTGTTTGTAAAAAGATTCAAACATACATTCAGCTTTCAACTATAGGGGAAAGATGTTAAATGCTAGAAGGTTGCAGTGTGTGTTATTTGGAAGATCATTACACAGAATCCCTTCATGCAGGTCAAGTGGTCAAGTGGTGTATGTTGACTCATAATGATGTAAGCCACGATAGCTGAGCCAATACATATTTCCAAACACACATAGATATTAAAAAAAAAAATATATATATATATATATAATAAAAAAAAATAAAAAAAAATAGATGATACCGTTCTGTGGCTAACGAAATGCTTTTATTTGTGCGAGCTTTCGAGATACACTGATCTCTTCTTCTGGCGATGTTACAATGAACATTCATTGTAACATCGCCAGAAGAAGAGATCAGTGTATCTCGAAAGCTCGCACAAATAAAAGCATTTCGTTAGCCATAGAACGGTATCATCTATTTTTATTTATTTATTTATTTTTTGATTATTGAAGCTCGGCTAACACGGTACTGATACCTCTACATATATATATATATATATATATATATATATATATATATATATATATAAATATTTTTTTTTTTTTTTGGACAAATATATATATATATATATACCATACGATACCGGTTGCAACACGACATCAAGGGACAGCACGCAGGTAAGTAAATCAAAAATGTTCTATATTTGATAGAAGACACAAAAACCGACGTTTCGGTCCCCCAGTGGGACCTTTCTCAAGGTGGTATGATAAAAAATCACTGGCACTCCAATAGAAATTCAATAATGAATAGGTGCATGTCCCATATAAATAATAAAAGTATACATTACCAGATCCGTGCGTCCAATCGTAGGTTGGTTTTTTATCCGAAAACCACGGGGAAGGAGTTTCTCCTTGTGGTAATGAGATAGCGTTACAGCATGAAGGTAGAAATCCACTTCTCTCTTCTTTAAACGTATTAGATCATTATAAACATCAGAGGGTTTCTCCGGTCCAAAAACAGCATCAACTGATTCTGTATAGCGTATTTTGGCTACATCTGCATCCGTGTAGCCTAATGTTTCGGAAAGGTCAGCAAATATTTCAGCTGCGTCAGCAAATTCTTCCATATATAACAGTCTCAAAGTAGTGGTATATAATCAATAATGAAAAAGCAGCTGATAAGCCGTAATGTACACACTATGGGTGCACAGTGCATAAATAGAATATGTGATAAAAAATCACTGGCACTCCAATAGAAATTCAATAATGAATAGGTGCATGTCCCATATAAATAATAAAAGTATACATTACCGCATAGCAGCAAAAAGGGAGACAGCACTCAGGTGAATGAAAATAAATGTATTAAATACAGCACATAACTCCAACGTTTCGATCCCACAGGGGGATCTTCCTCAGGGTGGTGCAACAGACACAGGACAGTGAGTGACTTATATACCCCAACACCCAAGTGACATAAACATCTCCACATCATCAGAAAGCATCATCATCGGGCGACAAAACAGCTGTGCATAATACAATTTAATTAGATCATGCTCCAACTCCATGTCTGTACTCCTATTGGGGAATCCAAGTCACATGATCAAACCCAAGCTGTCAGTGTCATTGCATGTAAACAAACTGATGCTGCATCAGCAGGCCCGGTTTTCAAGGCAACAACATGTGTGCTCAACTCTTTAAAGGCAGCAGACACCAGTGGTTGTCATGTGTACTGCACGTGTACAGATACACCACTGCAAATGTGTATGTGCTGTAGCAGTGACGAATTTACTTCTAAACAGCACCTAAGAATAACAGATACTGGCATGCGTATATCAGTAGAATCCTATGACAGATGGAACCCGCTGTGATCCCAGTCAGGTAACCCATAATAAACCTGTCGGCGTCACATGCTGCATGGATATACATAGGTTGCTAGTTAACCCCTAGTATACCAGTACTGCTAAAGGCACAAAGTGCGATCAAATAAAGGAACATGCTGTCTGTAGAACACATAAATATACAATATACGGACCTGCAAAAATGTGGAATAAAGAACACCCAATACACAGTGAGGGTAAAGTGAAGAGAACCGGGAGGGGAAAATAAAATCAATGGAAGAAGCTGAACGACAAGAATATACAAGCTGTAGTAAAATATACTGTATAATAAATGCCTTTTAAACTAATCATTTTGAACTACGCTGATCCATGTATACATACAGTTGATGTTGAACAGTAATAATTACAAAAAATTACAAAAAATTACAAAAAACAACCCAAGTTCATGTCCTCATTCAGGCCTTTGGGGGCCATAGAATCCAGTCTGTGAATCATCCTCGCCTCAAGCTGGAGCAAAAGCCTGTGTCTATTGCCTCCCCTGGTTGGAGTATGGGCTTGTACAACGGGCATACAACGAAAGGTGGCTAAGCTGTGCTGTTTAAGCTTAAAGTGCCTTGCCACTGGTAACAGCTTAAGATCATCAGAATTGGTGGGGTCAGCAAGGGCCTTGCGTATTGTGGAACGATGCATTGCTATTCGTTCCTTAAGCATACGCGATGTCTTGCCCACGTAAACAAGCCCACAGGGTCATTTGATAATGTAGACCAGGGGGGCGCAAACTTTTTTCCCTGCGCCCCCCTGATGGCTGTCCCCTCGCTCCCGCGCCCCCCCCAACCCCAACTTACCCGCGCTCCGGCGTAATGACGTCATGTTGCCATAGCAACGTGACGTCACATGACCTCGCGGCGTCATTTTGACGCCGCGTTGCCATGGCGCCGCAGGGAGGAAGCCGCCGGAGCCACGGTAAGTTAGGTTTACAGAGGCCCTGCAGCTCCCCCGGCACTTAATTTAAGTGCCTTCGGGAAGCGCGCGGGGCCTCTGTAAACCCCGCGCCCCCCGTCGGCAGTGTCGCGCCCCCCCTGGGGGTCGCGCCCCACAGTTTGCGCACCGCTGATGTAGACTACAAATTTTGAGTCACAATTGAGAAAATCCACAATTTTAATTGGATAACCTTTATGCGGATGCATAAAAGTGTTGCCCAGCATTAAATACTGGCAATTTACACAACCTCTACACTTGTGCACCCCCGGAGCCTTTGTGAGCCAGGTCGTTTTCGCTGCATATTTATCCACTGGGTCCGCCTTTATGAGGTAATCCCCCACATTCCGACCCCGCCGATAGCAAAAGAGGGGTGGGGACTCAAAATGTTTTCCGATACGTTTATCATTCGCCAAAATGTGCCAGTTTTGCTTTATACTGCATGTATCTGGCTTGAGGCAGTACTATATGTTGTTACTATGTGAAACCGATCATTTTCAATGGTTGTCACCGTAGGTTTCAGTAGATCACCCCTTGTTGGTAAACGTGCTTTGGCTAATGCTTGATCAATTTCTGTCCGATCGTAGCCCCTCTCTCTGAAGCGATCTGCCATTTTCTGTAAAGCTGCTTCAACATGCGTAGGATCGCTTGTAATTCTCCGTACCCGGAGCATTTGTGAAAAGGGGAGTCCCTCTTGAGAGGGGGAGGGTGATGACTCTGAGCGTCTAAGAGAGTATTCTTATCTGTGTCCTTTGTATGTATTCTAGTACACAATACATTATTTTCCTTGTATACCACAGTATCCAGGAACACTATATTAGTGGCACTGTACTGGTACGTGAAGCGTATGTTTGATGGTATGAGATTCACATAATGAATAAATTCCAACAGATCATGTTCGCCCCAACCCCACAGGAGGAACACATCATCGATGAATTTAGCATAATATAAAATAGACTCAGCATGTGGGGAATCATGTAGAAGGTGTGTCTGCTCATATGTGTCCATATAGATATTCGCATAAGATGGGGCCATATTAGACCCCATAGCAGTTCCCATGAGTTGGAGATAGTACGTCCGTTCGAATCTGAAGTAATTCTTATGTAATATAAGATCTATGAGAGTCATAAGGAACTCTGATGGAGGACCATCTCCTCGGCCGGTACTGTGTAGATGGCTCCTGACAGCTTCCATCCCCTCCTGGTGGGGGATGTTAGTGTACAAGCCTGACATCCCCTCCCGGTTCTCTTCACTTTACCCTCACTGTGTATTGGGTGTTCTTTATTCCACATTTTTGCAGGTCCGTATATTGTATATTTATGTGTTCTACAGACAGCATGTTCCTTTATTTGATCGCACTTTGTGCCTTTAGCAGTACTGGTATACTAGGGGTTAACTAGCAACCTATGTATATCCATGCAGCATGTGACGCCGACAGGTTTATTATGGGTTACCCGACTGGGATCACAGCGGGTTCCATCTGTCATAGGATTCTACTGATATACGCATGCCAGTATCTGTTATTCCTAGGTGCTGTTTAGAAGTAAATTCGTCACTGCTACAGCACATACACATTTGCAGTGGTGTATCTGTACACGTGCAGTACACATGACAACCACTGGTGTCTGCTGCCTTTAAAGAGTTGAGCACACATGTTGTTGCCTTGAAAACCGGGCCTGCTGATGCAGCATCAGTTTGTTTACATGCAATGACACTGACAGCTTGGGTTTGATCATGTGACTTGGATTCCCCAATAGGAGTACAGACATGGAGTTGGAGCATGATCTAATTAAATTGTATTATGCACAGCTGTTTTGTCGCCCGATGATGATGCTTTCTGATGATGTGGAGATGTTTATGTCACTTGGGTGTTGGGGTATATAAGTCACTCACTGTCCTGTGTCTGTTGCACCACCCTGAGGAAGATCCCCCTGTGGGATCGAAACGTTGGAGTTATGTGCTGTATTTAATACATTTATTTTCATCCACCTGAGTGCTGTCTCCCTTTTTGCTGCTATGCGGTAATGTATACTTTTATTATTTATATGGGACATGCACCTATTCATTATTGAATTTCTATTGGAGTGCCAGTGATTTTTTATCACATATTCTATTTATGCACTGTGCACCCATAGTGTGTACATTACGGCTTATCAGCTGCTTTTTCATTATTGATTATATACCACTACTTTGAGGCTCAGGACTGTTAGATATGGAAGAATTTGCTGACGCAGCTGAAATATTTGCTGACCTTTCTGAAACATTAGGCTACACGGATGCAGATGTAGCCAAAATACGCTATACAGAATCAGTTGATGCTGTTTTTGGACCGTAGAAACCCTCTGATGTTTATAATGTTCTAATACGTTTAAAGAAGAGAGAAGTGGACTTCTACCTTCATGCTGTAACGCTATCTCATTACCACAAGGAGAAACTCCTTCCCCGTGGTTTTCGGATAAAAAACCAACCTACGATTGGACGCACGGATCCGGAATTCTGTAAGAAGTGGGTGGCCATTTTAAATAAATGCTCCTTTGACCTGACCCTGCTGGTTATTGAACAGTCCACGAAGGAAATAACGAAAATTAAACAGGACATTGCTGACATCAAGGACAAACACGGACACATTCTGGAATCAGACTCTTCAACTAATTGGACTGACAAACTCCAGACCGCAGTTGACCTACACAGGACCAATCTTATCAAATACAAACGGGATAAGTTGAAGCAGGTCAAATCTGATTATAAAGAACGCAAAGTGTATAAATGGCTTTTGGGGCTTAGTGACAGCACTCAGGGTAGACCAGGGCAAAGGAGATACTATTCCAAATCCAGAAAGGCAGCTTTTGGAGGGTCAAGATATAATACCAGTGACACGGACCTATCTGACACCCAGGACAACACCACTACTGAACCTTTTTTTAGCAAAACCACAGAATCTCGGCAAGAAACCACCGTTACCAGATTCAGACGCCGGGGACCAATCCGGAGGGGCGGTTGGAAATCAAAGGTCTCTACCACGAGAGTCGAAGACGAAAGGGGCGAGGGGAAGAACACAGAATCGGTAATCTTTAATTTATCGGACTATACCCTCACCCCCCGGCAGAGGTGGCGGTACTCCATAAAGGGCTCTCTTTTGTTCCCACTAACGCACAACAGCCCTTTGACTGGGAAGTAGACCTATACAGGATGCACCGTCAGCTGAAATTGAAAGACTTTTTCTGCAAGAGAGATGAGTCTGTTACCACTGGCAGAGGATTGAGCGTTTATTCGGATACTAAGAAATTCAGACCCACAAGTGTTTTTGATCCGCAGATTACTAATCATAGCATTTCCACCTTCATGGGACTTGTTGAATCAAATACTAAACCACGAGTTATGAACCGTCAGATTAGCTATCACAATCTCACCAAGAGTGAGCGTCTGGCATTAAGATCCCTTAACAACAGAAGGGAAATTATCATCAAGCCTGCGGACAAAGGGGGAGGCATTGTAATAATGCCATACACCTATTACCGCAATGAGATTCTGGGTCAACTCGCCCACCAGGACCATTATAAAAAGCTAACCGCAGATCCTACAGCGGTATATAAGCGTGAGGTGGATTCAATTATCACAATGGGACTAAATAATGGCTGGATCGCAGAGGATTTGGCTAAATTCTTGACCACTGACTTTCCGATTATGCCTGTACTCTACACCTTGCCTAAGGTACATAAATCTCTCATAGCACCGCCGGGTAGACCAATAATCTCGGCGCGGTCATCACTATGCCACCCACTGTCACAGTTTGTTGATTTTCACCTACAGCCTATGGTCCTACAGATGTCATCATATATTAAAGATACTACGGACTTCATAACTAAACTGTCAGCACTAACATTGGATTTAACAGATGTCCTGCTTGTGACACTTGACGTGTCAAGCTTGTACACTAACATCCCCCACCAGGAGGGGATGGAAGCTGTCAGGAGCCATCTACACAGTACCGACCGAGGAGATGGTCCTCCATCAGAGTTCCTTATGACTCTCATAGATCATATTACATAAGAATTACTTCAGATTCGAACGGACGTACTATCTCCAACTCATGGGAACTGCTATGGGGTCTAATATGGCCCCATCTTATGCGAATATCTATATGGACACATATGAGCAGACACACCTTCTACATGATTCTCCACACTCTGAGTCTATTTTATATTATGCTAGATTCATCGATGATGTGTTCCTCCTGTGGGGTTGGGGCGAACATGATCTGTTGGAATTTATTCATTATGTGAATCTCATACCATCAAACATACGCTTCACGTACCAGTACAGTGCCACTAATATAGTGTTCCTGGATACCGTGGTATACAAGGAAAATAATGTATTGTGTACTAGAATACATACAAAGGACACAGATAAGAATACTCTCTTAGACGCTCAGAGTCATCACCCTCCCCCTCTCAAGAGGGGACTCCCCTTTTCACATATGCTCCGGGTACGGAGAATTACATGCGATCCTACGCATGTTGAAGCAGCTTTACAGAAAATGGCAGATCGCTTCAGAGAGAGGGGCTACGATCGGACAGAAATTGATCAAGCATTAGCCAAAGCACGTTTACCAACAAGGGGTGATCTACTGAAACCTACGGTGACAACCATTGAAAATGATCGGTTTCACATAGTAACAACATATAGTACTGCCTCAAGCCAGATACATGCAGTATAAAGCAAAACTGGCACATTTTGGCGAATGATAAACGTATCGGAAAACATTTTGAGTCCCCACCCCTCTTTTGCTATCGGCGGGGTCGGAATGTGGGGGATTACCTCATAAAGGCGGACCCAGTGGATAAATATGCAGCGAAAACGACCTGGCTCACAAAGGCTCCGGGGGTGCACAAGTGTAGAGGTTGTGTAAATTGCCAGTATTTAATGCTGGGCAACACTTTTATGCATCCGCATAAAGGTTATCCAATTAAAATTGTGGATTTTCTCAATTGTGACTCAAAATTTGTAGTCTACATTATCAAATGACCCTGTGGGCTTGTTTACGTGGGCAAGACATCGCGTATGCTTAAGGAACGAATAGCAATGCATCGTTCCACAATACGCAAGGCCCTTGCTGACCCCACCAATTCTGATGATCTTAAGCAGTTACCAGTGGCAAGGCACTTTAAG